>NC_136326.1:1264270-1913592 GCF_964198595.1 Lampetra fluviatilis | reverse complement strand
ACTTTGAAACTCCATCAAAATTGACAATCCACGTCCCTGTTGACTTCCATTGCGCAACTGTGATATAGCAGCAACACGGCGGTACAACAACAACAACAAAAATATGTTATAACAACAAAAAATACAACGTTTATAGAATTTGACCAAGACGTTACTGCATTGTTTTGTCACTCAAAATACTGCAATAGTCAATTAATCACAGCGTTCATTACTATTAATATTATCTGAGGCAGTTAACTGCCTATCGCAAACACCTTAGCTGTACTATTTTATAATTTTTTAAAACTTTATGGTCTTTCACAGGCAATGTCAAATATAAAACGTTTTGATTCGGAGTAACATACAGATTGCAATATTAATAACGCAATCAAGACAGACACATTGCAAAAGGCATAGCCCATTTCTGTCAATCAAACTCAATTAACCACGGATTATAAATGAACTCCGCAGAGTGTGAAACGCAAGTTGTACACGTTATTTAAAAAAAATGTGTTGTTGTTGTTTACCTCGGGAGCTCGTAAATCCAATGTGTTGAGAGTCCGTAGAAGTAGGCCGAGTCCCCGGCCTGGCCTAGCGAGCCCTACCGGAGCCCTGCGCTCGTTGCCGGGCAGAGCCACCCTCGCCGCGGCTTCTTACTCCTCGGACTCATTTAAAAAAAAAAACGTCGTAAAATTAAAACAAATATATTATCTCGCTATAGACAGCGAAATAATAATGTTAACATTATAATGCCGATGTTTTGATGCTCTTTATGATATTGTTTGTTGAATGTTTGGTGTAAAATCGCGGCCACTTGCCTATGACGGCCGGCGATGCCGTGTCAGGCTGCGTCCCCACTCGGCATTGCACGTAAATGTATACTTCATCATAATTAAGTTAAATTGCAGCTCTCTAAGTAAATTGTTGAACATTCACCGTGGTATTTAAGAGTAGGATTCACTCGCAACCCCCCTCTCCGCCGCCCACGTTATAAAGCGCTATCTCTTAGTCAATAATCATCATCATCAGGGTGGATAAAATTAGTACCAGTTTGTGAGAATGCAACCCTGGAACCGCTGGAGAGGCAACAGCTGCCAATTGTTATTGCATGAGACTGGATCCGGTCATGGGAATGTGGAATTTCCACCACTTCATGTAAATACAACGGTTGATGATGCCCTTTAATAGCAAAACGGTAAAACGCTGTAAGCGCAGCCCTGCAATTGCTTGCTCTCACCACTGCCGCCGGAAGGGCATTCGAAGCTCCAACGGGGGTATTTGGCCTACTCTTCCACAGTGGTCAGATACTTGGCCTACTCTTCTACGCCGGCCAGTCGGCTCTTTAGTGACGGTATTTATTAAGCACCCACCTTCTCCTATTCACCACATTGCCTTTTCGGCTGTTGTAATATTGAGGATTTTTTTTTACCGAATTGTAATGAAAGGAATCTTATTCTTGGTTCTTTCGGTAAAGTCACGTAGAAGGGAAATAATAAAATAATATTAATATAAAACAATAACAATTCTCACGACGTTTCGACTGCAACACAAGCAATCATCATCAGGTGTGAAATCCAGAGAAAGACAATTTTCTTGCTGTGGATTTCACACCTGATGATGATTGCTTGTGTTGCAGTCGAAACGTCGTGAGAATTGTTATTGTTTTATATTCATATTATTTTATTATTTCCCTTTTACGTGACTTTACCGAAAGAACCAAGAATATGAATCCCTGCAGTCACGAAAGCTTTAAATCGAAAGGAATCTTCTTGTTATTTTTGGTTTCCAACCTCTGGCCTAGCGCAAGTCCTCATTGCATACCGTATCAACCCACACGGGTTGTCCCTTATTCTTGTACAGGCAAATTGAGTTTTCAGGTCCAATACGGGCAAAATATTACTTTTTTCTATTTGTTTGCGTTTCTGTCTTGTGATGGGGCTTTGTAGGATGAACGTTGAGATGTATAAGGGCCACGGGGTGACCAATAGGGTCTTAATTGGTCGGTAACAAGGTAGGGGGCACTCATAAAGGGTTGACAGCTATGTAATTGAGTCTCAAAACCCCTCTTTTTCAAGAGGGCCCTGCTGACATTTGGATGTTTGGCCAATTCCACAACTTGGTGTTGTGGTTTGAAGCTTTCGTGACTGCAGGAATCCATACTCTTTGATTCTTTCGGTAAAGTCACGTAGGTAGAAATAAAATAAGACTTCAGCATTTTCTTGCTGTGGTTGTCCCACCTGGTGAGGATTGCTTGTGTTGCGATCGAAACGTCGTTATTTGTTTTGTTTTATTTCTACCTACGTGACTTTACCGAAAGAACCAAAGAGTTTGGTGTTGTGGCTTCGTATGAGATAACACCAGAGTGCGTGGCACAGCCCTTTTGTCAATCCATTGCTGGATGAGGGCCTCACCACGCCGTGCGGGGGGGTTATTTGACCATATTTCACCACGATGCTCACCGTGGGTTGATCAAAGGCGGCGGTCATTCTAAATGACAGGCTCATCGATGCCGGGCTCCTTGGGCGATCGTTTGCCAAACCTTTGGGATCACATCGTTAAATACGACGCTCATCAAGCCGGGGAAATGCTCTTTTGGGACCCCTTGTGATTCATTGTGTATAACTAAGCCTTGTAGAGTCTGACCACCAGCACCTCTGGGATGCCTGGCGCTCGGTGTTAATTAACAATGCCTTTGTGTGTTGATGATAAGAACTCGTCTCCATCTCGTCTCCATCTGTCGGGAGCGGTAGTGGAGTAGCGGTGAGCGCTACGCTGCGCTACGAACCCGACAACACCAGTGGCGATTATTTGAACCGGTCCTGGGCCTCCGCTAGATCGACTCAGCCTCAAATGCGTACCTGGTGCGGTGTGTAAACATCGCCACTGGGAAGACAAAGGCGGCCGGGCGTGGTGCTGGCCACCCACCAGCTCGTGTACCCTTCCGGCCTTCATAGGTGCTGCTCGCTAACAGCACTTGCCCCAACAGTCTGTTAAGGCTATACGGGGGATCTTTGTCTCCATCTCGACTCCAATCTGTTGGCCTTACACCAGGGGCTGGCAATACAAATTACGAAAGGAGGCAATTTTTCTCGAAATTCGGTAAGAAACTCAATATGTGAATAGAATACGAGACCGACGGTGTTTCTAAATAACGCCACATGTTGACGACCCCTGCCTTCCACCGATTGAACTTGTACCCCCAGGTAAGATGGTCACCGCCTAATGCCCAAACACAGAACTGCTGCACCAGGTGGCCATCTCACCTGGGGGGTCAGGCTCCACGAGGTCACTACAAAAAGCAGTTGTAAAGAAATGAGCTTTTAATCTAGATTTAAAAGTGCATAGCTCCAGTGGCTTCCCAATATTCACGGCGATCGCTACATCTCAAGAGCTACCCAGGCTCATTTCCCGCTGAGCTTTCGAGACCCGACGAGGGCCGGGTCACATGGGCCGCGTCGGTCTCTTCGCGCGAACACATTTCACAACGAGCAACCAACCGCGTGACTTCTGTAGTTCTCGTAGCCGGCCATTCACGTGGGCGTCCCAGTGGCGACACAGCACACATAACGCGGCCACAAGCGATTGAAATGCACACACGGAGAAAATACAATGGTGAGCTGCTTTTATTCTGGCAGAATACAGGAGTGGAGCAGTGGCGCCACGTAGATTGTGTGTGCCGAGCGACGAACTCAACAACCCGAGTTAAGATTCCCGGCCACGGCAGAGGTCGCAAACGGGTTTTGATACCTTACCCGTACCCGTACCCGGCCGCACCAGGGTCGGAAATGGGTACCCGTACCCGTACCCGGCTGGGTACGGGTACCCGTTCCCTACCTGTACCCGTACCCTACCCGAAATGAGTGACAAACGGCTACTCACCAGTGACTCATGGCCTACCCGTACCCGGCCGCACCAGGGTCGCAAACGGCTACCCGTACCCGTACCCGGCCGGGCTACCCGTACCCGTACCCGGCCGGGTACGGGTAGCCGGGTATCTGGTAGGGTACGGGTATCGGGTACCCGGTTGCGACCTCTGGGCCACGGTGAGCGTCGGTGGCGAGCAATGCCTCAACCGGTCCTGGACACCGCCACCACCCCTCCACTTCATGAAACCACACCGAGCGGCATGGTGAAGTACGGTCAGACAACTTCCCGATCAAGTCTTGCACACGCGAGCTGTTTCTCCAGTGGCAGAAGTGAGTCTCGTATCAGCCCTGTTTGATCCACTGCTGGATGAAGGGACTCCCCCCCGCATTGTCGCAATCCAATTTGCATGAGAGCTGCTCTCAGCGCTCCGTATCCAGGGTCTGCGTTCTCTCCTCTGGTTGGCGCTCTGTCAGCAGGCCCATCCGTCGGGTGTCAGCCCCCATAGCCAACTTGTGTCCTGACAAAGCCCACTTCACAAGAGGATGCGCGCGTGTTCCCTGACCCATGTGTTCCTCTGACTCTCCGTGTGGTTCCAACCATACAAAATCTCAACACTTCTGTCAAAAAGCAAAAAGTGATATCTAATTAAATTGTTCACCAGCCTTAAAATCGGGCCCGACTAAAACAAGCCACCGGCCTGGGTATTTGAAATCGTCAAACACTTCACCCCCCTCAACTCTCCATGGGTGATTGGGCAGTTGTACAGAGTGCAGGAGTGCCCCACCCTGGGCATTATGCGTATGACCAGCGATAGTTCAGCAAGATGTTTAACTTCGAATCAGTTTAGCAGAATTATATTTTCATCAACTGCATAACGCTGCATGGAGGCTGTCTGGCCTACTGCTTTATGCGAAGGTCCAGGTCTTCACTGTCACAGTTATGCCCTCCCTTCTGTATGCTTGAGAAGCTTGGACAATTTTACAGGAACGTCTGTGCCAGCTTGAAACATTCAGGCTGGCCAACTCACGATCCATCTTGGGTTTAACCAGGTTGGATTATATCAGCTCACAGATCCTTGAAAGACCTCGACACAGTCCCATCGGTTAACTTCTCCGGCAGGTGAGGTTGCGTCGGCTGGGTCATGTAGCCCGCATGCCCAGCCACCGCATGGCCAAGCAGAATTCTGTTTGGCCGGATAGAAGGGGCTAAACGGGAGCGGCACGGGCTGGAGAAGAGATGGGCAGATGCGATACAGGAGGATGTGGAGCTCCGTCGCCTCCATATCCTCCTCTGTCAGCTCCTCCACCGCCTCCTCCGTCACCTCCTCCCCGTCAGCACGACGGGTGCGCGCACGGTGCGAGGCACGTGACGGATAGTGAGCGATACCCGCGTGCCGCGCGGGGCCGGCCACACCGCCGCCTCCCCACCGGCCCCGGCGCTTGCCCACGGCACCAGTGCGAGGTTGGCCGCGCCGGCGGCGGTGGTGGCGACGTCGTCGGCCATGACAGGTTTAATCCCGTGCAGCAGTTCCGTGTAGGCCGAGTTGCGCAGCACCAGCAGGCTGCGGCGGTCCAGCAGCAGACTGAACACGGGCGAGCGAGCGGCCGGGCAGTCGGGGTCACCGTCGGGCTCCTGGAGGACGGGCTGGCGGTGAGAATGGAGAAATGGGGGTTCAAGAAGGTGTGCGATGAAGATGCATCAGTTGAACCAGGGTTCGTTATCTCACGGAATATTTTGCGGGTGGCAGTTGGCTTGATCAGACTCGTCACTAATAGGCAAGTAAGCTAGAATGGGTACGTGATTAGTAGGCACACTCATAGTGAGCCGTATACTGGATGTGGCGTGCTAGGCGTGGAAAGGTTTCCATGTCGTTGGGCGGGCTGAAATCAAGCCATGACTTCATTGAATTAAGTCGATTGTTACGAGTCACGAATCGATTCGTGGATTAACGTCAGTTCTTAAGCTCAAGAAAATGTATCACGCTGTGTGTTGACAATCGATTGTTTACATTTGCCATACATTAAATTCAAATGTCTCCTTTAGTCCGATGATCGGATCGAGACAACAAAACAATACACATGAGACGGCACAAACATGACAAGCATTACAAGTCAATACTAATACAAACGGGAATACTTCGGTTAAATCATGATCCTGGCCTGTAACAATTTAGTACAGTATTGCCTCGCTATTTGCAAGGGATACGTTCTGGTGATCACATTCTCTCTCACCACTTTATCTCATCACATTCTCTCTCACCACTTTATCTCATCACATTCTCTCTCACCACTTTATCTCATCACATTCTCTCTCACCACTTTATCTCATCACATTCTCTCTCACCACTTTATCTCATCATTGTCTTTCTCTCTCTCTCTCTCTCTCCTCTCTCGGAGCAGTCGTGTAGAGACCCAAATGCAATTCGCGGACAGCCAAAATCGCAGATATCAAGTTCTTGAAGAACGAGGGAATACTGTAATCGACTGGGCAAGCAATGGGCTGTCAGCCCCAGCTGTAGGTTATGTTGCAGCCTGCGGTTAGCGGGGTGTGGGAGGGAGGCAGTGGCTTAGGGTCAGAGGTCGCAAACGGGTTTTGATTCCTTACCCGTACCCGTACCCGGCCGCACCAGGGTCGCAAATGGGTACCCGTACCCGTACCCAGCCGGGTACGGGTACCCGTTCCCTACCCGTACCCTACCCGAAATGAGTGACAAACGGTGACTCACCAGTGACTCACGGCCTACCCGTACCCGGCCGCACCAGGGTACGGGTAGCCGGCTATCGGGTAGGGTACGGGTATCGGGTAGGGTACGGGTATCGGGTATCCGATTGCGACCTCTGCTTAGGGTGCGTGGGGACCTGAGTGGAGCGCACGGCGGGGTAGAAGTCAAGCACGGAATGGGAGCCCAGGCTGAGCGTCGTCACGGTGGGGTAGTAGAGCGGCCCGTCCTCATGAGGCTGCGAAAAGACAAGACAAAAAGATCCCCCGTGGAGCGTTTAACAGAATGTTGTGGCAAGTGCTGTTCGTGAGCACCTACGATTGCTGGCATGGCACACCACGCTCGGCCGCCTTGGTCTTCCCAGTGCTGATGTGTACACACTGCACCAGGTACTCATTTGAGGCTGAGTCGATCTAGGGGACGCCCAGGACCAGTTCAGATAATCGTCCGCGGTGTTGGCCGTGAGCGGGAATCGAACATGGGTCGCCGGTTTAGTAGCGCAATTCGCTAACTGTTGCGCCACCGCTCCCCATACACACGCGCACATACCCACGCGAGAGAAAGGGCTCTCACCATGATGCCCTCGCCCGGGCGGTACTCGTTAACCAGCACGTGGTTGGCCTGGCGACCATCAAAGAGGCCGAGGGAAGAGAGGCGCGAGGCCGGGCGGGCGAGCCAGGGAGGCAGAGGGGACGCGAGCATCCCCCGTGGGTCCGGCAGGCCCCCTGCACCCCATCAACATCATCAACATCGTCATCGTCGTCACAACCACCATCACTAACATTATTATATAATCATCACTTACAGCATCACTTACAGCATCATTGTCAATATCGTTGTCAACATTATGCACATCATCAACTTCATATTAATATCAGCATCATCAAAATAATCATCATCATCAACACTGTCATTTTAAAAATCATCGTACTCATTAACACCACCATTTTTATTCGCATCATCTACATTATAAGTATCGTAGTCATCATCAGCAGCATTAAGCGTATTTACAAGCGGAGGAGTTTCA
Organism: Lampetra fluviatilis; assembly: GCF_964198595.1. Taxonomy (NCBI): domain Eukaryota; kingdom Metazoa; phylum Chordata; class Hyperoartia; order Petromyzontiformes; family Petromyzontidae; genus Lampetra; species Lampetra fluviatilis. The sequence continues at coordinate 1,906,000 of NC_136326.1, read as the reverse complement.
GATTGAAGCTTGATTTTTTTCGATCAATTTTCAGATTGTATGCTGACACATATAATCGTGTGTACGTGTGCATACACGTATTATTCGGTGATAAAGATCATTTGTGTGCAGGAGTGAGATCGATTTTGTGGCCCTGCCAGACCAGGAAGGACGAATGGAGAAGTGCTTGGAGATGCTTTCATCCATTGTGGATTGACTAGTTCTGCTGCTGATGGTGATGAAGCCATCCAGCAGTAGAAAAAACATTGATGATGTTGATGTTGGTGACGATGACGACGATGATGACAAGGGTGCTCACCCCAATTCTGCAGTCGACGTCCAGACAGCTGCGTCCATTTGGTCTTGGGCGCTTTGTACACCTGCAACACGAGCAGAGGCTGCGGTCCATTTCTGATGACCTCGTACAACGAGTTGTGACGAGGCTCATGAAGTCGTGATGATGATTGCAATGAGGGTCGTACAGAGTGTACGATGCGGTTGTGATGAGGATTGCAATGAGGCTGTGATGAGGGTGGTGGCGATGATTTATAGTGAGGTTGTGAAGAGGGTTATGATCCGTTCGTGATGAGGTCGCGACCCGCCTCCGATGAGGTTGTGATGATGTGATGAAGATGTGATCCATTGCAGACGAGGCAGAGCATACAGTGAGGACTGCAAATCACGCAGCCATTTCCCGACAACAGGAATAGTGATGAGGTTGCGACGAAGCTGTGACGATGGTAATGGCAAAACGTTGGTGAGATGTTAACTACCTCGCCTGGTATACAGGAGGTTACGGGTTCGATCCCGACCCTGATGCCTTTATTTTTGGAGTTTGCGTGTCTCTCCCCGTGGTCGCGTGGATTTTTCTCCGGGTCCGCCGGTTTTTTCCTCCACATTTAGAAACGTGCATTAAGATTATTTGGCTGCTATCAATTTACACGTAATAACCCACTTCGTTGAGCTATCATTTGTGGCCAGGACGCTTGTAAAAAAAAAAGCTACCTAGCCTAACCTTGTAAAATAAAAAATAGTTTAGTTATAGTTGAGGTGAGTTTCGTTCGCCGCCCCGTGTCTGTCACCTCTCTCAGCAGCATCTCCTCCTCGCCGTGCGACAAGAAGTCCGGCACGTAGTAGATTGTTGGTGGCACCTTGAAACAAACACACGAAGAACACGAGTCTGAGAAGTGGCCGCGTGGGGCCTCTGAAGTAAGAGCGTGGAGCTCGCACCGCCGAGAGCCAGAGTGTGAACTGGGTTTGCAAGGTGTAGCTAATATAATTCCAAGGCGCTTTGCAACAATTACACAATTGTACATAAGCTGATAATTGTTTTTTTACCCTTTTATCTGGCAACAAAACTGACACCTTTTTTTACGAGGAGTCATGTTTGCATAGACCACATAATGCAAACAAAAAACATAACTCTGATAATGTATGCACTGTCCTTGAAGTTGATTGGTCCACACCCGAGACAGCTTTCCTTAGAGCCTAGTCTCACATGGAGTTGGACCAGATGACGCCAAAAGGCGCACAGCTCAAAGACAATGCACCATCAGAGTATGAGAGCTCGGGGTAAGGATTTACACCATTGGAACCTCATTTGCCAGTAAAAAGGTGTCAGTTTTTTTGCCAGATAAAAGGGTAAAAAACAAATCATATTTTTCCTGGCAAATGAGGTTCCAATGGTGTACATAAGCTGATAGTGTATTGTCTCACCATCCATTGACTGCACAAAAATAACCCATCACTTTAAAATGTATTCCTGCGTTTTACGTTTGGTACATTCCTGCTCCCGATAATTCATTTTCACAGGCGTCCATACTGGACTAGCAGTGTGACCCGTCTTCGTATTAGAGAACGGCCCGCAGAAGCGGATATCACAGCGCTACCTATTAAGGTCTCTTCAAGCGACCTCTGGTCACATACTGGACACCTGTGAAAAGAGCTTCATAGCGAATCGGCTGGGTGAGGAGGGGAGGGGCTGGGTGGGGAGGGTGGGGCTGGGTGGGGAGGGTGGGGAGGGGCTGGGTGGGGAGGGTGGGGCTGGGTGGGGAGGGTGCTGCTGGGTGGGGAGGGTGGGGCTGGGTGGGGGGTGGGAGGGGTGGGGCTGGGTGGGGAGGGGCTGGTCACCCCGTGGTGCCCTTATCAAACTCAACGTTTAACCTACTCACGCCGGCTTGTGCCCGCCCTCACAGTCGGGCATATTTGCGGAATACACCACGCCGCCGTTGACCCTGGCCATTGACCGAGCAACCCAACGTTCCTACCAGCTCCCTCCGCAGGAATGTGTTCCCCATCCCGTGTCTATTTAAGACCGACACAGCAGCAGGATTTCACCACAACTCTCTCTGGCTGTCCGCCTCATGATGCTGGTTGTGATTACTGGTTGTGATTACTGGCGAAACGTCGTACTCTAATTGTAAAATGTTGTTGTGGGTTTACTCTCCAACACACGACCGGTTAGTGCTGTTACAAGTAACGAATGGGCACGTTTGTTTACGTGACAAACCTTACTATTTGGCCGTGTCGGGTGGTGGCGGGTTTAACGACACATTCATATTTTACGCGATAAAGCCCTCTATTATGGATATGTGAAGATGTAATTTCATCCAGCATTTGAATCGGCAAAAACGTGGAGACTACGTTGTTACACGAAGCGTAACATTGGCGAGTATCACAGCGGCTCCCGTATCAGTCTGAAAGCCCAACCAGGTTTAAGTGGCGTATTCAATTATCGTTATCACCCCCCCCCCGCCCGGGTCCCCACGCCCGGGTCCCCACGCGCCTTTCCCGGCAGCCGATCCAGGCGAGTCCGAGGCTTCGGGGTACGGTGGCTCTTCGGTGTCTGGGCCTACTCACGTTGAGCAGGCGGTGAGGCTCCAGGGCCTGGATCGTTTCCATGGTAATCGGGGCCTAAGTTACGGGGAATTACTTTATGTTGTTGTTGTTGTTGTTTCTTCTGCTGTTGTTGTTGTTGCTGCTTCTTCTTCTGCTGTTGCTGTTGAATTGGAAGCACAGAGGAACGAGGAAGAGGATGCACTGCGAGAGAGGCGACCGCCACTAGGGGTCGTAGTGAGCAATTAGTGTCCTAAGAAATGACACACGGACACGTGTATTTGAATTACCGGTTCATAAAGGTCATTCGCCAGGCAAAGTTTTCCAATAGATATAATAATGAACTTGATATGTTTTAACAAATTTTTGTCTACGATCAGACACGAACAACTACTCCAAAACAAAATTCTGAGAAAGAAACACATTGTTGACGACTTGATTTAATAATTTCTTGTATTTAAAAGCGTACCCATCAATTTAAAGATTCTGTTCTTTTTTTAGAAAGAACATTTTATGAACTTAATACTCAATGAGGCGGAAGCTCCTATCTTTTGCCGTTTTCGAATTATTCAGATTTGAACATCAAAAAATGCGGATTTTTTTTCGTTCAAACCTGCTTGAATCCGAAATATGTGAAAAACAATAAAAGATAGAATGGTTCTCGCTTTAATTGTATTTGCTATGTAACGCTCTATCGAACAAAAAAACGGAATTGAACGGTTTCTGCATGACACCACGCACAAACATGTTTATGTGAAACTCAAAATCGAGATCTTGGGGCCCTTAAAATGAAAAATGTCGTATTTTCAGATTTGTTTTTTCCTCTGCTGTTTGTGCCTTAAAAGCTATCTGGGTACCAAATTTAAACTTTATACCTTGTCGGGAAGTACCCCTAGAGGTTATTGAGACGTACAGATTAAGGCCTTTATTTATATCGATGTGGAGAGTTCAAATTTAATTCTTATCAGGCCCCACTGTTTGCATTTCGTGCACTCTCCAACTCTCATAACCCCGGTGTGGCCACACTTTACCCCTGCGCACGTCACCTGCCCATTGACTTTAAACTGTTGAGATGCGCAGATCAGAAGTCAGAATCTGTATTCATACTGCCCATATACTCAACACTGCCCATACACTCAACACTGCCCATAGACTCATCACTGCCCATAGACTCAACACTGCCCATAGACTCATCACTGCCCATAGACTCAACACTGTCCATACACTCAACACTGCCCATAGACTCATCACTGCCCATAGACTCAACACTGCCCATAGACTCATCACTGCCCATAGACTCAACACTGTCCATACACTCAACACTGCCCATAGACTCAACACTGCCCATAGACTCAACACTGCCCATAGACTCAACACTGCCCATAGACTCAACACTGCCCATAGACTCAACACTGCCCATAGACTCAACACTGCCCATAGACTCAACACTGTCCATAGACTCAACACTGCCCATAGACTCAACACTGCCCATAGACTCAACACTGCCCATAGACTCAACACTGCCCATAGACTCAACACTGCCCATAGACTCAACACTGCCCATAGACTCAACACTGCCCATAGACTCAACACTGCCCATAGACTCAACACTGTCCATAGACTCAACACTGCCCATAGACTCAACACTGTCCATAGACTCAACACTGTCCATAGATTCAGCACTGCCCATAGACTCAACAATGCACTTCCGATTAGCACGGTTGGTTACGTACGGTGCGAAAGAAGATCACTATAATGCAATAGAATATAAACGCGATGTAAGTCTAATTCCATAACACAAACACATACAGCAGACGTCACTTCAAAACATTTTATATATAAAGCTCCACCATTTACGTATTAAAAATATCCAAAACAAAACTCTTATCTACGTAATATTTACCACAGAGTGCAAAGTCTGTACTTTCCATCAGTATGAGCCAGCATATCAAGTAGGGTTTTTTTTCTTTTCCAAGCTTAGTTAACTCTGTGTTAAACATAGATACATCAAAACACACCTTTTACACAGTCCACATTAAAACCCACCCTACGTCATCTGGTCCACCAATTGAGACGAGGCTCAAAAGAAAGCCGTCTCTGGTGTGGACCAATCAGTTTCAAGGACAATGCATTTCTTATCAGAGTGTAAATTTTGTTTGCATTTTGACCACAAATATTGTGGTTAATGCAGACATGATTCCTCGTAAAAAGGTTTCAGTTTTGTTGCCAGAAAAAAGGGGAAAAACCCCTATTATTCTATTTTGGTACTGGCAAAGGAGGTCTAATGATGTAGATGCTCACCCCGAGCCCTCATTACTTTGATAGTGCCGCTGTCTTTGAGCTGTACGCCTTTTGGCGTCCTCTGGTCTAGCACCAATTGAGACGAGGCTCAAAAGAAAGCTGTCTTTGGTGTGGACCAATCAGTTTCAAGGACAATGCATATATTATCAGTGGGGTTTTTTTTGCATTTTGACCACAAGTATTGTGGTTAATGCAGACATGATTCCTTGTAAAAAGGTTTCAGTTTTGTTTCCATAAAAAAGGGGGCAAATCCCTATTATTATACTAGGAATAATTACACGCAGAAAAAAATCCTGAACAACAACTCGAGCAAAACCGGAGTGGGGAACCTCTTTTCCTTATGAAGGGCCCAACAGGACTCTCACATACATGTAGCAAGCCACCTCACTACATTCACACCCCTTATCGCTACCCAAATAACAAACTTCAAAATAAAACGCGCGTGTTTGACCGGGCAAGAAGAAGCAGTGACAGAATTCGACCGAGCATGCCGAAATCAGAAACGCATTTATTGTCGCCAGGTTGAAAAAATTGCCCTCCGGGACCCCATTAGTGCTACCGAGATGCTGGGTCCTATTTATACAAGGTTCTGCGAGGCCCTCGCAGTGACAGGAGTGACTGGGCACGTGCTTAAATTAGTGCCCGCCAGGTCAAACACATTCCCCTCCGATTAGTGCGGCCAAGATGCTCGTCGTGAAGAAACAATGCTTGTTTGGGGACCTGTTTTGAAGTGAGAGGAGGCCACGTGTTGCTGCAGGTTGTATCACTTGAAGGCATGGGCCTAAGGTTGTGTTACCATTATCAGGGACTTGCCCTCTAGAACTCTAGAAAACTACATCATGGGACCTCCTTTGCGCCTTTTGGCGTCATCTGGTCGAACACCATATGATACTAGGCTCTAAAGAAAGCTGTCTCTGGTGTGGACCAATCAGTTTTCAAGGAAAATGCATAAATTATCAGAGTATTGTTTTTTGTTTGCATTTGACTGCAAGTATTGTGGTTAATGTAAGCATGATTCCTTGCAAAAGGTGTCAGTTTTGTTGCCAGAAAAAAGGGGAAAACCCCGATTAGTATATCTAGAAAACTAGCAAGATTAGTCAAAGTGCTGCCTGAAACTTGGGAGACAAAACACAAGAGACAAAAGGATCACAGTATTTGCAAATATGCCCCAAATATATCCCCGGTTTCCACGCCGCTGATTAAATACTTCCGAGGACGAACGCCCGTTGGAAACGTTGAAGAATCCATGCGTATGCTTTTTTTTCTTAACTTGTTTGGGCTGCGTCTTCCTGTAACTACCGCTGCGTCCATCCACATAACCGTAACGTGAACCCAGCACAGCCGGTCTGCTTAAAACATTTGCACGTGGGCACTTGTGTAAACGTTTGATCAATGTGCCAAAAAGCGTAGGATTTGTCCTCACATCATCTGTACAACCACAAACCAATCGCCCTTAACCGCATGCGATCCCATGAGCTCCATTAACCAAACAAAATTCTATAAATCGTCACCGTTCAGTATCGCGATTCGATTTAAGGCTCAATTTTTTTTCCTGTATAATTTTCACCGTGCCCTTTGTATTTTTTTATTTTTATGGCTCAAGTTCGTGTTTGTACGGTTTCGTTTGTTCTCTTCGCCTCAACGTATCTGTAGCGCATCATCCGCATTCCACTTACAAGCATCAAAACAATCAATTCTCTCGCGACACACGCCGTCGCAAGAGTAAGAAGTAGTCGATCGCAATTATCCGTCGATCGATCGGGCCTCAACGACTAATTGTCCCCGTTCTAATTCACACGTCATTTCCATTCTACCCATATCTCAAAGCTTCACGGTGGCGATGGCGCCGCCGCCGCCGACGCGTCGTTCGGCACAACGTCCCGACATCTCCCGCGCCCGGGCGCTTCTCCCGCGGCCCTCGCCGCCGGCACCGCTAGCGCCACGAGTGACCGAGCTCCTCCTCCTGCTGCCGTGGCCCCCGGCGCCACGTTTGCGCCACCCAGTCCTGCAGCAGCAAGACGGCGTCGATCCGGTTGAGGTCTCGGCACTGCTGCACCAGCTGCGCCAGCGGGCGGTGCCCGTTGCGCAGGAGCACCTCCTCGGTGGGGCTGCGGCCGCCCCTCCCCCGCTCCTCCAGCAGGCTCAGCTCGTCGTAGCTTAGGCCCCAGCGTGAGCCCACGTGGCGCCAGTTCTGCGGGCGGCAGCGGGTTTCACAGTGATTTGAAGCGTTCGTGACTGCAAGGATTCATATTCTTAGGTTGTTTTTTTCGGTAAAGTCAGGTAGGTAAAACATTAAAATTAATAAAAGTAAAATAAAAATTAAATAGAATTTTTTTTACTTTTATTAATTTTTCTTTTTTACCTACATGACTTTACCGAAAAAACCTAAGAATAGGTTTCACAGTGGCCGTGTCGGTGGGTAACACGATGGCCATCTCTCCTCTCGTGTGGCATTGCAAAAGCAAACGTGCCGATTTTTTCGACTGATCTTATCTACTGTGCACTGAACAGTGGCCAACCTCGATAGCAGCATCGCTTGGTCTACATTAGTCTATGGGTCCTATGCCAGAGTCTGCAGATCCTATAATAGTCTACGGGTCCTATGTTAATTGGTTTTTTACCCTTCTATCTGGCAACAAAACTGACACCTTTTTTTTACAAGGAGTCATGTTTACATAGACCACAATACCTGCAGTCATAATGCAAACAAAAAACATAACTCTGATAATGGGCACTGTCCTTGAAGTTGATTGGTCCACACCCGAGACAGCTTTCCTTAGAGCCTAGTCTCACATGGGTTGGACCAGATGACGCCAAAAGGCGCACAACTCAAAGACAATGCACCATCAGAGTATGAGAGCTCGGGGTAAGCATTTACACCATTGGAACCTCATTTGCCAGTAAAAAAATAGGTGTCAGTTTTGTTGCCAGATAGAAGGGTAAAAAACCAATTATCATATTTTTTACTGGCAAATGAGGTTCCAATGGGGTCCTATGTTAGTCTATGGGTGTACGTAAGTCTCTAGGTCCTGTGCGAGTCTATCGGTCTGATGCTAGTCTATGTATGTATGTTGAACTTCTTTCGCACCATACGTAGCCAACCGTGCGTATCGGAGGTGTGGGGGCGGGGGGGGGGTAAGGACGACGCGAGTCGATTGGTCGCCGTGGCACTGCGTCGCACCTTGATGATGCTGTGGCTGGGGTCCAACTTGGCCTTCAGTCTGTAGAAGGCCTCGGCGTCGTCCATGAAGTCCAGCACCGTGGGCTGGGGGCGCTCGGTGCTCGAGCACAGCGAGACGGGGGCAGAGGTCAGGGGGTCAACGGCGGGGGGGAGGGGCAGGTTGGGACATGGCTGACCTGCATACACACACACACACACATGTACGGGGCACACTTGACTAAACTTAACTACTGTTAAATTTCGATTTAAAGCTTTCGTGACTGCAGGGATTCATCTTCTTGGTTCTTTCGGTAAAGTCACGTAGAAGGGAAATAATAAAATAATAAAAATAAAACATAATAAAATAATTCTCACGACGTTTCGGCCACAACGCAAGCAGCCGTCTTCAGGTAGAGAACAGGTCTGTCGAGGAGATATTCAGACTGTCTCCTTTACAGACCTGTTCTCTACCTGAAGACGGCTGCTTGCGTTGTGGCCGAAACGTCTTGAGAATTATTTTATTATGTTTTATTTTTATTATTTTATTATTTCCTTCTACGTGACTTTACCGAAAGAACCAAGAAAGTTAACTACTGTTTTTATTTTACCTGGTAAGGCCCACTGAGCTATGTAACTCTTTTTCAAAAGCGACCTGGTTATCAGAAATGATAGCTCACCGAAGTGGCTTATCACGTGGATAATGTATAGCAGTTTAATACTCTCAACGCATTGTTTCTAAACGTGGAGGGAAAAACTGGAGCACAGGAAGAACACGCAAACTCCAAATATACAGCAGGCGTCAGGGTCGGGATCAAAACCAGGACCCCGTGTATACCAGGCGAGGTAGTTAACATTTCGCCACGGAGACACACAAAGACAAATATTGCCCGTATAGCCTTAACAGACTGTTGGGGCAAGTGTCTTTAGCGAGGATGTATGGAGGGCGGCACGGCACATGAGGGGGTTGGTTGGCGAGCACCACGCACGCCCACTTACGTCTCCCCAGGTACTGGAATTTACACATTGCAGGTGGTACTTGTTTAAGGCTAAGTTGACGTAAGGGAGACCCAGGATCGATGAAAACATTCTCCACTGTTAATGGTATTGAGTGGGAATTGAACTCGGGTCGCTGGGTTCGTAGCGCAGTCCGCTAACCACTGCACTGTCGCTTCCCACCACAAGACAATTATTACCCTTACAGCGTTAACCTACAGCGTTAACCTACAGCGTTAACCTACAGCGTTAACCGACTTTCGGGCCAAGTTCTCTGAGCGAGCGGCACCTTTGGAGGCCAGCACGGCACGCGAAGAGTGGTGTGGGGCTATGGACACGCGCACGGGTAACTCACGAATCGATTCTAAATCAAGTCTCGACTCGTTACCCATTTGTAGTAGGTTCCAGGAGACTTGGACGACGTAGTTGGAGGCACACTTATTTATTAACCACAATGTACATAACAGGCCGAGATGTACAACACTCGAAGGGGTATCGGCCCCTTCACCCGTCTAACAGGGAGATCACACCATCTATGTCATGGCTAGCCTACTCCTAGGTCCTCCACTACAGGGCTAGGGGAGGCTAGCTAACCCAGCTCTGGTTAAGCTGGGATTACGGCACCCTAAGTCACCAGACCGGCTCTTACAAGAGCATCGGCTCTGGGCTCTTGGGGCCACGCCACTGGCTTGCCCTGGTCGCTCCTGAGAAGGACAGCGATCCAGGGGAGTCCCAGGGCCTATCTAGCCGGTCTTCTTGCTTCGCCGGTTTAAGCTGAACACTGAACCCCGAGCCCTCCGGTTCACTGCCTCATATAGCAACTCCCCCACCGAGGGGTGGAGCCGTGGGGGATCACAGCGCCGTGTTAGCCCCCCAGGCTCAACGGTGCGGACGTGGATGTAAGCGCCTCTTGGCGTACGGGCATAACCACGCCCAGTGTGTTTGTTTGCCCTCCGTAACACCTCTACACATTTGCCTCCTGCGCCCGAGACTCACCGCCGCTACTGCCGTTGGGACTTCCAGCGGCCTTTCCAGTGGGGGTTTCCGTCGGAGGTTTGCCAGGGATCGCGATGGGGATGCTGGCCCCAGTCTCCTTCTGTGCGAATCGCAGACACGACCCCAGTTAGCAAAATTTGTGGCACGCCTGATGTTCTGTGCCCTGCCAGGAGTGTTCGTCGCGCAGCATTCTCAAAGCGATGTCCTGCTGCTCAAGCAGCATTGGGGCGGTGTCTTCTTGGTTCTTTCGGGAAAGTCACGTAGAAGGGAAATAATAAAATAATAAAAATAAAATATTATAAAATACAATTCTCACGACGTTTCGGCCACAACGCAAGCAGCCGTCCTCAGGTGAAGAACAGGTCTGTCGGAAAGACAGCGTCATTCAGACGCTGTCATTCAGACGCTGTCATTCAGACGCTGTCTTTCCGACAGACCTGTTCTTCACCTGAGGACGGCTGCTTGCGTTGTAGCCGAAACGTCGTGAGAATTGTATTTTATTATGTTTTATTTATATTATTTTATTACTTCCCTTCTACGTGACTTTACCGAAAGAACCAAGAAGATGAATCCCTGCAGTCACGAAAGCTTTAAATCGAAATTGGGGCGGTGGTTATCTCCCAGTTGTTACGCTGCTTAGGCAACGGTGGAAATTACACATTCACATGGCCGGGGGGGGGAGGACGCTGCGAGAGATTGAGTAGGCACGAAGGTCGAGGCTACTGGCTTCGTGCTCACTCGGTGACAGTGGTGGATGTTGGCTTTGTGAGTGAGTGGGAGCGTGAGCGAGTGACTCGGTGGCTTTGCGAGTGAGTGACACGTGGGAGATTGAGTGGGTGGGAGGGTGAGGGAGTGAATGAGTGGGTGGCTGAGGGAGTGGGTGAGTGAGTGGGAGGGCGAGGAAGTGGGTGAATGGGTGGGCATGTGGGTGAATGAGTGAGTGGGAGGGTGAGGGAGTGGATGAGTGGGTGGCTGAGGGAGTGGGTGAGTGAGTGGGAGGGCGAGGGAGTGGGTGAGTGGGTGGGTTTGTGGGTGAATGAGTGAGTGGGAGGGTGAGGGGGTGGGTGTGGGAGTGGGTGGGTGAATTAATGAGTGAGTGGGAGGGTGAGGGAGTGGATGAGTGGGTGGGTGTGTGGGTGAATGAGTGAGTGGGAGGGTGAGGGAGTGGATGAGTGGGTGGGCGTGTGGGTGAATGAGTGAGTGGGAGGGTGAGGGAGTGGGTGAGTGGGTGAGTGGGTGGGCGTGTGGGTGAATGAGTGAGTGGGAGGGTGAGGGAGTGGATGAGTGGGTGGCTGAGGGAGTGGGTGAGTGAGTGGGAGGGCGAGGGAGTGGGTGAGTGGGTGGGTGTGTGGGTGAATGAGGGAGTGGGTGAGGGAGTGGGTGGGTGAGTGGGAGGGTGAGGGAGTGGGTGGGTGGGTGTGTGGTTGAATGAGTTCATCGGTAAGTGACGCGTGGTAGGTCAATAAGCGGTGCTCATGTTGGAGAGGCGAGGAGGGGTCAGAGGTCGTTTGTGCGTGACCCACAAACGGGGCCGTCTCCTCCTTCGTCAGGCCGGGACTCTGCAGCTTCTCATTCGCAGTCACTGCGACACACAGGGGGGCACACCCAGGTACACGCATGCACACACGCGGCTGTGAGCGCACACATGCACAAGACAAAGATGCCCATACAGCATTCGCAGACCGTCTTGGCAAGTGCTGTTGTTAGCGAGCACCTATTAAGGCAGGTACGATGCGCCAGGGGCTGGTGTTGCCAGCACCACGCCCAGCCACCTTTGTTCCCCCAGTGCTGATGATTTACACACCACTTAAGGAAGTCGTTTAAGGCCGAGGCAACCTAGGTAAGGCCCATGACCGGTTCAGATGTCGCCGGGTTCGTAGCGCAGTGCGTTAACACTCCGCCGCTCCAAAGCAAAAGGTTCCCCGTGTAGCCTTAACAGACTGGAGGAGCAAGTGCTGTTAGCGAGCACCTATGAAGGTCAGTACGTCACACGTGGGAGTGGGTGGCCAGCACCATGCCCGGCCGCCTTTGTCTCCCCAATTCTGAAGTTTACACACCATGCCGGGTACTGATTTAAGGCTAGGGAAGGCCCAGGACCGGTTCAGGTATTCATCACTGAAGGTGGCCAGGTGCGGAAATGGAAATCAGGTTGATGGTTTCAGAGAGCAGTGTGCTAACCACTGCCCCACTGCTCCCTACAGACTAACATCAGTGAGCACACATTCACGCACGCCACGGTTCTGTAGCCACATGGTGTGGCGTGGTGTGGTGTGGCGTGGTGTGGTGCGCTTTGGTGTGGTATGGGGTGGTGTGGGGTGGTACAGGTGGTGTAGTGCAGTGTGGAGTCATTTGATGTGGTGTGGGGTTGGGTGGGGTGGTGCAGTGTGGTGCGGTGTGGGGCGGTGTAGTGCAGAGTTGTTTGGGCTGGTGTGGTGTGGTGCAGTGCAGTGTAGTGTGGTGCAGTGGGATGCAGTGTGGGCTGGTGTGGTGCAGTTTGGTGCAGTGCAGTGGGGTGCGGTGTGATGCGGTGCGGGGTGGTGTGGTGCAGTGTGGTGCAGTGTGGTGTGGTGCAATGTGGGGTGGGGTGGTGTGTGGTGCAGTGTGGTTCAGTGTTGTGGGGTGTGGTGCAGTGTGGGTGCTGTGGTGCAGGGTGGTGTGGTGCAGTGTGGGGTGGTGTGTGGTGCAGTGTGATGCGGGGTGGAGCAGTGTGGTGCAGTGTGATGCAGTGTCGTGCAGTGTGGTGCAGTGTGGCGTGGTGTAGTGTGATGCGGTGTGGTGTGGTGTGGTGCAGTGTGGTGCAGTGCGGTGTGGTGCCGTGCGGAGTCACCGTACCCAGCTCTCCCTGCACTGGGTCCGTCTCCTGCACGGGGGTCACCACCTGCTACACATACAAACAAAGACAAAGATCCCTCGCGTAGCCTTTACATTCTATTGGGGCAAGTGCTGTTAGCGAGTAGCATCTATGAAGGCCGGAACGGCACACGAGGGGGTGGGTGGCCAGTGCCACACCCGGCCGACTTTGTCTCCCCAGTGGCGATGTTTACACACCGCACCAGCGTCGACCTTAGGGGATGCCCAGGACCGGTTCAAATAATCGTCACCGATGTTGACCGTGAGCGGGAATCTAACTCGGGGACCGCCGGGTAACACAGCGCAGCGTAGCGCTAACCGCTACACCACCGCTCCCCCAGAGCGAGCAACAATCCACACACACAGACCAGAGGTCGCAACCGGGTACCCGATACCCGTACCCTACCCGATACCCGGCTACCCATACCCGGCCGGGTATCAGGTAGGGTACGGGTATCGGCCGGGTACGGGTACAGGTAGCCGTTTGCGACCCTGGTGCGGCTGGGTACGGGTACGGGTAGGCCGTGAGTCACTGGTGAGTAACCGTTTGTCACTCATTTGCGACCCTGGTGCGGGCGGGTACGGGTAAGGAATCAAAACCCGTTTGCGACCTCTGATCCACGGTAGGAAACCAGCGAACCCGGGGGCCATACGCCCTATCGGCACAGGCCGGGAGAGAGCGGACAATACTCCGCGGGGAAAGGCGCCCGAGGTCGGGAATCGAACCCGGGCCCCTCGTTGCCAGGAGGCGAGAGCGGTCGTCACCGCTGCACCGCCCGGCCGGCCAGGCGCGGCGCAGCGGAGCGCCGTGACGCGCGGACTCACCAGAGTGGCGGCCGCGTCGCTCCGGTAGTCCGACTCCACCGGGCGACGTGGGGACGAGCAGCCGTTCCCGGCCGGAGCCGCGGCCTTGGCCGGCACTGCACGCAGAGAGGTCATCGTACACAGAGTGGTCATCGTACACAGGTCATCGTACACAGGTCATCATACACAGAGAGGTCATCATCATACACAGAGAGGTCATCGTACACAGGTCATCGTACACAGGTCACCGTACACAGGTCATCATACACAGGTCATCATACACAGAGAGGTCATCATCATACACAGAGAGGTCATCGTACACAGGTCATCGTACACAGGTCATCGTACACAGGTCATCGTACACAGGTCATCGTACACAGAGAGGTCATCGTACACAGGTCATCGTACACAGGTCATCATACACAGGTCATCATACACAGGGCATCATACACAGGTCATCATACACAGGTCATCATAGACAGAGTGGCCACTGAGACCCAAAGACTTACACACAGAGACCCATAGACCGGTGGCGCTGGCTTCGTGTGTGACATGGCCATTACAGATTTCGAGAAAGAGACGCTCTGCCTTTGCATCGCGTACGTACACGTGCCGCGTTAGCACACACACACCTGCACACACACACACGTGTACACACACACACACGTGTACACACACACGCACACACACACGCACACACACACGCGCGCACACACACACACACGTGTACACACACGTGTACACACACACGTGCAAGTGTGGGCACGCATGTCTTTCTCTCTCCCTCTTCCTGGTTCTCTAACCGCCTTTTTTTCCAAGAAACCAGAAACCCGCAGCAGAGACCACACACGATTTCCACTGCTGCTTCTGCTGCTTCCACCACCACCACCATAGCCATGGCCAGCCCGAATGTAATTCGCGCGTGGAAGTTGAACTTCTTTCACACGGTACGTAGCCAACCATGCGAATCGGAGGTGCCGGGGGGAGGAGGGGGGGGGAAGGACAATAAACTAAACACGCAAAAGCAGTTCTAAAGAAATGAGTTTTCAATGTAGATTTAACATTGCAAAGCTCACGGTCGCTTCCTAATAATAGCCCACTTACTGCTGCAGGCCATTACCCATACTCTGAGCCCATTACTCTAGCCAGTAGCCACAGCACTTAGATCTGGCGCATTAAGGAAAGTCCTACATCACTCTTTTATTTTGTATTTTTTTTCTTTTTTTTATTCTTTTTTTACGATCAGTGGAAACAAGAAGATGCTCGCTATAGTCGGCACTTTGCTTCGTTCATCATTTCGTAATTTTTTTTAAACTTTGCTTTATGTAAACCCCCACCTTCTTGGTTCTTTCGGTAAAGTCACGTAGAAGGAAAATAATTAAATAATAAAAATTCTACATAGTAAAATAATTATCACGACGTTTCGGCCACAACACAAGCAGCAGTTCACCTGAGGACGGCTGCTTGCGTTGTGGCCGAAACGTCGTGAGAATTATTTTATTATGTTTTATTTTTATTATTTTATTATTTCCATTCTACGTGACTTTACCGAAAGAACCAAGAAGATGAATCCCTGCAGTCACGAAAGCTTTAAATCGAAATTAAACCCCCACCTCTCGCTCACTCTCTCGCTCTCTCTCTCGCTCTCTCTCGTTCTGCACGCAGCCCTTCTCGCAGTCCGACGGCTTGCCATAACCCTCATCTGATGTCCGAGCTAAGAACCCATAATGGTACCCCCTCGCCTTAACCCGAGACCACAAAGCTAGCCTCAACGCCTCACCCATTTCCCCGACGAAGCTTCGTCTTATCCGTAACCTACAACCCCTAAAACACGATGCCTAAACCTCACTTAGCCCAAAAAAAAGCGTGGAACCCATAGCACTAAACCCTATAACCACTCCCCCCTCTCCCTCCAATCCTTCCCCGCTGGAGCTTGACCAGAGGTCGCAAACGGCTTTTGATTCCTTACCCGTATCCGTACCCGGCCGGGTATGGGTACCCGGCCGGGTATTGGTACCCGTACGCTACCAGTACCCGTACCCTACCCGAAATGAGTGACAAACGGTTACTCACCTGTGACTCACGGCCTACCCGTACCCGGCCGCACCAGGGTCGCAAACGGGTACCCGCACCCGGCCGGGTACGGGTAGCCGGGTATCGGGTAGGGTACGGGTATCGGGTACCCGGTTGCGACCTCTGAGCTTGACCCGAGTGCTAAGCCTGAAAACCCACAACCTCCTTGGGGCCCCGTGACTCATCATCTCCGCCGCCGCTCGCAATCGGCTCGCAGCGTCTCCACCTCCGGCTCTCTCCGTGACCGACTCGAGTCACATTTCCAGAGAGGGCGGCGGGCGGTGTGATCCACGCCCACGGGATTCCGAGTAAACCTCTTATTCACGAGTCGATTAGCGGAGGCCGCAGAGCGCGCGTACTTACGACGGAGTTAGGTTTCAGAGGTGTGTTCGTAAGTCGATTTGTTCGCAAGTCCAAGTTCACTCCTGTCGATTCCAAACACGTTGTATGGCGTGTACACTAAACACGGGGAATGGCTGTAACAGTTGGATAATCTCCTGTAGATGTAGATGCCACTGGTTCTTTGCGTTCTGCAGATGTAGATGCCACTGGTTTTTCACATTCTACAGATGTAGATGCCACTGGTTCTTCACGTTCCGTAGATGTAGATGCCACTGGTTTTTCACATTCTACAGATGTAAATGCCATTGGTTCTTCAGGTTCTACAGATGTAGATGCCACTGGTTCTTCACGTTCCGCAGATGTAGATGCCACTGGTTCTTCACGTTCTGCAGGTGTAGATGCCACTGGTTCTTCACGTTCTGCAGGTGTAGATGCCACTGGTTCTTCACGTTCCGCAGATGTAGATGCCACTGGTTCTTCACGTTCCGCAGATGTAAATGCCATTGGTTCTTCAGGTTCTACAGATGTAGATGCCACTGGTTCTTCACGTTCTGCAGATGTAGATGTCACTGGTTCTTAACGTTCCGTAGAAGTAGATGCCACTGGTTCTTCACGTTCCGCAGATGTAGATGCCACTGGTTCTTCACGTTGTGCAGATGTAGATGCCACTGGTTCTTCACGTTCTGCAGATGTAGATGCCACTGGTTCTTCACGTTCTGCAGATGTAGATGCCACTGGTTCTTCACGTTCTGCAGATGTAGATGCCACTGGTTCTTCACGTTCCGTAGATGTAGATGCCACTGGTTCTTCACGTTGTGTAGATGTAGATGCCACTGGTTCTTCACGTTCCGCAGATGTAGATGCCACCACCCCCATCTATTGCGCGTGGGTTGAACTTACGACTCTCGGTCTGAACAGGCAACTGGACGTACGGACCAGGTTTGTTCGTATCTCTGAAAGTTCGCAAGTAGAAGAGTCCCTGTACAACGTTCTCTCCCTGGCTACGTGGCGCGACGGGCACTGCGAGATGCGACCCCGTACGTCCGTCCAGTGCTGCGTCGGCGCTTCAGGTTGCACGAACGAATCCGTTGTCGCGAGGATTGCACTCGTCACACACGAAAGCGCTTGCCACAAATGAGCCACAAAATCTCGACGATCTCGTCAAGGGGCATCATGGACCACCATCACGCGACACTCCGGTCATCGTCGCAGCAGCAGCGGCGGCTTTTTGCCTAAGCCATCGAACAAAGACGGTGCTCGCCGCATCTTCAAGATGCGCCTCTGCGGACGTCTGGAATGCTCCTCCGATATTAGTACGCCACTGGAGCTGTGCACTTTTAAATCACCATCTGGACTGAAATCTCATTCCTTTCGAACTGTTTTTAGTGTTTAGTGTTGTTGTCCTTCCCCCCCCTCCCCCGCACCTCCGATTAGCGCAGTTGGCTACGTAAGGTGCGAAAGAAGTTCAACATACGATCATACTGTCCATAGACTAACACTACACATAGACTCAACACTGCCCATATACTCAACACGATCCCCAGAGACTCAACACTACCCATAGACTCAACACTACAGCCCTGTGTGTGTATACCTGTGTGTGTACCTGTGTGTGTGTACCTGTGTGTGTGTACATGTGTGTGTGTACATGTGTGTGTGTACCTGTGTCTGTGTGTACCTGTGTGTGTGTACCTGTGTGCGTGTACCTGTGTGCGTGTACCTGTGTGTGTACCTGTGTGTGTGTACCTGTGTGTACTTGTGTGTGTGTACCTGTGTGTGTGTACCTGTGTGTGTACCTGTGTGCGTGTACCTGTGTGCGTGTACCTGTGTGTACTTGTGTGTGTGTACCTGTGTGTGTACCCGTGTGTGTGTACCTGTGTGTGTACCCGTGTGTGTGTACCCGTGTGTGTGTGTACCTGTGTGTGTGTACCTGTGTGTGTGTGTGTGTACCTGTGTGTGTGTGTGTGTACCTGTGTGTGTACCCGTGTGTGTGTACCCGTGTGTGTGTGTACCCGTGTGTGTGTGTACCCGTGTGTGTGTACCCGTGTGTGTGTGTGCCTGTGTGTGTGTGTACCTGTGTGTGTGTGTACCTGTGTGTGTGTACCTGTGTGTGTGTACCTGTGTGTGTGTGTGCCTGTGTGTGTGTACCTGTGTGTGTGTACCTGTGTGTGTACCTGTGTGTGTATACGTGTGTGTGTGTATACGTGTGTGTGTGTACCTGTGTGTGTGTACCTGTGTGTGTGTACCTGTGTGTGTGTACCTGTGTGTGTGTGTGTGTACCTGCTGCGCAGTGCTCCAGGCTGCTGCTGGTGGCTCCGCTCTGGTCGTGCTCCATGGCGGGCGCGGGGTGGGCGCGCTGCGCCTCCAACCTCCGTCGCCTGGAGCGACTCCGCCTCCACTGGAATCGACGACGACGACTTCTGGTGCTTCTCCTCCTGCCTCTCTCCCTGCCTCTCTCTCTCCCTGCCTCTCTCTCTCCCTGCCTCTCTCCCTGCCTCTCTCTCTCTCCCTGCCTCTCTCACCCCTCTCCTCCTGCCTCTCCTCCTGCCTCTCTCTCTCCCTCTCGTCGCGTCTACTTCCTCACGGTGCTCAGACGTCTTCCGTTCACCAGGTTTCAGACTCTCTCACGGTCACGTCCTGCCCCCCCCACCCACCCCCCACTCACCCCCCCCACCCCCCACTCACCCCCCCCCCACTCACCCCCCACTCACCCCCCACCCACCCCCCACCCACCCCCCACCCACCCCCCACTCACCCCCCACTCACCCCCCACTCACCCCCCCCCACCCACCCCCCCCCACCCACCCCCCACTCACCCCCCCCCACCCACCCCCCACTCACCCCCCCCCACCCACCCCCCACTCACCCCCCCCACCCACCCCCCACTCACCCCCCCCACCCACCCCCCACTCACCCCCCCCACTCACCCCCCCCACTCACCCCCCTCCCACTCACCCCCCCCACTCACCCCCCTCCCACTCACCCCCCCCCCACTCCCCCCCTCCCACTCACCCCCCACTCACCCCCCCCCACTCACCCCCCACTCACCCCCCCCACCCACCCCCCACTCACCCCCCCCACCCACCCCCCACTCACCCCCCCACACCCACCCCCCACTCACCCCCCCCCACTCACCCCCCTCCCACTCACCCCCCCCCCACTCACCCCCCCCCACTCACCCCCCACTCACCCCCCAATCACACCCCGCCACCACCCCCCCCCCACTCAGCCCCCCCCCCCACTCAATGACAATAGTTTAAAGCGATTTGAAGCATGTTTTATATATATTTTTTATGCGCCCTCGTTTAGCATCAATACGGTAACCAGCTGGCCGCATTCGATTACGATGCTCTGGAACCGCGAAGGTGAATCGATTGTGACGCGCGATGAACCGGCTCGCTCACGTGAAGGAATCGATTTAATTTGGACGCGAAATCCATATCGGATCGATTCCCTCGCCGTTGTGTGTAAAGCTTTAAATGGCAGCCTTCCTGTGTGGTAAACACAAGGTGGTGGGTTCGATCCCGACCCAGACGTCTGCTGTATGTATGGAGTTTGCGTGTCTCTCTCTCTCCCTGGCGAGATGTTAACTACCTCGCCTGGTATGCAGGAGGTCGTGGGTTCGATCCCGACTCTGACGCCTGCTGCTGCTGTATATTTGGAGTTTGCGTGTCTCTCCGTGGCGAGATGTTAACTACCTCGCCTGGTATACAGGAGATCGTGGGTTCGATCCCGACCTTGACACCTGCTGCTGTATATTTGGAGTGTGTGTGTCTCTCTCTCCGTGGTGAGATGGTGGGGGGAAGGTTTTGGTGGTGGTGGTGGGGGGAAGGTGGTGGTGGGGGGGGAAGGTGGTGGTTGGGGAGAGGTTTGGGAGCACCCATATCTGTAGTCGGTGGCCCCCTCATTTAAACATAAAAGCAACGTCAAAACACAACAACGATTGTCCGCATCTTGAGCGTAAGGAGACATTTTTCATCACCATAAACCGTCCTTGTCGTGGTGCGTTATTCTGAGATCAGCTCAAAACCACACAGGCGAATGCAAGTCCCGGAGATAATGGAACCAAGACCGTAATTATAATTTATATTCAAAATATCCCCCCCAATTTATTGCTATAAAAATATATTTTTAAATAATAATTGCGATGCTATGTAAAACAAAACAAAAAAAATTGCTAAACCTTGGCCAGGACCTGTCTTCATATAACAATGCATCGATTTCTGTTTATATGATTGTAATTATGGTTGTACTTTATGAATCCCTAATCTCTGCCATTACATGCAATGAAACAAGAAAAGGTAAAAAATAAAAAACAGCAATGTAATACAATAAACTATTAGACATTATTGTAAACAATAAATAAAAAGTCCATCTCACGTGTTAGTGAATTTGTTAATATTTTAGGCAGGAAATGGCAGGAAATTAGTTTTCAAATTTAAAAAAATTTCTGGGGGGGGGACCCCCAGACCCCCTAACACATTTGTCCCCCCCAATTTTGACTCCATGGCTACGGCCTTAATGGGAACATTCTCTTGAGCGAGTCAACATCTTGGTGGTATCGACAAGCAGGAGACGTGGGAACGAACCCAAGAGGAGTTTGCTGGGTGATGGATTCTATGACTTCTGGAATCGATTCGGTAAACGATTATTGATAAATAAAAATCGATATTCTCTTTCAAATTCCGAAAAATAATCATTGACACCGCAAAGCGCCTTTCATCCGGAGGTCACAAAATGTTGACAAGAGCTAAAAACAAAACATTTAAGGAAACAAATGAATTACAAAAAGAAACATGCAGGCTGGTGATAAGAAAACACCGCCAAATAAAATAGCATGAAAACGCAAGGGTAGAAAAAGTAGGCGTATCAAGGAAGTGAGAAAGGCTTTTAATAACGAGTGTATTGAAGCTGGATTGAATAAGCCGACTGGCAGGAATAAATTTCGGGTGGAAAGTGAAACTCCCGTAGCCTCGGGACCCACTCCTGAACAGTTCCGAGTGGTCCTAATACCGAGTGCAGATTTGAAAACAGCTGTTGGCATGCGAACGCGACATTGTTGAGACGTGTATGTACACCTTCTTAAAACCGACCCCACGTCTTCTCAGTAATGCAGCTGCTGGAGTGAGAACACTTTTACTGGTAGGAACCACCTGGTTCCTCCAGCCCACATAGGATTATTGTGTCCGTCCGTCCGTCGTGCATCCAAAAATGGGAGGGGTGGTGCTGGGTGGAGAGGGGAGGGTGGGGAGGGGCTGGGTGGGGAGGGTGGGGCTGGGTGGGGGGTGGTAGGGGTGGGGCTGGGTGGGGAGGGGCTGGTCACCCCGTGGTGCCCTTATAAAACTCAACGTTCAACCTACTCACGCCGGCTTGTGCCCGCCCTCACAGTCGGCCATATTTGCGGAATACACCACGCCGCCGTTGACCCTGTCCATTGACCGAGCAACCCAACGTTCCTACCAGCTCCCTCCGCAGGAATGTGTTCCCAAGTTGTCGTATCTCTTCGCTGGCTAGTGGACTTTACGATATTCTATTAGTTTAAACACGTAGACTTTCGCGACCGATATCCAGAGGAGCTGGTAGGAACGTTGGGTTTGCGCGGTCAATGGCCAGGGTCAACGGCGGCGTGGTGTATTCCGCAAATATGCCCGACTGTGAGGGCGGGCACAAGCCGGCTTGAGTAGGTTAAACGTTGAGTTTTATAAGGGCACCACGGGGTGACCAGCCCCTCCCCACCCAGTCCCACCCCTCCCACCCCCCAACCCAGCCCCTCCCCACCCTCCCCTCTCCACCCAGCCCCACCCCTCCCATTTTTGTATACACGACGGACACAATAATACCCTGTGGGCTGGTGGAACCAGGTGGTTCCTACCAGTAAAATAACTCAAAACAAGACCAAGCTAGGTGGTAGTGCAACACGTTTGTATTTCCTCCCCCCCCACAACGGAAACATACCTGCCGTCCTTTCACCCCCTGGGGTTATGTGCCAAGCTGTTACAGCCAGCACGCCGCCGAAACTAAGGTTGGGAAGGCGCCACTCCATATCGCAAATGCCTTGCCCAGTCCACGTGTTTTGAGTCTGCAAATGAAAATTGTGTTTCCCAGGCGTTTGCTCAAGAGAAGCGAATTTGGTATTTTTAGTTTCGTTTCGTAAGTTGCGCGACAACCATCCTCCGCTTGTATCCAGCGTAGGCTACGGAAGCTGCTCGACCATACTTCACCACGGTGGTCAATGCGGGCTGAAAGGTGTTTGCCCAAGGTCGATTTGCAGACATCACTCGCCAATGGCGCGAGACAGCCCCAGCGGTGTTCAGCGTCGTGCGCTTTCCACCGACCGATAAAACATTGCCAAGAACAGCTCACGTGCTCCCCCGCAGCTTGGCAACGCGCATGTCCGCGCTGTCTTCGGATGGTGGCTCATAGATTCATTTCAAACTCCAAATGACGAGGCGTAGGCTGCGAGGATGGGGGCTCGAACCGATGAACGACAGGAGCTTCGCAAGACCGCAGCGGGGTGGTGGTCTCGTAGCGAACACGCGAATTTTGGACCGCCACTACAAAAGCGCTTTAAAGTTAAATTTTGTTCTAGATTTGAAGCTTTCGTGACTGCAAGGATTAATATTCTTAGGGTTTTTTTTCGGTAAAAAAAATTTCATAAAATAAAAATCACGACGTTTCGGAGGCAACACAAGCTTCCGCCCTCCCACCCTCAACCAGTATATATACAAATACTGTTTTCTTGGAATTTCTCTCATTTGATACAGCTATCGTGCTGTGACGGTTCCACCTGAAGACGGAAGCTTGTGTCGCCTCCGAAACGTCGTGATTTTATTTTATTTTACTTTAATAAATTTTATTTTTTTTACCTACGTGACTTTACCGAAAAAACTTAAATTTTGTTGTAACCAGGGGAATCGCTCGAGACCCCAGAATAGCCTCATTTCCATAAGTGTGACCGAGATTATCGATCTTCCAGTACGTGGTGGTGGGGGGTGGGGGATTATAATTATTGCTCCGTATAATCCCAAATTGATCAAGACCGCTCAATGCATCTTGCTGCAACGCGTCGCCTCTGGGAACCGCCAACAAGACAGGGTGGAGTTGGTGACTTCCTCGAACTTGGCACCACGAAATGTTGACACGGCCTAGTGCGACGTGGACTGATGCGGGACACCCGAGACGAGACGAGTTGTCGTGCCGCCACGCGCAGGGGTCGGCAAACTGCACTCGGCTCTGCGAGAAATGCTTCTCAGACGTTCTTCGTTGAAGGATCCCGCCCGTCTAGTTTCCAGGCGCGTTTTTCTGAATTCTAAAAAAAAAATAATTCTTGTAAATTTCGTTTGCCGAGCCCTGGGCACGGGTGGTTGGTGTCGAGGGATTTGGGGGGGGGGGGGTCACGTTGGGGTCAACTTGCGCGTGTGTCATCGTCGGTTTGGAGGGGCACCGGTCTTTCGCTTGGGGGGGGGGGGGATTGGTGCAAGGCGAGACGCGAAATGCCCGGGCTAACTGCTGTAGTAGTGGCGTAATGAGCGTGTGTGAATGTGTGTGACTGTGTGTGTGGTGTGTGACTGTGTGTGTGTGACTGTGTGTGTGTGTGTGACTGTGTGTGACTGTGTGTGTGGTGTGTGGCTGTGTGTGTGCATGGGGAGCGGTAGTGTAGCGGTTAGCGCTACGCTGCGCTATGAACCCAGAGACCCGAGTTCGATTCCCGCTCACGGCCAATACCAGTGACGATTTGAACCGCCCCTGGGCCTCCCCTAGGTCGACTCAGCCTCAAATGAGTACCTGTTGCGGTGTGAACATTGCCATTGAGGACAAAGGCGGTCGGGCGTGGTGCTGACCACCCACCCCCTCGTGTACCGTTCTAGCCTTCATAGGTGCTCGCTAACACCACTTGCCCCAACAGCCTGCTAAGGCTATACGGGGGATCGTTGTGTGTGCTCGCCAACATAATCTTTCTCTCCCCTCCCCAAAAATTATGTTCAAAGGCCACACACGGAACCTCGGTCTTCTTCTGATTCATGTGTCACGTACGAGATCACGCGTGTGTGTGTGTGTGAATGACGGCATGTGGGCCGACTGCGGGTATTTCAGACGGCGAGTTCCCATGTAGATACACAGTTTCTCGACACCGCTGATGAGTGGACGTGGATGAGTGTGTAACGAGCGCGCGTGTGAGTGTGTAACGAGCGCGCGTGTGAGTGTGCCCGATCAGTGGTCGTGTGCTGGAGGGCGTGGTGCTGCCCCCCCCCCCTCTCTCTCGTGTGCTGCTCGCTAACAGCACTTGCCCCAACAGTCTGGTGAGGCTACACGGGGGGTCTTTGTTTTGGTAGTGCAGCGGTTAGCGCTACGCAGATTTGAAGCTTTCGTGACTGCAAGGATTCATATTCTTAGGTTTTTTCGGTAAAGTCACGTAGGTAAAAAATTTTTAATTAATAAAAGTAAAAAAAGTCTTTTTATATGCTTAGGTTTTTTCGGTAAAGTCACGTAGGTAAAAAATGTAAAATAATAAAAGTAAAATAAAAATTTCTTTTTATTTTACTTTTATTAATTTACATTTTTGGTGGCCAGCACCACGCCCGACGTTTCATTCAGACGCTGTCTTCTACGTGACTTTACCGAAAAAACCTAAGAATATAGCGCTACGAACCCAGCGACGCGAGTTCGATTCTCGCTCACGGCCAACACCGGTGACGATTATCCGAACCGGTCGTGGGCCTCTCCTAGGTCGAGTCAGCCTTAAATAAGTACCTGTAAAAACATCACCACTGGGGAGACCAAGGCGGTCGGGCGTGGTGCTGGCCACCCACCCCCTCGTGTACCGGCCTGTATAGGTGCTAGTCGCTAACAGCACTTGCCCCAACAGTCTGTTGAGGCTATACGGGGGATCTTTGTCTTTGAGAATGAGTGTGCGTGTGCGTGCCAGTGTGGTCATTGTGTTCGCGTGAAGTGTTGCTTACACTAAAAAACGTGACATCAACTGACAATTGCTTTAGATCATGTTCTTAAAAAAACAAAATTATATATGGTTATGTATCATGAGCACAATACAGTAGATTTCAATTATAACTTAACATGTACTTTAAATGTTTTTTTTCCCCCATTATCATTTGCCAGTAATGATTTATTGTCTTTTCTTAATATTAACGCACAAGCGCGCGCATTAACTTAACGCCTAATAAATATAATTACATTTTATTTTAGAATGGAGCCTCTACCGACACATATATCACGTACTCTCAAAAGACGAGGCAAACAAAAAAAAACGTCATCCAAACTCCCATAAACAAGACTTATTATTATTATAAAATGGAAATGTGGAGTGTAGAACGACCACCCCTTGTTTGACGGGAGTGGCGTTCCACATTGGCCCGAGACGATACGGTTTTAAATACTGTAGGTGACCTCCTGTGGGCTAAAGGCTTGCTTACAAAGCACACGTGGGGATTGTGGTGGTGGTGTGTGTGTGGGGAGGGGCATACAACTGGGCTCTTGGCTGTGAGTGTGTGTGCGCGCCCTACTTTGGGACACGTTTATCATCTTAAAGCCACCGTGCCACCAAATTGAGTGCAAAAAGCCAACTGGAGGAATGGGGATGGGTGGGGGTGGGATGGTGGGAGGACCAATGGACGATCATCATCATGATGCCATTTCTCTTCTTGGTTCTTTCGGTAAAGTCACGTAAAAGGGAAATAATAAAAAGAATAAAAATAAAACATCAAATTATTCTCACGACGTTTCATTCAGACGCTGTCTTCCCGACAGACCTGTACTTCACCTGAGGACGGCTGCTTGCGTTGTGGCCGAAACGTCGTGAGAATTATTTTATTATGTTTTATTCTTATTATTTTATTATTTCCCTTCTACGTGACTTTACCGAAAGAACCAAGAAGATGAATCCCTGCAGTCACGAAAGCTTTAAATCGAAAAGTGATGCCATTTGTTTATCTATGGAAAGCATCACCGAGTCTCAAGACTCCCATGTGTGTGTGTGGTTTTTTTTCTTCTCTTTTCAAAGGGGGGAGGGGGGGATTCTGCATCGGGATGTCCAGCATTGAGTGGTGCAGCGGTGATACTTTGGGTCCCAATAGCAAGCACCTCGGGGGTTCGATTCGGGACTCGAGCAAGATAGCCTTTGTCGCGTGGCGTCCACACGTTCTTCACACCCCCCCCCCCCCCATGGGTTTCCTCCCACAGCTGAACGCGTACTTGCATAACACGATGTAAAACACAATTTTTGTTCCTGGGTACGAAGTGTTATTTTTTTTATTGCTTATTCCTATAAAGAATAGAAAATGAATATTATTCCCCACAAACTTTGCTTTTGTGACCAGGACTTGACGTGAAGGAAAGACGCACATGCACACCACGTGTTCTCATTGAAAATAGCCAAATTTCAGAATATCACTGTCCTGGTCACAAAAGCAAAGTTTGTGGGGAATAATTGCCACTTCCTGTACCTTTGAGGCATAAGCAATTAGGAAATAACACTTTTACTGCCCAGGAACAAAACATATCTTTTGTTACACAGTGTTATTATTAATGGAGTGGATTGTTAACTTTGCTTGTGTCCTGGTCACAAAAGCACATTTTTGGGGGAATAACAACAACCATTTCCTGTACTTTTGAGGCCGACACTAAATATAATTCGTGTCGGCCGAACATCCCAAACGCAGGAGCCTACCCCTCCTCGTCAAGAGGTGTTCATACTCGATGCAGCTTTACTGGGTCAAAAAAAATCACTGTGATCGTTTTTGATTTAGTGTGGGAGGAAGCCCAAAGTACCTGGCAAACACCCACGAAGCACATCGAAAAGGGATAACGCTCAACAGAAGGTTCATACAGATGGGTTCACGGACCGACTTTCTGTACTGCCACCCTGGCCACATTTGCAGCCCAGCGGAGTTTTACAAACCAATGCAATCCACCAAACCCTCGCAACCCAAGGCGCTGGCTCATAGGTTTGCGACATTATCATCACCATCATCGCCGCCACCGATTGTGCATTTTTGTTTTATGCTAGAGGCGACGCCAGTGGCCTCGGTCAATGTCTGCGTCCGAGCGGAACATTGGGTCCAACTCACACCTTGCGAGTTGCTTGCTCTTGATAGCCGCCCGCCCGCCCACCCGCCCCACCACGTCCCACCAACCATCCCACCTCATTTCACTCATCTTTAAAAAGGCAGAAGCGCACTTGTAACTTTGGAGATAACTTACACAGAACTGCGGCGATAATTGCAGAACGCCAAATTACCGTCGTTAACATCATGGCTGAAATGTGGCCGCATCCGGTGAACGTGTACCGTGCCGACATCGACTGGGTCTGACCAGGGTGGTGGTGGTGGGGTAACTAGTAAGGGGGGTTTTGGCCGGAGAATAACGTCAATCTCAAGTGCAACGAGTCCATGTGGAGAGATCCCACGTCGCAAATACAAACGACGGCTCTCGAAAAGAACCGTGGTGGTCATTCCACGTGGCGGGGAGGGGAACGATTTTTGTTGCAGGAGACGAACCGAATTGGAACGCGGCACGCAGCGAAACTACCACCGGACAGAATGACAATGCCAATTGTCCCGTAGATAACGACACCGAGGCAGTGTTCCCCTCCGGGGTTGCCCGACGTGAGACCGAAGCTTCGTTAACGAGGGGAGGACTTTTAGAGTCAAGGTACGACGGTTCACGCTCGCCCTGTAGCAATGTCCCCCCCCCACCACCCCCCCACACCCGCACATTTGAACGCATCAATGCCGCGTGCAAGTACCGAGACCAATACGCACGACCGTAAACTTTGAGGCCTTTCTCTCACTAAACAAAGCGTAAGATCCACGTCACACAGCCCGGGACACACGGCCTAGACACGCCGTCTACTGGAGCGTTTTGTTTTCAAGGCCGTTTCAGCTGCTTACTCTTCTGTCGCTCTGGCAATCTTTTCAGAAAGGTGGCACCGACGGGGGGGGGGGGGGGGGGGGAGGTCTGGAGTTGGGGTTTAGTCGATCCTACATTGCCAATGAGATTCATGAATCCATAATGCAGGTTTTTTTTTGGGTTAGATCGGGTAAATATAGAAATGTGTCGTTAAACCCGCCACCACCCGACACAGCCAATTAAGGTTTTCGATGTAAACAGTACGTGGCCAATTCGTTACTAGTACAGCACTAACCGGTGTGTTGGAGAGCCAAGCCACGACATTTACAATCGGCGTACGACGTTTCACCAGTAATTACAACCAGCTTCATCAGACTACAGCCAGAGAGAGTTGTGGATAAATCCTCCTGCTGTGTCGGTCTTAAACAGACACGGGCTGGGGATAAACGCGACGTCGTCCCTTGTGAGCTAATCAGGTGGGAAGGCCAGAGGGCAATGTGGATTGCCAATGAGCTTAATGAACGAGACCAGGCGCCACAAGGCTCATTTAATCAAATGCTAAAAAACAATGCCACTATCATCAACAGGGCAAATCCCCGTGCAAGACGCCCCCTGGTCTCGGGCAGTACGTGAGGTTTCTTACCAGAGACACGGATGAATGGACAGAGGTGGAACGCTGGTGTGGTCGTACCCCCCCGCCCCCTACAGAGTTTCCCGAACAGAGGGGCGTCAACAACCTGCGATCTCCCAGCCCGTGTGGGGCTCTTTAAAGCGAGTGCTTTGGCTTCGTGACGCTGTTCATTAAAGGACCCCGCCCCGTCTCGTGTTCCTCGCGTTGCAATTGCGGCTCTTGAAATATTGAGTTGTTTTTTTTTGTACTGAATTCGAAAAAAAAATGGCTCATCTTGTTGTTATTTTGGTTTGCCAACGAAATTACCCCCTCCCCTCCTCCCCCCAACGTAACCCCGACCGGTTTATTTCTCGTGCCGGGCGGTGAAATCGAAATGGACAGAGTTACACGACAAATCGACGGCCCGCTCGGCTTACGCGTTTGCAAGCAGATCACACTGGCGAGGGTTGGGGGCCAAAAAAGGTGGTATCGGTCGAGAGAGTGAAAACGACTTGACGGAGAACAGAGATCGGCGGGACGCTCAGAGGCCCCCTGATGCAAAACGTTTTCTCGGCCACATCTGCCGTGTGATTCATTTATACACGGATCACCCTGTGTTTTGGGAAACGCCCGAGTCTCAAGACTCGCTCTCAAGAGAGGGCGCTGCCTGGACCGGACATCTCATTATTAGCGTCCGCCCAAGACACGCCGCTGCCGCTGACGCAACGTTTAGGCGACCGAATCTCAGCTCCTTTGCCCGATGCCCTCTGGGCTGCCGACTCATTTGACGAAAATTGTATTTTCTTCGCAAGGATCGTTTAAATGCTAAACTGCCTGCAAGCAACGGGACACCCAGAAGGCTCCCCCCCACTGGCAAAGCTGAGGCCCCCCCCCCATCCCCTTCACGACAAGTGAAGCCAACGACGCCGTCGGGACGGTGCATTCGGTACGCGCCGGCAGCGCCGTCAACACCCCCACTCCATCGAAAAGTGGCCACCAACAACATCAAAGCGAAACGGCCGCGCGCGTGCGTTGCAATCAACAGGGAGAGGTGGGGGGGGGGCGACGAGCGGTTTGGTGGGGGGAGAGCACACGGGTTGGACCGTCCGTACGCTGAACTTGGTCCGCGCCGTGCGGAGCTGACCGTGCCAAGTCGGAGGTTGCGCGCGACTTAACCAAACGAGCAGGCCGAACGAACACAGCGGGACAAGCCGCGTCCCTCTCTCAACCACCCACCAGAGGTCGCAATCGGGTACCCGATACCCGTACCCTACCCGATACCCGGCCGGGTACGGGTAGCCGTTTGCGACCCTGGTGCGGCCGGGTACGGGTACGACGTGAGTCACTGGTGAGTAACCGTTTGTCACTCATTTCGGGTAGAGTACGGGTAGGGGACGGGTACCCGTACCCGGCCCTGGTGCGGCCGGGTACGGGTAAGGAATCAAAACCCGTTTGCGACCTCTGCCACCCACCCCGAAACCCCACCACCCCCTGACGCGATGCCAAGTCTCCTCTCTTTCACGTTTTGTTCCCTTTTCAAGTTTCGGTGTTCGCAGACAGAAAACATCGCGGCCACCTCCACCCCCTGCCCCCCTCCCCAACCACCATCCGTGAATCTTCCGCGACCCAGCCATTGGGCTGCCAATATTTCTACTCCCCCACTCCTCCTTCTCCTCCTTTCTCTTCCTCTCCTCCCTCATTGCAAACTCGCCCCCCCCCCATCCTCGCCCGATCCATAACATCAGCCTGCGCCAAACTAAGGCATATTTAGGATTCTTAGGGTTGTGGAAACATCCAGGATGCAGACGACAACAACAACAACAAGCTCTCGCCACCTGTCACTGACACTGCCTTACAAAAGGAATCACATTTGCAAGAGAAAAATATAATTTTTAGTTTTTTTTCCCGTTGTAAGGGGCCGATGGTGGGGGTTGTTTTTTTTTACATCCATTAAGTTTCGTATACGGCTGTCAACGCAGCTGACTTTTAATTGAAAGCTCACAAACAGTTTGAAGCGTTTGGGGATGTATTTATAGCAGGCACGTGACGATTCCGACTCGCAGCCACGGCGAGGCGATTGTCCACGACTCGTTCCAAAATTTGCCTTCAAGAATCAAATCAAATCTTCAAGAATCTATTTTACGCACGAGACACAAGTGCAGGAGTGGGAACGTCGCGACGGTGCCACCTCAACAATTCATTTTTCAATACGGCAGATTATAACAAGGAATACGGTTCGTCGAGAGGCGAGGGCTGTCCTCCCTGTGTAAACATTACACACCTGGCATCTACCTCCCTTATAATAGGATAAATACGGTAATACATTCTTGCTTAGCCGGCGGGAACAACCAAAGGACCCCATCCTAACCCCTCCTAAAATAAAAGTCCCCTTTCAAAGAAGTGTATTTTATAAAAACGTGTGGTTAAGATTGTGATTATTTAAGTTTTTTGTTTTGTTACGATTACCATTGTACTATACGGATGCATACAAATGCCCATCTCCTGCACGACGGTGGATGTACAGCAAATTAACTCTTTGACGACGCGTCGCCAACGTGAAGTTCATGTCGTCCCGACATTATTTTTTGGAGAGAAAGGGAAAAAATCGGCAAGGTGAAGGCATGGGCCCCCCCCACCCACCCCCAAGCTTTCAAGAGCCAAGGTTTTACAACTAAACTAAACCATTTTTTTTATTTTATCAGGTAAGGCTATATAGTTGTCAGAAGCGACCTGCCTCATCACAAATGATAGCTCAACGAAGTGGCTTATCATCACGTGGAAATGTACAGCAGCCATATACTCTAAAACGCGTGGTGATGTCGATTCTAAATGTGCAGGGAAAAACCGGCGGATCCGGGGAAAAATCCCACGTGACCACGGTGAGAGAGACATTGCAAACTCCAAATATACAGCAGCAGCAGGCGTCAGGATCAGGATCGAACCCACGACCTCCTGCGTACCAGGCGAGGGAGTTAACATCTCACCACCGCGGCGCAACACAGGACAGACGGAACACTGTCATGTGTGCGATCACTCAGCAGTGGCGCTGTGAAACCTTGAGTTAGTGTATTGTGTTTCAGGGGTCTAAATAATGGTCAAAACGCCCTAGCAAAATATCAGATCTGCCGAAAAAACACCCGCAGTGGCAGGCAGCCAGTTTATCATCCACACACCGGATCACCTCAATCGCCAAAGCATTACATCTCTACTCACTGAACTGTCCCACCTTGCTCCATTCATTCATGCTCGACCCAGCACTCACGTGGGAACAACCAAAGGAATCGGCGAACGGAATTCACGCGCCCCGTCTCTCTCCGTCACTTGCTGCGGCGTAGAAAACCGCTGCCGACAATTTAGCGAAGCGGTAAATCGCTGGTCCTGACCGCATCCGCAACGCCGCGCCGCCCCCCCCCCCCCAAAACGTAGCAGTAGAATTTTGCGTCAACTGCAAATAACATTAATTCCCCCATCAATTCAAACGCAGCTATAGTAAACATAAACATCCATTTGAATAAATTGATGGGGTTGTTATTTGCCTTTTCTCCTTGAACACCCATTGCCACCTCTGGCGCTAAACGGGATTTTTTAAGACTGGCAGTAATTGTTTACTCCACTGCTTGTTGTGCCCTGCCCACTGCACGGGGACAATTATGGCTAAGTTAACATCAACCACTGCGGAGGTTTCTGCTCCTTCTCCTCTGCTGCCCCCCACTGTCTGAAACCCCATCCCCTTTACCGTCAAACTTCCTCACCCCCCCCCCCCCCCCCGGTTCGTCGGTCCCTTCTAACCCCTTTTCCACTGGCACATCAGATCAGAGCCACGCCAGCGTGCGGCCACTCGCGGTACGGACACGTCTTCGACTGCCGCGTAGGCGTCTGCTCGTTGTCGCGAGTATAGCTCTCCGGAGCGTTCTCAGGGTTCAACCCCAAGTAGTTCGGCATGCCTCAAATATCGGTCCACGCACTGGGAGGAATTTGACGAACTGCAGAATCCACTTCTGGCTATTTGCCGCAGCACAGACAAAGCCAAGCCGTTGAAATTCTGGCCGAGGCCGGACGTCTGATTTTGGCTCCCGGCCAAAACGGAGCCAGGGGGGGTTTGTTGTCTAATCATTTTCACAACTGCGGTGTGACCTTTGTGGCACGGCTCGGCTCGGCTTTTGCGGTGGAAAAACGAACTGGCGCCTCCCTGAGCCGCGCCGCCGGGCTGGGCTCGGGGTCGCGCCCTGGCACGGCTCAGTTGTGCAGTGGAAAAAATATATAAAAAATTCTCTTTTTTTTTTTCTCTTTTACCAAGTATAGCCCCACTGAGCGACACGGCTCTTTTTCAGAAGCGACCTGGCCACAAATGACAGCTCAACAAAGTGGCTCATCATTGTGTCGAACTTTATAGCAGCCAGATACGCCAAAACGCACGTTGATTCGAAATGTGGGAGGGAAAAACCGGAGGACCCGGAGAAAAATCCACGCGACCACGGACAGAGACACGCAAACTCCAAATATACAGCAGCAGGCGTCAGGGGTCGGGATAGAACCCGCGACCTCCTGTACACCAGGCGAGGCGGTCAACATCTCGCCACTGTGGCGCCATGCTTCCTCCAAGAGCCTCGCTTGAGGAAGATGGTGCTGTTCTACTGTGCCCTTGATCCTTGATCTCTCCACCTGTCCGCTACCCCCCCCCGCTCCTTCCTCAAAACCCCTGGCTCCTTGCGCACGACAGTGCCCGGCGGAAAACTGGCATCGGCGAGAATTGTAGGGATAAATATGGCATCACTTGAGGTCTTCCAGGGCTAGCGGGGGGGGGGGGGGTTAAGCCGGACTGTGGTCGGGTGGGGGGACGAATTCTCAAAACGAGGAATGTGTTTCTCAAATTTAACGCGGCCTACTATGTCGGAAAAGGCGGCAGCAAAAAAAAAAACGCTGTCCCGACGGTTAGTTAACGTGAAAGCGAAAGCGGTGAGAAACGTCATAAATAGTATGCTCGTTAGGGGGGGCGGGGGGGGGGGGTTCAAATAAGCGACGACGCACGTGTGGACGAGGGGATGCAGTTGGACAGACGGGATGTTATGGCTGGCGCTGTGGGGGCTAGGAGCTCAGGTTACGATTGGTCATTAGAGCTATGATTAGAGTTGGGGTTAGGGGTAAGGGTCACGCGTTAAGGTCAGGGTTATGGTCAGAGTAACAGTTTTGGTTACAGTCGGATAGAGGGCAAACGTTAGGGCTACAAAAGTAATGACTCGGGATGAGGTCAGTATTATAACGAACAGCTGGGGAGGTTTAAAGTTACAGTTCGAATTAAGATTATTGTTCAAAAGTGTGTGGGCTGTGGTCAAGGCGTGCACTTGGCTTAGAGAGGTAGGGTACTGGTCCAGTAAAGGTAAAGATCAGAGCCACGGTCAACGTTCCGTCTCACCCCACCGCACCCGACCTGCTCTCTGGGTCGCGGCCTGTGCTCGAATTTCTACTTTCCCCCAACCGCTGTCTGCCCCCCCCCCTCCCCTAAGTGCCAACGTTAAGAGCGTCTTTCGCAAACTGCATAGAAATCCCATCGGTGGCATCCCACACAAGACTGTTAGGGCATCACACACATACACACGCCCAGACATACCCGCACGCACGCACACACGCCAACAGTTACGCGCACACACGCACCCACACCACGCCAAAGTAGGACTGAGGCAGGAATTTTGGCGAATATACCAATTTTGATTTCTCTTCACCATGGCAGGGACTAAAGGTTGGCGAGTAGGGGGTGGGAGGGGGGGGGTTGCGAGGGACCGTAGTAATCCGTCAGCGCAGCACTAACAGGCGCCCCCCCCCCACCCAACACATTCCAGACTGCGCATTCCCCCCCCTGCCCCCCCCCCGCCCCCAATCGACTCTAAAAGGAGTTCCGCAAAAATATATATATAATAGCTATGTATAATAAACACAAAACCGAATAGGTTCAATCGAAAAATACAAAATACGCGAGAGCGACGGCAATCGGAATACATCTTTGCGGGGATTTTTGCTCAATCGGTGGAACGGCTCTGGCCGCTCACAGGACGCAGCGTCCTGGAGTTCGCCCGACCGACCGCGCATTGCCGCGTCGGCGGCTCTCGGTCTCGTGTTGGTGCGCGGCTGTGCCGCACCCCCCCCCCAGCCCCGCTAAGTATGGTGCACAGCCCCGGCAGTACGGCCTACAGCCCGGTGTAAAGCCCGGCGTATAACGCGGCAGTACGGCGTATAACGCGGCAGTACGGTGTATAGCCTGGCGTATAACAAGGCAGTACGGCCTACAGCCTGGCAGTACGGCGTATAACGCGGCAGTACGGCCTATAACGCGGCAGTACGGCCTACAGCCCGGCAGTACGGCGTATAGCCTGGCGTATAACCCGGCAGTACGGCCTATAACGCGGCAGTACGGCCTACAGCCCGGCAGTACGGCGTATAGCCTGGCGTATAACCCGGCAGTACGGCCTATAACGCGGCAGTACGGCCTACAGCCCGGCAGTACGGCGTATAGTCTGGCGTATAACGCGGCAGTACGGCCTACAGCCCGGCAGCCAGTGCCCGGGGCGATGGTGTGGGCGCTAGATGGGGTTCTTGAGGATGCGTCCGAGACGGAAGTCGTAGACGCGACGGCACAGGTAGACGAGGCCGGGGTTGGCTCGGTCCGGCAAACAGCGGTGGGGGGGGGCCACGCGTGCCGGCAGCGCCGGCACCACGCCCGCCGAGGGTCTCGCCAACGGGCTCGCCCGCCGCCCCGACTCCTCGCGCTGGCGAACCTCGGCCTGGAACCTGCGAGCGGGGGTCGGGGAGCGGGGGTCAGGGAGCGGGGGTTGGGGAGCGGGGGAGAGAGAACGGCGAGTGTGGTTAGACGTGGCGGGGAAGGGAGAGGATGGAAGGTCGGTGGGCTGAGCGACAGGAGTGGGACGTTTTGTTTTTGTGTTTAGTTTGTTGTCCTCATTGCACCGCACCGGTCCACACATCGCATTGCACTCCACCGCACAACGCACTAGTCTACACATCGTATTGCCCTACACAACACACCATATGGCACACGGCACCACACTGCACTCTGCCGCACCTCCCATCAGCACGGGATCGATTATGTACGGCGCGAAAAAAGTTCGGCACACGTACCCCGTACTTAGTGAATGGACGACCGTGGCCGACTTAGAAGGGAACGCAGAGCGAGGGAGAGAGAGGGAGAGAGATAAAAACGGGACAGACGTTGTCCAGACGGTCAGGCGAGGTGGGGGCAAGGGTTGTGTGGGCGTGCGGAGAGCCACCTGCAGTACTCGAGGTAGGTGAGCACGTAGCACTTGTCCTCGATGCAGGCCACGCTGTTCTCGTCCTGGTGTCGCGACGCAAACACCTCGTTCTGTGGGCGGCCAAGCGGAAGGGGGTGGGTGGGGACAGCACGGCGTCGGCTGCGGCGTACAAGCGAGCAACTTTCCCCCGGGGTTGTTGTTACAGCGCGCACGCCGGGGCCGATTTTTCTTCGGGGGAACTGAAGAGAATTCTGGGGTGGGATCGGTGACGAGAAACTCCCGGCGCGTGGTAGCGGCGGTGTGGGTGGGGCGGGATGTCACGACGACGGCAAAACAACCGCGCGGCGCGTAAACGCAACGGAGAGAGACGTAGGTACGGCAGCGCCGTGAAACACTACAAGGCCCTTCCGTCGCAATCTCCACCGCACTTGGGCCCCGGGGAGAGAGAGAGTCTCTGGGCGCGCTCAGCGCACAATGGAAGGAGTGGCAGCGATACTGGGGGCATGACGGTGAAGGCGGCTGTACAAGTCGCAGGCGAGGAGGAGGAACGGCACAAGGTCGAGTGCGTGGAGGGAGAGTGGCGAGGAGGGAGAGTGTGTGGAGGGAGAGTGCGTGGAGGGAGAGTGGCGAGGAGGGAGAGTGCGTGGAGGGAGAGTGGCGAGGAAGGGAGAGTGTGTGGAGGGAGAGTGCGTGGAGGGAGAGTGGCGAGGAGGGAGAGTGCGTGGAGGGAGAGTGTGTGGAGGGAGAGTGGCGAGGAGGGAGAGTGCGTGGAGGGAGAGTGCGTGGAGGGAGAGTGGCGAGGAAGGGAGAGTGCGTGGAGGGAGAGTGCGTGGAGGGAGAGTGCGTGGAGGGAGAGTGTGTGGAGGGAGAGTGCGTGGAGGGAGAGTGGCGAGGAGGGAGAGTGCGTGGAGGGAGAGTGGCGAGGAGGGAGAGTGCGTGGAGGGAGAGTGCGTGGAGGGAGAGTGCGTGGAGGGAGAGTGGTGTGGAGGGAGAGTGCGTGGAGGGAGAGTGCGTGGAGGGAGAGTGCGTGGAGGGAGAGTGCGTGGAGGGAGAGTGCGTGGAGGGAGAGTGCGTGGAGGGAGAGTGCGTGGAGGGAGAGTGCGTGGAGGGAGAGTGCGTGGAGGGAGAGTGCGTGGAGGGAGAGTGCGTGGAGGGAGAGTGGCGTGGAGGGAGAGTGCGTGGAGGGAGAGTGCGTGGAGGGAGAGTGCGTGGAGGGAGAGTGCGTGGAGGGAGAGTGCGTGGAGGGAGAGTGCGTGGAGGGAGAGTGCGTGGAGGGAGAGTGCGTGGAGGGAGAGTGGCGTGGAGGGAGAGTGGCGAGGAGGGAGAGTGCGTGGAGGGAGAGTGGCGAGGCAGGAGAGTGGCGTGGAGGGAGAGTGGCGTGGAGGGAGAGTGCGTGGAGGGAGAGTGGCGAGGAGGGAGAGTGCGTGGAGGGAGAGTGCGTGGAGGGAGAGTGCGTGGAGGGAGAGTGCGTGGAGGGAGAGTGCGTGGAGGGAGAGTGGCGTGGAGGGAGAGTGCGTGGAGGGAGAGTGGCGTGGAGGGAGAGTGGCGAGGAGGGAGAGTGGCGTGGAGGGAGAGTGGCGAGGAGGGAGAGTGCGTGGAGGGAGAGTGGCGAGGAGGGAGAGTGCGTGGAGGGAGAGTGGCGTGGAGGGAGAGTGGCGAGGAGGGAGAGTGCGTGGAGGGAGAGTGGCGTGGAGGGAGAGTGGCGTGGAGGGAGAGTGGCGTGGAGGAAGAGTGGCGAGGAGGGAGAGTGGCGTGGAGGGAGAGTGGCGTGGAGGGAGAGTGGCGTGGAGGGAGAGTGCGTGGAGGGAGAGTGCGTGGAGGGAGAGTGGCGTGGAGGGAGAGTGGCGAGGAGGGAGAGTGCGTGGAGGGAGAGTGCGTGGAGGGAGAGTGCGTGGAGGGAGAGTGCGTGGAGGGAGAGTGGCGTGGAGGGAGAGTGCGTGGAGGGAGAGTGCGTGGAGGGAGAGTGCGTGGAGGGAGAGTGCGTGGAGGGAGAGTGCGTGGAGGGAGAGTGCGTGGAGGGAGAGTGGCGTGGAGGAAGAGTGCGTGGAGGGAGAGTGGCGAGGAGGGAGAGTGCGTGGAGGGAGAGTGGCGAGGAGGGAGAGTGCGTGGAGGGAGAGTGGCGAGGAGGGAGAGTGGCGTGGAGGGAGAGTGGCGAGGAGGGAGAGTGCGTGGAGGGAGAGTGCGTGGAGGGAGAGTGCGTGGAGGGAGAGTGGCGTGGAGGGAGAGTGCGTGGAGGGAGAGTGCGTGGAGGGAGAGTGCGTGGAGGGAGAGTGGCGTGGAAGGAGAGTGCGTGGAGGGAGAGTGCGTGGAGGGAGAGTGCGTGGAGGGAGAGTGCGTGGAGGGAGAGTGCGTGGAGGGAGAGTGCGTGGAGGGAGAGTGCGTGGAGGGAGAGTGCGTGGAGGGAGAGTGCGTGGAGGGAGAGTGCGTGGAGGGAGAGTGCGTGGAGGGAGAGTGCGTGGAGGGAGAGTGCGTGGAGGGAGAGTGCGTGGAGGGAGAGTGCGTGGAGGGAGAGTGCGTGGAGGGAGAGTGCGTGGAGGGAGAGTGCGTGGAGGGAGAGTGGCGTGGAGGGAGAGTGCGTGGAGGGAGAGTGCGTGGAGGGAGAGTGCGTGGAGGGAGAGTGCGTGGAGGGAGAGTGGCGAGGAGGGAGAGTGCGTGGAGGGAGAGTGGCGTGGAGGTAGAGTGCGTGGAGGGAGAGTGGCGAGGAAGGGAGAGTGCGTGGAGGGAGAGTGCGTGGAGGGAGAGTGCGTGGAGGGAGAGTGCGTGGAGGGAGAGTGCGTGGAGGGAGAGTGGCGAGGAGGGAGAGTGCGTGGAGGGAGAGTGCGTGGAGGGAGAGTGGCGAGGAGGGAGAGTGCGTGGAAGGAGAGTGCGTGGAGGGAGAGTGCGTGGAGGGAGAGTGGCGTGGAGGGAGAGTGCGTGGAGGGAGAGTGCGTGGAGGGAGAGTGCGTGGGGGGAGAGTGCGTGGAGGGAGAGTGCGTGGAGGGAGAGTGCGTGGAGGGAGAGTGCGTGGAGGGAGAGTGCGTGGAGGGAGAGTGCGTGGAGGGAGAGTGCGTGGAGGGAGAGTGCGTGGAGGGAGAGTGCGTGGAGGGAGAGTGGCGTGGAGGGAGAGTGGCGAGGAGGGAGAGTGCGTGGAGGGAGAGTGGCGAGGAGGGAGAGTGGCGTGGAGGGAGAGTGCGTGGAGGGAGAGTGCGTGGAGGGAGAGTGCGTGGAGGGAGAGTGCGTGGAGGGAGAGTGCGTGGAGGGAGAGTGGCGTGGAGGGAGAGTGGCGAGGAGGGAGAGTGCGTGGAGGGAGAGTGGCGTGGAGGGAGAGTGGCGAGGAGGGAGAGTGGCGTGGAGGGAGAGTGGCGTGGAGGGAGAGTGCGTGGAGGGAGAGTGGCGAGGAGGGAGAGTGCGTGGAGGGAGAGTGCGTGGAGGGAGAGTGCGTGGAGGGAGAGTGCGTGGAGGGAGAGTGCGTGGAGGGAGAGTGGCGTGGAGGGAGAGTGCGTGGAGGGAGAGTGGCGTGGAGGGAGAGTGGCGAGGAGGGAGAGTGGCGTGGAGGGAGAGTGGCGAGGAGGGAGAGTGCGTGGAGGGAGAGTGGCGAGGAGGGAGAGTGCGTGGAGGGAGAGTGCGTGGAGGGAGAGTGGCGTGGAGGGAGAGTGGCGAGGAGGGAGAGTGCGTGGAGGGAGAGTGGCGTGGAGGGAGAGTGGCGTGGAGGGAGAGTGGCGTGGAGGGAGAGTGGCGAGGAGGGAGAGTGGCGTGGAGGGAGAGTGGCGTGGAGGGAGAGTGCGTGGAGGGAGAGTGGCGTGGAGGGAGAGTGCGTGGAGGGAGAGTGCGTGGAGGGAGAGTGGCGTGGAGGGAGAGTGGCGAGGAGGGAGAGTGCGTGGAGGGAGAGTGCGTGGAGGGAGAGTGCGTGGAGGGAGAGTGCGTGGAGGGAGAGTGGCGTGGAGGGAGAGTGCGTGGAGGGAGAGTGCGTGGAGGGAGAGTGCGTGGAGGGAGAGTGCGTGGAGGGAGAGTGCGTGGAGGGAGAGTGGCGTGGAGGGAGAGTGCGTGGAGGGAGAGTGGCGAGGAGGGAGAGTGCGTGGAGGGAGAGTGGCGAGGAGGGAGAGTGCGTGGAGGGAGAGTGGCGAGGAGGGAGAGTGGCGTGGAGGGAGAGTGGCGAGGAGGGAGAGTGCGTGGAGGGAGAGTGCGTGGAGGGAGAGTGCGTGGAGGGAGAGTGGCGTGGAGGGAGAGTGCGTGGAGGGAGAGTGCGTGGAGGGAGAGTGCGTGGAGGGAGAGTGCGTGGAGGGAGAGTGCGTGGAGGGAGAGTGCGTGGAGGGAGAGTGCGTGGAGGGAGAGTGCGTGGAGGGAGAGTGCGTGGAGGGAGAGTGCGTGGAGGGAGAGTGCGTGGAGGGAGAGTGCGTGGAGGGAGAGTGCGTGGAGGGAGAGTGCGTGGAGGGAGAGTGCGTGGAGGGAGAGTGCGTGGAGGGAGAGTGCGTGGAGGGAGAGTGGCGTGGAGGGAGAGTGCGTGGAGGGAGAGTGCGTGGAGGGAGAGTGCGTGGAGGGAGAGTGCGTGGAGGGAGAGTGCGTGGAGGGAGAGTGGCGAGGAGGGAGAGTGCGTGGAGGGAGAGTGGCGTGGAGGGAGAGTGCGTGGAGGGAGAGTGGCGAGGAAGGGAGAGCGAAGGTGGAGAGAGAAAGGAAGGAGGAGGAAGATACATAGGGAAAGTAAAGTCGAGAGAAAACTAAACTATTTACTAAATTGTTTTCATTTTTATTTTACCAGGCAAAGCCCACTGAGCTACGTAGCTACTTTTCAGAAGCGACCTGGTCATCACAAACGATAGCTCAATGTATAGAAGACAAAATACTCGAAACGCATGATGTTCATTTTAAATGTGGAGGGAAAAACCAGAGGACCCGGAGAAAAATCCACGCGACCACCACGAGGAGAGAGACACGCAAACTCAAAATATACAGCAGGCGTCAGGGCCGCGATCGAACCCACGACTTCCTGTATACCAGGATAGGTAGTTAACATCTGCTAGCCACTGTGATGATGAGAGAAACACGCATAACTCAAAATATACAGCAGGCGTCAGGGTCGCGATCGAACCCACGACTTCCTGTATACGAGGCGAGGTAGTTAACATCTGCTAGCCACTGTGATGATGAGAGAAACACGCATAACTCAAAATATACAGCAGGCGTCAGGGTCGCGATCGAACCCACGACTTCCTGTATACCAGGCGAGGTAGTTAACATCTGCTAGCCACCGTGATGATGATGAGAGAGAGAGACGCAAACTCAAAATATACAGCAGGCGTCAGGGGTCGGAATCGAACCCACGACGTCCTGCACATCAGGCGAGGCAGTGAACATCTCCTTGCCACTGTGACGATGAGAGAGACACGCAAACTCAAAATATACAGCAGGCGTCAGGGTCGGAATCGAACCCACGACGTCCTGCACATCAGGCGAGGCAGTGAACATCTCCTAGCCACCGCGGCGATAGGAGGAGAGAGGACCAACAAGGGGGGGGGGGACACAGAAGGCAGGGAGAGAGAGAAGAGAGAGTGGGACAAAGTGTCAGGTAAGGAGAGGGTGCAAGGGAGAGAGACAGGGTAGATAAGGGAGAGCATAGACAGGAAGAGGTGGTGGGGGGAGGTGGGTAGGGGTGGTGCGGGGGCGGCCGTACCTCACAGTGCTGGCCAGGAACCCTGCCACCCTGCGTGTGCTCGGGGCGGTAGTACCACAGCAGGCTCATGGTGAGCTCCCCTGCACACACAGCACCACAGTTCCCCCACTAAAGCCTCGCACAATGCGATCGGCACGGATGCGGATGTCGGGGTGGGAAAGACCTTCAACATGCACACCATACGTACGAGCAATCCTCAAGGGCAGAAAGGCACATAATGGTGTGTGGGTTTATTTGTGACTCACCTGGTTGTTTTGCCGTGGCTATAGCGCCAGTTTAGCAGTCACTTTAGTACCTGTTAAGCCGTGGTTATTTCACCGGATTACTCCCATTAGCCACGGCTACCGCACCTGTTTTGGGGTCGTCCCACAGCGCCGAGATCTTGGCGACGTACGGCAGGCACTTGCGACGAGGCCCCGACCTCAGCAGCACGCAGTCGCGCACCGCGATGACGTCACCGCCGCGTCGGACGGCGCCGTAGCAGCGCCTCGGCACCAGCTCCAGCTCGCCCTGCTCCCCAACGGAGGCACGGACCACGCCGCGTCATCACCGATGACCACGCCGCGTCATCACTGCAGCAGCAGCAGCGGCGGCTTTTGGCGAAGCAGTCGAACAGAGACGGTCGCCGCGTCGCGCGCCAACAAGATGCGCTGCTTCCGCGGCCATCTGGAACGCTCTTCCTTCCGAGCCACTGGAGCTGTGCACTTTTAAATCATCGTCGAGATTGCCAAGCTCACTTCCTACGAACCGCTTATTCTGTTTAGTTTATTGTCCTTTCCCCCGTACCTCCGATTAGCACCGTCGTCTACGTACGGTGTGACAGAAGTTCAACATACATATTCTTGCAGGGGCAGGACGTGGCAACTTTCAGGAAATGCAGAGTACAGATCGTTCTCCTATAACGTCGCAACTAATGTACTTGGGAACGCATTTTTGTTATGACGCGGAGGCAAATTGGATCTAACGCGATTGAGTGAATGGAACTACGTCACACGAGTAGCAATAAGCGTTTGTGCGGCTGCCTCGGCGAAGCATCATCACACGAGGCAGTGGGAGGCAGTGGGATGCTGCTGGATGCTTCTAGATGCTACCCACGCGCCTCGGTGTTTGTTCAGCCTGCGTACGCATCTCACGTGTTATGGCGGACCGTGCGCTTTACCCTATATTATATGTCACCTATTATAATGAGATTTTCCCACAGCGCGGTGTTCTCCAGGAGTGCAACTAATACCGCGTTATGGGAGAACAGACCGTCGGTGTGCCAAGCGTTTAAAAGGCAAGCAAGATCTAGGAGGGTGGGTAACAGTTCTGAATTCAATTACAATGCTGTCCTTCGTAACATATCGCAATTTCAACATTATTGTAATTTAGACCAATACATCTGTTGCTCCAATCGTAATTATAAGTGAACCAAGATCATGATCATGAATCGCATCGAACCGTGCACGCGCTGGAAATTTTTAAGTTTATTCAAATCGAAAGCTGCCAACGCATACGGTTTTACCCTGTATTCTTATACAGGGAAATTGAGTTTTCATGTCCATACGGACTTTGTAGGATGAACGTTGAGATTTGTAAGGGCACGGGGTGACCAATAAGGTCCGAATTGGTCTGTAATAAGGTAGGCACTGATAAGGGGTTGACAGGTATGCGATATTGCATTTAGTTATGCTGTAATTGAGTAGATGGCACTGCACTCGGCAAAAAAAAATATCTAATTGCTTGATCACAAGAAAGAATTCTGTTTTTGCAAAAATGTGAAATTACTCAACTGACTTTAATGGAAAGAGTTGTTATTTCTTCATAGCGGAAGCCCAGTCAATGTGCATGTGTGCAAGTAAATGATGCATAGACAAAGCTCCCCCGTATAGCCTTAACAGACTGTTTGGGCAAGGGCCGTTAGCGAGCACCTATGAAGGCTGGCACGGCACACGAGGGGGGGTGGGTGGCCAGCAACACGCCCGGCCGCCTTTGTCTCCCC
The DNA here is from genome assembly GCF_964198595.1 of Lampetra fluviatilis. Lineage (NCBI taxonomy): Eukaryota > Metazoa > Chordata > Hyperoartia > Petromyzontiformes > Petromyzontidae > Lampetra > Lampetra fluviatilis. The sequence continues at coordinate 1,862,305 of NC_136326.1, read as the reverse complement.
AGTGGCGATGTTCACTACACATCGCACCAGGTACGCATTTGAGGCCGAGTCGACCTAGGGGAGGCCCCAAGACCGGTTCAAATATTCGTCACTGGAGGGGGAATCGAATTCGGGACACCGGGTTCGTAGCGGAGTGCACTAACCGCTACGCTACCTGGTGGCCAGGCGGGTGCTGGCCACGCAACTCCTCATGAAGGCCGGCACGGCACTCGCTAATAGCACTTGTTATAGGCCTGGGGGATCCTTGTCTTGATGTGGCCTCAAAGTGCACCTGGTATGGCACAAACACTGTCATGGCGTCACCAGTCGTGAATGGCGGTTCTTGTTGTGCGTGTGGGTTGCGCGTGAAGTGTTTTGTGGGGTACGCGTGGGTACGCGTGGGTACGCGTGGGTACGCGTGGGTGCGCGTGGGTGCGCGTGGGTGCGTGTGGGTGCGTGTGGGTGCGTGTGGGTGCATGTGGGTGCGTGTGGGTGCGTGCGAGGTGCGAGTGGGTACGTGTGGGTGCGTGTGGGTGCGTGTGGGTACGTGTGGGTACGTGTGGGGTGCGAGTAGGCGTACCGCCACGTAGACGGCCTTCTCGTAGGCCTCCCCGACTGGCACCCAGCCGTTGGTCTGCCTCCGTGCCGTGTAGCTCAGCGCCACCTCGCACACCAGCGACGCCGCCGACGCCGCCGCGCCCCTCGCTCCCCGCATGCCCCCGTGCGAGCCCCGCTTGTCCGCACCCCGGCCGGCGCCCGCCCTACTGCCGCCAACGGCCGGTACGAGCAACAGCCCGGTGCCCGGGTGGTCCCGGCAGCCCGGTGACGGCAGCTCCGGGTAGGGGCTGGCAGGGATCGAGCGTGCCGGGTACAGGGCCAGCGGCCGCGGCAAACCCGACGCCGGGCGGGCACTGGGGTGCCGCGCTTGCGCCGCACGGCAGCCGTAGCCGCCGTGCTCCTCCTCGTTGTCCTCGGTGTCCTCGGGGTGCGAGTGCTGCTGTTTGTGTTGGTGGTGGTGATGCTGCTGGTGGTGGTGCCGGTGGTGCTGCTGGTGCCGACGGTGGCGGTGGTGGTGCTGGTGGTTCGTCCGCCTGCCGTCGGAGCTGCCGTTGGCGCGCGTGCCGTACACGACGGACTCGGCGTGCGGCAGCTTCACCAGGCAGACCCTCGCCGCCCGCGGGTCCACGGCGCTGCCGACCGCCGCCTTCCCCACCGGCCCTGCGCCGGCGCCGGCCTCCTCCCCGACGCGGCACCCGCAGCCGCAGCCCCACTCGCGGCAGGGCTCGCACGGCGCGTACGACGGAGCGGCGCTCGCTGACGGACGCGGGAACCGCACCGGCGACTGCCGCCGCTCTCCGGCGTGGCCGGCGCCCGCCCTGCCGGCGCCGGCCGAACCCGGGTTGGCGCGCGTCGCCCGCCCGCCCCGCCCGGCCGGCCTGCACGGCTTCGCCGGGGCGACGACCGAGGGGCCCGGATCGGAGCGGGAGCGCACGAGCTCGCGGCCGCCGGCGCCGCCGGCACGGCGCGGGCGCTTGCGCCGACTCGCGGCGCCGCCGTTCTTAGCTGTTCTGTTGCCGCCGCCGTCGCCCCCGGCGCCGCGCCGCTTCGGCGCCATCCCCCCGCGGTCGCAGCCCCCCGCCGCGGCGGCGCCGTCCAGGCTGCACTGGCGGCGGCTGCGCTTGGCCGGCGGTTTCACCGACGACGACGCCGACGCCGCTGCCAGGTTGGGCAGGTCGCGCTCCAGGAGGGCGGTGACGAGCGCCTCGGCGTTAAGACTCGCCAGACGGCGCTTGCGCGGCTCGAAGTAGAAGTGGCACGGAAAGAGGTCCCAGGAGCCCTGCTTGAGAACGAGGACGTCGCCCTCGGCGCCACCGCCGCCGCCTGCCGATCGTCCGCCACCCGGTTCCGCTGCCGCGCCCTCCGGGGCCGCCTCGCTCGGAGGCCCTCCTGCGCCCGTGGAGGCCACGGCCGTCGTCTTCCCGGGCCGCCAGGACGCGTTCCGCGCGCCGCGCCCGCTCGCGGCGGCGGCCGTGGCGGCGGCGGCAACGGCGGCTGGCGCGGGCGAGGCCGTGGAGGCGGCCGTGGCGGCGGCGGGGGCGCGGCGAGGTGGCGCGGCGCGCCGGGCCGCCGGCGCCGCGCGGCACGGCGGGGCCTCCAGTCCCAGCATCGCGTCGTGCGCGCGCTCGGCGGCGGCGCCGGCGGCGCTCCCCGCCAAGCTCTCGGCGAACTCCAGGCCGGGGGCGTAGTCGCCGACGGAGGTGGCGGCCGCCGGGGCCGCGCCGCTCCTCTCGTCGCCTTGGGGAGGGGGGGGGCCCCTCGCCCCCCCAGCCTGTCTCGCCGGTTGTCATGGAGACCGGGCAGTGCTGCAGCGATGCCATGCCTCATAGGAATCTGAAAGGACCGGCAAGGGGGTTTGCGGACACAGGTGAAGGGCGTTCGCGCGAACGTGTGATAACGGCGACTTGGTATTATACGGCTGCCCCCTTGGGGAGCAGCCACTGACTCCCCCCCCCCCCCCCCCCCAGGGAGCAGCTACTACCCCAGCCGGGGACCTCCGGCTGCGCTGGCCTTTGGCCCTTCGGAGCACGGTTGCTGCTGGCAGAACAAACGCCGCACCCACTCTTCCCCTCCCCGCCAAACAGAAGGGAGCACGCGGATCGCTCACTTCTCAGGATGCTCGCTCCACGCGCCTCCCTGCACGTACGTTGCCATACGGCGAGTCAATTGGAGCACACCGGGGCTCGTGCTGACGCTGTTTCGTCAGCGCTGTTCCAAGCTTTCGATTAGGCTGTGCCAGCAGTGCACTGAGAGCGGTCGATGGTGCTTCCGTAGCGGTGACAATTTTTGTTACGTCCCTTGTGGCGCTGGTTCTTAGAAGCTTCAGAAAGCTTCTACAAGCCACACATCTTCTGGGCACTTCGCTTAAAAAAACACTAAAACGCCGGGGACAATAGTGGAAGAGCCAAGTCATGTGGAGGTGGTGCATCGTAACTTGAACAATTAAATAACTAGCATGGATGCTATTAAACTATTTTTTATTTTACTCGGTAAGGCCCCGCTGAGCTATGTAGCTCTTTTTCAGAAGTGACCTGGCTGTCACAAATGGTAGCTCAACGAAGTGGCTCATCAACACGTGGACATTTACAGCCAGCCAACTACTCTAAACGCGCGACGTCGATTCTAAACGTGGAGGGAAAAACTGGAGGACCCGGAGAAAAACCCACGCGACCACCACGGGGAGAGACACACGCAAACTCCAAATATACAACAGCAGGCGTCAGGGGTTGGGATCGAACCCACGACCACCTGCATACCAGGCAAGGTAGTTAACATCTCCTAGCCACCGTTGACACCCCATAGGTGCTCGGCCACAGATCTACTTGCGATGGACTGGAACGTGTCGGGCGGCCACCATGTATCAGAGGTCGCAACCAGGTACCCGATACCCGTACCCTACCCGATACCCGGCTACCCGTACCCGGCCGGGTACGGGTAGCCGTTTGCGACCCTGGTGCGGCCGGGTACGGATATTGACCCTGGCCAATGACCGAGCAACCCAACGTTCCTACCAGCTCCCTCCGCAGCAATGTGTTCAATACCGCTTGCTTTGTTCGTTCTTCTTCTGTTGTTTGTTCTAATTTGCCCCGAGATTCACGTGTTGACCACCACTGGTAGGGCCCAAAATGTATGGGGAGGAAAAGACCGAACGGTGAATGCTAACAAAATTAGATTCTGGATGTGTTTTTGTTTATGTTTTACTGCGACAAACCCATACCTGTCAACCCCTTATCAGTGCCCTACCTTACTACAGACCAATTCAGACCGTATTGGTCACCCCGTGCCCTTATAAATCTCAACGTTCATCCTAAAAAGCCCCATCACAAGGGAGAAACACAAACAAATAGACAATCACCACTACTACACTCACCACTAGTACACTCAACACTACACTCACCACAAGTACTTACCACTACATACCAGTCAACCCCTTCATCAGTGCCCTATCATACTACAGACCAATTCAGACCTTATTGGTCACCCCGTGCCCTTACAAATCTCAACGTTCATTCTACAAAGTCACATCAAACAAACGGACATATGAATGTTTTGCCCGTATTAAAACGTCTGTACGCCGTATGGACCTGCAAACTAAATTTCCCCGTAAACGAATACGGGTAAACCGCATGGCTTGCCAGGTATGTAAACCTATACTGCGTACTTAGTTATATTGCGTGACCAGTACTTTGGTCTTTGTAGTCAAACGGGTTGACGTCATCTCCAAGGTGAGTGGAGGGTGCCTTCGAGATGACGTCTTCACTAGAAGCAGCACAGCATCTGGCAAGTCTAAGGGACATTTGTTTTTTGGCAGTATCAAAATGTTGACATTAGAAGAGTAGGCTTTTGCCTTTCTGGCACATGAAATAGGTGTTAAGATGTTCGAACAACCGATCGATACCTATTGTAAGGCATCAAGTCTGCATTAAACACACATAGCAAAACATGCAAACAAACACGATCTGATATCACTGGTCAACACACTTTTTCTGGCATAAGGTAATTTTGGGGTGCTGATTCCAAATCTGGCATCAGTTTTTGTCTATCACATCAGGTTTTTGAGATATCAAATATTGCATTTTCAATAAAAACAGCAGAAGAAAAATATTAAATAAATGTGGATATCTACATTAAATGATATTATAAACACACTATCCTAAAAATACAGCACCATATTTTAACACTAAAGCAGTCGCTGACTCGCAACAACTTGCAATCATAAGTGACAGAGTTAATTTCGGGTAAAAGCAATGAAAATGGGGTATGCCGATAGCATAAAATGAGATGTGATAGAGCAAATCTGAGATCAGATTTGGAATCAGCACCCTGAAATTAGTCTAAAACAGCTGCAAAAGTCCAGGCCAGAATTTTATTTTTGTTGTTGACCAGTGTAATACATGCATTGTCTTTGGAATTGATTGCCCTACACCCGGGACAGCCTTGTTTATGGGCTTGTCTCACCACCGGTGTTAGACCAGGGAACGCCAAAAGGTAATGCAAATATCAAAGCATTAATAACCTCGGGTTTACCGAAAGAACCAAAGAGTAACCTCTGGTTGTTTGGATATTTTTGCCACAAGCATGTGTGGTTAATGCAGACTTGATGGCTTGCCATAGGTAACTACTTTGTATTTGAACATATTAACACAATTCCTGCTTTATTGCCAGAAAGGGTAAACACCTATTCTTCTTATTTGGCAAGCCCTGTAACCACGTGGTTCTAGCTCTGCACCTCACTCCTTGTGCATCTGCTATCTCTCCCGTCTTTCCTCAACACACCTCTCATCTCTGATAACATCACTCTCATATCTTTTTTTATCCATTCCCCCTCCTATCTTACAGAGGTCGCAATCGGGTACCCGATACTCGTACCCTACCCGATACCCGGCTGCCCGTACCCAGCCGGGTACGGGTATGGGTACCCGTTTGCGACCCTGGTGCGGCCGGGTACGGGTACGGGTAGACCGTGAGTCACTGGTGAGTAATCTGCTTGTATGTCTGTCTATAGTTTTCTAGTTAGCTTTTTGTCGCTATTTCTTTTATGCCTGATGATTGCTTGTGTTGCAATCGAAACGTCGTAATATGCTATTATTTAATTTATTATTTTATCTTTAGACGTGACTTATCCGAAAGAACCAAAGAATAATTCCTGCAGTCACGAAAGCTCCAAAATTAAGATTGGTGAGTAACTGTTTGTCACTCATTTCCCAACGTCTTGTCTCTTCTCACAATTCAAGTTCCTAGAATCAACCCACCCGCGCCTGCAACATGGCTTCATCCCAGAGGTCGCAATCGGGTACCCGTACCCTACCCGATACCCGGCCGGGTACGGGTAGCCGGGTATCGGGTACGGGTAGGGTACCCGTTTGCGACCCTGGTGTGGCCGGGTATGGGTACGGGTAAGGAATCAAATCCCGTTTGCGACCTCTGCTATCTTATCTAAATACCTCAACTCAATCTCACGTGATTGTTTGTCACCTACATATTCTCCTGATTGAGTCTCCTTTCTATTCTACCTCATCTGGTTAGATCTATCTCCTGCCTATTTTGTATCTATTGTGAATGTATTCCTCTCCTTGACAACTTTAAAAACACATCTATCTTCTACTGCTTCTGAATACATCTCTCTCCTATCTCTTATATGAATACATCTATCCTAATATATTTTATTTCATATTAATGTATCAATATTCAAACGTCTTCAAAATTATCTGAATATCTCCCATCACCTTCCTCTTGTATCTCATCTACTATTACTCAACTATAAACTATTAAACTCCAATCCTGATACATCTCCAACCATCAACTCAATCTTGTTTCAACAGATCCATCAATAATTATCGGTTCCTCTCTTCTATCGCACCCGGATAAAACTTTTAACATATTCTTTTTTTCTGGTTAACTCTCCAATAAGCTCGCTATTTTCAACGCCATCAAAATGAATCCGTCACATCGTTAAATCACGTTGACCCTTCTTTGATCCCACCTCTCTAACCCACCTGTATATTCTCCCGCTTCACACACACACACATCGGTCTATTGCCTTCGTCTGTAAATCGCCTTGACATCCCTGCGTATATGACACGAGATCAAAACGGATCATTATGATCTCCCGCGTCGCATGAAAACGCTGTTGTTGCCTACAACTACTCTCATCTCACTACATCTCAATGACTCGCCTACACCCGCCGTTTTACCATTCCTCTTGCCGTGCGTCCACATCTCTTATTTTTGCATCTCTCTGCATCCATCCGTTGTCCACGTCTCTTGCAGATGTATGCCGCATCTCTCGTATCGCTACATCCACCCGCTTTTCGCACCTCTCGAAGATATTACCGCATCTCTCATCCGGTGCGCCTCGTGACCATCACATCTCTCGATTCTCTTGTTTTCACCTCTCACCTGGCCGTGCCCGTATTTCGTCTTGGGGGTCAAATGCGACCAGATCGTTATTGAAAGTATTCAGTATTTGCTTCGAGTGCACCCTTACAAATAACCACGCTGCACTCTAACCTTGAGCACCTCACATTTTATCATTAAACACCCTGCACAACTAACTCTGCATTACCTTACCATTAACCCGCCATGCGCTTTAACCTTACAACACCCTGCCCAACTAACTCTGCAGCACCTTACCATTAACCCGCCATGCGCTTTAACCTTACAACACCCTGCACAACTAACTCTGCAGTACCTTACCATTAACCCGCCATGCGCTTTAACCTTACAACACCCTGCACAACTAGCTCTGCAGTACCTTACCATTAACCCACCATGCGCTTTAACCTTACAACACCCTGCACAACTAACTCTGCAGTACCTTACCATTAACCCGCCATGCGCTTTAACCTTACAAGACCACGCACATCTAACTCTGCAGTACCTTACCATTAACCAACCATGCGCATTAACCTTACAACACCCTGCACAACTAACTCTGCAGCACCTTACCATTAACCAACCATGCGCATTAACCTTACAACACCCTGCACAACTAACTCTGCAGCACCTTACCATTAACCCGCCATGCGCTTTAACCTTACAACACCATGCAATCGTTTCTTACCACCCGGCCACTTGCCTCCTAAGTCATCCCACACCTGAAGCTTGAACCAACACGACTGATCTTTTTACATTTCCCTTGTACTCATAACTCAAATCAGCCTCAGCTACCACGCGGAAAAAGCACCCTGTATTTCACCTTAAAACACTCCGCGCTTGATCTTCAACCGGTACCGACCCAGTACGCAGAACCTGCTGGTTCCGACAAGTGTCACAGAGGCACCCAGCAGTGGCAGATGACGGTGGCAACACCGCCACCAACACCGAGTGCCAATAAAGACCCCACTGACCGTGGCAGTCTGCACCCATCCTGAAAGGCTGACCTCTCTCGCGCCAGCGTGAGTTGAGGAACCACAACCGCTCTTTGGTAAATAAAACCCCTAAAACTTGACACACCCAGTGACACTAACCCTAACCACCACCCACCCCCCGCTAACACCGAGGCATCGGAACTAATTTCAAACCCAGCATTGCCATGGGACGTGTCAACAATCATTTAGCGGCACAGCAATTTCGGCCGGGCAGCTATTTCACGACAAACGCTCCCCACACGCACACAATTTACGCACACGCACACACGTTGAGCGAAAACGAACCCGTCTCGACTTGCATCGGTGGTGTCACAATTTATCTTTTCTCAACTCACTGCGACACCCTCTCTGCATCACACTCTGTGCCACTAATGTGCGACGACTGGACGTGTGTATGTGTGTGGGTGAAAAATATATTTTACAGCTCATCGGATTCCGACAGGATGAATAAATATTCCGATTCGAACAATTCTGATTTAGCACACGGCGTCAAACGCTGTGCTCCTGAAAACTGTCAACCTCTAAGGACTGTATCGTGTCACCTTCTGTGTGTCACCCTCTTGAGTGTCACGCTCTGAGCATCACCCTCTGAGTGTCACCCTAATCCTCTCTACACTCCTGATCCTGGAAGTGTCACAATTGATCTTTTCCCAACTCACTGCGACACCCTCTCTGCATCACACTCTGTGCCACTAATGTGCGACGACTGGACGTGTGTATGTGTGTGGGTGAAAAATATATTTTACAGCTCATCGGATTCCGACAGGATGAATAAATATTCCGATTCGAACAATTCTGATTTAACACACGGCGTCAAACGCTGTGCTCCTGAAAACTGTCAACCTCTAAGGACTGTATCGTGTCACCTTCTGTGTGTCACCCTCTTGAGTGTCACGCTCTGAGCATCACCCTCTGAGTGTCACCCTAATCCTCTCTACACTCCTGATCCTGGAAGTGTCACAATTGATCTTTTCCCAACTCACTGCGACACCCTCTCTGCATCACACTCTGTGCCACTAATGTGCGACGACTGGACGGGTGTATGTGTGTGGGTGAAAAAATCTATTTAACAGCTCATCGGATTCCGACAGGATGAATAAATATTCCGATTCGAACGATTCTGATTAAACACACGGCGTCAAACGCTGTGCTCCTGAAAACTGTCACCCTCCAAGGACTGTATCGTGTCACCTTCTGAGTGTCACCCTCTGTGTGTCACCCTCTGAGTGTCACCCTCTGAGTGTCACCCTCTGAGTGTCACCCTAACCCTCTCTACACTCCTGATCCTGGCAGTGTCACCCTCTGCCGCATTTCTATCTGTCACCAACACGACCGGCCACAACTCCGCGCCACTAACACCGATAGACACACAACACACACACACACCCCTCTAGCTTGGCTAACGGTGTCACCCACAATCTGTGCCACTAACACTGCCGGCACGTGGCTTGCCTTCGTTCACTCCGCACTATTCTGCCACAAAGACAAAGACTCCCCCCCCTCCTCCACCGTGTAGCCTCAACAGACTGTAGGGGCAAGTGCTGTTAGCGAGTGGCAGCACCTACGAAGGCCGGCACGGCACACGAGGGGGGGGGTGGGTGGCAAGCACCACGCCTGACCGCCTTCGTCTCCCCAGTGGCGATGTTAACTACCCACCGCACCGGGTACACACTTTAGGCCGAGTAGACCTAGGGGGAGGGAGGCCCAGGACCGGTTCAGATATTCTGAGAATCGATCTCGGGTTCGTGTCTCGCAACGCCGCTTACACCACCACACCACCACCGCTCCCCATACTCTTGCCACACGTGCCGTGTCACTGGAACACGCTCTTACCTCTCCTCCACACACGATTTGTGGCATCGACAGGCAACACTGTGGCATCGACAGGCAACACTGTGGTATCGACAGACAACACTGTGGCATCGACAGGCAACACTGTGGCATCGACAGACAACACTGTGGCATCGACAGACAACACTGTGGCATCGACAGACAACACTGTGGTATCGACAGACAACACTGTGGCATCGACAGGCAACACTGTGGTATCGACAGACAACACTGTGGCATCGACAGGCAACACTGTGGCATCGACAGGCAACCCTGTGGCATCGACAGGCAACACTGTGGCATCGACAGGCAACACTGTGGCATCGACAGACAACACTGTGGCATCGACAGACAACACTGTGGCATCGACAGACAACACTGTGGTATCGACAGACAACACTGTGGCATCGACAGGCAACACTGTGGCATCGACAGGCAACACTGTGGCATCGACAGACAACACTGTGGCATCGACAGACAACACTGTGGTATCGACAGACAACACTGTGGCATCGACAGGCAACACTGTGGTATCGACAGACAACACTGTGGCATCGACAGGCAACACTGTGGCATCGACAGGCAACACTGTGGTATCGACAGGCAACACTGTGGCATCGACAGACAACACTGTGGTATCGACAGGCAACACTGTGGCATCGACAGACAACACTGTGGTATCGACAGGCAACACTGTGGCATCGACAGGCAACACTGTGGCATCGACAGGCAACACTGTGGCATCGACAGACAACACTGTGGTATCGACAGGCAACACTGTGGTGTCGACAGGCAACACTGTGGCATCGACAGGCAACACTGTGGTATCGACAGGCAACACTGTGGTATCGACAGGCAACACTGTGGTGTCGACAGGCAACACTGTGGCATCGACAGGCAACACTGTGGTATCGACAGGCAACACTGTGGTATCGACAGGCAACACTGTGGTATCGACAGGCAACACTGTGGTGTCGACAGGCAACACTGTGGTATCGACAGGCAACACTGTGGCATCGACAGGCAACACTGTGGTGTCGACAGGCAACACTGTGGTATCGACAGGCAACACTGTGGTGTCGACAGGCAACACTGTGGTATCGACAGGCAACACTGTGGCATCGACAGGCAACACTGTGGTATCGACAGGCAACACTGTGGCATCGACAGGCAACACTGTGGTGTCGACAGGCAACACTGTGGTATCGACAGACAACACTGTGGCATCGACAGGCAACACTGTGGTATCGACAGGCAACACTGTGGCATCGACAGGCAACACTGTGGTATCGACAGGCAACACTGTGGTATCGACAGGCAACACTGTGGCATCGACAGGCAACACTGTGGTATCGACAGGCAACACTGTGGCATCGACAGGCAACACTGTGGTATCGACAGGCAACACTGTGGTATCGACAGGCAACACTGTGGTATCGACAGGCAACACTGTGGTATCGACAGGCAACACTGTGGCATCGACAGGCAACACTGTGGCATCGACAGGCAACACTGTGGTATCGACAGGCAACACTGTGGTATCGACAGGCAACACTGTGGTATCGACAGGCAACACTGTGGTATCGACAGGCAACACTGTGGTATCGACAGGCAACACTGTGGCATCGACAGGCAACACTGTGGCATCGACAGGCAACACTGTGGTATCGACAGGCAACACTGTGGTATCGACAGGCAACACTGTGGTATCGACAGACAACACTGTGGTGTCGACAGGCAACACTGTGGTATCGACAGGCAACACTGTGGCATCGACAGGCAACACTGTGGCATCGACAGGCAACACTGTGGTATCGACAGGCAACACTGTGGTGTCGACAGGCAACACTGTGGTATCGACAGACAACACTGTGGCATCGACAGGCAACACTGTGGTATCGACAGGCAACACTGTGGCATCGACAGGCAACACTGTGGTATCGACAGGCAACACTGTGGTATCGACAGGCAACACTGTGGTATCGACAGGCAACACTGTGGCATCGACAGGCAACACTGTGGTATCGACAGGCAACACTGTGGTGTCGACAGGCAACACTGTGGCATCGACAGGCAACACTGTGGTATCGACAGGCAACACTGTGGTATCGACAGGCAACACTGTGGTATCGACAGGCAACACTGTGGTATCGACAGGCAACACTGTGGTATCGACAGGCAACACTGTGGCATCGACAGACAACACTGTGGTATCGACAGGCAACACTGTGGCATCGACAGGCAACACTGTGGCATCGACAGGCAACACTGTGGCATCACTCTGTGTGCCGCTAACACCGTCAGTGACGACGCCCTTGGCACTTCTCACGCGAGCCGTTTTCCGTTTTGTCGGACTGACAGTCCACAAAATCTTGCGTCACAAGTGCCACACGCTGCAACACCGTCACAATGTGCCACTACCACCATGCCACACTCACACCATGTGCCACACTCACACCATGTGCCACGAGCGACTCCCGTGTCACGGTGAAGCCGCCTTCGTCCCGGGCCCTGGGGCAGAGCCGTCACCACCGTCCCCCTCCATCCCCCCACACCCCCCCTACACCACCACCCCTCACCACCCCCCTACACCACCACCCCTCACCACCCCCCTACACCACCACCCCCCCCACCACCACCCCCCCCACCACCACCCCCCCCACCACCACCCCCCCCACCACCACCCCCCCCACCACCACCCCCCCCCACCACCACCCCCCCCCACCACCACCCCCCCCCACCACCACCCCCCCCACCACCACCCCCCCCACCACCACCCCCCCCACCACCACCCCCCCCACCACCACCCCCCCCACCACCCCCCCCCACCACCACCCCCCCACCACCACCCCCCCCACCCACCCCCCCACCACCACCCCCCCACCACCACCCCCCCCCCCACCACCCCCCCCCCACCACCCCCCCACCACCACCCCCCCACCACCACCCCCCCCACACCACCCCCCCCACACCACCCCCCCCACACCACCACCCCCCCCCCCACACCACCACCCCCCCCCCACACCACCACCCCCCCCCACACCACCACCCCCCCCACACCACCCCCCCCCACACCACCCCCCCCCCACACCACCCCCCCCCCACACCACCCCCCCCCACCACCACCACCCCCCCACCACCACCCCCCCCCACACCACCACCCCCCCCCACACCACCCCCCCCCCACACCACCACCCCCCCCCACACCACCCCCCCCCCACACCACCCCCCCCCCCCACCACCACCCCCCCACATCACCACCACGCCACCAGCCCCGTGTCTCCCGCCCCCCTCTCGGCCGCGATCATCACCAACCACCCACCACCACCATCATCATCATCGCAACAACACCTCCTGCTGCTAACCAAGCCGAAGCAACCGCTGCTGACGAAGAAGAAGAAGACGACGATGTTAACGATGTGTTAGACAACCACGACGACCATCACGACGACGACGATGATGATGTTACCCCCCACCTCATCGCTCAGAGCTGCCGCCCGCCCGCCATGTTGTGTCGCGTACAGTGGCGTCACGCGGGACCACTGGCCCGCTCCGCCCTTATATAATAACAATAATAATTATATAATGCACACATCTTTATTTAGTTTTATTCTTCTTAGTCTTCTTAGTCTTCCGATTACCGCCGCTAACTCGCTAATGCCGTGACACCTACACATCACCAACACTTGGCCATGACACAATTCTTGAATCGCACCGCCGCCACGCGGTGTGCGAGGTTCACCACCTACTTGGGGTGGTGATCCTGATGGTGGTGATGGTGATGGTGGTGATGGTGCTGATGGTGGTGGTGATGGTGGTGGTGATGATGGTGGTGATGGTGCTGATGGTGGTGGTGATGGTGGTGGTGATGATGGTGGTGATGGTGGTGATGGTGCTGATGGTGGTGGTGATGGTGGTGGTGATGGTGCTGGTGGTGATGAGAGCGGGCTTACGACGCCTTGGAAAAGTCCACGCTGCTGCTAAGGCTGCTCCTTCTTCTTCTTACACTTCTGCTGCTGCTCTTGCTGCTGCTCCTACTTCTGCTGCTGTTCCCTCTCCTGCTGCTGCTTCTGCTTCCTCTCATTGTGCTCCTCCTTCTTACACTTCTCCTGCTGCTGCTTCCTCTCGTTCTGCTGCTCCTATTGCTGCTTCTCCTGCTGCTGCTGCTGCTTCTCCTGCTGCTGCTGCTTCTCCTGCTGCTGCTGCTTCTCCTGCTGCTGCTGCTTCTGCTGCTGCTGCTTCTCCTGCTGCTGCTGCTTCTGCTGCTGCTGCTGCTCCTGCTGCTGCTGCTGCTGCTGCTTCTCCTGCTGCTGCTGCTGCTCCTGCTGCTATTGCTGCTGCTGCTTCTCCTGCTGCTGCTGCTCCTGCTGCTGCTGCTGCTGCTGCTTCTCCTGCTGCTGCTGCTGCGGCTGCTGCTGCTGCTGCTCCTGCTGCTGCTGCTGCTGCTCCTGCTGCTGCTGCTGCTGCTGCTCCTGCTGCTGCTGCTGCTTCTCCTGCTGCTGCTGCTGCTGCTCCTGCTGCTGCTGCTGCTTCTCCTGCTGCTGCTGCTGCTCCTGCTGCTATTGCTGCTGCTGCTTCTCCTGCTGCTGCTGTTCCTGCTGCTGCTGCTGCTGCTCCTGCTGCTGCTGCTGCTTCTCCTGCTGCTGCTTCTCCTGCTGCTGCTGCTGCTGCTCCTGCTGCTGCTGCTGCTGCTGCTGCTCCTGCTGCTGCTGCTGCTTCTCCTGCTGCTGCTTCTCCTGCTGCTGCTGCTGCTGCTCCTGCTGCTGCTGCTGCTGCTCCTGCTGCTGCTGCTGCTTCTCCTGCTGCTGCTTCTCCTGCTGCTGCTGCTGCTGCTCCTGCTGCTGCTGCTCCTGCTGCTGCTGCTGCTGCTGCTGCTCCTGCTCCTGCTGCTGCTTCTCCTGCTGCTGCTGCTGCTTCTCCTGCTGCTGCTGCTGCTGCTCCTGCTGCTGCTGCTGCTGCTTCTCCTGCTGTTGCTGCTGCTGCTCCTGCTGCTGCTGCTGCTGCTCCTGCTGCTGCTGCTGCTTCTGCTGCTGCTGCTGCTTCTCCTGCTGCTGCTGCTCCTGCTGCTGCTGCTTCTCCTGCTTCTGCTGCTGCTTCTCCTGCTGCTGCTGCTCCTGCTGCTGCTGCTGCTGCTGCTGCTCTGCTGCTGCTGCTGCTGCTGCTGCTTCTCCTGCTGCTGCTGCTCCTGCTGCTGCTGCTTCTCCTGCTTCTGCTGCTGCTTCATCCTTAACTGGCACGCCGAGAGCTCCTCTTCTCTCGCCCTCTCTCTCTCTCTGTTTATATATTTGTTATATTATTGACATTTACGTACTCCTGCTGCTCCAACTACTACTTGCAACTACTACTGCTGCTTACAACTACTTACTACTACTTACAACTATTAAAACTTGCTCCTGCAGTGTTATTACTGTGGCCACCAACGCTTTGAAGTTGCACGCATCTTGTGTTTTTTTTTATGTAGCGTATGTGTATAACAAATACCGTGTTAATATAAAGAGATTTAATATCAAACGAGCATGCTTGTGCATTGAATATTACGGTCCCGTATCGAATCCTACGGTCCTGTATTTAATAACACGGTCCTGCATTGAATACTACGGCCCTGTTTTGAATACTACAATATTGTATTGAATACGGCCCTGTATTGAATACTAGTCTTGTATTGAATGCTACGGTCCTGGATTGAATACCAGTCTGGTATTGAATACAATACTGTATTTAATACTCCAGTCTTGTATTAAATCTCACAGTCTGGTATTGAATACCAGAGTCCTGTATTGAATACCACAGTCATGTATTGAATACCACAGTCATGTATTGAATACCGCAGTCATGTATTGAATACTACAACAATGTATTGAATACTGCAGTCCTGTATTGAATACTAAATCAATGTATTTGAATACCGCAGTCATGTATTGGATACTACATCAACGTATTGAATACTGCAGTCCTGTATTGAATACATCAATGTATTGAATACTGCAGTCCTGCACTGAATACCACAGTAATGTATTAAATACCGCAGTAATGTATTGAATACTACAATCTTGTAGTGAAAACTCCAGTCCTGTACTACCAACTGCAATGTGCCCTGAACCCACGTTGGCACCATGCACTTTCAACACAGTACGTTTGTATTAGTTACCACCACCACCACTAACTACCACAACTCCTGCCGTGTTACCATCACTACCAGTGTAAAATGAACGCACATTGCAAGGTTTTAACAACACATTTTTTTTAGTTATGACAATATTTTCAGGCACTAAATGCCATTTAGGTTTACTATATGTATGCGGTCCATAGTTTGGGTTGCATGTCCACAACCACACGACTGTGGCTTGTCTTTAATGTATCTCTATGGCTCTCTGTGTCTCTATGAATCTCCAGGTGTCTCTGTATCTCTTGATGAGTATTATGTTTTTGTCACTATGGGCTTGATATGCGGCCCATAGTTGGTTTTCATAGCCGAAATCGCAATGCGTACTCATTTTCCATTCACGCAGTGGATGTGGGGAATCTTGGAATGTCAAGGGCAGGCGATGTGCCACGTTTGGTTGGGGCTCCAACGAGGTGTTTATTCTGCAAATGCATGGTTGCCGCAGTGGCTAGGAGATGTTAACTACCTCGCCTGGTATGCAGGAGGTCGTGGATTCGATCCCGACCCTGACGCCTGCTGCTGTACATTTGTAGTTTGTGTCTCTCTCTCTCCCTGTGGTCACGTGGATTTTTCTCCGGGTCCTTCAGTTTCTGCCTCAAAATTTTGAATAAATATCACGCGTTTAGAGTATTTGGTTGCTATACATTTCCACGTGATGATGATAAGCCACTTCGTTGAGCTATCATTTGTGATAACCAGGTCGCTTCTGAAAAAAGCAACATTGCTCAGTGGGTCCTCGCTGGTAGAATAAAATCAGGTTTTAGGTTCATTCTGGACGTACCTGTTGATCCCACTGATCGCCAAGCAGCGTTCTTCCGGATCTGGGTGAGATAAAAATGCTGGCGGCCAAGGGTCAAAGCTGACCTCCCATGGACTTGCTTAATATTGTATTATCTGTAACTGCTATTAGTATGAAATGAACGCCTTTTAAAGATGCAATGGAAAACGACGACATTTGTGCATGATCTAATGCCTCGGTTTAACACGTATCGGCTTTTGCGATCACTTTAAGATGTTTTCTTGTTCATGTTTTTTGTTTTGGTTGCGGTTGCACCCGAGTCAAGAGCCGCATGTCTCACAGGGTTATACCAAATCAATGAAAACTGAAACTTAAGACCGAAATAGGATTTCTTCACAGTTCTGCCTAATCGCCTGATGAAGCTTGTTGTTGTAATCACCACGGTATTCGAATTGTAAATGGTGTGGATTTACTCTCCAACACACCAGTGTGCAGAAGTACTAACTAATGGGCACGTTTCGTTTACGTGACAAACCACACTTCTGTTTAAAGCTTTCGTGACTGCAGGGATTCATATTCTTGGTTCTTAAGGTAAAGTCACGTCGAAGGGAAATAATAAAAATTAAACAAAATTCTCTCGACGTTTCGATTGCAACACAAGCAATCGTCATCAGATGTGAAATCCATTTTCTTGCTGTGGATTTCACACCTGATGACGATTGCTTGTGTTGCAGTCGAAACGTCGTGAGAATTTTAATTGTTTGATATTTGTATTATTTTATTATTTCCCTTCTACGTGACTTTACCGAAAGAACCAATTATATAAACGTCACTTCCTTCCTTAAATAGTATGTGACGTCATCACGTGACGTCACGCGATTCCTGCCAAATATTTCCAATAATTGCGACCCATTGAACAATGCCCTCTTTTTTGTTTATTTACACACACATAGAGTTCTACATTTCTTCAAATCTTTATACAACGCTTGGGCTCGTCATCGGTGAAGCGAGTACGCTTACCCTATACACAGTAATTCGCCTCGGGTTGAGTGTGACGCCAGAGCGAATAGAAAGCGGGCCAGACCCCCGATAAGCCGGTACCCAAGTTACAAATCTTGTACTCTTAGGTTTTTTCGGTAAAGTCACGTAGGTAAAAATAAAACTAAATAACAAAAATAATAAAAATGATAATAGAAAAATATATATAATAAAAAAAATTATATTATAAAAAATATTTTCTTTTATTTTTACCTACGTGACTTTACCGAAAACACCTACGAGTATGAATCCTTGCAGTTACGAAAGCTTCAAATCTAGAAATCTCGTGACCGCGATTCTCCCGCTCATGTTGTCACCATCATGGTCACCATCACTCAAAGGTCACACAGAGCCCGGAGATCGCTCGCAAACGGTGGAACCAACGCGTATCGACCGTCCAGATATAAACACCCACATTCGAGACCCACAATCCTCGTCCCAGTGCCAGATTAAGCTAATGTGGGGCCCTAAAAAAACATTACAACACCAATGTTTAACTTGCATGGTAAAGTAATTGCGTGTTTTCGTTTGCTATACAGCCAGATAATACGACAAATCGCTAACCTTAAACACGCGGTCGTTCATAAAAGTTGAAGGCGGTATAGTACTATAGTAATAGAGCAAGTGCAGAATCACTGAAGCGGAATTTATAGATTTGAAGCTTTCGTGACTGCAAGGATTCATATTCTTAGGTTTTTTTCGGTAAAGTCACGTGGGTAAAAAAATTAAATTAATAAAAGCGTGCTTCAGCCGCACCGAACCTCACAAAAATAATATGCAGGGCCTACCTTGGCTCCTCCCACCCTCAACCAGTATATATACAAATACTGTGTTCTTGGAATGTCTCTTACTTGATACAGCTATCATGCTGTGACGGTTCCACCTGAAGACGGAAGCTTGTGTTGCCTCCGAAACGTCGTGATTTTATTTTATTTTAATTAATTTTAATTTTTTACCTACGTGACTTCACCGAAAAAACCTAAGAAAATGCGGAATTTATAGCTTGACAGCATTTAGCAAGTGCCGGGCCCGTAGCTACATATGTAGCTACTTGTGCTACGACAATTATCCGGCAATGCCTCCTCCATCTCGAAGTGGTGGTTTTAACCACCAACCCCATCAGAACATCGTTGTCATCATCAACATCAACCAGGCCAATGTGCACATCTCCCTTGATGAGTGGAAAATAAAAGACGCCAGCCACAATCGCGTGCGAGAGTGGTCACATAACCCACACTATGGGCCACATAGTTACATCCCTATAGACAGACATAAATCTTTAGACACACATAAAGAGATACATTGAGAGACTAAGCCTCGGAGATGGATACGTTTCGCACCGTACGTAGCCAACAGGGAAGGACAACTACACATAAAAAGCACTTGTAAAGTTGAGTTTTAAATCTGGATTTAAAAGCGCACATCTCTCGAGACCCATAGAGATGCACAAGTCAAAGTACTGTACTGTGATTGTCGCCATGAGTTCTAGATTTGAAGCTTTCGTGACTGCAAGGATTCATATTCTTGGGGTTTTTCGGAAAAGTCACGTAGGTAAAAATTTTAAATAAACGTCGTGATTTTTTATTTTGTTTTTTATTTTATTTTTATTTAAATGTTTTACCTACGTGACTTTACCAAAAAAAACAAGAATATTGTCGCCATGGTCCGGAGGTCTTGTGACCCCCCCCCCCGGACATTTTAATCTCTAAAAACGTAATGTTTTATAGTAATGTTTATTTATAATTAAGCGATCTAACACCCAAAAAAACAACCTATATTATGTACAGAAAGTGACCCTTTAATATCTCTCTTTGGTTCTTTCGGTAAAGTCACGTATAAAGAGAAAATTATAAATTAAATACTAGCATACGACTTTAATATCTCGCAGGAATTGTCAGAGTTGGCGGGGTCGACTTTGGTGGAGGGCCTTAGTGCAGCAGTGGATCGAACACGGTTCGATCCACGCTAAATAAACATTACTGTTTTAATGCTTAGTTTAACAATAACATTGGCAACCACTTAACGCTTAGCCTAAGTTACTTTAAAGTGTGGTTGAACGTTCACTGCGCGTGACATTTCGCTTCGCATTGACACATCACCACCACCGTGTTACTATAATCATTACGTTCGTTCAAATGTGATTATTGCAACGGGTGTTTTAATACTATATAATTTCACGCTTAAATCTAACATTGTTATACTAATGTATTTACCGTTGGCGCCAGGCTGTATCTTGGCGTTAAGCACTTACAGTATATATATAAAACAAAATACATCAATATTATTGCGTATACTGTGATTTGATTTTTTTAAACACACGTTATATAAAGTTTTTAACACGGTACAATAATTATACATCTAGGTGTAATATTGATCTAATTGTTTAACGCGCGCTGAACATTAACATTCATTGCCGTACAATTATTCTTATTTGACGATAAAAGTAAAACGTTGTTTATGCGTTTTAAAATATAGTACGATATATTGCTAATAAAACTAAAGTACAGGAATATATAAAAGCCACACTGAATATTTTATATTACGTTAGTAGCTGGCGTCGTAGAAACCGACAAACGCCTCGCAGATTTAATCTATCACCAACAGCATTGTTAGGTACATTTGTTAAAATAACATAAATTAAAACTAGTTTGTATTATTAATTAAAAGTAAGTATTTTACGTATTTGTTTTAACGGTGCAGGCCGCTTTATCATCAAATCACATTTACCACCCGTTATCAATACAATTATTATTACCAATTCGTTATTAATACATTGATTTAATTCTTTACGTTTTACCTTTATGTATTTCGTGTCTTGACAATTAAAACATTTATTTAACGTCAACACGACGCGCATCCAGAAGCGACACCGCTTCACGGACCTGGTGTAAGATTACTACGACACTCGACTACAATGATAAAATGTTAACTTATATAATTAACCATTTATTAAATTAGTACATCGAGTGCAATTATTAAATTACTGAGCAAGCTCCAGTAACGTGACTCAACGCGTTTATATTCGATTGTAAACTGCACCGTCATCCTCAAGTTTATCTTAAATTTGGTATATTTCTAATTTACAACTTTAAGGTTATATTTAATTACGTGGATAAATTATTTACGATTTGAATAACGTACCTAATGGCACGCCGCATACCCCTGCAAAGGTTATGTCATCAGTAACACTTTATTGAACATTAGGACTACAGTTTTACTATATTATTAAAAACCTCCTTCATTTAACTTAATTTCGTGATTAGTGAACAAATGTGACCTCGTAAATTTGCGCGAAACGATAAACCCCCGTCACCTCACGCCTCTAGTAAATCGTATTGCTATATATTACATTACTATATTACGAACTTCATTAACCGTATACATTCACCTTTTGAAAGTCTCTTTAATTCTGTTGCAACATTATAAAGTGCGTTTCTATGCCCATTACGCGACATTCGCTTCGCGCCCTTAATATTCATTTGTGTTAAACTGCCCTTACGTGTTAAACTGCCCTTAATATTCTCAAAGTTGACTGGCGGACGAACGTAAACTACGTTGTTGTACATTTCTGTAATTAAAACGACGTAAACGTTTTAAATGCGAGACATCGGATCAACGTGGACTGCCATCCGCCACCCTCTTAACGCTCACGCATTGATAACTCTTCAAACACCTTCGTATAGCGAGGATCGCAGAGCTTTGGGGGCGGGGGCTGTTGGCAAATTACCCGATCTATTAAAAGCTTAAATTTCGACTTAAAGCTTTCGTGACTGCAGGGATTCATCCTCTTGGTTCTTTCGGTAAAGTCACGTAGAAGGGAAATAGTAAAATAAAACATAATCAAATAATTCTCATGACGTTTCGGCCACAACGCAAGCAGCCGTCCTCAGGTGAAGAACAGGTCTGTCGGGAAGACAGCATCTGAATGAAACACCTCAGGCTTGGAGCGTATATTTAAGCTGGGTTGGAGGGGGAAGAGCGCCTTGACAAAATAATTAGCATATGAAGAGGAATTTAATGTTTTATTTTTTATTTTATTATTTCCCTTCTACGTGACTTCACCAAAAGAACCAAGAATTAAAAGCTTGGTTAAATTTCTTGGTTCTTTTGGTAAAGTCGAAACGTCGTGAGAATTTTATTGTTTAATATTTTTATTATTTCCCTTCTACGTGACTTTACCGAAAGAACCAAGAATATGAATCCCTGTAGTCACGAAAGCTTTAAATCGAAATTTGGTTACATTTGTTCATTTTGTTGTCCTTTGCTTTCCATGACGTAAGCATGGGCGGGGCAGCTGATGTTGATGTGATAGTACTGGTAGCGGGCCACGACTGAGCTCGTGGTGGGTTTCCACCAATTAAAGGGCTGCCACTCGCTGTTGATGGTGGAGTTTGCTGCTAGTGGTGATGGTAGTCGTGGGTAGTGATGGTACTGGTGGTGGGTTTCCACCAATTAAAGGGCTACTGCGCGTGGTGATGGTAGTAGTGGGCAGTGATGGTTCTGGTGGTGGGCTTCCACCAATTAAAGGGTTGCCAGGTCTAAAATGGAAACATTACAGCCAGTTATGACTTTAACTGGTTGATAATGTCCTTCCAGTGATGGCCGAGTTTGTACCCATCTTCTCGGTTGAAATTGTATCTACGTCTGTGTATATATATGGATGGCTTCAGTAACGAATATTTGTCGATAGCCAGTGGGTTTACCTATTATTGCGAAAACATGTGCACGTGTCATTCCTTCACATAAAGTCCTGGTCACAAAAGCTTGTGCCCGCACTCACAGTCGGGCATATTTGCGGAATACACCACGCCGCCGTTGACCCTGGCCATTGACCCTGGCCATTGACCCTGGCCATTGACCGAGCAACCCAAGTTCCTACCAGCTCCCTCCGCAGGAATGTGATCCTGATACAGTGTATTATCCGTTCCATTAAAAACGATAGTCCCATATAAGTGTTGACAATTTTTTGAAGCACCCATTACATGCCTACAACATTTTGGAATCCTGTTGGATCAACGTTTTACCCTCACATCTGGTCGGGGGGGGGGTCCACTTTCTATAACTTTTAGATCCAGGCCCTTCTGAAAGGCACTCGTAATTTAGTTTGACGGACAAACGTAACGCCGGGCTTTAAAAAAAATAGATGCATTGAGAGTATTTTTCCGCTATAAATGTCCAAATGATGGGAGCCACTTTGTTGAGCTCATCATTTGTGGTAGACAAGTCGCTTCTAAAAAATAGGTTAATACCCGAGTGGGTTTTGCTTGGTAGGATGGGGGTGGTTTAGTATTGTATTTGTTTGTGTTTGGGTGATTTGTTTACCTTTTATTGTACTTTGCACTAATATCGTGTTTTTATATTCTTGGTTCTTTCGGTAAAGTCACGCCGAAGGAAAATAATTAAAGAAACTAAATTGTATTATTTTTCAAGTTATTATTTTATTATTTCCCTTCTACGTGACTTTACCGAAAGAACCAAGAATATGAATCCCTGCAGTCACGAAAGCTTTAAATCAAAATTGATCGTATTATTGTATTGTTCGTTGTTGGAACGTTCTTACCCTGTGCCCTTACTGGACATTTGTGAAAAAAAGCTCATCAGATTTCTCCTGCAGTGTAAATATTATGATTCTGCGAGCGAGTGAAGACTGTGTGGTGGTGGTGGGTGGTGGATTAAAAATCGACACTATTGTTGACACTTTATTTCGCCGTTCTCAAAAAAAAATTATCTCAAGACAACTAAACGCATTGTGTGTTAAACAGCACCACGTAACAAAACAAACGAACACAAGGCAGCACGGACACACGCGAGATGTGGGCCACGACAGAGCAGCAAACACGTGGAAAATATTAGCATCATAAACAAAGTTACCCATTTTTTATAGACAAAGATCCCCCCCCCTCCCCCCGTATAGCCTTTACAGACTGTTGGGGCAAGTGCTGTTAGCGAGCACCTATGAAGGCCGGAACGGCACACGAGCGGGATGGGTGGCCAGCAACCACGCCCGACCGCCTATGTCTCCCCAGTGGCTGATGTTTACACACCGCACCGGGTACTCGTTTGAGGCCGAGTCGACCCTAGGGGAGGCCCAGGACCGGTTCAGATAGAATCGTCGCCGGTGTTGGCCGTGAGCGGGAATCTAACTCGGCTCGCTGGGTTCGTAGCGCGGCGTAGCGCTAACCGCTGCTTGGCGCTAACCGCTGCACCACCGCTCCCATCTTCACACGCACATAAACAGAACGTCACGCGAACTCGACTAAAGTTTCCAAAGTCTTAAATAGAAGTGCCTTAGACATACAGTTAAAACTCGTCCCCTTTCTTTACATAATTCACATCATAAGTACAATTATTTGAACAATTCATTTTTATATCCATTTTCAGCCCTCCTGTCAATTCACTGCTGGATCGGTCTTCTAATGATGCAGTCTTTTGGCGTTGTAGGGGGGGGTTGCTTGACCATACTTCACCATTGCTGGCCAGTGAAGGTTGATGAATGATGGGCGGGCGGGCGGGGGGGGGGTAGGCAAGCCCAGGTCACTGATCATCTTAGCCGTGGCTGACCAACGCGCACCCCCACGACACTCCACACAAAACAAAAATAACAACATCGTCTCGTGGAATATTTTTTTGTTAAAGGCGACACATATGTCATAGCCATCAAATGTAGAGGTCATCTTCTTGGTTCTTTCGGTAAAGTCACGTAGAAGGGAAGTAATAAAATAATAAAAATAGAACATAATAAAATAATTATCACGACGTTTCGGCCACAACGCAAGCAGTCGTCATCAGGTGAAGACCAGGTCTGTCGGGGAGACAGCGTCTGAATGGACCAGGTCCGTCTCCCCGACAGACCTGGTCGTGAGAATTATTTTATGTTTTATTTTTACAATTTGATTACTTCCCTTCTACGTAACTTTACCGAAAGAACCAAGAAGATGCACCGATGTGACCCGCTGACAAAGGAGTGGACGACGACCGCGTACGTTTTTTTTTACCATAAAGTTAATGTCCTTTTTTTTTAAATCTCTACCCCTCTATTGCACCCCCTGCAGTGTCGGAGACACGGGGCCAGCCTCGTCAAGTCTCCGCACACGTTTACTTTCGTCGGGGGGGGGGGGATCAAGCTTCCCCTCCTCATTTCAAAGACATTAACCCTCGCCCTCAACTGGGCTAGGCAGGTCTCCAAACTATTTTGTAAATTCCACATCCTTTGTGACGTGGGCACCCCCCACCCCCTCCCTGTGTCTGTCCTCAAACGAACCACCGCCATGTCAATTCTAGCAACAATTGCTGGCAGGCGGATCGCCAGTCCGGTGCGAGTCAACGAAACACGCGAATTTACCCCCGGGGGGTTGGGGGGGCACGATTTGAACTTCGTGACCTCGCCCAGCTGCATTTCAGATATTAAAAACGCGGCACCGTGCACGTATTTTCGCTCGTACGCAGCATTTTCACTGCGACGGGACACTCAAAATAAAGGCAATTAGCCAAGCGTACAAATAAGCGGACAAAACGTTCTCAAGACGCGAATGACGAGATCCTTCGGAAGGCCCAACGCCACCAGCACCACCACCACTGTGGTCTTTAACCACAATAAATACCGGCTTCACCAAAATAAGAGCCAGGGGTTGTTATTTTGTTTTGCCGTCGCCAAGAGAAAGTGCTCAACATTCGCCCCGACTTGCCTCGGGCCGAGAGGTCTCTCCCAGGTCAAGCAAATTCTCGTCAACTTTGCGTTTGTAGAAAGTGCGACAATTCTTTAGCAGACTGCTCTTCAAGACCTTGACATTTCAGCTGGCATCTGTTTTCTTGCACGGAGGCTGACCTTGCGAAAGAAAGCAAACGTTTGTTTTGCCAAGCGGCCTTCCTCAAGCAACTCTATCCTTCTTTAGAACGCTTTCAAAGAAACGCTTACCTGGTGGTTGTGTTATGATGACGATATGCATGTTCGTGAATAGCGTAACAATGGTGTAATGGTGATGCAACAAAAATGATGGTGCTGGTGGTGATGATGGCGACGATGATGATGGTGTTGCAATGGTGTGATGATGGCAACGGTGGTGTGACCGCGATGATGTTGTGATGGTTTGATGGTGGCGATGTGTTGGTTACGTTTGTGGATCTGTGTTGACAAACGTGTGCACGTCTGTTGGGATGTGTGCGCGTGTGCGTGCGTGACGTGTCTGTTCTACAGACATCGTCACTGCATCTCCACGCGTGTAAAAATACGACAGTGCAAACCCCACAGCAAACACCGCACGCACACAAATATAAATATCCCCCATATAACCTTTAACAGATTGTCGGGGCAAGCATCAAAAGTCGGAAGGGCACAGGAGCGGGTTGCGAGAGTGGGTGGCCAACACCACGCCCCAACGCCGCTGCCAACACACTGCACCCAATTGAGGCCGAGTCGACCTAGTGGGGGGGCCCAGGACGAGGTTTAGATGTTTCGCCGCCGCTACTGTCGGGGTCGTGAGCGGGGAAACAAATTCTGGGGGTCGTGGCGCAGCGCGCTAACCGCTGCGCCGCCGCTCGTCGTTGCGCCCCCCCCCACGTCCGTCGTTTAACGCCGGCGCCGCTTGCAAAGACCTCGCACGCCGCCCCGTCACGGCGGGGCGCCGTCGCAGACGTCGACGGCGCAGAACTTGAGGAAGCGTGAGGCGTCCAGGGCGGGGCACTGGCTCACGCCGAGCCACGCCGGCGCCGAGAACTTGGTGTAGGAGGAGCGCAGGCGCGACGACTGCGCCCCCAGCACGAGACTCGACATGCGGTGCATGCAGCGGTACAGCAGGCGCTCGCTGGTCACGGGGGTGGGGGGCGGGGGGGGGGCAGGGTCACGCGGGGGGCACGGGGTCGGCGGAGTTACGGCGGACACACGGAGAGGGAGAGACGGAGAGAGAGATGGAGGTAGAGAGACTCTCCGCAGAGGGGTGTCCATGAAAGACAGGCACAGTAGGTACAGTAGGTACAACAGGTCACATGATGCACGGGGGCGTGGCCAGTGACCATTGACACAGCGAGACACAGCAGGTCACGTGATGCACGGGGGCGTGGCCATAGTGACCACTGACACAGCGAGAGACACAGCAGGTCACGTGATGCACGGGGGCGTGGCCATAGTGACCACTGACACGGCAAGAGACACAGAAGGTCACATGATGCACGGTCACCGAGTGGCCACAGAAACATAGAGGCGTTCTCTGGAGACGTGTCCACGACACCCAGGTACAGCAGGCACAGCAGGCACAGCAGGCACAGCAGGCACAGCAGGCACAGCAGGCACAGCAGGCACAGCAGGCACAGCAGGCACAGCAGGCACAGCAGGCACAGCAGGCACAGCACGTGCTCTCTGGCACACGCAGACATGAGACAATCGGAGACACATCCATAAACACTGGCACACACACACATATATATATTATATATATACACACACACAGTATATAAACACGTGTTCATAAACACACACACGCAGGTGATGAACACAGGTAAACTTGGGTCGATAAACACGGCTTCACAAAGACGCTCGGAGACACGTCTGTAAACGCGGCCATAGAAACACGTGTCCATAGACAAGCACACAGATATATACGTCTCAAACCTCTACGAGTGTTTCATTCGCTCATCTACGAGTGTTTCTCTCTCTCTCACCTCTACGAGTGTTTCACTCTCTCTCATCTACGAGTGTTTCTCTCCCCTCGCCTCTATGAGTGATTCACTCTCCCCGTCACCTCTACGAGTGTTTCTCTCTCTCCCCGTCACCTCTACGAGT
Organism: Lampetra fluviatilis; assembly: GCF_964198595.1. NCBI lineage: Eukaryota > Metazoa > Chordata > Hyperoartia > Petromyzontiformes > Petromyzontidae > Lampetra > Lampetra fluviatilis. The sequence continues at coordinate 1,834,853 of NC_136326.1, read as the reverse complement.
GTTTCTCTCTCTCCCCATCACCTCTACGAGTGTTTCTCTCCCCCCTCACCTGTACGAGTGTTTCTCTCTCTCTCACCTCTACGAGTGTTTCTCTCCCCTCACCTCTACAAGTGTTTCTCTCTCTCCCCGTCACCTCTACGAGTGTTTCTCTCTCTCCCCTCTCACCTGTACGAGTGTTTCTCTCCCCCCCGTCACCTGTACGAGTGTTTCTCTCCCCCCCGTCACCTCTACGAGTGTTCCTCTCTCTCCCCTCACCTGTACGAGGAGTAGTAGCCGAGCGTGTCGTTCCACGCCGTCTCCCCGTCGACGATGCCCATCACGCCGTGCCGGTACTCCAGCGTCACGTGCCGCGCCAGGCACAGTGCACCGGCCGCCAGCTGCATGGCGCCAAACGTCACCGAGTCGACGTCGCTCAGCGACAGCTCCATCAGGTACGTGGACAGGAAGGTGATCTGGCTCGTGGGGTCAGGGGTCAGAAGTGGGTGGGGGGTGCGGGAGGGGTGGGAATCGCAAGGTCACAGAGGTCGGCAGTTATAAGACCCTCCTGACGACGACCTCGTTAACGACTAATCGCTTAACGACGGGCCTCCACAGAGCACAATGTGTAGTGTATAGTAGTGTATAGTGTAGTGTATAGTAGTGTATAGTGTAGTGTATAGTAGTGTATAGTGTAGTGTACAGCGTAGTGTACAGCGTAGTGTATAGTGTGTAGCGTAGCGTATAGTAGTGTATAATGTAGTGTACAGCGTAGTGTATAGTGTAGTGTATAGTGTAGTGTATAGTAGTGTATAGTGTAGTGTACAGCGTAGTGTACAGCGTAGTGTATAGTGTGTAGCGTAGCGTATAGTAGTGTATAATGTAGTGTACAGCGTAGTGTATAGTGTAGTGTATAGTAGTGTATAGTGTAGTGTATAGTAGTGTATAGTAGTGTATAGTGTAGTGAAGAACCAGTGGTATCTATATTTGTAGAACGTGAAGAACCAGTGTGGCATCTACATCTACAGTAAGGAAAGAGCGTTTCAGACGGCCGCAGAAGTGCATCTGAAAGCGACGCGCGACGCGATTGGGGGATCGTACGGAGCAGCAACTGCGCCGCGTGAAGATACATTTTGGCAGGACCCCTCCTGAAAAAAAAAATGACTCCCGACACTCAAGCGTCAGAAAACAAACAACGGTTTGCTAGCCGGCGCCGTGTAGCCTCAGCAGACTGTGGGGGCAAGTGCTGTTGTTGAGATTATTTAGATATATTTTGTCACTAGAAATGTCCAAATGATAGGGGCCACTTTGTTGAGCTTATCATTTGTGGTGGCCAGGCAGCTTCTGAAAAATAAGTTAACACCTCGGTGGGCTTTGCCTGGCAGGATGGGGATGGTTTAGTTGTATCTGTATGTTTGTTCACCTTGTACTTTGCACTCCTATCGTGTTTTTGTACTGTTTTTGCGTTGTGACCCCGTGCCCCTACTGGACATGGGATTCCTCCTTCAGTATAACTACAGATTCCGATTATGTTAGCGAGTAGCACTTATGAAGGCCAGCACGGAACGTGAGGGGGGGGGGGGGGTGGGTGACCAGCACTACGCGCCCGGTCGCCTTTGTCTCCCCGGTAGGCGATGTTTTTAAATCCTTTATATTAAGTTCACTTGCTTGCTTGCGCGCTTACGAGCGTGCAAATCTTTCAGTCGTTTTTTAACCCACTTCCCGTGATCCAATCGAGCTGACATTTTGCACACAGACTCGTTGTGCGTGACAATTTATTTTCGTGAAAATTTTTTTTCCAAAATTTTACACTTTTTAGGAAAAAATAAATTATATTTAATTACCAATTGCTTAATGGTGGCAGGCAATCATCTGACCCATAGGTGGCAGCCATCTCAAGCCAGAGGACGAGAGGACTCTAGCCGCCACGCATATAAAGGATTTATAGTGAAAAACTTTGTTTTTACGGGTTAATTTTTTACACACCGCACCGAGTCGATCCAGGGGAGGGCGCCAGGACCGGTTTTGGAAATTATCGTGGTGTCAACGGTTGTTGGCCGTGAGATCGGACGGACGGACGGATGGGGGGGGGAGGCGGGGTCGTCGGGGTTCGGGGGGGTCGTTGTGTCCGTGGGTTTGGGCCTGAGCGCGTACCTCTTGGCAGGCGTCCGACAGATGCAGCAGCACCTGCAGCAGGTGCAGCGGCTGGACGTAGTAGAGGCTGAACTTGAGCCGCTCCAGCAGCAGGCGCTCCATGCGCAGCAGCTGCTCCTTGCGGTAGGTGTGCTCCATCAGGTAGCACAGCATGTGCACCTGCCAGGGGTCAACACGGGGAGCGGTGGGGGGCTCAGCCGAGGGGGTCAGGGGTCAGCCGAGGGGGTCAGCGGCGCGTTCCGCAGTGGTGACGCGCCTATCCGCAGGATTCGTCGCAGCTCGCAGGGTCCATGCCGCGAGCCGCTACGAACCCGGCGACCCGGGTTCGATTCCCGCTCACGGCCAACACCGGTGACGATTATCTGAAACGGTCATGGGCCTCCCCTAGGTCGACTCAGCCTCAATTGAGTACCTGGTGCGGTGTGTAAACATCGCCACTGGGGAGACAAAGGCGGCCGGGCGTGGCGTTGGCCACCCTCTTGTGCCGTGCCGGCCTTCACAAGTGCTGCTCGCTAACAGCACTTGCCCCGACAGTCTGTCGCAAGCTACACGGGGGGGGGGGGGGGGGGTCTTTGCCTTGCCTCTGGCACGGAGCTCTCCTCCACCTTGCAGGCCACGTAGAGGCACGTCATGCCCAGCAGCTGCAGCGTGGGGACATGCAGCTCTGCGACGCGCAGGTACGCGTTGAGCAGGTACACGGCCAGGTACAGTGTCTCCTCCGACATCTCAAAGTACACCTGCGCTCACCGTTACACACGCACGCACGCAGCCACGCGGTTACACGGTCGGGCAGCCTTCGCGCGTCGCCATGCCGTCGCGCGCAACAACCTGCCCCGTGCGCCAGCCCGCAAAGGACGCAAGCTGTCAAATGCGTCGTGAACCACCGGGAAAAGCCGTCAGCACGGGCGCCGGCTGTGCAGGGCGCCAGCGGTCAGCCGGCCCCCGTCACGCGTGCGCTCACCTGCACCTGCACGAGCCAGTCGACGAGCAGGCCTCGCATGCGCTGAGTCAGCGCCTGGGGGACGTCGGAGACGCGGAACTGCTGGTGCTGATGGCGCCGCTGTGGGGTTGGCGGGGGAGGGGGTGGGGGGTGTTGATGGTGGTGAGGTGGCTCTTGGGTTAGGTCGCTTAAAAATATAAATGTGTCGTTAAAACCCGCCACCACCCAACACAGCCAACTAGAGTACAACCTCGGAGATCGAACGCACCAGAACTCGAACAAATCGGTGTTCGAACGATATTTTAGAAAAAAATTTGCCCCGGAAACCGAACGAAATTTGGAGGTCGAATGGGGAAATCGCGACTTGAAAGAACCTGTACGGCTGAGACGCGTATGGCCAGCGTGCATGATGCTTGCCCAGACAAAGGTTTTACCACCTCCTCCTCCTCCCCACCACCTTCCACTCAAGCTATCAACTCTCCTTACTACAGGTAAAGTGAAGTTCAATGTTCATTTATTTCATTTATTCTATTTAATTATTCATTTATTCCATTTATTTATTGTTTCTTGTTTTTTTGTATGATTTTATGCATGTAATTACTGTAAACTTCGCGTAAAAATGCTTTATAATGAGAGATTTCGTGTGTCTGGAACCAATTCATGTCATTTACATTAATTCTTATGGGGAAAATTAATTCGGTGTTCGAACAAATCGGTGTTCGAATGGCCTTCTGGAACGAATTAAGTCCGATCTCCGGGGTACCACTGTAGTAAGGTTTGTCACGTAAACAGAACGTGGCAATTCGTCACTAGTACAGCACTAGTGTGTAGTGTATAGTGTAGTGTATAGTGTAGTGTGTAGTATACTAGTACAGCACTAACCGGTGTGTTGGAGAGCAAATCCACAACATTTACAATCTAAGTACGACGTTTCACCAGTAATTACAACCGGCATCAGACGACAGCCAGGTCTGTATGTCTCTCTCTCTCTATCCCCGTGGTCGCGTGGACGAGCCACCTGGGTGAATGATCGTTTGCGATAGCCAGGTCACACTTCTGAAATAAGTAATATTTAAAAATACTTTTTTTAAACACGCTTTAATGAAATGCACCGTACGAGTAATGGCAGAACTCCACGACTCCAGGAAGTGGCCCCGAAGCTTGCCATAACGTAAGTTGACCGTGGTGATTTACAGCCAACGCGAGTTGAGCGTGGACAATTAGATCCAAGCCGAAACATAACATATTAAAAAGATTGCTTAAAAATATATATTAAAATTTTAATGATAGAATATAGTGTTATCAGCAGTATGACATACGTATATACGAAGTTTGCAGTCGATACGACATTGGGAATACGGTTGGAATTGAGTTACAAAATTTTTGGATACGACAACACACAGAGTAAGTTAAATAAAAGCGTGTAAAAAGTAAAAAAAAATGTTTCGGATTTTTTTTTACGATAGAATATCGTGTTGTCATCAGTATGACATCGCTATTTTCAAGTTTGCAGTCGATAGCACATTGGGAAGTGTGTACAAATTGAGTTACAAGATGTATTTTTTGAGGATAGCGTGGCGAGCGTGGCGCGGCGCACCATCATGTAGAGGTAGAGATCGTTGGCGTAGTTGGCCTCGGAGCACATGCCCAGCTGCTGCAACGTGAGCGCCAGCTCGCGCTGCCGGTCGCGCTCCTGGGGCCGCCCGCCCGGCGACGTGCGAGCGTCGTTGAGCGTCAACAGCTGCATGCGCGCCAGCGGGTCGCTCCCACCGCCTGCACGCGCACACGCACACGCACGCACACACACGCACACGCACACACGCACGCACACACGCACACGCACGCACACGCACAGACACACGCACACACGCACGCACACACGCACGCACACACGCACGCACACACGCACACACGCACGCACACACACACGCGCACACGCACACACGCACACGCACACAAGGGGACACATGCACACGGACACACAGTAAGACAGCGGGTGGCTCACACTGCCTCCACACACAGGGACACAGACGGACACACACACACGGACACACAGACACACGCACAGACACATGGACAGACACACAAGGGGACACATGCACACGGACACACAGTAAGACAGCGGGTGGCTCCCACTACCTACACGCGCACACACGGACACGCACACACGGACAGACACACAAGGGGACACATGCACACGGACACACGGTAAGACAGCGGGTGGCTCACACTGCCTCCACACACAGGGACATAGACGGACACACACACACGCACACACACACACAGACACACGCACGCACACACACACACGCGAGGAGAGACAGCGGGTCGCTCCCACCGCCTACACGCGCACGTACACAGACAGACACACAGACGGACACGCAGACGGACACACAGGGACGATGACGGTGCACGCTCGTCGACGAGGTCACCGAGAGGTGTCGCCGTTCATCAGCGGCGAGCGGCGGACACCCGCCCACCTTGCGACGACGACGACGACGCGGAGGCGGCAGGGGTGGGCAGCGGCAGCAGGGGTCGGAGGTCGCGCGACACGGCCGAGTGGGCGTCGCTGGACGACACGCGGCGGCTGCATTTGCGTGCCGGCGCCGGCGGGGCCCCCGCGTCCAAGGCGCAGGCGGCGCCGCTGCCGCCGCCGCCGCCGGCGCCGCTGCCGGCGCCGCTACTGCTGGCGGCCTGCAGCGGAGGCCCCACCATGGGGGTGCAGAGCTGCCGATGGAGAAAAAAAAAGGTCCGGGGTGGGGGGGGGGGGGCAAACAGGCGGGGGGGGGGGGGTCATCCCGTTGGTCGTTGTCCACGCCGAGTCGAAACCAAACCGCAATACGTCCGCCTCGTAGCACTTCTGACTTTGGCTCGGTAGGGGGGGGGCCAAGCAGGGCCAGGCTGGGGGCGGGGCTATATAAGACACATTCATTGGCTTCCATAGTGGAATCTAAAACCTGGAGGCTCCTGACCCATGCCAGGGTGGTTGGGCACAGCCCCCCCGGCATGGGTCGGTTGTGCAGTGGAAAAACCGTGAAAGATCCTCGGTTCAAGTTCAAGTTCATTTATTAGGTATAGCCCTGTGAGCCATTCGGCTCTTGAATCTGTGTAGTCGGATAGAAGGTTGCTGGGGCGAGTGCCGTTAACCCTTTCCCGTTCCGAGGCTGCACGCTGCAGGGTGGGGTGTCCCGTTCACCACGGAATCTCGGAACGCGGGAGCGGCTCGGCGAAAATTTTAATTAGGGAGGCGTAGCGCCATTGTTTTTCTAAAGACATTTTACTCAAGACTTGAAGTTTTCGTGACTGCAAGGATCCATACTCTTTGGGTTCTTTCAGTAAAGTCACGTAGGTGAAAAATAAAAATAATAATAAAAAAAATGATGTAATTTAGTTATTTTCATTTTATTATTTTTATTATTTTTATTTTTCATCTACGTGACTTTGCCGAAAGAACCAAAGAGTACATTTTACTCACCGCAGAGATCCAATATTTACACGACCACAAACTGTGCCAACATGGCCTCCCGCGCATGGCCTTGTGGGAGCCTCGGTACGGATAAAAACATTTCTTCCGGTTTCGTTTTTATGACGTACCCGTGTACGTCATCGGAACGGGAAAGGGTTAGTGTGTGTGTGTGTGTGGGGGGGGTTCGAGTGTCGTGCCTGCGTCTTCTTGGGACGCCGTCTCCGGTCCTGGCATCGTCGCCTCGCTGCGACGCCGCTGACGTTGCTGACGCTCCTCAAGGCCACGCGCCGCTGACCCTGCGCACACAACGCACCGTTACCCACGACACACGCGCGTGCACATCAGAGGTCGCAACGGGTACCCGATACCCTGGTGCGGCCGGGTACGGGTAGGCCGTGAGTCACTGGTGAGTCACCGTTTGTCACTCATTTCCCAACGTCTTGTCTCTTCTCACAATTCAAGTTCCTAGAATCAACCCACCCGCACCTGCAGCATGGCTTCATCCCAGAGGTCGCAATCAGGTACCCGATACCCGTACCCTACCCGTACCTGGCCGGGTAGGGTACGATGTGCCTGCTATGAACCTCTTTTTCCACAGATGCCCAATAGGGACTTCCATAGTAAACTTGACTTCCATCGTGAACTGGACTTCCATGGTAAATTGGACATCCATGGTGAACTTGACTTCCATAATGAACTGGATTCCCACAGCGAACTGTATTTACATGGTAAACTGGACATCCACGGTGAACTGGACTTCCATGGTGAACTAGGCTCCCATTGTAAACTTGACTTCCATAGTGAACTGGACTCCCCCGGTGAACTGGACTCCCACGGCGAACTGGATTTACATGGTAAACTGGACTCCCACGGTGAACTGGACTCCCACGGTGAACTGGACTCCCACGGTGAACTGGACTCCCACGGTGAACTGGACTCCCACGGTGAACTGGACTTCCATAGTAAACTGGACTCCCACGGTGAACTGGACATCCACAGTGAACTTGACTTCCACGGTGAACTAGACTCCCACGGTGAACTGGACATCCACAGTGAACTTGACTTCCACGGTGAACTAGACTCCCATGGTGAACTGGACTCCCACGGTGAACTGGACTTCCATAGTAAACTGGACTCCCACAGTAAACTGGACTCCCACGGTCTGGTGTTCTGCAACCCAAGTAACATGAAGAGAGCATGTTGTGTTTTTCTTGGCAATTCAAGTGCCCTCACCGCTCTGCCCTTAAAAGAGCCCCAACCGCATGCGGCTCTCAGGGTTCCCACCAGACCCCCCACCCCACGAGCTCTCTCCCTCCTTCTCTCTCGTAGTCGCTGGCAAGACCCCGACCACCACCGGGGTGAGTTTTGGGGCACGATGAGCTCCTTTTTCGAAGGCATTTGGCTGCCGCTGGCAACAATGCAATCCTTGCTGCTGCCTTATTGGGCTCTTTTGTTTGCCTCCCGTGGCCAAGACGGGGGGGGCGGACCCTTCGCGCGCTGGCGTGCGGTCATCACAGCACCACCACCACCACCACTGTCGTCAGGGTGGGTGGTCGTCACCAACACAAGTGGGTTAAAATTGAGTTACAAGATTTGAAGATACAACGACAACAGACTGAGTAAAATAAAAGCGTAACATTTTTTGACATCGGTAGAACGACGCCGGAGGTTTTTTTTCCTTCTCTCGCATATCTGCACACAGACCGCAAGCCAATTCACGCGGACGTGCACACACACACACACTCATAATTATGTATTTATACCGGAGGAATCCGATGAGCAATAAAGCTCTTCTTCCCCCCACCCCACACATGTCCAGTCAGGGGCACCGGGGGTCACAGAACCCGCAGTCCTGCAGCACGTGCACCACTCGTGCACACGCGGTAACAAAGATCAAAGATGCCCCCGTGTAGCCTGTAACAGACTGTAGGGACAAGTGCTGTTAGCGAGCACCTATGAAGGCCGGCACGGCACACGAGGGGTGTGGGTGGCCAGCACCACGCCCGGCCGCCTTTGTCTCCCCAGTGGCAATGTTTACTACACACCGCACCAGGTACTCATTTGAGGCCGAGTCGACCTAGGGGAGGCCCACGACCAGTTCAGATAATCGCCACCGGTGTTGGCCGTGAGCGTGAATCGAACCCGCGTCGCCAAGTTCTTAACGCAGCGCGCTAACCGCTACACCACCGCTCCCCCACGTGGTAACGCACGCACGCGCGCGACCTGTCACGCGCACACAAAAACAAACATCCCTCTCCCCCCATCGCCACCACCACGAATCCGTGTTGAGCGGCTACCTTTGAAGACGGCATCTCGCGTGGAGGGGAGGTGGGTGCTGCCCCTCCGTCTGCCCAGTGGTATCCGTTAACGCCACACACATCGCGACCAGGTACAGGAACTCATCTCAGGCTTGAGATCTACCGCCCGAGGGTCGGCCTTGAAGAGGGGGGGGGCCCGGACCGTCGACACAACGGCGTCGGCCCCGCCAGCGGGAATCGAACTCGGATTTGTCGCCCACGCTGCCACGCGCTAACCACTGCGCCACCGCTCGCGTAACCACCCAAGACCCCCTTCCCCCCGTATCGCCTTCAACTGTTTAACGCGTAGTAGACTTTCGCGACCAATATCATCCATAATATAGGTTTGTTTAGGGGTTACATCTCGTAAATGCGTCGTTCAACCCGGTACCACCCGACACAGCCAATCAGTAAAGTTTGTCACTTAAACAGAACGTGTCATCATAATACGAGGTTTTTTTGGGGGTTAGGTGTGTCGTTCGACCTGCCACCACCCGACACAGCCAATCAGTACGGGTTTATCACGTAACCGTGCCAATTAATTACTAGTACAGCAACACCGGTGTGTTGGGGCAAGTGCTGTTCGCGAGTAACACCTCTCTCAAGTCCACGCCCGGCCGCCTTTGTCTCCCTAAGCGGCGATTTTTACACACCGCACCAGGAATCTCGTTTAAGTCCAATCGACTTAGGGGAGGCCCCTGAACCGGTTCAGATAATCGTCACCGATCCTAGCCCGCGATCGGTAATCGGAAATCGTAGAGTACAGCGCGATAACCAACCACAACAACCGCCATTCTCCACTAAGTGGCGGTGACGTCACGCTTGTGCCAGGCTATGTGCACACACACACACAACGCACATGGGGCAAACACGCGGCCAACACCACACCTTTCCGTCCTTGTAATAAGTCTGCTCGCTTGACCACTCCGCGTTGAAATTCACGGCGTCCATGACCCCGAGTGCGCGTGAACGCGTTTCACAGGCCCAATGGCATATCCAGACGATGTCCCTGGCTCTTTCCCCCTCAATCGGAACCACCCCCCCTCGGTGTGTTGTTATTTATTTATTTGTGCAACTCAGGTCGGCGGGCGTCCGTGTTCGAGTCTTGGTTTCTGCTATTACGGAACGCCACGTGCTCGCCACGTGCGCGTGGGGGGGGGTGTGGGCGCCGCCATGATGGCGGCCATCACCCCACGCTTTATAGAGGCGAGGTACGGAAGCCGGGCCCGGTGGGTGAAGCGCGATTCGTTAATCGGTCGATCAGCACCACGCTGGCAGCGTTTGGGGCCATCCATTTAGTCGTTACGCAAAAACCTGTCAAAACTTGACCCCCCTGCCTCTGTACGCACACGAACTTTTTACACCGCCCCCCCACATGCGTACGTACGTACGGACGCCTGACGCACCCCCCCCCCCCCGAATCATATAGAACGGCCGATATTTAATCGACGCAGAAACGATCAAGGATTAATAATATTAACGTGTTTTAAGCAAACAGATAGTCCTCCGCCGGACTATCTAACTCGTTTGAAGGCCAATGTAGACAAATTATACTGGTAGGAACCTCCTGGTTACACCAGCCCACAAGGGATTATTGTGTCCGTCCATCCGTCGTGCAGGGAAGGGCTGGGTGGGGAGGGAGGGGCTGGGTGGGGAGGTGAGGGTGGGGTGAGGCTTGCTGGTTGAGGAGGGGAGGGGCTGTGTGGGGAGGGACTGGGTGGGGAGGGTGGGGAGGGGCTGGGGGGTGGGAGGAGTGGGACTGGGTAGGGATGGGCTGGTCACCCCATGGTGCCCTTATAAAACTCAACGTTTAACCTACTCACGCCGGCTTGTGCCCGCCCTCACAGTCGGGCATATTTGCGGAATACACCACGCCGCCGTTGACCCTGGCCATTGACCGAGCAACCCAACGTTCCTACCAGCTCTCTCCGCAGGAATGCGTTATAAGTCCGAGTTTTATCAAGATTGGGCGAGGCGGCAAAGATATCAACCAAACGGTGCCCAGAACACGCCAAGATAACGCCACACAGCAGTTGTGCCTCAACAAAGTAACACGTTTGCTCAGCACTGTCGGTATGGAACTTTATTTTGACATTAATATCTTACAGAAGAAGGCGGGGTTTTTTTTTGGCGTATCAGTGACTCCTATCCCATTTGGGCGTGCGTTCAGAAACGCAATATTGGTTATCGGAAGAAAAAAAATCGAACAGTTGAGCGAAAAAATGCGTGGTGCGATTGCGCTGATATGAGAGACGGGGAAGAAGAACGAGTGGATGGGGGGGGGGGGTCAGACATTTGTGACGAAAAAGAAGAGGGGGGGTTTCAGAAATGTGACGTCACATCAAAATGCGCAACTTTAAACAAATATAGACAACACGTTCTACTTAATTAAATAGACTTTTTAATAAATGCTTTCTCCTATAACATCAGAGTGCAGCGGCACATTAAATACGCACTACAATGACAATAGTTGAAAGCGATTTGAAGCATGTTTATATTTTTTTGGGGGGGGGGTCAGAGATTTGTGACGATGTGTGACGAGGTGGGGGGGTTGAGAAATGTGACGTCACATAAAAATGCGCAACTTTAAATGAATATAGACAATACGTTCTACTTAATTAAATAGACTTTTTAATAAATGTTTCCTCCTACAACATCAGAATGCAGCGGCACATTAAATACACACTGCAATGACAATAGTTTAAAGCGATTTGAAGCATATTTTTTTGGGGGGGGCAGAGCTTTGTGACGTCATATTTGAGGAGGGGGGGGTCTGACTTTTTGTGACGCCGTGTGACGAGGGGGGGGGGGTCAAAAATTGTCCAAAATCGCGTGACGTCATTTATGGACGGCCCCTTGGGACGCGGCATTTACCAAGGGCCGGTGGCCTGTGGTTGAGACTAACAACGGAGCGACAGCCAATGGGGGGGGGGGGGAAACACTGGGAGATGGATTTTGTTTAAAGTCAGTTTGTGTGCAGGTGACGGTAAGGTGGAGTACGCACAGTCATCGACTTACAAACGCAATTCGTTCCTTGGAGACCCGTTCGCAAGTCGGAACAGAGAAATTTGCTGGATATTTAAATGCACAATACCGATACCCGACCATTCGCCACTAAGTGACGTCACCACGGCGCCTGTGCCAGGCTAGGTGCACTTTGAGGCCACGTGAAGTGTCGAAGGCTCGCTGCTGACAGGAGGAGGTCTCGGGACAGACCCAGCAGGTGCCACGGGTTGGCTGAGATGACCGGTAGATGCACCACCAGCTGTACCCCCCTACTGTGCCAGGCTAGGTGCAGGAGGTCTCGGGACAGAACCAGCAGTTGCCATGGGCTGGCTGAGATGAATGGTAGATGCACCACCAGCTGTACCACCCTACTGTGCCAGGCTAGGTGTAGAAGGTTTCGAGATAGACCCAGCAGCTGCCACGGGTTGGCTGAGATGACCGGTAGATACACCACCAGCTGTACGTCCTATTCTGCTAACTTGCAGTATTTTATCCGCCTGCCGTTCCTCTCGTTGTTGTGAGTGTCGCACCTCTCTGCCCTCTGTTGTTGCTGGAGGGCGACTGCTTCCAACTGCCCAGTAGCAGCAGCAGCAGCAGCGTCCTTCACGAACCTCCTCCTCCACAGAGGCCAATCTTGACACCACTGGTACCGGTCATTGGCAAGTCCACTCAGCCCCACGTCCTCCCGTACCGCATTTAAATGCCCACACGCACGAAAACTCACTCCCAGCACCAGGATGACTCGGTTACATCTCGCGGAGGATCGCTCAGTTGAACGAAAATAGTACACATTAAAAAAATGTGCATTGACGGCTGGGTTAATAGATTTATTTTGTGAGCATCACTTGTGCACCACTGCCAACGCAGCGGTAACAGCAGGGTCACCAAATTAACTAAAACATGTTTTCAAATTTTTACCAGGTCTAGGCCCCACAGAGCTACTATTTAGCTCTTTTTCATAAGCGACCCTGGCTATCACAAATGATAGCTCAACGAAGTGGCTTGTCATCATCATCATCACGTGTAAATGTTTTGCAGCGGCCAAATACTCCACGCGACGAGGAGAGAGAGACACGCAAACTCCAAATATACAGCAGCAGGCCATCAGGGTCGGGATAGAACCTACGACCTCCTGTACACCAGGCGAGGTAGTTAACATCTCATAGCCACCGTGATGAGAGAGACACGCAAACTCCAAATATACAGCAGCAGACGTCTGGGTCAGGATCGAACCCACGACCTCTTGCATACCAAGCGAGGTAATTAATATTTCATAGCCACCGTGATGATGATGAGGGATATACGCAAACTCCAAATATACAATCTTGATTTTGAATATCTTGAATATACCGCAGGAGTCAGGGTCTGCATCGCTCAAAGTAATCATTATTAACCACATTTGCATCCAACGTAAGCCAGGCACATCAACATACGCAGCCTGCTTCCTCATTAACATAGAACAACACGGCATGGCAAATACTTTTAGGTTTTTTTCGGTAAAGTCACGTAGGCAAAAAATAAAATAGAAATCAAATAATTCTTAATTATTTATGCATAATTTTATTATTTATATAAAAGAATAATTTTTTTCGTTTTTATTTTTGTTTATTTTTTACCTACGTGACTTTACCGAAAAAAACTTAAGAGTATGAATCCTTGCAGTCACGAAAGCTTCAAATCTAGTTATCGGGCATGGCAAACGCCATCATCGCACATCATTAGCATATTCAAATGAGCCCGCGTGACGCGCTTGCATGAATATTAACATTAGCATAAGTCCGTCGCGGCGGGCGTTGGGGAAGGGGGGAGGGGTATAAATCTCGCGAGAGGAGGCGCGAAGTCTCGCGAGATCTCGGCTCCGCGAGGGCGCGGAGGCGGCCCTCCTGTTACACCTCCGACTCAACCTCATTCACCTCGTCCACCTTCTCGTCGTCGTCGTCGTCTTGTGCCCGCGTCCTCGGCTCCTGCGTCGCTCGGTGCGGGTCGACTAGGAGCTTGCGGGGGAGAGAGAGAGAGAGCGGAGAGAGAGACACAAAGACGGACGCGGTAGGCCTCGCCTCTAAACAGCCTCCCACTGGCCGCGGTACAAAATAAGCCTGAGGCCTACTTGTGCCGGGCCCTCTGGCTTAGAGGGAGTTTAAAATATCCACATCGCGAGGGACGTTGAGCCTCGCCTCCCTGCGTGACTTCTTCTAAATTGCTCGCTAATCTGTCGAGGGGCTCACGCCACGGCGTGGGTGGTGTGGTGGTGGTGAGAGAGCGATGTGGTGGGTGGGGTCCTCTGTGCTTTGCTAAACCCTAAACGCTTGTGATGATGGTGGTGGTGTTGTTGTTGATCGTTTTGTTTACCCTCTAGAACGGCACTTTGTGTTGTCAAAATCCACTGCACTAGGGCCTTCTCCCGGCACACCCCACCCGCCTTGCCTGTGGGGGGGCGTTTCGACCATACTTCACCACGCTGGTCAGTGCGCGTAGCGTATAGCAGTGTATAGTTTAGTTTATATAGAAGTGCATGTGGTGTATACTAGTGTGTATTGTATACAAGTGGTGTTTGTGTATAGTAGTGAAGGGAGGAACCCCATATCACCGGTTCTCATGTATCACTGATGTTAGCCGGGCCTGGTGGAGCCGGGGGGTGCAATAGACGCCGGGAGCATATATGTAAGTGCAGTACAATAATGGGATTGTTTTCTACCCTCTGTTGATAACGTTAGTCCTCCCAGCAGGCTGTAGATAACAACCTGTGTGTGTGTGTATGGTGGTAGTCACCCCTCCCAGAAATTTGCAGGCGCAGTCCTCTGCTTTGCTTCCAAGCTGTGGCGAGATGTTGACTACCTCGCCAGGTATACAAGAGGTCGTGGGTTCGACCATGACGCCTGCTGCTGTATATATTTGGAGTTTGCGTGTGTCTTTCTCCCCGTGGTCGCGTGGAGTTTTCTCCGGGTTCCTCCGGTTTTTCCCAAGTACATTGAGACTCGTCAAGAGTACTTGGCTCCTGCTCTAAGTTTCCACATGATAAGCCACTTGGCTGAGCTATCATCTGTGGCCAGGTCACTTCTGAAAAAAGAGCTGCATAGCTCTGTGGACCTGGTAAGATTTTGAAAAATGTGGTTGTTGGTATCTGACGAGATCGAGCACATTCCGGGGTGGGTTTGGTCATCTGTATTGTTATTGTTGGGGTTATTCTGCTTGCTTAAACACTAATACCCTAATTCTTGTTTTTCTGCGCGTGCGTGCGTTATAACGGTTGCACGTATACAGGATGTGCTTGTGTGTCATTGCCATCGTAGCGGTTTGTTAAACAGAATCTCCATTTACAATCAGAATCGTTGTTTGTGAGCGTGCGTGGCGTGTGACGACTGTTACTGCGCCGTGCAAGAGTGCGTTTTGCGTGGTCGTGCTGCGTCAACGATTTATCTGCTGCTGGATGACCTCGACGCATCGTCTCACAACCTGCACACGAGCCAATCCTCGTCCCTACCAACTAACTTGCACGGTGATCTTGGCATCTACTGCCCACAAAACCCCTTTATGGCGACGTATCCTGCCCAATTTACGTTTCCTAAACATTCTTCACCTGAGGACGGCTGCTTGCGTTGTGGCCGAAACGTCGTGAGAATTATTTTATTATGTTGAATTTTTTATTATTTTATTATTTCCCTTCTACGTGACTTTACCGAAAGAACCAAGAAGATGAATCCCTGCAGTCACGAAAGCTTTAAATCGAAATTCGGTGTTGTGTTTTTTGGAATTTTATTTGGCCGTCTCGGCATTGAACGTTCTCTTGGAATTCCAAGCATTCCCCTCCACGCTTGCTTGGCGCACTTTTTAAATCTTCTCATTTGTCATTGTCCATGTTTTTTAAGATCCCTATGTCCTGATAGGCAATACACACACATTGCGAAAGTTATTCGTCAGGCACCTTTGTCCGTTATTGAAAGCGTACGCGACCAGTAAACTCAATCCTGATCTTACTCTCCTTGTTATTTCCTCGTTTTGATCACGGTCTGCCTTCGATGATCGACCCAGATACGTAATATTCCGGTAGGTCTTGCAGTTGTCCCTAATATGATTATATTTTTGTTCAATCTACTTGTACTTGACTTTTGTTTTGCTCGGATTTATTTGAAGTCTCACTTTGAAGCCTTCTAAAGTTCTTCCAATCGTTTTTTTCTAAAGATCATTCACTATCGCTTTTAATGCCTGTCTTTGAATTTTCAGCGGTTAATACCGTTACCATATGTCATTTAAACCCTTCTTTTTATCCAATCCGGTTTCCAAAGGAAACGTCTTCCGTTTTTGCTGTGAAACAGCGTTGGTGAGTGAAAAGCCTCGTCGGACTTATCTTCTCACATTGTTTTCGTGTCACTGTCCCTTTTCGCTGTTGCTGATCCTGGTTTTTAGGAATTGATTTTCAGATTCTCTTGTATTTTTTAAGGTTTGTTTGCCAGAGTTTGGATGACTGCATGTTTCCACTGAAATGAATGCCTTTCGTAGCCTGCTAAAGCCAAGTATAATGGTAATTATTTATATTCTGTTTAACATGTTGTAGGAGGCTTTCGCTACCAATAGTATCCATAATAGTTTTTTTGGGGTTAGATTGCCTAAATATAAATGGTTGTCGTGTGGCGGCGGGTTTAACGACACGTTTATGTTTACGCGATCTTACCAACAACAAAGAACTCATGAATATATATTCGGTTATATTTTAAATAATCTTGCCGATTTTCGTGAATAGTCGAAACCCCCTTTACTCAAACCAGCTCGTTCTTCCGATCGTTTTGCCTCTAAATTGACCATTATTTAGTTTCCTATGATCATCGGAACAGTTTATTTTCTTGTGACAGTATGACCGCCATCCTTCTGCCCCCCCCCCCCCCCAATGTGCACGATTTTTAATTGCGCAATGTTGTGCCTTATCAGTAAAGGCCATTGGCGACAATTGGTACAGCAGCGGTACAGATCGTTGGTGTGTGACCACGACACTCGTTAAGTCGGCATAGCCGCGACATGTGTGGTGTCCCGGCATGTAACGAGGTATTTTTGGGACCCTCCTGAACATTGAAAGTTCCTCGCCCGCAAAGCTGCAGAACGCTGCAGAACGATGCTGGCTCGTAGCTACCACACTGCGCAGAAACTGCGCGTGCCGAGGCAGCAGCCCCAGCGTAGTACTGCAACCGCTGTACGTAACGACTGCAGGTAAAGTTTTAGGTTATGGTTTTTAGAACATTTCTTCATACTTCTTGGTTCTTTCGGTAAAGTCACGTAGAAGGGAAATAATGAAATAATAAAAATAAAACATAAAATAATTCTCACGACGTTTCGGCCACAACGCAAGTAGCAGCCGTTGTGGCCGAAAAACGTCGTGAGAATTATTTTATTATGTTTTATTTGTATTATTTCCCTTCTACGTGACTTTACCGAAAGAACCAACAAGATGAATCCCTGCAGTCACGAAAGCTTTAAATCGAAATATTTCTTCATGCCTTTTTTGAATGATGTTACACCATTTGTTTTGATGGTTGTAATGTGAATCGTTGAACACACGTAACATTCCAAGTTGTGACTGGCCTTAATTTGATCATAACGGAGTTCCGTTTAAGAATATGGGTATACCGGGGCATCCTGAAATTAGCCTGGTATTCTGAGGACCCTTAATATACCGGAGTTTATGTTATACCGCGTACATGATTATATATTGTTGTGCAGTAGCCAGACCACTGTGTGGCTGTGACGCACTCTGCACCAGAGCTGAGCCTTGTCAGCAGTCCCACCTCTCGTGTCTCTCAGGCTTCCTGTCCTCGTAGTGTCTCCATCGGAGACGCCGAGCTCGCACCGCTGGGATATCCTCGGTTGGAATCTGTGTTATTTTATTTTATTTATCTGCCAGTAATTTTTTTAAACAAGGTTCTCAAGCCGTAGGAGATGGTCTCGGTCCTGTCACCGGTACAGTATTTGCACTGGAAACAATTGCGATGCTGGTAGCTTGCTTATGCATTTTTCTTGGCAACCCACTCCTTACAAAAAGTGAACGCTGTCCAGTTTCACGTCTTCTTGGCTAGCTGCTCACATTTTATTTCCGCACACATGTATTCTGTGCCGCCGCCTCGCATCCACTGCCCTCGCATCTCGTTCCACCGCATCCTTGCATCTCACCCTCTGCTCCCTGCCCTGCCCTGGTGGCATCTCCACAGTCCTAATCTACGGGTCTCTGTGTGTGTGTGAGTTTATCAGTGATTTTTTTTTTTGGTTTATGGATCTCTTGTTTGTGGGTCTCTATGATCTCCATATCCTCTATTTGCATCTACTTCTTTGTCTGTTCTAAAGCAAGAGCCCACACCTTCTAAGTCTTCCTTCCATTATCTTCGGCATGTTAGTTGACACCTGCTGAGTATCTCGCTTCTCCATTCACCGTCAGGTGTGAGATCTGCGAGAGAAAGCAGTAGGGGACCCAGCCTTGCCCGTGTCATTGATGTGACCTATGTTGGGTTTGCGGGTGTTTTTTTTTATGCGGTCGGCTGTTGCTCCTTTTAGACCGTTGCCAGGCTGTTGTGGGCACACATCCCGAGCAACGGCGGGCAATGAATGGGTGGTGGTTTTCCTACGCTGCCACTAAGAAAATGAACATCCGTGGAGGGACACGGGCAAGGCCGAGTCTCCTGTTGCCTTCTCTGACAGGTTGGCCAAGGTCACTCGAGGAAAGTAATATTATTAGGTGACTTGAATGTCGGTGAGTGCATAACTATATTTGATCGTTGGGAGTGATTGGGAGCTACATGCCATCATTTATATCGTTATTAACAGCAGGTTGGGAGATGTATGCGCTGCTCGTGGGCTCTCAATTAACGGTGTGGTGTTTCATCGCCGATGGTGCATGATCTTTTTTTTCGGAAGCGACCTGGCCACAAACGATAGTTCAATCAAGTGGCTTATCTGAAAAATGTATAGCAGCTAAATAATCTAGAACGCGTGATGGTGATTCTAAATTTGGAGGGGAAAAACAGGAGGACCCGGAGAAAAATCCACGCGACCACGGGGAGAGAGACACCACAAACTCCAACTATGAACGCGGTTGCCACGGCGGTAAGATGTTAGCTTCCTCGCCTAATTATGCAAAAGGTCATGGGTTCAGTCCAGACCCTGATGCTCGTTGTATATTTGCAGTTTGCGTGTCTCTCTCCCCGTAGTCACACGGATTTTTCTCTGGGTCCGGTTTTTCCATCCACATTTTAAA
The DNA here is from genome assembly GCF_964198595.1 of Lampetra fluviatilis. Lineage (NCBI taxonomy): Eukaryota > Metazoa > Chordata > Hyperoartia > Petromyzontiformes > Petromyzontidae > Lampetra > Lampetra fluviatilis. The sequence goes on along the minus strand of NC_136326.1, from coordinate 1,815,780 downwards.
AACGTGTTTCTGGATTATTTTGCTCCGATCAATCTCCACGTGATGATGAGCCACTTTGTTGAGCTATAATTTGTGAGGGTCAGGTTGCTTCTCAAAGTGCTCGGTAGACCTTGCCTTGTAAAATAAAAATAGTTGAGCTTTGGTTTAGGTTTGGGTATCATCTGCCACTGGTGATGGTGGTAGCCAGCAATTGAACGGGTTGTCCTTGCCCGTGACAAGCTGGTGCACTCCGTGTCTCCGTGTGTTTTCGGAGGGAATGCAAAGACTCGCTTGCTTCCTCGTTGCTTTCCCTTAAGTGCATTTCATTGTACTGTATGTTTTACCCGATTTTTATCTTAGATTTAGTTTTTGTACGATTTTGTGATACCCCCTTGAGTGGGGTTGATATTAGATTTAAGATAAAACCTTCAAACCGCTGTGCCCCCTTTGCACACCTAATGTACATGTTTGTGTGCATATACTATGTGTGTGTTTATTCATATATGTAAAGCTACCAAAGGTCCTGGTTTGGCCAGTATAGTTTTTGAAAGTCTGTCTCGTTTTATTCCTGAAGCAATCGTGAAAATCACGATTTTTTTTTCTTCCACATTTAACATTTTCTGGCTTCTTGCTTGAACGCGTGATACAGGGCAGTGGGGGTTGGGGCCTTTGAACAGCTAGGGAACACCGTTGTGACGAGCAGTGAGGCCAATGACTGTGGGTGGTGGGGGCTGGGAGTTTAGTGGGTGTGCAGTTTTTTTAAGTGGGCAGTGCTGATGGGAGGGGCCTCTAGATAACCATGTGTCATGGGTGAGCTTCTTAAAAATGTATGGCCTCTCTATGCATGTATGTGCGTATGCAATGGTTGGTTGTGTGTGGGGGCACAGGAGCGACACTTGCGACCAATGAGCGGAGCCCCAGGGTGGCTGAAACGCAGCGAGTAGGCGCACGAAGGCGAGGCACAGGTGGTGCATCGGCCAGTTATCTCATTCGGTCAATCTACGGCGCCCGGGTCTGTCCCCGTGACGACCTACCAGCGGGCGTTCGACACTTCACGTGGCCTTGAAGTGCACAGACGCCGTGGTGACATCCCCACCACTTGGTGGCGAATGGCGGTTGTTGTTTTTGTTGTTTTTTTGTTGTTGTTGTATAGCTGCATTCGTTTGTTTCCTTGTGCGCCGCCACCAACCCGTAGATTTGCGCGTGATCGGCGGTACGGCGCGTTGACGGGGGCGGTTGCCGCGCGGCCCGGCGCCTCCCAACCATGACTGAGGTCGGCATCGTGAAGGAGGGATGGCTGCAGAAGAGAGGTGAGTTGGCGAGGTGGGGTCCAAAACCCGATGTTGCACCAAAAAAAGTTACAAATCGTAATGTCGGTCACGAAAGGCTACGTGTTTTAAAAATGTATTGGAAGCTGATATTGTGGTGGCAAGGTGTTAACTACCTCGCCTGGTGTACAGAAGGTCTTCGGTTCGATCCCCACCCTGTGGTCATGTGGATTTTTTTCTGGGTCCTCCGGTTTTTCTCTCCCACGTTTTACAATGAACGTACGTTTAGAGTGTTTGGCTTCTGTAAATTTGTCCATGAGGTATCATTTGTGGCCAGGTCGCGTCTGAAAAAGAGCTACATGGCTTTAGTGGGCCTCGCCTGGTAAAATAATTTTTTTTTTTATAGTTTAGTTTCATTTGTATTGCAAAAGTTGATATTGTATCAAATTGTGAAATTATATCGTATGCGGGGAGGATGAGCCTGGAGCTTGACTCGCGTGTGTGTGTACGTGTTCGCGCGTGCGCATGTTCCCCACGCTGTCCGCCGTGCAGGAGAGTACATCAAGACATGGCGCGCACGCTACTTCCTCCTGAAGGCAGACGGCTCCTTCATCGGCTACAAGGAGAAGCCTCAGGTGGCGGAGCAGCAAGACCCCTTGAACAACTTCTCCGTGGCCAGTGAGTTGCCGGCGCTGCGCCACATGCCAAATCGCTTCCGCCGGTGCCCTTGACTGCAGGCAGGGCCCCCCCTCCAGCTGTCGCTAGTGCGGTGCGACATTCATTCACCGCGATGTGTGGTTAAAAAAAAGTTACTTTTTTCTTGAACCGTATAGGGACAATTTGTGGAATCGCAACGGAAGGGGTGGTGGTTGTTGCCTGCTTCTAAACGTATCTGTTAATGCTGCCCTATCGGCCTTCTCCTGCACAGCCCAGACATTCGTTCAATTTATGAGTCACGTGACTTTACCGAAAGAACCAAGAAGATGAATCCCTGCAGTCACGAAAGCTTTAAATCGAAATTTATAACAGCCCAGGATGTCAGCCGTGTTCGGGAATCGAACACAGGTCACCAGGTTCCTAGCGCAATGCCCTGACCACTGCGAGGCTCCTGCTCCCAAGATGTCACCGATGAGTGAATACACATTCGTCACGGCGCAAACGAAGCCTTGCAATATCGATGCAACGGCACGGCCAGCGCAGAGAAGATGTGCATATGAGGCAGAGGTCGCAATCGGGTACCCGTTTGCGACCCTGGTGTGGCCGGGTACGGGTAGGCCGTGAGTCACTGGTGAGTAGCCGTTTGTCACTCATTTCCCAGCGTCTTGTCTCTTCTCACAATTCAAGTTCCTAGAATCAACCCACCCGCGCCTGCAACAGGGCTTCATCCCAGAGGTCGCAATCGGGTACGGGTACCCGATTGCGACCGTACCCGTTTGTGACCTCTGATATGAGGCGCAGAGTACAAATGCGAGTCCAGACAAAACGAAGCGGAAGATTAAATCCTTACTCGAATGGACACCCCGAAGTCGTGACGATTCATTAAATTGGTTGATTTTTAACTGCCAAGCAAACTTTGGATGCCAGCGACCTGGGTTACCTACCTGCCCATGTGCATCGTGAGTGTCTGGCAACTGCCTCATCCGGGTTTCCCTTTCAAATCCCTTTTGCAGCATCGTGCACGAATACGCACTTGGGCTTAGTGCAGTGACAACGAGAGCAATCGTCGTCAGGGGTCACCTTCGTCGTGCCGATGCGATGCCCGCACCGGGTTTTCTTTTGTTACTGCGTTCGTGTCGGGTTGCAGGTCCCAGGTAGAAGCGCGTGACGGACGGGTATCTTCTACGGGCCATTCGAAGTATCGGTTCTCCCGTGTGGGAGTGGTTCCTGTACTGAACGAAGTTGCGGGGGGCCATCGGTTCCCTCACAGTTGTCGTAGGATATCTGCCGGTGCGGCGTGTGTCGAAACGGGTGTTGTGGCACGTGGTGCCGGTGGAAAGAGGCGCCCTCTGACCGGCGCGTGGCCGTGTGGCCGTGTGCTCGTGTGCTCGCAGAGTGCCAGCTGATGAAGACGGAGCGGCCGCGGCCGAACACCTTCATCATCCGCTGCCTGCAGTGGACGACCGTCATCGAGCGCACGTTCCACGTCGACACGCCAGATGAGCGGTAGGCGCTCCGCCCGCTCATTCTCTCCAAATGTGCGCCGACTCGCACACGCGCTCGCCTACTCCCTCGCGTCGCGACCCGCTCGCTTGGTCGCGTGGCGTGTGTGCTCGCGCACGCAGTCGCTCGCTTGGTGAAACACCGAGAAGGCGACGCACGTGGCCGCACGCCCGTTGGCTTGCCCGCGCAAACGTTCACTCGTTGGCTCGAACGCGCGCTCGCGTTAACTCGCTTGCGCATTCGGATATTTGTGGGGTTTTTTTGCGGTCCGTGTTTCTAACTGGGTGGGCGGTCGCCCCGTTTTCCGCATGCGCGTGCCGCACCCCGCGCCGCCCACCGCCGCTGCGCCAGGGAGGAGTGGATGCGGGCGATACAGACGGTGGCTGACCGGCTGGCGCAGCAGGAGGAGGAGAGGATGGACGTGACGGCAAGCCAACCCAGCGAGGGCCCGTGCACCGAGGGCATGGAGACCTGCAGCACACGGCCCAAGCCACGCGTGGTACACACGCACACACGCACACACGCACACACGCACACACGCACACACGCACACACGCACAAAGACGATGATCCCCTATTTAGCCTTTACGGGAGATTGATAGGAATCTGCTGACTGGAGCTATACACGAGATTGAAAACTCATTTCTGTAGAACTGCTTTTTGTGTTTGGTTGTCCTTCCCTCGCACCTCCGATTTAGCGCGGTTGGCTTCGTAAGGTGCGAAAGAAGTTCAACGTGCATGCAAACTATATTGGGGAACAGCACGAGCGCTTAATGAATGTCGACACTGCACATGCGCGCAGACACATACATACGCACGTACCTACGCAAGCGCACGCACGCAAGTGCATATGTATCCGAAGGCACGCGCACATAGACGTAATATGCACGCACGTTCATACGCACTCAAGTGTGCGCACGTAAGAATGCACACCTAGGCACACGTAAATACATGAACACACATGCATGTGCGCATACACACACACGCTTCTGCACATGGTCCCATCTATAGCGTTTTCGCTCAGTAGCTCAATCGGTAGCACACCGAAATGTACATCAGCTCGAAGCACGCTGCTGGCATGCTGACCTCCTGCGTGTCTTGTGTTGGTGTTGGGCAGACGATGAACGACTTCGACTACCTGAAGCTGCTGGGGAAGGGCACGTTCGGCAAGGTGATACTGGTGCGGGAGAAGGCGACGGGGAAGTACTACGCCATGAAGATCCTCAAGAAGGAAGTCATCGTGGCCAAGGTGCGCGTGGGCCCCTCGTAGACGCGGTGTTTTCTGTGTTGTGCGGTTGTAGACTCGGTGTTTTCTGTGTCGTGCAGTTGTAGACTTTATGTTTTCCGTGTCGTGCGGTTGTAGATTCCGTGTTTTCCGTGTCGTGCGGTTGACGGGTGTCGCCTGTGTGCGGGTGCTCGTTAGGACGAGGTGGCGCACACTCTCACGGAGAACCGAGTGCTTCAAAGCTGCCGACACCCATTTCTCACGGTATGGAAACTTTAAACCATTTAAACGATCAGCAAAACTTTTTTGTTACCAGATCAGGCCCGCTGAGCTATACAGCGCTCTTTCGGAAGCGACGTGGCCACAATTGTTAGCTCAACGAAGTGGCTTATCGCGTGGTAATTTATAGCAGCCAAATGCACTGAACGCACATTGATTTAAATGTGGAGGGAAAAACTGGAGGACCCAGAGAAAAATCCATGTTCACCAGGGCGGGGGCGGGAGGGGAGAGAGACGCGCAGCAGGTGTCGGGGTCAGGATAGAACCCAAAACCTCCTGTATATTAGGCGAGCTTGTTGACATCTTGGCACCATGGAGCTCGCAGCTTTCGAATCCGAGGGCTCGTCCAACATTAAAATGTGTGTTGTGTTTTTTTTTATTCTCTAAAGCTGCCTGTACGACGCTGTGAACAATCGCGCAGTAATCATTCATTGTGCCCCCTTTTACAACAAGGATGGACAGCTGATGCGTGAACTCTTTCAACCCACAGTTGCAAAGTGTTTAAAAAAATAGTCCACGGCTCTTCCTCCAGTAGCTACACACGTTGGCCGTTTCCTGTTTTGTTCCGCACAACTGTTGTGACACTTCGGCGATAAGAATAAAAGGCTCGCGTGACTTCCATGCACACCGTCAGCGATATCACTGCCGCACGACTGCAGTGCTTTCTTACTGGTAGAAACCTCCTGGTTACACCGGTCCACAGGGGATTGGGTGGGGAGGGGCTGGTCACCCCGTGGTGCCCTTATAAAACTCAACGTTTAACCTACTCACGCCGGCTTGTGCCCGCCCTCACAGTCGGCCATATTTGCGGAATACACCACGCCGCCGTTGACCCTGGCCATTGACCGAGCAACCCAACGTTCCTACCAGCTCCCTCTGCAGGAATGTGTTAATACCGCGCTGTAGGTAGTGACGTCCACTGGAGTGTGCGTGTGGCTGTTGTGGAACAGCGTGGCTGGCCTCACCCCTGCGGTAAGGTGAGGTGGCTGTGCAGCACCTTGTCCAATGTCACCTCCCCCTCCTTTTAAAGCCTGGCGCCTGGGCCTCGGTGTATCCGTGCCCTCATTGTGTGTTGGTTCCCCCCCCCCCCCCCTTCACCATGCAGTCGCTCAAGTATTCCTTCCAGACGCACGACCGCCTGTGCTTTGTCATGGAGTACGTCAACGGCGGGGAGGTGAGGCTCCTGCGGTGTGTGTGGTGTGCGTGCGTGCGCGGTGCGCGTGCGCGGTGTGCGTGCGCTTGATGTACGAGTGCCGTTGGGGAGCGGCAGCACGGCTACCACCACACTGCGCCACGATCGCGCGGGGACTCTCGTTCGTTTCGTGCCCGTGGCCAATATCGGCGATGAAAATCTGAAACGGTTCTGTGTCCTCTTCCCGATTTGGTTCGGCCTTAAACGATCTCATGGTGTCGTATTAAATCATCGGCACTGGGCAGACACTAATGTGGCCGAGCATGGTGCTGTCCACACCCCACACTCCCTCGTGTGCCGTGCTGTCCTTCATAGGAGTTCGGTAACGGCAATTCCCCCAGCAGCAGTGTAGTGCACGAGTGATGTGTGGGAGCGCTAATCCTGCAGTGTGTGTGTGTGCTACGTGCCTTTTGTGCTCTGCGCCGCCCAACCCCACAGCTGTTCTTCCACCTGTCACGCGAGCGCGTGTTCTCGGAAGAGCGCACGCGGTTCTACGGCGCCGAGATTGTATCGGCGCTCGATTACCTCCACACCGAGAAGAACGTCGTCTATCGGGACCTCAAGGTGACCTACTCCCTCCTCATTCTCGTCCCTCGGCCTTTTGGGCCGTGACGATTTCCTGGACGGATATCTCCGCGCACCGCTCTGTTTGGGGCACACTCGTCAGCGGTGGAGTTTGCCGTGCTGCCGCCTAGCAGTGGATTCGCACGAGGGCCTTGGTGTCCTCACACGTGCAACGTTTTTATTAAAGCGCTTCCGGCGTCCTTAAGCCAGCGGAGGGAGGTCGTGTCGGCACGCCGGCGGGGAATTTGAAGACCGAACCGGCGTCAGTGTTCGCCGCTGGGTCCGCTCGCTCGGTGTCTCCAGGACACGATGGGGCAGGTTTTCCCGGTTCACAGCAGCAGGCGGAGTAAAACCGGATGCAGTGCCGCGGGTCCACGCTACTTTTACAGCGAAATCAAATAAAACCGGTCTCACTTGATCTTCTTCTTGGATCTTTCGGTAAGCCACATCGCAAGCAGCAGTCCTCAGGTGGAGAACATGTCTGTCGAGAAATGATTATTTTATTATTTCCATTGTACGTGACTTTACCGAAAGAACCAAGAAGATGAATCCCTGCAGTCACGAAAGCTTTAAATCGAAACGGTCCCACTTGATTTTTTTTATTTTAGTTTGGGGGCTGAAACTTTGATTCCTTTCTCGGTTGGGCACCTGCTCACAATCTCCTCCTCTGTCCGCTTCACCCCCCCTCCAACCCCCGATGCTGAAGCTTGAGAATCTGATGCTGGACAAGGACGGACACATTAAGATCACCGACTTTGGGCTGTGCAAAGAGGGCATCACGGACGGCGCCACCATGAAGACCTTCTGTGGCACACCCGAGTACCTGGCGCCAGAGGTGTGTCACTGGACCCCCCCCCCCCCCCCCCGCCAACAGCCTGTTTGTCCGAGTTATTTTTGCCCCCGAGTCTCCATGTCACCGCTCACTTGTGTTCGTGTCGTCGTGTTCCTGTGCCAGCAAGTCTCGTGTCTCCGTGTGACCATGCAACCGTGTCTCAGTGTCCCCGTGTTTTTCACGTCCGCATGCGTCTCTTGTGTCATCAGGTTGCCGTGTTCTTGAGCAATCTTCATCCCCATGTCTCTGGGCTTCCTTATTTCCGTGTCGCCATGTCCCCAAGGTCTGTCTGTCTCGGTGTCCCCCAGTGTTCTATTGGCATTGTCTCCCCCGTACATTAATGTTTCCATGTATCCGTGGCATTGTTTATCCACGCGTCTATCTTCCCCTGTATCTGTCCCCGTGTCTTTCGGTCCAGATTTATCTGTCCCTATCCCTGCTCCTACCCCTAACCCTAATTATCTCTCGTGTTATGGGTGTGCATGCGAATCCTAACTCTACCTCCTAACCCTAATTCCAGTCATGTAACCCTATTCCCAATTATAACCTCAGTCCTAACCCTCTCTCCCCCTTACTGTGTGTGTGCATCCTCAACTCTCCTTCCTAACCCCCCCTCTCAACACTCTTGCCTTGCTGTGTGTGTTCCTATCTCTTACCCCCCCCCCCCCCTCAATCCCCACCACCACCCCAACTCGCCTTGCTTCATCCCCCCAGGTGCTGGAGGACAATGACTACGGGCGAGCGGTGGACTGGTGGGGCCTGGGCGTGGTCATGTACGAGATGATGTGCGGCCGCCTGCCCTTCTACAACCAGGACCACGAGAAGCTGTTTGAGCTCATCCTCATGGAGGACATCCGCTTCCCGCGGACGCTCTCCAACGACGCCAAGGCCCTGCTCTCCGGCCTGCTGCTCAAGGACCCCAAAAAGAGGTGGCCCCATGGCACGCCGAGGCGGGAGGGGGGCCCTGACCTCGTCGTCGCCGCATAGAGGGCATGGATGGGGGGGGTGCCCACCGTTTGAGGCCGTCCAGGGGCTGGGCTGACTTATTCAGCTGCTGTATGAATCTCCACGTGATTGTTGAGCCGCTTTGTTGAGCTGTCGTTTACATGTCCAGCTCTCTTCTAATAAAGAAGCAAATAGTTCGGTGAGCTTTACCTTCTAAAATAAACTAGTGTAAAAAAAAATGAGTGCTTTGCTTACCTTTCCTAATACTTTACACTCGATCGTGTTTTTTAAAATTGTTTGTTGTGGTAACGTTCTGTACCGGCCCTTACTGGACATCTGTGAAAAGAGCTTTTACAGCTCGTAGGATTGCTCCAGTTATCGCTAAGTGTTCTGCTGAAGATTCCGAGTCTGACACCCGAGACGAACATGCCCACGTGTAGCCTCCTGGCGGCTGGTTGAGCAGTTGTCTCCGCCCTCGGCTGCTGTTTGCACGGTGCTCCTGGTGCAGGTTCCATGCGGGAGTAGATGTCTTCCCAAAAAAAAGTGGGCACACAAAGCGAAATCGCACCACAGCCGCCTGCCGAGTAGCACGAATCGCTACACGGACGACATCCCGCGTCTGACCGTGTGCGAGTGAATTCAGACGGCATGGAGCCGATTTAATCATAATAATTTCTAGAGCGGCATTAAAGAATCGTTCTCAAATACCGCATATATGTACATATATGTATATGTACGCGGTATTTAGCCGCGTAATATCTACGTTCAGGTATCACTCTTCTATCTTGTCAGCAGTGGTTGTGAATCGTACTCGGGTGGTGTGGTTTGTAACAACTTGCCGTTGCCCCCAGATAGTTATGGGGTAGATGCCATTCGAACAAGTAGCCGGTATTTTATTTTGCGGTGCGGCGCGTGTTCAGTGCGGTGACCTCGCGGTGTTTTTCGGTGCGGTGACCCCCTCGGTGTGGCGTGTGTGCGGTGCCGCGCAGGCTCGGAGGAGGACCCGATGACGCCAAGGAGATCATGAGGCACAGCTTCTTTGCCGGCACCAACTGGCAGGATGTTTACGAGCGCAAGGTCGGTGCGGGCGGCCAGAACCGTGCGGTCGCGTCGGGGCCGGGCGTTAGGTCATCGTCGGCATCGATCGTGGCTTGCTATCGCTCCTATTGCTCCTCTCGAACGAGCTAGACCGGACAAATGAAACTCTTGCTACAGAACTGGACGGAGCAAATGAGACGTACGGTACAGATTTATTGCTATTTTTATGGTCTGTTCGTCTTGCCGAGCCAGACGACAAAGCTGCTCCATCCGCAGCGGCCCAAAGGGAAGGCCACGAATCCACCGCCGGGACTGGCAACAGGGGTCACTCGTTGCTAGTTTACGGTATAGTCTTAGTCGCTAACATGTCTCTGGAGGGCAGGTTGTGGTCACTTTCGCCAGTGGGTGGTGGGGGGGGGGGGGGTGAGCGTGCTGGGCCCGGGGCAAATCTCACCGCGTGGGCCCTGCGGAAGTATTACATCTTGACACCGTGACGTCAAAAGCCTGGGCCCCCCAGAGCGTGGGGCCCGGGGCGGTTTCCCCAATTTGCCGTGCACCCCAAGGGGGGGGGGGCGGCTCTTGACGTTGATCGCCAGGCATGGAGGTTGGCTGCACACGGGAGCCTGTCTGGTGTAGAAGTGGATGAGACTGGCGCATACGGACGAGGTGGAACTTGCGTAGAAATCGGTAGAAGCGAGGAAAACTATAACGCTTCGATGAATATTGTAGAGGTTACGGTTACTGCCCGTTTATAGGTAGGAACAACAGTTCCACACTGCTCACCAGGGATTATTTGTCTGTCGTGCATAGCCCCTCCCAAACATGTAGTACGCTTCCCGGATTGGTTGAAGTGCGTCACGTGACCGCGAGCTTTCTGTCGTGCACGAATGTGCTGTACCTGCCCACTCCGAAGGAACGTGTTTTAAAGAGTAAGATCCCTCTTTTTTTATTGTCTTTAACAGACGACCTGGGGCAAGTGCTTGTTAGTGAGCATCGAATTAAGGCCGGCATGGCGCACGGGAGTGGGTGGCCAGCACCACGCCCGGCTGCTTTTGTCTTTGTCGTGGCGATATTTACACACTGCACCAGGTACTCATTTGAGGCCGAGTCGACCTAGGGGAGGCCCAGGACCAGTTCACACAATTGTTACTGACGTTGGCCATCGGCGGGAGTTGAACTTGGGGGGCCAGGTTCGCAGTGCTACACCGACGCTACCGCTCCCCACACATAAACACACACTCGTGTTTGGTATTGTACTCGCGCGCACACGGCGCACGTACGCCAACGTATTAAGGCACGTGCACGTGTCGCTCTGTCGCCCCCCCCCCCCACTCACCCCGTGTAGCTGCCGCCCCCCTTCAAGCCGCACGTGACGTCGGAAACGGACACGCGGTATTTCGACGAGGAGTTCACGGCACAGACCATCACTATCACGCCGCCAGACCGATGTGAGTAAGCACCTTCATCACCACCATTGCCACCATTGCCACCATTATCGCCACTTAATTCCCACCGGGCTTTACTATCGTCATCGCCGCCAGCATGCCGCCAGACCGACGTGAGTGGCATCGTCGTCGTCGTCGTCGTCACCGGCGCCATTTTCTCCACCACCACCATCGTCAACATTACGCTGCCCAGCTGTTATGAGTGACAACACCACCACATCTACCACCACCAGCACTGCCACCGTGCCCGTGTATGTGTCTCTAAACCCCTCCACCACCACCCCCCTGCCCTCTCCCCACCTCCGCAGACGACAGCATGGAGTCCCTCGACAACGAGCGGCGACCCCACTTCCCCCAGTTCTCCTACTCGGCCAGCGGCAACCAGTAGAGCCGGCGCCCGGCAGCACGGCACACACCGGGATCTTGCCGGCTCCTCGCCTGCGACCACACCTCCCCACCCTCCCGCCCCCACTCGGCCAAACCGCACCGACCCACCCTGCCATCTACGCCCCCGTCGTCGACACCACGGAATGCCGTAAATACCCACGCCGTGCCGGACGGGGCAGCTGGCGGGGGGGGGGGGCGGGGGTGACCTGGGGATGACGACAGTTGAGGGTGAGGTGGGCGCGGTGGGTATGGGGGGGTGGGGCAATCGTGGCACCATTTGCCGCGGAGGTTCGTCCCAGGCGCCCGTCGGGGAAAACGGTTGTCCGCACGAGGCTGTGTTCGGTTTTCGTTTTTTTTATTTTTTTGTTTTTTTAACTTTTACACGGCACTTGTGTTTTTTGTGTTATTTTTTTTAACTGGTCGGTGGGCACTGGGAAATTGAGCCCCCCCCATCCCCCCCAGGGTTGTGGAAATGGCGGCGGCGGTGGTGGCACGATTTGACGCGTGGACAAATCGCAGAGCAGACGGTGGTTTTGTGCCGTGTGGGTAGGCAGCGTGCGCGACAACAAGAGTTCTTCCAAAAACGACGACAAGAAAAAACGACACCCCGTGCTTTCCCATTGACGCGACCGCGCTCCTTCCACAGCCACCGCTCGCACAACCACAGTGGCGATTCTAGCACACGGTCGTCTGCATGGGGGAGGGGGGCCGGGGGTGGTGGGGGGGGGGCCACCGAGCAGGCAAGCGCGACTATCTCACTGTAGTGGGGGTTTCCCACGCCCCTCCGCACACTCAATGCAAACCGTGGCGAGTTGGATCTGACTGAGAGGTCCGGTCCCTGGGTTGGGGGGGGGGGATGTGGGTGGCTTTGGTGGGGGGGGGGGGGGGTTCCGGTGTCGACCGTGCAGCCGCTGGTGGAATCTGTCAGAAGGAAGGAAGAGATGGCGGCATACAGGAGGTGTGGGGGGTGGGAGAGGTTTTGCGTTTGCGAGTCGCCGCCACCTCGTCAACTTGAACTCCAGTGCCTCCCAAGCATCCCAAGAAGTTGTCTCTGAATTGAGGGGCACTTGATGAAGGGGGGGGGGGGGGTGGGGACAGTCGGGGGGGCAGGGGTGCACTGCTGTTAATTCAAGGGTCCCGTACCCTGCCAGGTGCCCCCTGGTAGAAACCCCACTGTGGCAACGGCCCCCCCGCCCCCCCGGTCTTCCCCCCCGCCCGCCCCCCCCCCCCGCCATCACGCGAACAATACCGTTAACGACGCCGCGCGTTACGACGTCGGCACCGTTCGGCGCGCTTTGCGCGAGCGTTGAACTTTTTGTTTGTTTTTTTTGTAAACACTACGGCGGGGGCGGGGGGAGCACGGAGCCTTCGAAAGGCCGAGCCTCTGCGCTCTGACGGTCGCGTCCACCGGATGACGTTCGCCGCATCAAGTTGTCGTAGCAAAAGAAAAAAGAGGCGGGAGAACACGAAAAAAAAATCCTAATTTTATACATTAGAGTTAATCTGTGACGTTGCGTGCGTAACTATATAAATATACAAAAGTTATATCTGTATACAGTATATATATATCACTAAATGCAGCCCGTGGCTCGGAGCTTATTTTTATGAGTTGCTGTAGGGGTGGGGGGGGGATGCGCTGGTGGGGGCGGTCACGATGGCCGTTGCTGCCGCCGCCGTTGACCCCTCCGGCCGGGGTCGCGAGATTCGAATGTGTCTCGTATAAAAAGAGGTCTCGGTTAAAAAAGCAGCGGCTAGAGTCCACTCTGCCGCAGCCACTGCTGGCGTGTCGGGGACCTGCAGCTCGATGGAGCCCCTAGAAGCGTGATCCCCTTCCTCTCCTCAAGCGGTGTCCGTTGGCCTACTCTTTCACACCGGAGCGCCCACGCCGAACCCCCACCGCCCGCGCACCCCTTGCCGATAGTGGCGGCTGCGGCGTGCCCGTTTATACTGCCGGGCGGCGAGAAGCTGTGTGGCGCATCATTGGGCGGATTTAAGACTCGGTGTCCCAAGGTTTCAACTTCCCATTCAGGATTGTGCACCAGCGATCCTCCTCTGGGTTGTCCCGGCGTGATGACCGTCGCGCCGTGGCGGCATCCGTAGGTTTCGTTAATTACCGTCAAAAGGCCGGCTCCGCTCGCGAGGTTAGCGGCTACGTGCGAGGGTTTGCGTGTGTCCCCAGGCTGCGTGACCCGGGGCTGTGACCACAGTGATGGCTTTGTGTCGTGGAGATCATGCCGAATGGAGACTACTTTCCTGCCAGTAGATAAGCAGCCGAAGTACGATTGGGAGGAATGTCACTCGTGTGCCAATGACCCGCCCGACCGTAACTCTAAAGTCTCTTTTAGTGTTTTCCAACTCTTAAGGTCGAATGCATTTTTGGCCTTCTTTCCGTGTGTAAAAATGCGGTCACGATAACCCTCGTGAAAGATTTATATAATTTAACCGGAAATTTAGACCCAAGTTTTGGATTGCTATTTATCGGGACTGGCTCTGGAGAAAACCGACCACTTTTTTCCCCAAAGGGGTTTGCCCAAAGACCGTTTGCGCACGAGTGCAGATAAAGCGTCACTAGGAGGGCTTGAGGCCCTTTCGGCCCGTGCGACGACGTCACACCGTGAAGTCGCCTCCTCTCCCTGTGACGATGCCTTGCGCGGCTCGGAAGGTGTAACGTTATCATCCGCCATCGATTACTTTTGAGGACAAATGCGTTTATAATGGGACGCGCGGAGCCGCAGCAGCTGCTGTTGGCATCGTTAAGGCCGCAAACGCAACGCTCCGCAGCTCTCCCCAAATACAACATCGTCAGGCCCTGATGGATCCACTGCTGGATGAAGGCCTCCCCCATGCCTTCACCAGTTATTGTTGTTGCTGTGGTCCTGCGATGTCGATGTCTGCCACGGAGACGAAGTACTGTGTGCGTGTTTGCGCAGGATCGTGCGAGAGACTGCGACGCCTCGAGGGGAGGTCGTCATCCAGCAGCGGATTTGATCGTGGCTGACGATTGGCGAGCGCAACTTGTACGCGAAGGTCGCCGTCTAGGCAAACGGACGAATGCTGCGGCGCATTTTGGGGTGCCAGTCTCTGATTGGACGGTTAGCTACCCCCCCACCGCCCCTCCCCCCCCCATGTCTCGCGGTCGCTTTTCTACTTTAACTTATTTTCTTTCCCCGCTCCGTGTTTTATATTTTCTTTTGTAATGAAGAACCAAGTCAAAAACGCTCCACACGGCTTGCCTCTTGCATGCGTGGACGCATGGGGGCTCCGAGGCGGGGGGGGGGCCCCGTTTAGTTAAATAACAAAGACACTTTTTTATTATTTGACGTTCACGCTGCAGTGTGGACTTGCCCCGATTTTCATACGAGCTGCTGCAGAGCGCGATGGGGGGGGGAGTGCTTCTTAACGTCACTTTGAAAGGCCGTGTTCTCGGTAGCTCGTTTGTTTTTTTGACTGCGCGAGGGCACACGGCGGTGTGCGCGGGTGTGTAAGCTACAGGGTAAAGAGCTGCTTGTTTGGGTTGCGTGGGGGGTGGGTGGGTGTGGGGGGGGGGATCTTCTCTGCCTTTAAAAAAATTGTGCAGCTAAAATTAGTCTCGGAAAAAAAAGGTCAAACGTTTCACCGGCGCGCACTCGTCCGCACCTCCTCGTTCGGGTTGGATATTCACTCTGCCCTTTCTCCTCCGTGGCTCATTCCTCGTGACTCATTCCTCGTGACTCATTCCTCCGCCGAATCATTCCGCCGGCTCGCTCTGAGCCACCGCCCACGGCTCAATTCCACTGCACTGGGGGGGGGGGGGGGGGGGTTTGCCTTTTTTTCGGCGCGTCGCACGGAGGCGGACGCTGAGTGCGAAAAATGCGACGGCTTAAGGAAGTCGCATTTCGGAAGAAGAAGAAACCAAAGGTGATGCCGTTTTCATTTTGTGCGCCCACGGCAGCGCTTGGACGGGGAATCTCCATTTTTCTCCTTGCGACACCGCGATTGACGTGCGTGGCCTAGATTTAATTCTGTTTTCAAATTCCTCCTCCTCCCCCCCCCCCCCCCCCCCCGTGTTGGCCTAACGTGGCTCTGGTCCTCCCACCCACATGAAGCCCAAACGCTCGTTACAAAACAAATGGCACAGTGAGGGCCCGCCGATTAACGCCGGCGTGGTGATGGTGATGATCATTCCTGTTTTGGTCATCGGCGACGACTAAACTCTCTCTTCTCGCCTCGCCCCCCATGTGCTAGCATTGGAACACCCCACCACACGTGGGGGGGGTGGGGGGGGAGGTAAAGTGTGTAGTGGTGCGCACATGCTTTGGCGTTAATTTATTTCCAGGTCATTTTTCTAATAAGCCGTTTGGGCTGCTCTCTCGAGCCAAAATTGTTGTGGTCGCCACGATGATGATCGCGTGTTCATGAGAGGTGGGGGGGGGGGGTAAGGGCTCAGCAGGGGGTGTTGGGATTGGTCGGACAGCGCACGGGGCTGTGACCATCACAGGCCATCGGCGTTGATGGTGCCGCTGAAGATGCGGGAGGGATGGAGGGGGACGAGTGGTGCGGTGATCGTCCGGTGTGGGGGGGGGGGGGTGTTTTTAACGGGTGTTCTACGCAGGTGAAGGGCGGTGTCGTGAAGGTCGTTTGCGGTTGGTGGTGGCTGTGCGGCCGAACTGTGTTTGGAGACGGCGCTTGTCCAGTAGCGCTTTGGCGATTGGTGCGTGCGTGCGCGCGCGTGTGGGTTATGATGAATGTTTGCGAACGTTTGTTATGATCGATTTGGTTTTGCGCGTGCGGGGCGGGGGGGAGTGTGGTGCGGGGGGGGAGAGTGTGGTGGCGGTGTTGTTTTGGATGGCTGTTAGCGACGGGGTGTTTACGTTGATTGGTTGGAAAGGGTGCTGTAACGGTGGCTTTGGGGGGGGGGGGGGTGGTTGGTGTTGTGGCGATGGTTTGGAAGGGCCGTTATCCACGGCTGCTTGCGAGGGGAAGGGTGTTTGGGACGGGTTTCAGCCATCGGCGTTGGCTGTTTTTTTGGGCGGGGAGTTGTCACGGTGTTTTGGGACTGTGATCGATGCAAGGGTCATCGGTTTTCTGCGGGGTTGAGTGGGACGGGTGTAATCAGGATCCGTCTACCCGCCCCCCTCTCATTCAAAAGCATGACAAATGGGAACCGATATCTGTTCGCCTGTGTTTTCGGAATCATTTCCTGCAGTCATTGCCCACAGAAGCTGCGGATTAGTTAGATGGAGCAAATTGGTGGGGGGCCACTCCTTAAACGATGTAGGGATCACTTTGCGTGTTTGTGGGTTGTTTTTTTTAAGCTACAGGTCACCCAGACTTATCATTCGAGGTTTATTCCACCGCATTCCAAATGCTTCCACAGCTGCTTCAAAGCCGCCCAGTGAAATGCACTTTGAGCTCACGAATATATTTTGTGCGTGTTTTGTATTATTATTATTATCGGGATCGTCGTCGTCATGTCGTTAGCGATCGCAGCCGCGGCCCCCAACTCAGCCGAGCGTCGATCGCAAATCGAAATCGTGTGTGGCCGCGACTGCCAATGCCATTTTTGGCGCGACATAAGGAGGGGGAGTCGAGGGCGACGTCCACCTGGGTGGGGGGGGGGGGGCAGGGGGGGGGGGAAGAAGCCCCAGTCCCAGTGTCTGCCAGCTGGTGTTGGGGGAGGCTAGGACGCAGAGGTCGCAACCGGCTACCCGTTCCCAGCCGGGTACGGGTAGCCGTTTGCGACCCTGGTGCGGCCGGGTACGGGTAGGCCGTGAGTCACTGGTGAGTCACCGTTTGTCACTCATTTCCCAACGTCTTGTCTCTTCTCACAATTCAAGTTCCTAGAATCAACCCACCCGCGCCTGCAACATGGCTTCATCCCAGAGGTCGCAATCAGGTACCCGATACCCGTACCCGGCTGGGTACGGGGGTAGGGTATGGCCGGGTACGGGTACCTGTTTGCGACCCTGGTGCGGCCGGGTACAGGTAAGGAATCAAAACCCGTTTGCGACCTCTGCTAGGAGGGGCCTTGTGGTGGACGTTGCCGCCTCCCGCACGGCTGGCCATGGTGGTGTTGAAATACCGCCGCGTGGACGAATTTTCCTGCCCAACCTAAAGCCAAGTTTCTTTTGTAGTGGACAATTGGCGCGGTGTGATAATTTACGGGAGAGATGGGGTGGGTGAGTGGAACCTCTTTCGTTCCACCGGGGGGGAGCTGAATAGGCAGGCAACCACACACAGACGCGTGGCGGCGTTATCCAACAACGATAGCGCAAAGAATCGTGTGCCTGTCGACAGACGTATAAAGAGGCCCTCGCAGTGACGGGAGCGGCATGAGCGCCGCACTAAAACCCATGAGCGGCGTGCGCGTGTCCGGTCGGAAATATTCCCACGCTTGATTGCGATCTAGTGCCCACGAAAATGCGTGCGGTGATGGATGACCGTCGTTTGTGTGGCCGCGTTGGTGAAGAGGGGGGGACGGCCCATGATGTGGCCACGTGCCGTACCCGGTCCATGGGCTCTCTCTCGGGTACCCACCGTGCGATGCATCGGGAACGAGGCAGGTGACACTAAAGAAGAATAATTGACCAGGTGTTGCGGTTACGAATACGTTAGGGCTACCAATTTGGCTTGGGTGCCGTTTGTCATCCGTTGTTGTTGAGCGGCATCGTTTCCTGTCGCATCGTTCAAACCCGAAGCCGTGCAAGCTCCAGTAGCAGCAGCAGCTTTGCCACTGCACGTTACTCTCCGCCCCGCGAGACTCGTACGGAGGCCAACGAGAGAGAGGGAGCGTGACGGGGTAGAGGCCGTGTTTGTAACCCCCCCCCCCTGCCCCCGCCCCCCCCCCCCGTTGTGTTTATAGAGAATCTCTGATGAAACTGCTCCCATGGAGCACAGTGCTGGGAGGAGGAAAGATTTCAATTTGAAAATAAAATCTCGATGGCGTTTAACAGGGAACTAAGGGGGGGGGGGGGTTGCATGCTGATGGGGGGTGGTGGGGTTTGGGGTGAGGGGGGGGTAATCGTTGTAATTTTCACCCGTATTTATTTCAGCCGTCTGTGTGTTTTTGTGCGATTTAAAAAGTGTTACGTTGAAGCATTTAGTATTTAATGTTTTGGTTGCGTAGGCGTCTGTATGGGACCATCATGATGTCAGCTGTAGCGTTACTATTGAAGCAATACTGATCAATGCAACCACCCTACAGCGCTACAAGCAGTGTTACTAATGAACTACATTTAAACTGCCGTTTTGCCGAGTCATGTTACGTTTGTTGTTTTTTTTAAGCATTTCCGTCTTTTGCTGTTTCGTCTCCTGACCGTATTTGTTTTTCCATTCTCGACGACGACGCTGTTTGGGCGATTTGATTTTTGTATTTTTTATTTTGTGAAGGGCGACGGAGCGGTGGTGGCAGCATTCTTGCCGTGGCGACTGCGGTTCACGATGACGGCGACTTTAGTCACAGACGTCTTCAGTTTTAGTTTTTTTATCCGGTGGAGGAGGGGTCCGTCGGGCTCTCGCGTGCATTGTGGCGGTGGCGGTGGTTGTAGGGGTGGAAATGAAAACCGTGCATGTTACTGCGCCTGTTTGCCGAAACGCTTAAGTTTTCTTCAAGGGCTCCGTCTCACCGGATTGAAACGCCCGCCCGCTCCACCGTCCCTGGTTGGCGATTTCGGACACGGAGGAGTCCAGCGTGTAGGACGCGAACTCGGATCGCGCGTGGCAAATTTTGTTGTCGTCACCTAAGACGACAGAGATGGGTGCCGCATTTCATAAAAGACGCCGGGTGTTGCTCCAGCGATCTTGTTGTCGGCTGCTTGCCATCACGGAGCCGGCCACGGGAAAGTCGCTATAACGTCCGGCTTTCTCTCCGAGGGAAGACTCAGCCCAAAAGTAGTGAACGGCTCTTCTCTTGTAGGTGTGGTTCTTTTTTGGAGGCTGATGAGAGGAAAACAAAATGCTGTTTTTTAAGATAAAGCCAAGCGAGTTGGTGTCACGCTGATGATGTCACTGACACATCACACCCATTTGGTTCATGGCACTGATGACATCACTGACACATCACACCCATACGGCTTATTATGGTATCAGTGCGTGGAGGCTACAAAAGCTTTGCCATAGCGGCTAACTGATATTTAGTTACATTTTTGCAACTTTAAGAAGAAGCCTAAAGCTCGTGTTGGATAGCCCCGGGTCACGACCCAAGCGGGTCGATCGGGATGACAATTTGCTGCTCCTAATGCGGTTAAGAATCGATTTTTTTCGCATCATTTCTCCGCACCGTGTTGCATGTAGCGCCGCATCGTGGCTGCGGGTTTTTTTTTCTTCTTCCAAGGCCAATAACACGAACGGTATAATCATGGATTCGTACGTAGGATTAAATTGCACGTATATCGAGTTTTTAGTCGTCGCTGTTGGCACACGCGGTCACGCGGCGAGTAACGTAGTAGATGAACGTCAGTTTGGTAGGTTGCGTTTTGCTTTCGAGGCGGAATAACTTTGCTAAATAAACGCCCATTCCATGATGCGGAATGTGGTATTTTTGAAGCCAAAACGTTTGCCTTGCAGCGTGCAGCAATGGGAAGCACCCTTCCTGCCGCAAATGCAATGTAATGTTCCCCGAGCTCAGTTTGTAGCACCGGTGTTGTGATGCATTGTGGGGGGTGTGAGGGGGACGAAGGTTACGGATGGTGGTGGCTATTGCGTGCTGCGTTTCCACATGTGACTACTGCCCAATAACATAATTTTTCTGGAGTGTTTTTTTTTTTTAAACAAAGGTTCGACGTTCACGCAATTTCAGCGGGGGGTGGAGCTGTGCACGCGCCAAGTCCTCGTGACGCTGCGTTGGCGCCGGTCACCCTGTGGCACTTGGCACCGGCACGGTGGCACGCACCAAACACCTCTTCTGTCTTGGTGCGTTGGAATTCGCCAACCACTTTACCGCCACGGCGTAGTTTATGCCCGTCGGTTGTGATGGGAAGGGTGCCGATGACACTCCAAGCTCGGATCGGTGCAGACGTAACATTTTGTGAAAATTAAGCTGACCCACGGACATTGTTTTTTTCCAGTTCCAGAAATATCATGGAGTGCGCATGTATGTATGTTGAACTTCTTTCGCGCCGTACGTAGCCAACGGTGGTAAAAGGCGGTGCGTGGGAAGTTCAACAAACTAAACACAAAGCGGTTCTCACGAAACGAGTTTTCAATGTAAATGTACAAGTGCACGGTTCTCCTCCAGTGGCTTCCTGCTATCGGAAGGAAGAGCGTTCCAGACGGCAGCGGGTCTGAATCGCGCGATGCCGGTGACCACCGTTTTGTTCGATGAAGAGCCGAAAGCCGCTGCTGCGAGGGATGACCACAGTCGCCAAAAGCGGTTGTAAAGGAAAAATAAGTTATTTAGAACGTCCGTACTAATCCATTTTAGTGCATCCGTTTCAAGCTGTCGCCCCCCCCCCCCCCCATGTGGTCATGGGCAGTAATGCAATTACATCACAAGCCCCGTGGGCCCCCCCCGATCCGAAAGATTATCGAAGGTTTTGCGATCTGGTCGCGTCTTCCTTTATAACGCGACTCTAAATAATAAATCGATTTTAAAACCCCCGAAGCTTACCAAGGCGACCTGGTTGCTCTCCGCGCCACGCCCGGCGGTCCGGCCCAAGTCACGGCGTGTGACCCCCCCCGGTGACCCGGGTCGTGTGGTTGGGGGGTGGGGGGTGGGGGAGGCCCCGCTTGGGCGGTGTTGAAGAGATCGTCTGCCCGTGACGAGGGGGGGGGTGTACTGGGACCAGGCTCACTTCCAAGACACGCTTTGCACTTGCCGCTTCGGTCCGTGGAGGTAATGAAATGAGAAGACGCGTCCACAGTTTTGTCCGGCCTCTCTTTGTTTTATTCTCTCCCTCACCCCGCGCGCGCGCCGACTTCCTGCTGTTCCCGATTTGTGTTTGTGTCTTCTTTAGGTTTGGCTCGAGAGGAGAGAGGGAGGGAGGGAGAGTGTGCACGCTTTCTTTCTCTGTTGCGAAAATCTGCTAAGCGGATCGAGTCTGTTCGTGTGTGTCACGGTTGTTTTGTGTTTTAACGTTAAGCTCGAGGGGAGGGGCGGGGGTCACGTTTTTGACGGCAAAGTTATCGTTTTCTCACGTTGCTGTTACATTCGGGATATCGCTGTTACGTTTTTGACGTTTACCCGTACCGATCAAGTACTGTATTATTTGTCATCTTGTTTGTCCTTTTTTTTGTTTTGAGAACAATTGACGATGAAAGAGGGGGGGGTCATATTCCTCGTGTCTCCATGAGTTCTTGCCTGTGCGAGTTTTTGACTTTGTAAAAAAAAAAATCACTTTTCCCGACGCGGGCACACGCACACACAAAGATAAAGATCCCCATGTAGCCTGTAACAGATTAGGGACAAGTGCTGTTGGCGAGCAGCACATGAAGGCCGGCACAGCACACGAGGGGGTGGGTGGCCAATGCACGCACGCACACGCGCGCGTCCATCCGTCGGTCCCTCTCCTCCTCGGAGTCGACAAGAGTTCGAGGGCCGTCAATTGGCCCGGCTCCTACGGAGCTCAGACCTTTCGATATAAAGCTTTCGTGACTGCAGGGATTCATCTTCTTGGTTCTTTCGGTAAAGTCACGTCGAAGGGAAGTAATAAAATAATAAAAATAAAACGTAACAAAATAATTCTCACGACGTTTTATTATGTTTTATTGCTTTTTATTTTATTACTTCCCTTCTACGTGACTTTACCGAAAGAACCAAGAAGAGCAGCTCAGACCGCTCAGGGGTTTTCATTTTTTTCACGGCTGTGCTGCTTCGCGTTGGGTTTACTGCTATTCGAATGGTGGAATAAACTTGACAATTGAAAAGGGGCGAAGGAAAAGGGTTCACGAACGCGGCGTTTGGTGCCACTTTAGCGCTGGCAGTGAAGTCTTCATTGGTGTGATTGAGGGGGGGGGGACCACACTTTTTTCGATTTAAAGCTTTCGTGACTGCAGGGATTCATCTTATTGGTTCTTTCGGTAAAGTCACGTAGAAGGGAAGTAAAAAAAAACGTAATAAAATAATTCTCACGACGTTTCGGCCACAACGCAAGCAGCCGTCCTCAGGTGAAGACCAGGTCTGTCGGGGAGACAGCGTCTGAATGAAACACCACCACGCTTGGAGCGTATATTTAAGCTGGGTTGGAAGGGCGCCTTGACAAAATAATTTGCATATCAAGAGGAATTTAGCATATTTATGGGAAATGCAGGTATGTGATTAGTACTACTTGTGAAATGCGTAAGAGGTGGGCGGGGGGTTTCAAAGTCCGCAGGATTAGCAGCATCAAAGGGAGGGGATAGGGGTAGCATTAATAAAGGGAAGGAATGTTAATAGTATGTAGCTTTTTTATTATTTATTACTTCCCTTCTACGTGACTTTACCGAAAGAACCAAAAAGATATACAACTTTTCAAGCCATTCCCCGTGTTTAGCCGGGGGGGTGGGGGGGTGTGTAAACGCGGCAATTACTACTTGAGCTCACTGGAGTGTTGGAGGGTAAAGCCACAACATTTACAATTTAAATAGTACGACGTTTCGCTGGTAATTACATCAACCAGCTTCATAGGGCGATTTGCCAAAATAGTGACGCAATCCACCTGCTTCCGGTCTTGAATCGAGCAGCAGCAAGACGACGTCATCACTGAACCCATCAGCTGCATATATCAGAGGAGGGGGCGGGGTTATTGTAATTCTATGATCGATTAGTAATCCGTTAATTAGCATGTTTCCTCTATAAGGAATATTAGTTGTAAGATATATTACTGAATATGCGTCCAGGCCGCACTAAGCCTGTAGCTGTCATAGCGGTAACAATTATTTGCATTCAATTTCAATGGATTTTCGAATTGGTCTCGGCCAGTAATTAATTCTAGATTTGAAGCTTTCGTGACTGCAAGGATTCATCCTCTTTGGTTTTTTCGGTAAAGTCACGTTGGTAAATCAAATCAAACAAATGAAAACGACTAAATTAAATCGCGACGTTTCGGGCGCTTGTATTGCGCCCGAAACGTCGTGATTTAATTTAGTTTTCATTTATTTGATTTGATTTTTACCTACGTGACTTTACCGAAACAACCAAAGAGCAGTAATAATTCGTTTTACACAACACTTCAACGTTATCAAGAGCAATTGAGTGCCCTTGTTGGCAAGCATGTTCTGCAACTCATCCAGCGACACAAAATGTGACCGGATAGATGTTGACATTTTTTACAACAATTTTCGTGTGAGATTCGTACAGTCATCCCATCTCTATAATCGGAAATTGATCATTTAGAAAGCCTAGTTTCACTTCCCCCCCTCTCCATAACGCCCGATTCCCAGGGTCTTCGTCAAACGTAGGACCGAGGTTTTCCAAGATGTGCCTTGTGGGACTGGCGTGGCCCGGCCAGGAGATCCTGTTCCTAAGATCTGCAGGTGATGCAGGTGAAGCTTGCCAATGGTGGGCCCTTCTCAATCAGGTGGTCACAAGCCTTCGCAAGAGGCGAATGTGAGATCAACGTCACCTCCCGGGCAAGTTCAAGCGGGCGGCATGAAGATAATCCCTCTGATGTGGTTTTAAAAAAATATTCCGCCTGTACCGCTTTTCACGACCATGCAAATCGCTTGAGCACGTGGAGTAAAACGTCGTACATAACGCCAAAAAAAAACTTTCGGATTTCCACCCAAACAGTTGACAACATTCTTCCTTGAACCGTGGCTCCCATCTCCCCGTGATCCGCCAACTCGCCCGGTCGACCTCCACACGATCGGAGCACCATGCCCCGTCACCGGGAGATGTGAACTTTGAAATGACAACGTCACACGATTGCTAATAATTATGGTTACTCGACAAAAGTGTGCAAACTGCTTTAGACGGGGAGTTGAGCCGTCGGCTGCAGGTGAATAAATAAGGCAACTCGCCGTTCCCATGCGTCTGGCGCTTGTCAACATTATTTCCGACTAATCGCCCATAAATGTCTGTCCGTCCCGCGCGTGACGTCACTCCACACGAGGTCCATACCTGCGTGACGTCACTCCACATGAGGCCCACCCCCCCCTAATTAATATTCATGAGTGGGTGGAGTTTTACACGAACGCAGGTCGAGCTGAATTAATAGATTTATTACGCAAAGTCGCTTCAAATATGACGTTTCTTTACAGAAAGTGACGGTAAAAAATAAGTCTACGCAGCACATTGCTACATCCGTGCGTGACGTCACTGCAAAAGAGCCCCCCCCCCTTATTAATATTCATGCCCGCGTGGAAATTTCCACTAACGCACAAGAAGGCCGCACCCCTCCCCTCATTAATAATTATTAGCGGGTGACGTCACTCCACCTGCCGCACCCCTCCACAATAACCATTAGCAGGTGACGTCACTTCACATGCCGCACCCCTCCCAATAACCATGAGGGGGTGACGTCACTCCACATGCCGCACCCCTCCCCAATAACCATTAGCGGGTGACGTCACTCCACATGCCGCACCCCTCCACAATAACTATGAGGGGGTGACGTCACTCCACCTGCCACACCCCTCCCCATTAACCATGAGCGGGTGACGTCACTCCACAGAGGGCAACCTCCTCCATCTCATTAATAATCATGAGCTGACCAATTTTTTGTTTAACATTTCAGATTTACTGCAATATACAGTACACCCGTCCTTGGGCGGGCAAAAAAAGCCAATTTTTTTATTTTACAATTTCCAATCGTCTCCACAGACTTCTGGCAGCGCTCGATGTCAGTAGGATTGGTTCAGCACGAGCCAACGCCAGAGCGGGTGAACACGTGGGCAGGCTTTCGCGACCAATACTATTCGTTATGAAGGTTTTCTGGGTTCGATCGCGTTATTTATAAATGTGTCGTAACCCTCCCACCACCCGACACGGCCAATTAGTAAGGGATTTGGTGGAGGGGGCTGGTGGAGGGGGTTGGTGGAGAGGGGGGGGGGCTGGTGGAGAGGGGGGGGGGCTGGTGGAGGAGGGGGGGGGCTGGTGGAGGAGGGGGGGGGCTGGTGGAGGGTGGGGGCTGGTGGAGAGAGGGGGATGGTGGAGGGGGCTAGTGGAGGGGGGGGGGGCGGGTGGAGGGGGGGGGCTGGTGGAGAGGGAAGGGCTGGTGGATAGAGGGGTCTGGTGGAGGGGGGGGCTGGTGGAGGGAGGGGGCTGATGGAGGGGGAGGGGCTGATGGAGGGGGAGGGGCTGGTGGAGGGGGGGGGGATGGTGAAGGGAGGGGGCTGGTGGATGGAGGGGTCTGGTGGAGGGGGGGGGGCTGGTGGAGGGGGGGGGATGGTGAAGGGAGGGGGCTGGTGGATGGAGGGGTCTGGTGGAGGGGGGGGGCTGGTGGAGGGGGGGGGCTGGTGGTGGGAGGGGGCGGGGCTCCATCCGTCAACGTCTCGTGGGCTTCAACTTCGTCGCGCGCGTGGTGATGACGCTGCGTGGTGATGACGTCACGGCGTTCCCCAGAGAGGCCGCGGGGGCCGCCTTCCTCACCCAAGATGGCGGCTCCCGCGCCTCCGCGTTGATCTCGCGAGAGTAGCCCCCCCTCTCCCCTCCCCCACCACCGGGTGCAGTCAAACATCGCCTGCGCCCTTGCCCCGACACTCCGCTAAGGCTACCCGGGGGATCTTTGTCTTTGTGCAGCGAAGGTTCGTAGCGCGCTGCACTTCTTGGCCAAGCGCGCGCGCGTGGTCCGGGCCACCCGACTCGTTATCGATTACTTACCGACTCGTTATCGATTATTGATCTTTGTCGGGGATGCTTTGTGTCTTGCGCGCGCGTGTGTGCTGTGTGTGCTGTGTGTGTGTTACATCTCTCGCGTTGAAGCGCGCCCGCTGTTGTTGTTGTTGACGAATGCGTTGAGGTGTTTGTGTTGTTGTTGTTCTCGTGTTGTGAACGCGAGTTTGTCCCGACGACTCAACACTGCCCATAGACTCAGCACTACCCATAGACTCAACACTGCCCATAGATTCAACTCTGCTCATAGACTCAACACTGCCCATAGACTCAACACTACCCATAGACTCAACACTGCCCATAGACTCAACACTGCCCATAGACTCAACACTACCCAAAGACTCAACACTGTCCATAGACTCAACACTGCCCATAGACTCAGCACTACCCATAGACTCAACACTACCCATAGACTCAACACTGTCCATAGACTCAACACTACCCATAGACTCAACACTACCCATAGACTCAACACTACCCATAGACTCAACACTGTCCATAGACTCAACACTGCCCATAGACTCAACACTACCCATAGACTCAACACTGCCCATAGACTCAACACTGCCCATAGACTCAACACTGCCCATAGACTCAACACTGCCCATAGACTCAACACTGCCCATAGACTCAACACTGCCCATAGACTCAACACTGCCCATAGACTCAACACTGCCCATAGACTCAACACTGCCCATAGACTCAACACTGCCCATAGACTCAACACTGCCCATAGACTCAACACTACCCATAGACTCAACACTGCCCATAGACTCAACACTACCCATAGACTCAACACTACCCATAGACTCAACACTACCCATAGACTCAACACTGTCCATAGACTCAACACTGCCCATAGACTCAACACTACCCATAGACTCAACACTGCCCATAGACTCAACACTGCCCATAGACTCAACACTGCCCATAGACTCAACACTGCCCATAGACTCAACACTGCCCATAGACTCAACACTGCCCATAGACTCAACACTGCCCATAGACTCAACACTGCCCATAGACTCAACACTGCCCATAGAATCAACACTGCCCATAGACTCAACACTGCCCATAGACTCAACTCTACCCATAGACTCAACACTGCCCATAGACTCAACACTGCCCATAGACTCAACACTGCCCATAGACTCAACACTGCCCATAGATTCAACTCTACCCATAGACTCAACACTGCCCATAGACTCAACACTGCCCATAGAATCAACACTGCCCATAGACTCAACACTGCCCATAGACTCAACACTGCCCATAGACTCAACACTGCCCATAGACTCAACACTGCCCATAGACTCAACACTGCCCATAGACTCAACACTGCCCATAGACTCAACACTGCCCATAGACTCAACACTGCCCATAGACTCAACACTGCCCATAGACTCAACACTGCCCATAGACTCAACACTGCTCATAGACTCAACACTGCCCATAGACTCAACACTGCCCATAGACTCAACACTGCCCTGAGACTCAACACTGCCCATAGACTCAACACTGCCCATAGACTCAACACTACCCACAGACTCAACACTGCCCATAGACTCAACACTACCCATAGACTCAACACTATCCATAGACTCAACACTGCCCATAGACTCAACACTATCCATAGACTCAACACTACCCATAGACTCAACACTGCCCATAGACTCAACACTGCCCATAGATTCAACTCTGCTCATAGACTCAACACTATCCATAGACTCAACACTGCCCATAGACTCAACACTATCCATAGACTCAACACTACCCATAGACTCAACACTACCCATAGACTCAACACTATCCATAGACTCAACACTGCCCATAGACTCAACACTATCCATAGACTCAACACTATCCATAGACTCAACACTGCCCATAGACTCAACACTGCCCATAGACTCAACACTGCTCATAGACTCAACACTGCCCATAGACTCAACTCTGCTCATAGACTCAACTCTGCTCATAGACTCAACACTGCCCATAGACTCAACTCTGCTCATAGACTCAACACTGCCCATAGACTCAACACTACCCATAGACTCAACACTACCCATAGACTCAACACTACCCATAGACTCAACACTGCCCATAGACTCAACACTACCCATAGACTCAACACTACCCACAGACTCAACACTGACCATAGACTCAACACTACCCATAGACTCAACACTACCCACAGACTCAACACTGCCCATAGACTCAACACTACCCATAGACTCAACACTACCCATAGACTCAACACTGCCCATAGACTCAACACTACCCATAGACTCAACACTACCCATAGACTCAACACTACCCATAGACTCAACACTGCCCATAGACTCAACACTGCCCATAGACTCAACACTACCCATAGACTCAACACTGCCCATAGACTCAACACTACCCATAGACTCAACACTACCCATAGACTCAACACTGCCCATAGACTCAACACTGCCCATAGACTCAACACTACCCATAGACTCAACACTGCCCATAGACTCAACACTACCCATAGACTGAACACTACCCATAGACTCAACACTACCCATAGACTCAACACTGCCCACAGACTCAACACTACCCATAGACTGAACACTACCCATAGACTCAACACTGCCCACAGACTCAACACTGCCCACATACTCAACACTGCCCACAGACTCAACACTACCCACAGACTCAACACTACCCATAGACTCAACACTGCCCATAGACTCAACACTGCCCATAGACTCAACACTGCCCACAGACTCAACACTACCCACAGACTCAACACTACCCACAGACTCAACACTACCCATAGACTCAACACTACCCATAGACTCAACATTCTACATACATACACCCGTCGTGTCCAGTAGAGGGCAGTAATAGCAAACATCCAGTGTTGTACGGCCTGCTTCATGCATGGAATCTGCTGTGTATCGTTTGCGAGGTGTATGGGATCTGTGCGTTCAGTGAGGTATTCACTCGTTATTCGCGAACTTGATATCCGCGATGTTTGGCCTATCCGCCAGCCACATCTGTAACTCTGCACGACTGCTGCGTCGAGACATTGAAGTGATGAGGTCAAGTGACGAGAGAATGTTACGAGAAATCACATTGATGAGAGACATAGACTCACAGAGAGACCCACAGACTCACATAGAGACCCACAGACTCCCATAGAGACCTAGACTCACATAGAGACCCATAGACTCACATAGAGACATAGACTCGTGTAGAGACCCACAGATTCCCATAGAGACATAGACTCACACAGAGATCCACAGACTCACGTAGAGACCCACAGACTCCCATAGAGACATGCTCACATAGAGACCCATAGACTCACATAGAGACATAGACTCGTGTAGAGACCCACAGACTCACATAGAGACATAGACTCACACAGAGACCCACAGACTCACGTACAGACCCACAGACTCCCATAGAGACATGCTCACATAGAGACTCGTAGACTCACATAGAGACATAGACTCGTGTAGAGACCCACAGACTCACATAGAGACAGAGACTCACACAGAGACCCACAGACTCACGTAGAGACCCACAGACTCCCATAGAGACATTTGGCTGAACATTTAGACGCCAAATGAATGTAACCCGTTGCTGCTTTTGTTGTTGTTGTTGATCTTAAAGGTGCATTGAAAAATTATAATACTCCGACTGATGCTCCTGCTGTTGTGGAGTGACTCATGCAGCCAGCTATGGCTGCAGGGTTTTGGTAGTACTTGTTGTTTATGCCATTTATTGTGAAAATTCTGTCACAGTTCCTATGACCACTGTTTCATTGCTTTCATGGCTTTATTTTGGTGATTTCGAAAAGTGTATTGGTTTGGCCATGTTTATGTTGTTGTAGTACAGAGTTAAACTGATGGCCTTAATCTAAGTTGTCTTGTGGTTGTTGTTGTTATTTGACTTGCATCTCACTGGGATTTTTGTGTACGGTGCTTTTTCTGCAATATTTTGCTGTCTTTTCTTGGATTTTCTGTTTGCACTTAGTCACATATTCACTTTAAGATGTTTTTTGTTCGTGTTTTAGTTTTTTTGTTTGTTGCGGTTGCACCCGATTCAAGAGCCGAATGGCTCACAGGGCTCTACACCTAATACATGAAACTTGAAAACTTGTTGTTTGTAGTAGTCACGAAGGCGCTTCTGCCGCTCAAAGTTGCGGCGTGGCAGGGCGCGTGTTTCCCCGGTCGACGTTGCCATGGCGAGGCCGTGTCCGTTCTCGGAGGACAACTTCACGCGGCTCGCCTCGCAGAGCAACGTCTACGGGCTGGCCGCGTTCCGCACGCCGGCCGCGGGCCCAGAGGCCCTAGTGGCGGCCCTCAAGGGCAAGCTGCTGTCCCTGCGGTACGAGAGGGTCGGCACGCCGGGCCGCCTGCGTGCCGTGGCCAGGGAGGTGCACTTCACCTACATACCCGGTACGAGCCCGGGGGGAGGCGGGGGATCTGCCTGAGGGGATGAGAGGGGTCCCTGAGGGGTCTCGGGGTCAGGGTCAGAGGGGCAGGGTGGTGGGTTGTGAGGGGGGTGCCCTGCACCTTCATACCCGGTACGAGCTAAGTGGAGGCCGGATTAGGACTATTTTTAAACAATTGATTTTGTTCTTGTCCCACGCTGCAATTTTACCTACCGGCCCACTGGCCCTCGGAACGGACCGGCCCCCACCGGGCATTTGCCCCCTAGACGGCACCTTTGGCCAGTCCAGAGCCTGCTAGCTACTGACGATGTTGACGGTTCAACTGGACGACGATGGTCACGAGTAGCGTTAACCTGCCTTGTTCCCCCAGTGGACGCTGAGATCGTGTCGATCGACGCGTTCTGCAAACCGGCGCCCAGGAGTGGCCTCGTCATCGGAATCACCTTCATCAAGGTGTCTGCTCCCCCCGCACGCTCCCTCCAGGGTTAACCTAAAGCGGGAGGGTGGGGGGGCGGGGTTCGGAGGGGAACCTACGGCGACCCGTGGGACGAGATGGGCCCGCGGGATTTATTTCGTACCGTGACGAAAGCGTCCTCAAATGTTGACGTCAAGTTACGATATTGATCTACGTTTGTTGCCAGGCATAGCCTCAATAGGGTTCCAAGACTCGTTTTTGAGGGACCCTCAAAGGGGTATTGATGGGGGTATTGTTGACCCATGGAATCAACGAGGGCTTCATGGGTTCCTTTAAATGCAACGGGAAAACACAGCCCAAGCAGGGCAGATGAGGGAACCCCCTTCCCAACATAAACCCGGGTTTTTAAATCTGTGCCTTCCACGACCACTGAGCTACATGAGGCCGACCGCTTAGGCGCCACGGTGGCTAGGAGATGTTAACTACCTCGCCTGGTTTACAGGAGGTCGTGGGTTTGATCCCGACCTTGACGCCTGCTGCTGTAGAGTTGGATTTGTGTTGCTATACAGGGTGCTTAAAAAAAATGTGAACACTTCTTAGAATTTTCAACGATGCCACAAGATATGTGGCTCCGGGCTCTGGAGACCACCTGGAGAAGATTCCAGGCACGCGTTGACATTGATGGCCAACAAGTGGAGACTTTTTGAAGCTATTAACATACATTTGTTATCATGTTACACTGTATGTTACATTAAAAACGATAGTCCCATGTAAGTGTTCACATTTTTTTGAACTGCCCTGGAAATTTCCATTATGATAAGCCACTTCATTGAGCTATCAATTGTGTACTCTTAGTTTTTTCGGTAAAGTCACGTAGGTAAAAAAATGAAATTAAAATGAATATAATAAAATAATAAAAATCACGACGTTTCGGAGGCAACACAAGTCTCCGTCATCAGGTGGGACCGTCACAGCCAGATTTGCTGTATGACGGAGACTTGTGTTGCCTCCGAAATGTCGTGATTTTTATTATTTTATTAATTTAAATTTCATTTTTTTACCTACGTGACTTTACCGAAAAAACTAAGAGTATGAATCCTTGCAGTCACGAAAGCTTCAAATCTAGAACTATCAATTGTGGCCAGGTCGCTTCTAAATTAAGCGCTACATAGCTCAGAGGGCCTTACCTGCTAAAATAAAAAGAGTTAATAGGTAGTTACATTGGAAACTGCCCGCAGACGATATTCGTCCGTCACTTCAAGCGCCTTGGCCGCACTAATCGTGTTGGACCCATGTCTCTGTCCCTCCGTTTCCTCCCGCAGGACTCGGGAG
This sequence comes from Lampetra fluviatilis, assembly GCF_964198595.1. Taxonomy (NCBI): domain Eukaryota; kingdom Metazoa; phylum Chordata; class Hyperoartia; order Petromyzontiformes; family Petromyzontidae; genus Lampetra; species Lampetra fluviatilis. The sequence goes on along the minus strand of NC_136326.1, from coordinate 1,783,562 downwards.
ACAAGGCGAGTCCCTTCCTCAACATTTACTGTGACTACGAGCCGGGCTCCGAGTACAATCTCGACTCCATTGCCCGTGAGTCCTGCACTGTCCGGCACGGGGAAGGTGGTGACCCCCCCCGTCCAACAGAGACACCGAGCGTGTCGCCGTGTGTAGTGGCATAGCGCTGGCTGCTGGCGACAAAGGGGATCTGCGGCGTACGGCAGCCCTGACGTCGGCAGGCCAAGATAGACACGAGAGGGGAAAGGTCACAGAAGGGGCCCAGCAGGAACCCGCTGGTAGGTTCCAGAAAGGGGGCGTGGCCGGGGGCGGAGCCAGACCACGCTGGGAGTATAAGAGGGGCCCATGTGGGGGACCTCGGGGCTGTCGTTGGAGTGGGATCCCAGTCCACTCTCCGCCTGTCCCCCGTGTCTCCCCGTGAGCCCGCAGAGAGCTGCCTCAACCTGGAGCTGCAGTTCATCCCTTTCCAGCTGTGCCACACCGAGTGAGTGACTGACACCACCACGCGTACACACACACAGACACACACACACACACGCACACACACGCACACACACGCACACACTCGCACACACACGCACACACACGCACACACACGCACACACACACACACTCTCACACACACACTCACCTTGCCGCATCCCACTCTCACCACCAGTCAACCAACTCGCCCTCACCCGTCACCCCTCACACCTTCCCCACCACACCAAACTATCTCACCAACCCCACGTCACCCCACCAACTTCACTCACTCACTCGCCTCCTGTGCATGCGTGTCTGCGTGTTTGCTTTTATATATATACGTGTGTGTTCTTCTGTGGGTAGCGGTTTGCGACTAGTACACTCACCTGGAAACGCGAGTTGCAATCCCGCTCACGGCCAACACCGTTTCTGGGCCTCCCCTAGGTCGATTCAGCCTCAAATGAGTACCTGGTGCGGTGTGTAAACCTCAGCATTGGGGAGACAAAGGCGGCGTGGGCGTGGTGCTGGCCACCCACCCCCTCGTGTGCCGTGCCAGCCTTCATAGGTGCTCGCTAACAGCACTTGCCCCAACAGTCTGTTAAGGCTATACGGGGGATATTTATCTTTGTTTGTTTGTTGTGCGTGTTTGTGTTCACACAGGGTTCAGGATGGGCCCACGAGCGAGACCGTGTTCCTGCTGAGTGGACACGACATGTGCGTCCACGTCTACAAAGAGGTACGGGGATGTCACCTGGATCAACCCCGACAAATGTTGGGCAGACAGGACGAATGATCGGCACGAGACTAAAAGAACACCACAGGAATATAAAAAAACTCCCAAATACAACTGGCGGCAGTGGCAGAACACGCGTGCCAACAAGGACACTCAATTGATTTTGATCATGTTGAAGTGCTGTGCAAAACTAGTTACTACTGGCCAACACTACAGTAAAACCTTGGATTGCGAGTAACTTGGTCTGCGAGTGTTTTGCAAGACGAGCAAAATTTTTTAATAAATTTTAATTTGATAAACGAGCGAGGTCTTGCAATACGAGTAGCACGTGTATACACTTTGTCTGCCGAGCGTCACGTGATCACAACTGATTTCCGAGTGCTTTGATATACGAGTGCTTTGATATACGAGTGCTTTGGAATACAAACACGTTTCCGGAACGAATTATGTCTCGCAATCTGAGGTTTTACTGTAATTAGAAATTGAGAGAAATAAATGTTTTTGTTACTTTTCGGATAGCTACAGCCTTAGTGCTGCTTGGAAGCCAATCATCCAACAATACATTCATCTTCTTGGTTCTTTCGGTAAAGTCACGTAGAAGGGAAATAATAAAATAATAAAAATAAAACATAATAAAATAATTCTCACGACGTTTCGGCCACAACGCAAGCAGCCGTCCTCAAACAAGACATTGTTTAAATGCATGCCTATACAGGCCACCATACTTCAATGGGAATTGCCGTTTTCACGGCTATTTTGGTGCACACAATCGACAGGAAATTCAAAAACAATGGGCTCGTGTAATGCGCGTGCCTAATGTGCGTCGACTCATTAATCCCCCCCCCCTCCCCAACTTCTCGCAAGAGTCGTCACCACATCTACGCCTCTATTTAAGGCACGAAACACGTGGACTTCTCCACAAATCTGGCTGTTGCCTGATGTGATTGCTGGCGAAACGTCGTGCTCAGATTGTAAATGTCGTGGCTTGGCTCTTAAACACGCCGGTTAGTGCTGTGCTGGTAACGGATTGGCCACGTTCTGTTTACGAGACAAACCTTAAATTTCGATTTAAAGCTTTCGTGACTGCAGGGATTAATATTGTTGTTTTTTTTGGTAAAGTCACGTAGAAGGGAAATAATAAAATAATAAAAATGAAACGTAATAAAATAAAATTCTCACGACGTTTCGGCCACAACGCAAGCAGCCATCCTCAGGTGAAGAACAGGTCTGTCGGAAAGACAACATCTGCATGTCTTTCAGCAGACGCTGTCTTTCCGACAGACCTGTTCTTCGACAGCCCTGTTCTTCACCTGAGGACGGCTGCTTGCGTTGTGGCCGAAACGTCATGAGAATTTTATTTTATTCTGTTTTATTTTTATTATTTTATTATTTCCCTTCTACGTGACTTTACCGAAAGAACCAAGAATATGAGACAAGCCTTACTGATTGGCTGTGGTGGCAGGTTTAACGACACATTTATACATTTGTGCGATCCAGCCCAAAAAAAATCCCATTTCAAGTGAAACTACGGACACGCACGGGTGTCCAGGGTGGCGGCTGACGCACGCGTCGAAAAAAAAAAAGAAACCCTTGGTGACATACGGGCACGGGTCTCAAATCTACGACCGTGGGGTTTTAAGAAGGAAACCGGAATGTGCCCCGGTCTTTTGCCAACGCGGCGAGGAGACGTTCTGTTGGTCTTTCGGTTGCGTCCGTGTCTTCGGCGACGTCTTGGCAAACGCCGCTCATCCCCCGATTTGCTTCCTGTGACGGCAGAGCGGTACCCAGCATCAGTTTGAGGAGGTTGCCGTGGAGACGTTCTTCCCGGAGCTCACTCAGCTCAGCGGCAAGTGAGTGACGGCGAGGGGGGGGGGGCTGGGGGGGGGGAGGACACAGGAGGCCAGGGCAGAGGTCGCAACCGGGTACCCGATACCCGTACCCTACCCGATACCCGGCTACCCGTACCCGGCCGGGTACGGGTACCCGTTTGCGACCCTGGTGCGGCCGGGTACGGGTAGGCCGTGAGTCACTGGTGAGTAACCGTTTGTCACTCATTTCCCAACGTCTTGTCTCTTCTCACAATTCAAGTTCCTAGAATCAACCCACCCGCGCCTGCAACATAGCTTCATCCCAGAGGTCGCAATCGGGTACCCGTACCCTACCCGATACCCGGCCGGGTACGGGTAGCCAGGTATTGGGTACGGTACGGGTACCCGTTTGCGACCCTGGTGCGGCCGGGTACGGGTAAGGAATCAAAACTCGTTTGCGACCTCTGGGCCAGGGACTCGGGATTTTTATAATGGCAGTGTCGGAGACACTGAGTAAGTACAACTGATGTCCTGGGTTTGAACCACGCTGGGAGCATCACAGGCGCCAGCTTTAACAAGCTGGTGCGTGTGCCTGTGTGTGTGTGTGCGATGGTGTCGCGGTTAGCGCTACGCTGCGCTACGAACCCGGCGACCCGAGTTGGATTCCCGCTCACGGCCAACACCGGTGACGATTATCTGAACCGGTCCTGGGTCTCACCTAGGTCGGCTTGACCTCAAATGAGTACCTGGCGCGGTGTGTAAACATCGCCACTGGGGAGACAAAGGCGGTCGGCCACCCACTCCCACGTTGTGCCATCCTGCTCACTAACGGCACCTGCCCCAATCGTCTGTTGAAGGCTAAACTAAACTAATCTATTTTTATTTTACCAGGTGAGGCCTACTGAGCTACAGAGCTTTTTTCAGAAGCGACCTGGCCACAAGTGATATCCCAACGAAGTGGCTCGTCGCGTGGAAATGTATAGCAGCCAAATACTTGATTCTAAATGTGGAGGGGAAAAAACGGACGGCCCGGATAAAAATCCACGCGACCACAGGAAAAACATGCGAACTCCAAATATACAACCGACGACCTCCTTGCACACCAGGCGAGGCAGTTAACATCTCGCCACCGTGACGCCCCTGGGCTTGACATGGGGGGAGGGTCCTTGTCTCCGCAGCGTGCAGTGGCTGCAGGTGCTGGCGCTGCCGTGTGGGAAGCGGAGGCTCACGGCCGTCGGGAGTCAGAACGGAGCCGTGTCCCTCGCTCTCGTGCAGCTGAGCTCTCGGAGTGCGTCCCGGGGAGACACGTGGGATGCCATTCGGGAGACGGGGGGAGGGGGCGGGCACACACGGGCAAGAGAGGGAATATAGACAGGGAGGCAGGGCGAGACTGAGAAAGACACGGGGAGACGCGCAGGGACACACGGGGGGAGGTGTAGACACACGGACACACAGGATGGACACGGGCATACGGGCAGACACACGGAGAGTCACACGGAGACACACACGGAGACACACACGGAGACACACATGGAGACACACACGGAGAGTCACGCGGAGTTACACGGAGACACACACGGAGACACACACGGAGACACACACACGGAGACACATACGGAGACACACGGAGACTCACACGGAGACACATACAGAGACACAAGGAGCCACACACGGAGACACACATGGAGAGCCACACGGAGACACGCACGGGGACACGCACGGAGACACGCACAGAGACACACGGAGAGTCACACGGAGACACACGCGGAGACACGCGGAGACACACACGGAGTCACACACGGAGACACACACGGAGAGCCACACGGAGACACGCACAGAGACACACGGAGACACACACGGAGAGTCACACGGAGACACACACGGAGACACACGCGGAGACACGCGGTAACACACACGGAGTCACACGAAGACACACACGGAGACACACACGGAGACACACACGGAGACACACACGGAGACACACGGACACACATGCGCGCCACCACCAGCGACCTCTTGTGTGTGTGCGTGCCGTGTGCAGCCGTGCTGCAGCGGTGGAGCGTGCAGCAGGACGGGCCCGTGACCCACGTGCAGATCTTTCCCACGGGTAAACGAGCGCACGCAACCGCACGCAACTGCATGCAACTAATTGCAACCGCACGCAACTGCTTGCAATCGCACACAACTGCTCGCAACCGCATGCAACCGCTTGCAACCGCACACAACCGCACGCAACTGCTTGCAACTGCACGCAACCGCACGCAACCGCATGCAACTTCTTAAAACCGCACGCAACTGCACGCAATCGCACGCAACTGCACGCAATCGCATGCAACCGCATGCAACTTCTTGCAACCGCACGCAAACGCACACAACCACAGCCCACCGTACGCACGGCTCACCGTAAACAAGTATTCGTGTCTATCCGCAATGATGAACCATTTGTTACACTTCGTGCCGTGCGTATAGTGCGGGGCCAAACGCAGACACGTCACGTCTCACAGACGGGTGCGCGGTGGTGCCAGTGGGGAGCCGATGATGCGACGTGTAAATCCCCGTTGAGCAAGTTTGGTCAATTTAGTACCGTGACGCAGGCACACGATGACCTCCTCGTGTCGGATGACCGCCGCGGGATCTTTAACGTCCACCGTGAAGCCGGACGCCGCCGCGTCTCGTTGCCGGCACGCCGCAGTGTTAACCGGGGCGGCCTGTCGACCTCGAACCTCCCCCACGCCGCACCTCCGATTAGCGCGGTTGGATACGTACGGTGCGAAATAAGTTCTACGTACGTACAAAAGTGTCAACGCGCTCCCGCTGGGCCATGCTGACGCACCGGGTCTCCGTGTGTGTGTCCGTGTGTGTGTGTCCGCGTGTGTGTGTCCGCGCGTGTGTGTCCGCGCGTGTGTGTCCGTGTGTGCGTGTGTCCGTGTGTGCGTGTGTCCGTGTGTGCGTGTGTCCGTGTGTGTGTGTCCGTGTGTTCGTGTGTGTGTGTGCGTGTGTCCGTGTGTGTGTGTGCGTGTGTGTGTGTGCGTGTGTCCGTGTGTGTGTGTGTCCGTGTGTGTGTCCGTGCGTGTGTCCGTGTGTGTGTGTGCGTGTGTCCGTGTGTGTGTGTGCGTGTGTCCGTGTGTGTGTGTGCGTGTGTCCGTGTGTGTGTCCGTGTGCGTGTGTCCGTGTGTGTGTGTGTCCGTGTGTGCGTAGATCCGCACGGCCAGGCCGCTGAGGAGCTGCCTTCATTCCACCTGCTGGTCGCGAGCGCCATCGAGACGAGCGTCGTGTACAGGTGTGTACAGGTGTGTGTACAGGTGTGTGTACAGTGTGTACAGTGTGTACGGGTGTGTACGGGTGTGCACGGGTGTGTGTACAGGTGTGTAAGGTGTGTACAGGTGTGTGTACAGGTGTGTGTACAAGTGTGTGTACAGGTGTACACAGGTGTACACAGGTGTGTGTACAGGTGTGTGTACAGGTGTGTGTACAGGTGTGCACAGGTGTGTACAGGTGTGCGTCCGCCACCACCGCCGTCCCCCCCACCTCCTCGTGTCTCTCTACCGCCCGCCTCGCGTGTGCACTCCGTCATCTAGCTTCTCGTCACGTCTCGCTTGTACAGCTCTGCGCCCTCTCTGTTTTGCTTGTTACCGTCTGTACTCATTGGCCCTTTCGGTAAAGTCATGTGTGTAGAAATAAAATGAAGTAAAAAATTCTAACAAATCACGACGTTTCGAACGCAACACAAGCGCTCGTCCTCAGGTGAAAATGGCGTAAAGCGCCCAGCGAGGAAACACGCAGAGGGACATCGCACGCAGAGGGACATCGCACGCAGAGGGACATCGCACGCAGAGGGACATCGCACGCAGAGGGACATCGCACGCAGAGGGACATCGCACGCAGAGGGACATCGCACGCAGAGGGACATCGCACGCAGAGGGACATCGCACGCAGAGGGACATCGCACGCAGAGGGACATCGCACGCAGAGGGACATCGCACGCAGAGCACACGGAGAACGGCAAACTGCACAGAGATGATACCGTCTGGTTCGTTTGATTTGTCTCGTCTCCATCGGTTTGTCTCCCTGTCATTCGTTACGTCTGGCTATCATTGCCGTCCGCCACGTGTGTACTGTCTCAACTGTACTGTCTGCCACGTGTGTACTGTCTCGGCTGTACTGTCTGCCACGTGTGTACTGTCTCGGCTGTACTGTCTGCCACGTGTGTACTGTCTTGGCTGTACTGTCCGCCACGTGTGTACTGTCTCGGCTGTACTGTCTGCCACGTGTGTTTCAGCTGTACTGTCTGCCACGTGTGTGTCAGCTGTACTGTCGGCCTCTTGTGTGCTGTCTTGGTTGTACTGTCTTCCTCGTATGTACTGTCTCAGCTGTACTGCCTGCCACGTGTGTACTGTCCAGCTGTTGCCATCTCTATTCAGTCTCGTCTGTGCTGTTTCATTTGCATCGTCCATCTCATCCATATTGCCCCGTTGGGCTCCGCCGTTAAAAATCTTGTGGCTGGGTCGGTGTGCTGTCGCTGCTGCTGCTGCTGTGGTTGTGCTGCTGCTGCTGCTGCTGTGGTGATGTGCTGCTGCTGCTGTGGTGCTGCTGTGGTATGGTGGTGGTGGTGTGCTGCTGTTGCTACTGTGCTGCTGCTGCTGTGGTGCTGCTGCTGCTGGTGTTGTGGTGGTGGTGTGCTGCTGCCACTGCTGCTGCTGTTACTACTGTGCTCCTGCTGCTGTGGTTGTGCTGCTGCTGCTGTTACTACTGTGCTGCTGCTGCTGCTGCTGTTACTACTGTGCTGCTGCTGCTGCTGCTGTTACTACTGTGCTGCTGCTCCTGCTGCTGTGGTGGTGTGCTGCTGCTGTGGTGGTGGTGTGATGCTGCTGGTACTGTGCATCTGCTGCTGCTGGTGTTGTGGTGGTGGTGTGCTGCTGCCACTGCTGCTGCTGTTACTACTGTGCTGCTGCTGCTGTGGTTGTGCTGCTGCTGCTGCTGCTGTGGTTGTGCTGTTGCTGCTGCTGCGGTGGCGCTGCCAGGGACGTGCTGGTGCGGGGACTGAGCGACCAGGTGGTGCTGCCGGGCAGCGACCGCTACGACAGCGCGCTGTGCGCACTCGTGTGCGACGTCGACTGTGACGGCCACGACGAGATCCTGCTGGGCACCTACGGGCAGGTGGGGGGGGGGTGGGTGGGGTGTGGGGGGGGCGTGTGTGTGGGGGGTGTGTGGGGGTGTGTGGGGGGGGTGTGTGGGGGGGGTGGGGGCGTGTGCGTGGGGGGTGTGTGGGGGGCGTGGGGGGTGTGCGGGGGGGGTTGCGTTGGGGGTCTGCGTGGGCGGTGTGTGGGGGGGGGTGTGTGTGGGGGGGTGTGTGTGGGGGGGTGTGTGTGGGGGGGTGTGTGTGGGGGGGTGTGTGTGGGGGGGTGTGTGGGGGGGGGTGTGTGTGGGGGGGTGTGTGTGTGGGGTGTGTGTGGGGGGGTGTGTGTGGGGGGGTGTGTGTGGGGGGGTGTGTGTGGGGGGGTGTGTGTGGGGGGTGTGTGTGTGGGGGGGTGTGTGTGGGGGGGTGTGTGGGGGCGTTTCGTGGGTGGGCGCGTGTGTGGGTAGGTGTGTGTGTGGGGGGCACGTGTGTGGGTAGGTGTGTGTGTGGGGGGCACGTGTGTGGGTAGGTGTGTGTGTGGGGGGCACGTGTGTGTGTGTGTATGGGGAGCGGTAGTGTAGCGGTCAGCGCTACGAACCTGGCGACCCGGGTTCGATTCCCGCTCACGGCCAACACCGGTGACGATTATCTGAGCCGGTCCTCTCTCTCCTTCCGTCTCGCCGTCCACAGGAGCTCCTCTGCTTCAAGGAGAGCGGCGGCAAGTCCGGCGTCAGCGGGGCGGGCGGGCGCGAGTGGAGCCTGGCCTGGCGCCGCTGGTTCCCGGGGCCTCTGCTTGCGCTGGCCCTGGTGGACGTGACGCGCGACGGACTGCGTGACCTCCTCGCAGTCACCATCAAGGGGCTGCACGTGCTGCAGGTGGTGCCCCCCCCCCGACCCCCCCTCCCCCCCCCCGGTCTCTCTCTGTTTGACACGGAGGCTTTCGTGAAGCAAGCAGGAGGATGCCTCCACAACTCTCTGGCTATAGTAGTAGGTTTTTACCCTTTTGACTGGTACAAAAACTGACACCTTTATACAAGGGGTCATGTTTGTAATAACCACAACACAAGCAGTCAAAATGCAAACAAAAAGAAACAACTCTGATGATGATAATGATATGCACTGTCCTTGAAGTTGATTGGTCCACACCCGAGACAGCTTTTCTTAGAGCCTAGTCTCCATTGGTGTTGGACCAGATGACGCCAAAAGGCGTACAACTCAAAGACAGCGCACCATCAGAGTTAGACGCAGAGCCGCAGCGGCGACGACGGTCGCTGCAGTTTCACTTTCAGGTGGTCAGGGCCTGATGAGCGTGTGGGGAGCGGCGGAGTGGCGTCGCCGTTGGCGTCTCCCGATTCGTGTTTGTGGATCGGGGCGATCGGTGATCCAGGACCAGAGGTCGCAAACGGGTTTTGATTCCTTACCCGTACTCGGCCGCACTAGGGTCGCAAATGGGTAGGGTACGGGTACCCGTTCCCTACCCGTACCCTACCCTACCCGAAATGAGTGACAAACGGTGACTCACCAGTGACTCACGGCCTACCCGTACCCGGCCGCACCAGGGTCGCAAACGGCTACCCCGGCCGGGTACAGGTAGCCGGGTATCGGGTAGGGTACGGGTATCGGGTACCCGGTTGCGACCTTTGCCCAGGACCCGGTGCTTCGCTCCAGCCGCTCGCTGGCGATCGTTCTCGGTCACTTCATTAAATCATGTTGTGCTTTCCCGCCAGGGAGGGGCCCGGTTACTGATGGGGGGTGTGGGATGGTGGGGGTGGGGGTAGCGAGCGAGCGACATGAACCCTGATCCAGCAGCGAGAGAATATCCCCCCTCTAGTGGATCGGCCAATCTTCATTTTCACGCGCCAATATCGCCGTCAAGAAAGCAGGCGCACCGGTGCACGTTTACAGCGGAACGGGAACGGTGCAGGGTGGGGTGGAGGTGGGGGTGGGGGGGGGGCCGGGGGGGGGGGGTGGCGGTAGAGCAACAGTACCTGGTTTCGGTGCGGCTGGATAAATGTCGTGATGGGGTCCCGCGTGGCTGGCCCGGTGCGATCCGTGGAGCCGAGACCGGGCCACGTGACCGTGTGGAAGTGAAGAAGTCGCGAGCCCGGTGTGACCCGTGCACACCTGGTTATACATTTTATTTTTTTTAAACAGTTTGGTGCAGCTTTCCCGTGACCCCCCTCCCCTCCCCCCCCCCCCCAGTTTGACCTGGAGAAGGCCGCCGACATTCTGCTGAGCCGCCTGCAGGCGTTGGGGTCGGCGGAGGAGGCCGCGACGATCGGAGGTCGCGGGCCGCGCGACGAAGGGCGCCGTGGAGACGCGGCCGCCGAGACGTCGCCGTGAGGAGGAGCCACGCGGTAACGCCGGCGGAGTCGGCCTTACACCTTGCAGGGGGCTTTAGCGACCAATGTCATCCATAAGAGGGACCCGCTCTTGCAACTTCCTTCGTCTTTGGGCGCGATTCATTCTGCGGTAGTCAGAACTCTTCTCGAAGACCCAAGCGGGAGGACGACTTCTTCGCAAGTCGCCCCGATGGTGCCCCGGCTGTGGTGATCGCCAGCGAATAATCACGCTGGAATCGTGAACGTCGTGCGTTTAAACTCTCCAACGCACAACCGGTGTGCCGCAGTAAACTAATTGTAACGTTTTGTCTCCGTGACGAGCCTCGGGTAATGGGCTTTGTCGGGTGGGGTGGCGGGTTTAACGGCACATTAATATTTACGCGATCTCACCCGAAAAAAACCTCTTCTCTGCGAGATGCTAAACTCCACCCCACACCCGTGAACGACGGGACTCGGAGCGTAACACGCACAGAGCCCCCTCTTGTGTCTCTCCACTGCTGGATGAGGTACTCCCCATGCCTAAAGCAACCCTGTTGCACATGCTGGGAGCACCACCATCATCCTCTATCCAGACTCCTCGTCCCCACTTCGCTTCCGGGATCTTGACGGTGAAGAATTCGGGGGCGATTTTAGGCTTAGGGGGCCCTCCTAATATCCGTGGACGAACACCGATAAATTTGATACTTTTGGTGCATCTTGTTTGACCGCCGAGCCAAGGTGTCTCGTGGCCTAGAAATAAATGTGCACAATCGGTGGGATGAATTCACTTCCCGCTCCGTGGTCATTCCTGTTGTCCGTGTGAAAGTTTACAAAAGGAGTTGTAGGTCTGCGGATGGTGAAAGGAATTTTCGTAGCCGGATGAGGCCGCCGGATAACCGGAGGGGGGGGGTAGATCTGGCAGTCTCGCGCGGCTGCAGCATACAGAGGACACGGAGAGAAACGTTCACGGTCCGTCACGGCCACCGCGGCCGCCACCTTTTATTCACCACAACCACAGTCCACTCAACCACCAACCATCTCCGCCCCCCCACCCCACCCCACCCCACAAATCACATGGCTCAGCACCACACGCCGTTAACCACACAGCCACTCAAGTGGCTCACCACAAACCACACACCTCCCTCCCACCTCACCTCCCCATCACTAACCACACCACCAACCGCCGCCACTCTACGATAGCCGGCGCCAAAAACCGTGCCACGCGCCCTCCCGTGCGGCCTTGCTTGGAGCCTCGGTGCCGATGGTTTATTTTATACTTTATGGAACGTAACTGGAAGAAAAACTGATGGCCGTACCACCGACTACGTCATCGGGAACGGGACGGTGGATGAACGACGCAATTGTGTCCTTGTTGCCGATTGAGGGGGGTCTGAGTATGGTGCGGAGAGGCAGGGAGGTGGTGACACGAGTTGGAGTTTGAAGCGGCACAGAGTTGGAGGGAGAACGGCAGAGAAAGAGCGTCCTCGGAGGCTGGGCAGACAGCCAGCAAGGCAGAGCACGCACACATGCACACACACATGCACACACACGCACGTACGCGCACACACGTACGCACGCGCACACACGTACGCACGCGCACACACGTACGCACACACACGTACGCGCACACACGCACGCCCTCCTGGGGAGGTGAGCCTCTAAGAACCTACACGTTGAACGGGTGATTGAGAAAGATTAACAGGGTGGCGAAGGGGAAGAGGTCCCCAGCAGCTTTTCTTTGGAACTCGTCGCTCATTTGTTGCTGCCGCCATCTGGCGACACGTCCAGAAAACCGATTGTCGAGCTTTCCACTCCCGCACCCACCACGCCACGGATTGTCACGATTCGCTTGCACACCGCTTCTGGGCCTCCCCTAGGACGACTCGGCCTCAAATAATTTTCAATTCAGGAATTGAAAATTTTTTCTCTCACTCTTCTCGTTTGTGTCGTCTAACTCCTGGCTTCCTCGTTGCTTGTTTTGGTACGACGGCCTGTGAGACACAATTCTCATTTGATTCGACTCGAAGCCACGGACAGCATCGGAGGACGAGTGATATCCGAACTAGTCCCGCCGGGCCCCGCCCTCACCAGCAAGGTGAAGTATGGTCAAACCATCCCCCCCCCCCGTGACCGACACGACGCAGGGAGGCCTTCACCCAGCAGTGGATTGACAACTGGAGCTGTAAATTAATAATTCGAAGTACGTTTCCGCACGTACCGGAATCGATTGAGCCGGTGAGAATCATTCCACGCTTAACATACCCACACACACACACACCCACCCCCCACGCACACCCCAAAACACATCGTCCCTCAACCCAACACCCCCAGCACGGAGCAGGCACCACGGCTGAGCGCGGCCATCACCCTGGCGGCCATGACCCTGGCGGCCATGTTGCTGCCCCCCTTTTCGTCCTCCGCTGGCCGACGAGGCCCGCCGATCAGGCGTACATGGTCAGCTGCAGCCACTGTGGGGCGGGGCGGGGCGGGGTGCGGCGGGGTGGGGCAGGGCGGGGCGGGGCGGGGTGGGGAGGGCGATACGACAGGCGACTTAAAGGGGTGAACGCATCCACTCCCGACGACCAAACCACAACAACACCGCTTGTTCGCTCGCTCTGCGTGCGTGTGTGCGTGCGTGTGCGTGCGTATGTGTGTGTGCGTGCGTATGTGTGAGTGTGTGTGTGTGCGTGCGTGTGTGTGTGTGTGCGTTTGTCCGGCGCTCGCCTCTCGTCTCACCTCGAGCACGTTCAGCTTGATGGTGCCGTCCCCGTCCCGGTTGTAGGCTTGGAAGGCGCCTGCGGCACAAACACGCGGCCACGGTGGGGGAGGTGGGGGGGGGAGAGCCAGGGTCCGCGAGTTTGTCTGATGCACCCGGACCGGGTGAAGCGCCGTGGTGACGTCACAGCATGCATGCTATGGGGCAGTGTTGAGTCTGTGGGCAGTGTTGAGTCTATGGGCAGTGTTGAGTCTATGGGTAGAGTTGAGTCTATGGGCAGTGTTGAGTCGATGGGCAGTGTTGAGTCGATGGGCAGTGTTGAGTCTATGGGCAGTGTTGAGTCTATGGGCAGTGTCGAGTCTATGGGCAGTGTTGAGTCTGGGCAGTGTTGAGTCTATGGGCAGTGTCGAGTCTATGGGCAGTGTTGAGTCTGGGCAGTGTTGAGTCTATGGGCAGTGTTGAGTCGATGGGCAGTGTTGAGTCTATGGGCAGTGTCGAGTCTATGGGCAGTGTTGAGTCTGGGCAGTGTTGAGTCTATGGGCAGTGTTGAGTCGATGGGCAGTGTTGAGTCTATGGGCAGTGTTGAGTCTATGGGTAGAGTTGAGTCTATGGGTAGTGTTGAGTCTATGGGCAGTGTTGAGTCTGTGGGCAGTGTTGAGTCTGTGGGCAGTGTTGAGTCTGTGGGCAGTGTTGAGTCTGTGGGCAGTGTTGAGTCTATGGGTAGTGTTGAGTCTATGGGTAGAGTTGAGTCTATGGGCAGTGTTGAGTCGATGGGCAGTGTTGAGTCGATGGGCAGTGTTGAGTCTATGGGCAGTGTTGAGTCTATGGGCAGTGTCGAGTCTATGGGCAGTGTTGAGTCTGGGCAGTGTTGAGTCTATGGGCAGTGTCGAGTCTATGGGCAGTGTTGAGTCTGGGCAGTGTTGAGTCTATGGGCAGTGTTGAGTCGATGGGCAGTGTTGAGTCTATGGGCAGTGTCGAGTCTATGGGCAGTGTTGAGTCTGGGCAGTGTTGAGTCTATGGGCAGTGTTGAGTCGATGGGCAGTGTTGAGTCTATGGGCAGTGTTGAGTCTGGGCAGTGTTGAGTCTATGGGCAGTGTCGAGTCTATGGGCAGTGTCGAGTCTATGGGGCAGTGTTAGTCTATGGGCAGTGTTGAGTCTATGGGCAGTGTTGAGTCTATGGGGCAGTGTTGAGTCTATGGGCAGTGTTGAGTCTATGGGCAGTGTTGAGTCTATGGGCAGTGTTAGTCTACGGGAAGTACAGTATGTATAATCTGTATGTTAAACTTCTTTCGCACCGTATGTAGCCAACCGTACGCAAGGTCTTCGTGCACACACACATGTACGTGCCGGCCTTCACGTGCCAGCCTTCACGTGCGCCCGTTATCGGCCCTCGCCCCAACAACAGTGTGTCGAGGCTTACAACGTGGGAAGAGAGGGGGTCGGCTCCTTCCGTGTCTGTGCGCGTACGTACGGAACATGCCCTCCAGGCGCACGAGGCAGCAGATGAAGTTGTCGAAGTCGACGGTGCCGTCGTCGTCCGCGTAGCGGAGCGTGACGACGCGCAGCAGCTGCTCGTTCAGCTTGAAGCCTGGGGAACAGTCACACACAGTCACACACACACACACAGTCACACACAGTCACACACAAACACAGTCACACACAGTCACACATACACACAGTCACACACACACACAGTCACACACAGTCACACACAGTCACACAGTCACACACAGTCACACACACACACAGTCACACACAGTCACACACAGTCACACACAGTCACACAGTCACACACACACACAGTCACACACAGTCACACATACACACAGTCACACACACACACAGTCACACACACAGTCACACACAGTCACACAGTCATACACACACACAGTCACACACACACACAGTCACACACACAGTCACACACAGTCACACAGTCATACACACAGTCACAGCGTGACGACGCATAGCAGCTGCTCGTTCAACTTGAAGCCTGGGGAACAGTCACACACACACACAGTCACACACAGTCACACACACACACAGTCACACAGTCACACACACACACAGTCACACAGTCACACACACAGTCACTCACAGTCACACACACAGTCACACACACACACAGTCACAGTCACACACATACACAGTCACACACAGTCACACACACAGTCACACACAGTCACACACACACAGTCACACACACACAGTCACACACAGTCACACACACACAGTCACACACAGTCACACACACACAGTCACACACACACAGTCACACACAGTCACACAGTCACACACAGTCACAGCGTGACGACGCGCAGCAGCTGCTCGTTCAGCTTGAAGCCTGAGGAACACGACGGCCGCGTCGGACATCACGGTTGGCTGTGTGTGTGGCTGTGTGTGTGTCTGTGTGCGTGTCTGTGCGTGTGTGTGCGTGCATGTGTGTGTCTGTGTGTGCGTGCGTGCATGTGTGTGTCTGTGTGTGCGTGCGTGTGTGTGTGCGTGTCTTGTGTGTGCGTGCATGTGTGTGTCTGTGTGTGCGTACGTGCGTGTGCGTGTGTTCGTGTGTGTGCGTGTGCGGTTACCTGTGTAGGTGTGTGTGGTTACCTGTGTGTGTGTGTGGTTACCTCTGTAGCTGCTGCTGTGTGTGTGGTTACCTGTGTAGGTGTGTGTGGTTACCTGTGTGTGTGGTTACCTGTGTGTGGTTACCTTGTAGGTGTGTGTGGTAACCTGTGTAGGTGTGTGTGGTAACCTGTGTAGGTGTGTGGGTTACCTGTGTAGCTGTGTGTGTGGTTACCTGTGTAGCTGCTGCTGTGTATGTGGTTACCTGTGTAGGTGTGTGTGGTTACCTGCACTTTCCAGTGCTGGTCCCAGCTCAGAGGAGGACATTGAGCCACTGCGATCTGCATCGTACTGCTTGTAGATGTTCTACAAAGACAAAGATTCACCGTACAGACTGTAGGGGCAAGTGCTGTTAGCGAGTAGCAACTATGAAGGCCGGAACGGCACACGAGGGGGTCGGTGGCCAGCACCACGCCCGGCCGCCTTTGTCTCCCCAGTGGCGATGTTTACACAGCGCACCAGGTACTCGTTTGAGGCTGAGTCGACCTAGGGGAGGCCCAGGATCGGTTAAGATAATCGTCACTGGTGTGGGCAGTGAGTAGTGCAGTGCAATAACCACTGCACCACCGCTCCCGAACGGGTATGTATAAACACACACGCACATTCACACACACATTCACACATTCACACACACACATTCACACACACATTCACACACACATTCACACACACGTTCACACACACACAAATTCACACACAAACACACACACACATTCACACACACATTCACACACACGTTCACACACACAGTCAGATACACACAGTCAGATACACACATTCACACACACACACAGTCACACACACACATTCACGCACATTCACACACTCACACGCTCACACGCACATTCACATACACACAGTCACACACACACACACGCACACACATTCACACACACACACAGTCACACACACACGCACACATTCTCTCGCTCTTCCCCGAGGCGGTGCCGCGCCTTGCCGGGCGTGAGTGGCCGGCTGAGCCGGTTGAGATTCCGAGCCCTTTCCCCACGCTTGGCCCCACGCTTGGCCCCACCCAAACCACCGGAGACTCATCGGCATGGGCGCCACGCTGCCTAGGAGATGTTAACTACCTCGCCTGGTGTGCAGGAGGTCGTGGGTTCAATCCCGACCCTGACGCCTGCTGCTGTATATTTAGAGTTTGTGTGTCTCTCTCATCATCATCATCATCACGGTGGCTATGAGATGTTAACTACCTCGCCTGGTGTGCAGGAGGTCGTGGGTTCAATCCCGACCCTGACGCCTGCTGCTGTATATTTAGAGTTTGTGTGTCTCTCTCATCATCATCATCATCACGGTGGCTATGAGATGTTAACTACCTCGCCAGGTGTGCAGGAGGTCGTGGGTTCGATCCAGAGCCTGACAATGCCTGCTGCTGTATATTTGGAGTTTGTGTGTCTCTCTCATCATCATCAACACGGTGGCTATGAGATGTTAACTACCTCGCCTGGTGTGCAGGAGGTCGTGGGTTCGATCCAGAGCCTGACAATGCCTGCTGCTGTATATTTGGAGTTTGTGTGTCTCTCTCATCATCATCAACACGGTGGCTATGAGATGTTAACTACCTCGCCTGGTGTGCAGGAGGTCGTGGGTTCGATCCAGAGCCTGACAATGCCTGCTGCTGTATATTTGGAGTTTGTGTGTCTCTCTCATCATCATCAAGGTGGCTATGAGATGTTAACTCCGTGCGTCTGCTCAAAAAGCCGGACACACGCCGCACCGGATACCCGTTTAAGGCTGAGTCGACCTAGAGGAGGCCCAGGACCGGGTTGTAATATTTCCCTGACATCGGCCTTGTGTGGCAAGAACTCGGGCGGCCGGGTTCGTAGCGCAGCGCACTAACCGCTGCACTACCGCTCCCCACACACACACACACATCACACTCACTCTCACACACACACGCTCACACACTCACACGCACACTCACTCACACACTCACTCACACACATCATGCTCACACTCACACACACGCTCACTCTCACACACTAGCTCACTCTCACACACACGCTCACACACACACACAGCACACACACACTCGCACACATCACGCTTACTCTCACACACACACACAGCACACACTCGCACACACTCTCACACACACACACAGCACACACGCACACACTCCCACACACACACTCCCACACACTCTCACACACACACAGCACACACGCACACACTCTCACACACTCGCACGCACACGCACTCACACACACTCACACACACACACACACATCACGCTCACTCTCACACACACACACTCTCACACACACACACACATCACGCTCACTCTCACACACCACGCTCACTCTCACACACACTCACACACTCACTCTCACGGCCTCACCTGCCAGGACTTGACCTTGTTCCACAGGATCTTGAACTCCTCGTATCCCAGCTTCCCCGTGCCGTCCGACTGCGCTCGAAGGTCAAGGGTCATCGGCTTCACGACCGCCGTGTCGGGGACACGCAGAGGGAGACGCCCCTGCCGAGGGCCACGGTTCGTGTGTTCGCGTGTACACATGTGTACGTGTGTACACATGTGTACGTGTGTACACATGTGTACGTGTGTACGTGTGTACACATGTGTACGTGTGTACACGTGTGTACGT
Organism: Lampetra fluviatilis; assembly: GCF_964198595.1. Classification (NCBI taxonomy): domain Eukaryota; kingdom Metazoa; phylum Chordata; class Hyperoartia; order Petromyzontiformes; family Petromyzontidae; genus Lampetra; species Lampetra fluviatilis. The sequence continues at coordinate 1,765,157 of NC_136326.1, read as the reverse complement.
GTGTTCGTGTGTTGGTGTGTACGTGTATTGGTGTGGTCGTGTGTTCGTGTGTACGTATGTACATGTGTACACATGTGTACGTGTGTTCACGTGTACGTGTGTTCGCGTGTTCGTGTATACGTGTTGGTGTGTACGTGTATTGGTGTGGTCGTGTGTACGTGTGTACGTGTGTTCATGTGTTCGTGTTTCTGCGTTGTCATGTCCTGTATTGTCACGTGTTGTTGCGTCGTGTTGTTGTTTCGCGTCACGTGTTGTGTTGTATTGTGATGTCGTGTTGTATCATGTTGTGTTGTGTCATCGTGTCGTGTTGTCGTGTTGTTGTGTTGTTGTCATTGTGTTGTGTTGTTGTGCCGTGTTGTTGTGTTGTTGTGTTGTGTCCCCGCTGCGCCAGGATACGTCCATGAGCGCCACCATGCTGCGACACGACTCCACGCTGAACCCGTCCGTCTTGAGGTCGCGGTCTGAACATGAACACACAAAGACAAAGGTCCCCCGCATATCCTTCACCACACAGGGCAAGTGCTGTCAGCGAGCACCTATGAAGGCCGACACGGCACAGCAAGGAGCGAGTGCCCAGCACCACGCCCGGCCGCCTTTGTCTCCCCAGTGACGACGTTTACACGCCGTACCAGGTGCTCGTTTGAGGCCGAGTCGACCTAGGGGAGGCCCAGGACCGGTTCAGATAATCGTCACTGCCGATGTTGGCCGCGAGCGGGAATCGAACTCGGGTCGCCGGGTTCGTAGCGCGGCGTAGCGCTGACCGCTGCACCACCGCTCCCCCACTACCGAACACACACAGCTACACACATTTACCGTTGCCACGTGCACGTCTACACGCAGGGGCTCTGTGTGTGCGGTCACTCACGTTTGGTGACCACCTTGTTCAGGACTCCCTGCAGCTCCACAGGGCTGATCTCCATGTCCTAGGGAACCACGGCCGTTCCGCCATCAGGAAACACGATCCCGATAACCGGAACCATCGCACTCCCGCCATCAGCAATAACATCCCGATAACCGAAACCACGTCATTCCCACCAATATCAACAACATCCCGATAACCGGAACCACGTCATTCCCACCAATTTCAACAACATCCCGATAACCGGAACCACGTCATTCCCACCAATATCAACAACATCCCGATAACCGAAACCACGTCATTCCCACCAATATCAACAATGTCCCGATAACCGGAACCACGTCATTCCCACCAATATCAACAACATCCCGATAACCGGAACCACGTCATTCCCACCAATATCAACAACATCCCGATAACCGGAACCACGTCATTCCCACCAATATCAACAATGTCCCGATAACCGGAACCACGTCATTCCCACCAATTTCAACAACATCCCGATAACCGGAACCACGTCATTCCCACCAATATCAACAACATCCCGATAACCGAAACCACGTCATTCCCACCAATATCAACAATGTCCCGATAACCGGAACCACGTAATTCCCACCAATAACAACAACATCCCGATAACCGGAACCATCGCACTCCCGCCATCAGCAATAACATCCCGATAACCGGAATCACGGCATTCCCACCAATATCAACAACATCCCGATAACCGGAACCACGGCATTCCCATTACAACTCTGTGTGTCTACTGCGTGTGCACTGTGTACTGTGTGTACTCTGTGTAGCGTGTGTAGTAGGGTGCGTGTACTCTGTATGAACTATGGGTACTGTGTGTACTGTGTGCGTTCACTGTGTGTACACCGTGTGTGTACTGTGTGTACTGTGTGTACACTGTGTGTGCACTGTGTGTACTGTGTGTACTGTGTGTGTACTGTGTGTGTACTGTGTGAATGTGTGTGTACTGTGTGTACACCGTGTGTGTACTGTGTGTGCACTGTGTGTACACCGTGTGTACACCGTGTGTGTACTGTGTGTACACCGTATGTGTACTGTGTGTACACCGTGTGTACACCGTGTGTACACCGTGTGTACTGTGTGTGTACTGTGTGTACACTGTGTGTGCACTGTGTGTACTGTGTGTACTGTGTGTGTACTGTGTGTGTACTGTGTGAATGTGTGTGTACTGTGTGTACACTGTGTGTGTACTGTGTGTGTACTGCACCTCCCCGGCGAGCTGGTTGAACACGCGACGGAACTGGGTGTCCTCATCGCTCTGTAGGTGCGCCTGCACCTTGGGAGGCTGCGAGGCAAAACATAAAAACATAAAGACACAAACACACGAATACACAAACACACAAATACACAAAGACACCCGTCACGGGAGCTGGGGGCCACGAGCGGGAATCGAACTCGGGTCGCCGGTTTAATAGCGCAGCGTGCCGCTAACCTCTACACTACCGCTCCTCAAAGACGCACAGACACACAGACACACACACAGACACACACACACAGACACACACACAGACACACACGCACACACAGACACACACAGACACACACAGACACACACAGACACAGACACACACACAGACACACACAGACACACACACACACAGACACACACACACAGACACACACACAGACACACACACAGACACACACGCACACACAAACACACACACAGACACACACAGACACACACACACACAGACACACACACAGACACACACACACACACACAGACACACAGACACACACACAGACACACACACACACACAGACACACACACACACACAGACACACAGACACACACACAGACACAGACACACACACAGACACAGACACAAACACACACACAGACACACACAGACACACACACACACACAGACACACACACACACACAGACACACACACACACACAGACACACAGACACACACACACACACAGACACACACACACACACACAGACACACACAGACACACAGACACACACACACACACAGACACACAGACACACACACACACACAGACACACACACACACACAGACACACACACACACACAGACACACACACACACAGACACACACACAGACACACACAGACACACACACACGCACACACAGACACACACACAGACACACACAGACACACACAGACACACACACACACAGACACACACACAGACACACACACAGACACACACAGACACACACACACACACACACACACACACACACACACACACACACACAGACACACACACAGACACACACAGACACACACACACACACACGCACACACAGACACACACACAGACACACACAGACACACACAGACACACACACAGACACACAGACACACACACAGACACACACACACACACACACAGACACACAGACACACACACAGACACACACACAGACACACACACACACACACACAGACACACAGACACACACACACACACACACACAGACACACAGACACACACACAGACACACACACAGACACACACACAGACACACACACAGACACACAGACACACACACAGACACACACACAGACACACAGACACACACACACACACAGACACACAGACACACACACACACACACACAGACACACAGACACACACACAGACACACACACAGACACACACACACACACACACAGACACACAGACACACACACACACACACAGACACACAGACACACACACAGACACACACACAGACACACACACAGACACACACACAGACACACAGACACACACACAGACACACACACAGACACACAGACACACACACACACACAGACACACAGACACACACACACACACAGACACACAGACACACACACAGACACACACACAGACACAAGAGCATACTCCAGTTGCGGTCTCTCTGCATGTCGCATCAACAAGATGAAGACATTTCCATCCGGAAGCAGCCCGTGGAAGGTGACATCGCAGAACTACTGCGGAGCCCCCTTCAATTGCCCCTTGCCCACGCGAGCGCGCTGGGGAGAGCAGAGGGGAGAGCGAGGAGGAAGCCGGGAGACGCGATGGGAGGGGTCACCCACCCACGAGTCTTGAGCGGTGGCGTCTGCCATCATCTGCTCACCAGAGATGGCAGTAGAGCAGAGGGGAAAGGGGAGACGCGGGGGGAGACGGGAGGAGAGGGCAGACAGCAGGAGAGGGGAGACGCAGGGTGATGCGGGGAGACACGGGGAGACGAGGGGAGACGCGGGGAGAGGGGAGACGCGGGGAGACGCGGGGAGACGCGGGGAGAGGGAGGGAAGGTGCCGGGAGGAGACACAGGGAGAGGATGACATGGGGAGACAGGAAGACAGGGAAAGACAGGAGACATTGGCAAGACGAGGGCAGACGTAGGAGCAGTAAGGGGGGATATGTTGGTGAAAGGAAGACAAAGAGAGAGACAGAGACACAGAAAACAGCACTCCCGTAAGACACCAAGCAGCAACATTCGGCAAAAGATCAGAGCAGGCCGAGACCCAGGGCATGCAGACACCCACAGGACAGATCTCCCTGGGAGGAATGAGAGCCATCATCATCATCATCACTGCCATCATCATCATCATCGCCGCCACCGCCACCAGGGAACGTTGCCGCACAACCCGTCCCCACGGCAGCCGATAACAACCGGTTGCGCAATGCAGTCGCCGTTCCAAGCGTTGCACCAGGCTCCAACCTGCTTAGCTTCCGAGATTGTACGAGGAGACTTGCTGCACAGGCTTGCGACGGACGTGAGTGGGGGAAAAAACCTAAAATACCGATTCTTCCACACGCGGTTTTTACGCGGGTTACCCTGCGATCGGTAATCTACCCATCTGTGCGGAAGCTTGCATCTGCTCCGCAAGAAACGCCGACGATCAATTTGTTTCGTAATCGATTTCTGGGGTCGGATCGCCGCGTTGAGTAAAATGCCGGTTCGTGCACCCTCCGCCACCCGACACAGCCAATTAACCATCTCCCGTGCCGCATGACGTACGTTGTGTACGTCATGGGGAACGGGATCGGAGGGAAATGTTCAAATAAAAATAACTTTTATCGGTACCGAGGCTCCCACAAGGCCGTGCGGGACGGCGTGTGAAGTCACGTAGGTATAAAATAAAATAAATCACGACGTCTTGGGTGCAACACAAGCGTTTGCCACCTGATGATGGACGCTTGTGTTTTTATTTTATCCCTACGTGACTTTACCGAAAGAACCAAAGAGTATGAAAATAACTTTTATCGGTACCGAGGCTCCCACAAGGCCGTGCGGGACGGCGTGTGGCACGGCCTGGCGCCGGCTACAGTCGGGTGTGGCCGAGTCGCTACGGTTCACTGCGGCGAGCAACAACGTCTTGGGGAACAGCAGCGCTGCCGCGTCTCTCTAAATAAAATCTAAGGCCAAGCCGCTCGCGCGCTCCGAGCTTCAGAGGTGAAGGGGACGACCCCCACCCCACCCCAACAACTTGCAGGGAGCCCCGGAACGGGGAAGGGGGTTACCAGAGTTGCCACGCGGTGAACAAACGCGACCGGCGGTCGGTGACGGGCAGCGGTTGCTGGGGGGGGGGGGGACGTTTCGCTGGCGGTTGCAGCAAGCGTCATCGGACGGTTTGCCAGACACCTGGAATGAAGCTATGAATGTGTGCGCTTGCGCGTGAACGTGTGTGTCCGAGTACGTGTTCACGCGTGCCGCGGCGAGCGTGCGGGGGTGTGCGTGAGCGATTGAGGGTGTGTGCGTGAGCGATTGAGGGTGTGTGCGTGAGCGATTGAGGGTGTGTGCGTGAGCGATTGAGGGTGTGTGCGTGAGTGATTGAGGGTGTGCGTGAGCGATTGAGGGTGTGTGCGTGAGCGATTGAGGGTGTGTGCGTGAGCGATTGAGGGTGTGTGCGTGAGCGATTGAGGGTGTGTGCGTGAGCGATTGAGGGTGTGTGCGTGAGCGATTGAGGGTGTGTGCGTGAGTGATTGAGGGTGTGTGCGTGAGTGATTGAGGGTGTGTGCGTGAGCGATTGAGGGTGTGTGCGTGAGCGATTGAGGGTGTGTGCGTGAGCGATTGAGGGTGTGTGCGTGAGCGATTGAGGGTGTGTGCGTGAGCGATTGAGGGTGTGTGCGTGAGCGATTGAGGGTGTGTGCGTGAGCGATTGAGGGTGTGTGCGTGAGCGATTGAGGGTGTGTGCGTGAGCGATTGAGGGTGTGTGCGTGAGCGATTGAGGGTGTGTGCGTGAGCGATTGAGGGTGTGTGCGTGAGCGATTGAGGGTGTGTGCGTGAGCGATTGAGGGTGTGTGCGTGAGCGATTGAGGGTGTGTGCGTGAGCGATTGAGGGTGTGTGCGTGAGCGATTGAGGGTGTGTGCGTGAGCGATTGAGGGTGTGTGCGTGAGCGATTGAGGGTGTGTGCGTGAGCGATTGAGGGGGTGTGCGTGAGCGATTGAGGGTGTGTGCGTGAGTGATTGAGGGTGTGTGCGTGAGCGATTGAGGGTGTGTGCGTGAGCGATTGAGGGTGTGTGCGTGAGTGATTGAGGGTGTGTGCGTGAGTGATTGAGGGGGTGTGCGTGAGCGATTGAGGGTGTGTGCGTGAGCGATTGAGGGGGTGTGCGTGAGCGATTGAGGGGGTGTGCGTGAGCGATTGAGGGTGTGTGCGTGAGCGATTGAGGGGGTGTGCGTGAGCGATTGAGGGTGTGTGCGTGAGCGATTGAGGGTGTGTGCGTGAGCGATTGAGGGTGTGTGCGTGAGCGATTGAGGGTGTGTGCGTGAGCGATTGAGGGTGTGTGCGTGAGCGATTGAGGGTGTGTGCGTGAGCGATTGAGGGTGTGTGCGTGAGCGATTGAGGGTGTGTGCGTGAGCGATTGAGGGTGTGTGCGTGAGCGATTGAGGGTGTGTGCGTGAGCGATTGAGGGTGTGTGCGTGAGCGATTGAGGGTGTGTGCGTGAGTGATTGAGGGTGTGTGCGTGAGTGATTGAGGGTGTGTGCGTGAGTGATTGAGGGTGTGTGCGTGAGCGATTGAGGGTGTGTGCGTGAGCGATTGAGGGTGTGTGCGTGAGCGATTGAGGGTGTGTGCGTGAGTGATTGAGGGTGTGTGCGTGAGCGATTGAGGGTGTGTGCGTGAGCGATTGAGGGTGTGTGCGTGAGCGATTGAGGGTGTGTGCGTGAGCGATTGAGGGTGTGTGCGTGAGTGATTGAGGGTGTGTGCGTGAGTGATTGAGGGTGTGTGCGTGAGTGATTGAGGGTGTGTGCGTGAGCGATTGAGGGTGTGTGCGTGAGCGATTGAGGGTGTGTGCGTGAGTGATTGAGGGTGTGTTTGTGAGTGATTGAGGGTGTGTGCGTGAGTGATTGAGGGTGTGTGCGTGAGCGATTGAGGGTGTGTGCGTGAGCGATTGAGGGTGTGTGCGTGAGCGATTTAGGGTGTGTGCGTGGCTCTCGGCTTCAGGAGGGGCTACGTGGTGGGCAGCAAGAGGGCAGTGCAGCCAAATCCACTGCTGCAACGCCTCTGCTCCACCAACCCACGCTGACCGGCGTGGTGAAGTATGGTCAAACCCCCCCCCCCCCCCCATGACCCGGGGCGTGGTTGCAGGCCCCCGCCCACGTGCGCCGTGCCGGCCTGCACAGGTGCCGCTCGCTAACAGCACTTGCCCCCGCAGGCTATGGTGGGCCACACAGAGGGGGGGGGGGGTCCTTTGTCTTTGTGCACGTGAATCAGCGTGGTGGATGTGCTGATTGGGTGTGCACGCGTGGAACTTGACCCAACAATCTGCAAGGCTGTACAGGGCACCTTTGTCTTTGGTGCGCTGTTAGCGAGCACCAATTAATAGGCCGGCACGGCACACGAGGGGGTGGGTGGTCAGCACCACGCCCGGCCGCATTTGTCTCCCTACAGAGGCGATGTTTGTACATCGCACCAGGTACTCTTTTGAGGCTGAGTCGACCTCGGGGAGGCCCATAACCGGTTGAAATATTCACCACTGTTATTGGTAATGAGCAGGAAGTGTAGCGCAGTGTGCTAACCGCTGCACCACCGCTCCCCTAATATACAAAGACAAAGATCCCCCATATAGCCTTAACAGACTGTAGGGGCAAGTGCTGTTAGCAAGCACCTATGAAGGCCGGAACGGTACACGAGGGGGTGGGTGGTCAGCACCACGCCCGACCGCCTTTGTCTCCCTAGTGGCACAATGTTTACACACCGCACCAGGTACTCATTTGAGGCTGAGTCGACCTAGGGGAGGCCCGGGACAGGTTCAGATAATCGTCACCGGTGTTGGCCGTGAGCGGCACACACACGTGTACATGTGTACACATGATGACATGCATTGAACACACACACACACAGGTCTACACATGTACACAGCAGAGAGCACAGTGAATATAATCTGCGGTGTAACTCTGGAACACAACACCCACGCACAGACAGACAAAGGTGCCCTGTGTACAGCCTTGCAGATTGTTGGGTCAAGTTCCACGCCGTGCGCACCCAATCAGCACATCCACCACCACGCTCATTCACGTGCACAGAGACGAAGGGCCCCTACGAAGGCCGGCACGGCGCCCGGGCCGCCTATATCTCCCCGGTGGGGCGATGTTCACGACTCATTTGAGGCCGAGCCGACCTAGGGGAGACCCAGGAACGGTTCGGCACACACACACATACCCAGGACCCCTCTCACGCTCCGCACCGCCCTTTGAATCCCCCCCCCGCCCCGCACGTCATCGGAAACCAAATTCCACGATTCTGGGACTCGAACCAAAGTGGAAGCCGCGGGGCAGGAAACCAGTGGAGCCAGGCGGTCACGTGACACCAGCTGGAGCTGGTCCAGCAGCCACCGCCCTGACACCCACCAGCTGCTGCTGCCCCCCCCTGCCCCCCCCCCCTCTGTCCCCATATCCACTCTGCACCTTCCTCCCCCCCTGCCCTCCCAACTCTGCACCTCCCTCCCCCTATGTCCATCCCTCCCCCTCTACCCCTCCCCCCGACGTCTTCACCTCCCTTAGCCTTGTGCCCCCCCCCCATGCCCCTCCCCTCTGCACCTCTCCCCCCCTCCCCCCTCTGCCTCTACCCATAGACTCAACACTGCCCATAGACTCAACACTGCCCATAGACTCAACACTGCCCATAGACTCAACACTGCCCAAAGACTCAACACTGCCCATAGACTCAACACTGCCCATAGACTCAACACTGCCCATAGACTCAACACTACCCATAGACTCAACACTGCCCATAGACTCAACACTGCCCATAGACTCAACACTGCCCATAGACTCAACACTGCCCAAAGACTCAGCACTGCCCACAGACTCAACACTGCCCATAGACTCAACACTGCCCAAAGACTCAACACTACCCATAGACTCAGCACTGCCCATAGACTCAACACTGCCCATAGACTCAACACTGCCCATAGACTCAACACTACCCATAGACTCAACACTACCCATAGACTCAACACTGCCCATAAACTCAGCACTGCCCATAGACTCAACACTGCCCATAGACTCAACACTACCCATAGACTCAACACTGCCCATAGACTCAACATTACCCATAGACTCAGCACTGCCCATAGACTCAACACTACTCATAGACTCAGCACTGCCCATAGACTCAACACTGCCCATAGACTCAACACTACCCATAGACTCAACACTACCCATAGACTCAACACTACCCATAGACTCAACACTACCCATAGACTCAACACTGCCCATAGACTAACACTACCCATAGACTCAGCACTACCCATAGACTCAGCACTGCCCATAGACTCAGCACTACCCATAGACTCAACACTGCCCATAGACTCAGCACTACCCATAGACTCAACACTGCCCATAGACTCAGCACTGCGCATAGACTCAACACTGCCCATAGACTCAGCACTACCCATAGACTCAGCACTGCCCATAGACTCAACACTGCCCATAGACTCAACACTACCAATAGACTCAACACTGCCCATAGACTCAACACTGCCCATAGACTCAACACTGCCCATAGACTCAACACTGCCCATAAACTCAACACTACCCATAGACTCAACACTGCCCACAGACTCAACACTGCCCATAGACTCAACACTACCCATAGACTCAACACTACCCATAGACTCAACACTGCCCATAGACTCAACACTGCCCATAAACTCAACACTACCCATAGACTCAACACTGCCCATAGACTCAGCACTGTCCATAGACTCAACACTGCCCATAAACTCAACACTACCCATAGACTCAACACTGCCCACAGACTCAACACTGCCCATAGACTCAACACTACCCATAGACTCAACACTACCCATAGACTCAACACTACCCATAGACTCAACACTGCCCATAGACTCAACACTGCCCATAAACTCAACACTACCCATAGACTCAACACTGCCCATAGACTCAGCACTGCCCATAGACTCAACACTGCCCATAAACTCAACACTACCCATAGACTCAACACTGCCCACAGACTCAACACTGCCCATAGACTCAACACTACCCATAGACTCAACACTGCCCATAAACTCAACACTACCCATAGACTCAACACTGCCCACAGACTCAACACTGCCCATAGACTCAACACTACCCATAGACTCAACACTGCCCACAGACTCAACACTATCCATAGACTCAACACTGCCCACAGACTCAACACTACCCATAGACTCAACACTGCCCATAGACTCAACACTGCCCATAAACTCAACACTACCCATAGACTCAACACTGCCCACAGACTCAACACTGCCCATAGACTCAACACTACCCATAGACTCAACACTGCCCATAAACTCAACACTACCCATAGACTCAACACTGCCCATAGACTCAACACTGCCCATAGACTCAACACTACCCATAGACTCAACACTGCCCATAGACTCAACACTGCCCATAGACTCAACACTGCCCATAGACTCAACACTGCCCATAGACTCAACACTGCCCATAGACTCAACACTGCCCATAGACTCAACCCCCCCGCCCCCCCCCCCCCCCAACAAGTCGTGGTGAGAGTGAGTGGTGAGTCTGTGGTGAGAGTGAGTGGTAAAGTTGTGGTGAGTGTGAGTGGTGAGGGGCCACCGCGATGCACAGGTGAAACTCACCTGGAAAAACTCCTGCCCAATGTTCCCTCCCATCTCCCTGCAAAACCACGGCGGAGAGGAGAGAGGGGGGGGGTAGGAAGCGGGGGGGGGAGACACGGGGCGATCAGGGCGACCATTAGCATGGTTGTATACGTACGGTGCGAAAAAAGTTCAACGTCGTACGTGCAAGGAATTCGTTGCCCGCGCATGTGGGGGGGGGGGGGGGGCTGGCTTGCGAGTAGAAATTAATTACCGGCGTAAGGCACTACCACTACGATACGAGGTTACGGCCATCCATATTATATCCAAAATAAATCACTTGGTGACGCTTGCTGCTACAGCTGTGTTAGCAGTGGTGCACGGACTCACGCAACAACATTAGTCAATGAAAGGAAATGGCGACGTTTCAGGCAATGATTGCCCTCCTTCATATAAAAAAGGGCCATTGCTGTGAACGAGGGTCCTCGTGTATTGCCCACATCGCTGCCAACACGCAGTCAGAACATCCCCATGGCACCACCCGCAGTACCATTCGCTTGTCACGCAGTTCTATTTGGTTCATTTAACACGTCGACTTTTGGCCCACTCAGAACGCTTCACAGCGGACTTGTGAAGTCACCTGGATGGGCCTCAACACGGAACTAAACACCACCACAACCACCTCTTCTTCCTACGTGCCCTGCGAAGAGCCCTCTATCTCGTCCATTCAACACAAGTGTCGTCCCGTCCATTCAACCCAAGTGCCTCGTCCATTCAATCCCGGGGGAGGAGGGGTTGTTGAATTCTCGGGATCTGACAATAGCAGACTGATTAGCTCAGTGCGGTGTTCTTCACGAACTTTCAGAGGGGGGGGGGGGGGGGTTGGGAGGGGTTGGTGGGGTGTGGGTGCCACTTTCGCCGATAAGGCATCGTCGGTGTGTTGAGGGGCTGCCACACCATATGAAACCATTGGGAGTTTGTGACAGCAGCACAGTGATGAAGATGATGGGGCACCAAGGGCCACACGAAAGGTCACCAGGGGCCACACTGAAGGCCGCCGAGGGGCCACACTGAAGGCCACCAGGGGCCGCACTGAAGGCCGCCAGGGGCCGCACTAAAGGCCGCCAGGGGCCGCACTAAAGGCCACCAGGGGCCGCACTAAAGGCCACCAGGGGCCACACTAAAGGCCACCAGGGGCCACACTGAAGGCCGCCGAGGGGCCACACTGAAGGCCACCAGGGGCCACACTAAAGGCCACTGGGGGCCACACTGAAGGCCACCAGGGGCCGCCGGTGGCCCCGGGTGGCCTTGCAATGAAGACCGCTGGGCCAGGTGACTTTTCCCCGTGCGGCCACGACTGGCGACCGAACCCAGCGGCGTCACCGACTCCCTCCAGCCGGGAGGCGTCAGTGTAGCCACAGACTCCAACCTGTCCCTCGGGAGCCCATCGTGCAACATCAACCCACCACCACCACGCTCCCCTTGGCTGTCACTCCAATTCCCGTCTTGGTAAAGCGGCCCTCTCCTCCGCCATGCACACCACCACGTGACCCACCCAGTGCCGGACTAAGCTAGTGCGGGGCCTGTAGCACATGTTATAAAGGGGACCTAAATTAAAAAAAACATCAATATTAAAACACAAATTTTTAACTTGCATAGTAAAGTAATTGTATTTTTTCATTTGCTATACAGCCAGATAATACGAGAAATCGCTAACCTTAAACACCCGGTCGTTTGTAAAAGTTCAAGGCGGTATAGTACTATAGTAATAGAGCAAGTGCAGAATCACTGAACCGGAATTGATAGCTTGAAAGCATTTAGCGCGGGTCCCTTGAAAGTGCGGGGCCCGTAGCTACTACATGTGTAGCTACTACATGTGTAGCTACTACATGTGTAGCTACTACACGTGTAGCTACTACACGTGTAGCTACTACACGTGTAGCTACTACACGTGTAGCTACTACACGTGCAGCTACTACACGTGCAGCTACTACACGTGCAGCTACTACACGTGCAGCTACTACACGTGCAGCTACTACACGTGTAGCTACTACACGTGCAGCTACTACACGTGCAGCTACTACACGTGCAGCTACTACACGTGCAGCTACTACACGTGTAGTAGCTACTTGTACTACGAGGATAATCCGACATTGGTCCCACCCATCACTAACTACCTCCTCCGATTCGTGGCAGGTATAAACCACGATGTCATCCTCCACGTTCTCCTCTGAACCTCCAAGTGGCTTGCCCCCCACGTGGCCAAGATAATCCCTCGATAGAAGCTGCGTGCCTCTATAAAGTACTGAAAGACCAATGATCACCCCCCCCCCATCACTTACACAGCAGCCTGATGATTGATGAGTGTTGGAGGTAATTATGACAGTGATTTGAGATAAACAGTTATAATTACCAGGTTAACACCTTTGTTGAGTAATGATTATGAAGATGAGTGATGATCGTGATCACACCACCATCAATGATCATACTAATTGATCAGTGATGATTGGCAGTTAAAATAAGTGACGATGACGTAAGATGATCATCATAACAGTAAGATCATAACAGTGATCGTGATCATAAGTGATCATAACGGTGATTATGATCATGACGGTGATTATATAATTATGATCATAACCAGTGATGACGATGACGTCACTGACGAGGATGGTTGTTGGTGATGGTGGTGGTGATGGTAGTGGTGGTAGTAGTGGTGGTAGTGGTGATGGTAGTGGTGGTGGTAATGGTAGTGGTGATGGTGGTGGTAGTGGTGGTAGTAGTGGTGGTAGTGGTGATGGTGGTGGTAGTGGTGGTGGTAATGGTAGTGGTGATGGTGGTGGTAGTGGTGGTAGTAGTGGTGGTAGTGGTGATGGTGGTGGTAGTAGTGTGATGGTGGTAGTGGTGGTGATGGTGGTGGGAGTGGTGGTAGTAGTGGTGGTAGTGGTAGTAGTGGTGATGATGGTGGTGGTTGTAGTGTTAGTGGTGGTGGTGGTAGTAGTGGTGATGATGGTGGTGGTTGTAGTGTTAGTGGTGGTGGTGGTAGTAGTGGTGGTGATGGTGGTGGTAGTGGTGGTGGTGATGGCAGTAGTAGTGGTAATGGTGGTAGTAGTGGTGATGGTGGTAGTAGTGGTGATGGTGGTAGTAGTGGTGATGGTGGTAGTGGTGGTGGTAGTAGTGGTGGTGGTAGTGGTGGTTGCTGTGGCGCAGTTATTTCCACTGCACTCCCCACCCCATCCCGGGCCCCCTTCCATCGCTGCTGCCCCCCCACCACCACCCCCCCACTACCACCTCCCCACTTACCCGACCACTTGGAGGAAGCCCCCCGCGAGACGGTTGAACATGAACATGGTGGCTCAGAGTGGGGAGAGAGCGCGAGGCGTCAGCGAGCTACAGAGTTGGTGGTCGTGGTGATGGTGGTGGCCGTGGCGGTGGTGGTGGTCGTGGCGATGGTGGTGGCCGTGGTGATGGTGGTGGCCGTGGTGATGGTGGTGGTCGTGGTGGTGCAAGAGGCCGTAGTGGGTTGACACTGGGAGTGGCGGGGGGGAGGAGTCAGTGGGGAGCAGGGGCGGAGCCAGGGGGGAGATGGGAGGGGCCAGGGGGGAGATGGGAGGGGGGGGAGATGGGAGGGGGGGAGCCAGGGAGGGAGATGGGAGGGGCCACGGTTCCGATCCCTCCCCCTTACCCCCTAACCCCTCCCCCTCGCCCCCCCTCCCCCTTACCCCCATTCACTCGTCACCGCATGATGTGTGTACACGTGTTTGTGTTGCGTGTTGGGGGAGCGGTGGCGCACTGGTTAGCGCGCCGTGCTGCGCTGCAGGAGCAGACGGTGGCTAGGAGATGTTGACTACCTCGCCTGGTGTGCAGGAGGTCGTGGGTTCGATCCCGACCCTGACGCCTGCTGCTGTATATTTGGAGTTTGCGTGTCTCTCTCTCTCATCATAATCACGGTGGCTAGGAGATGTTAACTCCCTCGCCTGGTGTACAGGAGGTCGTGGGTTCGATCCCGACCCTGACGCCTGCTGCTGTATATTTGGAGTTTGCGTGTCTCTCTCTCTCATCATCAGGGTGGCTATGAGATGTTAACTACCTCGCCTGGTGTACAGGAGGTCGTGGGTTCGATCCCGACCCGACGCATGCTGCTGTATATTTGGAGTTTGCGTGTCTCTCTCTCTCCCTGTGATCGCGTGGATTTTTCTCCGGGTCCTCCGGTTTTCCCCCTCCACATTTAGAATCAACACCACGCGTTTTAGATTAGTTAGCTACTCTATAAATGTCCACGTGATAAGCCACCACTTTGTTGAGCTATCTTTTGTGACGGGGCCTTGCCTGGTCAAATTAATTTTTAAAAACATTTTTTACATTTTATTTTGAACAGTTACAGCGAATATCCAAACCGGTCCTCTGGGCTTCCCCTAGGTCGACTCAGCCCTAGCAACGGCGGTCACTGCATCATCGCGCGCTTTCAGATGCGCTTCTGCGGCCGTCTGAAACGCTCTTCCTTACGATATTAGGCAATCACTGGGAGCGATGCACATTGAAACCATCAACATTTAGATTTTAAACTAATTTCTTTAGAGCAACTTTTAGTTCTCGGTTTGCTGTCCTTCCCCCGGACATCCGACGAGCTACGTACGGTGCGAAAGAAGTTCAACACGCACACAGACGGGTACCCCCCGGGTGCAGTGTGCAGTGACCATCAGCACTGGGGAGACAAAGGCGGCCGGGCGTGGTGCTGGGTCACCCACACCATCGTGCGCTGTGCCGGCCCCTGTAATTCGCAAGGAGCAACAGTCTGTGTTGGGTGACACGGGGGGGGGGGAGCTTCGTGTAGGTGACAGGGAACGAGACCACACCCTTGCCATGACTCATGCCCAGTGATGAGAGCCTTTGTGTGTGCGCGTGGCTGTGTGTATCTGTGTGTGTGTCTGTGTGGGTGTGGCTCTGTGTGCGTGGCTGTGTGTGTGTGTCTGTGTGTGTGGCTGTGTGTGTGTCTCTGTGTGTGTCTCTGTGTGGGTGTGGCTGTGTGTGTGTGGCTGTGTGTGTGCGTGGCTGTGTGTGTGACTGTGTGGGTGTGGATGTGTGTGTCTCTGTCTGTGTGTGTGGCTGTGTGTGTGGCTGTGCGTGTCTGTCTGTATGTGGCTGTGTGTGGCTGTGTGTGATTTGCGCAATTTGCGGAAGCCAAATTAAATGCAATTTAAAAAAAGTAGAATGTAAAATGATAGCATTTTCGTGAACGTAATTTAAACCGCGTTGTAAATAGGTGTTTGTTGTTGTTGTTGTTCTTTTAACGCAACCTGTTTGTTGAACAGGAATCTCACCATGGTGATTGTAAAGAGGGGGGGGGGGTCCCGATTCGTAGCTTTGGCCACCAGGGGAGAGGGGGGAGGGGCAAGGCACCCGCCCTGTCCCCCACACTCATCACTGCGGCGACAGCCACTGCCTGGGATGGCGTCAGGCTCTCAAGCGCGGCCCGGTCTCCAATGAACAATATAAACCCCATAGACATAGAGACCCCATAGAGACCCCATAGACATGGAGATCCCATAGACATAGAGACCCCATAGACATAGAGACCCCATAGACATAGACACCCCATATACATAGAGACCCCAAAGACATAGAGACCCCATAGACATAGACACCCCATAGACATAGACACCCCATAGACATAGAGACCCCATAGAGACCCCATAGACATCGAGACCCCATAGACATGGAGATCCCATAGACGTAGAGACCCCATAGACATAGAGACCCCATAGACATAGAGACCCCATAGACATAGACACCCCATAGAGACCCCATAGACATGGACACCCCATAGACATAGAGACCCCATAGAGACCCCATAGACATAGAGACCCCATAGACATAGAGACCCCATAGACATAGAGACCCCATAGAGACCCCATAGACATAGACATAGAGACCCCATAGAGACCCCATAGACATAGAGACCCCATAGACATAGAGACCCCATAGACATAGACACCCCATAGAGACCCCATAGACATAGAGACCCCATAGAGACCCCATAGACTTAGAGACCCCATAGACATAGAGACCCCATAGAGACCCCATAGACATAGAGACCCCATAGACATACGTAGACGGGGTTGTGACTAAACCGGTTTCTCAAGTCTAGCGAGTCGCTGGTGTCGGCTCTGTGAACTCTGCCTGCCATGCTGCCTCGAGTGACGTGTCACTTGACAGCTGTTAAAATAGTTTTTAAAAAGAGCTTCATAGCTCATCGGATTTCTCCAGGATGAAGATTCTGAGTAAATTGTTGTTGTTGTTGTTGTTGTCCCTCCCCCGCCACCTTCGATTATCACGGTTGGTACACAAAAAATGTAACATACACACTAGCCATAGACTCAACACTGCCCATAGACTCAACACTGCCCATAGACTCAACACTGCCCATAGACTCAACACTGCCCATAGACTCAACACTGCCCATAGACTCAACACTGCCCATAGACTCAACACTGCCCATAGACTCAACACTGCCCATAGACTCAACACTGCCCATAGACTCAACACTGCCCATAGACTCAACTCTGCCCATAGACTCAACACTACCCATAGACTCAACACTGCCCATAGACTCAACACTGCCCATAGACTCAACACTGCCCATAGACTCAACACTGCCCATAGACTCAACACTGCCCATAGACTCAACACTGCCCATAGACTCAACACTACCCATAGACTCAACACTGCCCATAGACTCAACACTGCCCATAGACTCAACACTGCCCATAGACTCAACTCTGCCCATAGACTCAACACTACCCATAGACTCAACACTGCCCATAGACTCAACACTGCCCATAGACTCAACACTGCCCATAGACTCAACACTGCCCATAGACTCAACACTGCCCATAGACTCAACACTGCCCATAGACTCAACACTGCCCATAGACTCAACACTACCCATAGACTCAACACTGCCCATAGACTCAACACTGCCCATAGACTCAACACTGCCCATAGACTCAACACTACCCATAGACTCAACACTGCCCATAGACTCAACACTGCCCATAGACTCAACACTGCCCATAGACTCAACACTGCCCATAGACTCAACACTACCCATAGACTCAACACTACCCATAGACTCAACACTGCCCATAGACTCAACACTACCCATAGACTCAACACTGCCCATAGACTCAACACTGCCCATAGACTCAACACTGCCCATAGACTCAACACTGCCCATAGACTCAACACAGCCCATAGACTCAACACTGCCCATAGACTCAACACTACCCATAGACTCAACACTACCCATAGACTCAACACTGCCCATAGACTCAACACTGCCCATAGACTCAACACTACCCATAGACTCAACACTGCCCATAGACTCAACACTACCCATAGACTCAACACTACCCATAGACTCAACACTACCCATAGACTCAACACTACCCATAGACTCAACACTGCCCATAGACTCAACACTACCCATAGACTCAACACTACCCATAGACTCAACACTGCCCATAGACTCAACACTACCCATAGACTCAGCACTGCGACACAAAAGCAAAGTTAATAATCCACTCCATTAATAATAACACTGTGTAACAAAAATGTTATTTTTGTTCCTGGGCAGTAAAAGTGTTATTTCCTAATTGCTTATGCCTCAAAAGTACAGGAAGTGGCAATTATTCCCCACAAACTTTGCTTTTGTGACCAGGACAGTGATATTTTGAAATTTACCTATTTTCAATGAGAAAACGCGGTGTGCATTTGCGTCTTTCGTTCACATAAAGTCGTGGTCACAAAAGCAAAGTTTGTGGGGATTACAGCCATTTTCTATACTTGTTAGGCATAAACAATTAAAAAAATAACACGTAGTACCGAGGATCAAAAATTGTGTTCCATAGTGTGATGATGACGACGTTGATGATGACTGATCATGACGATGATTTGATGGTAATTTGAACTTTCTGTTTTGCCGCATTCAAGTAAACCACCACCACCACCACCATCATCATCGTCGTTATCATCGTCGACCGCAGTTTTCTACGTACTTGGCACTTGTGCCAGGCTAGGTGCACCTGTGAGGTGACGTTCGCACTGGACTGTAATATGTATAACCATCACCGATTAGCACGCTTGGCTACGTACGGTGCGAAAGAAACTCAACATACATGATGTAATCAAAATCATCACATCGTATTATCACATTCATCATCACCATCACAATGCATCGTAGTAATACTGTAATTACAATCGTCGCGTCATCCACTACACCACAACGACAACCACTTACCCCACATAGTTAAAGAAGCCAGACGCAACCTTGTTAATCATGAACATGATGATGCTGCTGCTGGAGACGATGTCGCTGCTGCTGCTGCTGATGATGGCGGTGGTGATGGTGATGAAAGGTTTCGTGAGGGCAGGGAACGCCTGGTAGGGGAATGAGACCCGTCCCACGCAGACACACCCACACACACCCACGCTCACACGCACACTGACACACACACACTCACTCACATACACACTGACACACACACTCACACACCCACACAGACACACCCACACGCACGCACACACTGACACACACACACCCACACACACTCACACTGACATACACACACTCACTCACACACACACACACCCACACACACTCACACTGACACACACACACTCACACACTGTTGTATCCTAACCCTTCTTCCAAACTTGATATTTTTTATATATTATCATCATTGATATATAATGAATGAAAACACACCAAAGCGCAGTAAACTGCAAAACACCAGGTGTTGTAGTAATGAACGGGAGGAGGGCTAAGATGGCAGAATTACAACCTTGCTTCAGGGATAGATAAGGCCTGATAAACGGACACCTGTCACCCGTGCAGGCGGCAGAGACAGTGGGAAAGTCAGCCAGACATAGCTAAGGCAAAAAGCCCAACCATCTATGACCTCAGCACATGGGCGAATAATGGAACAGTGTCGACTCGAATGTAATGAAAGGAAGCAGAGGCGCCTTTGTCTGGATCACGGCCACAGAAGGCCGGGGGGGTCATCACTGATTGTGTGTTAGGGATTTCGAGCTAATTGGAACACGTGCACACAGGGAGGAGGAATACGCCTTGTTCTGCTGCAGCTGAAAGAGCCAAGATAAGCCCAGCTCAAGGTTGTGTATACAGGAGAGGGGGCTGATTAACAACCACTGCACGTCTGAACGTGAGGTGGCCTTGTCCTGAAATTAATCACACTCCCAGAGCAGAAGGTTGGATGACCACAGTGAGGCGAGAATAGGGTGTTGTTACTCTCAAGGCTGCTGGCTCAGCTGAACAGCGAGGCTGCGGGGGTTACCAAAAGTTCGTGTTCGCCTAGTTAAGTCAAAAAGCTCAATTATTCTGTATTGCTATTAAAGTCACTGTTAAAGTCGGAATTTAACAACAGGGTAGGCTCGACCCGAAGCATAACGGGATGAATCACCACCAGGTCAAAATAAAATACATAATAAAAGAGCGATGTTAAACCCAGGGTCGGAGAGAAAGGGAGATCCCGGCCGTCTTTGTATCCCCGCAGCGCGGGATGGGAGTGTGTATATGCTCGGGGAGGCACCTCCACTTGGGTCAAGCACCACGATGGGAAACGACACACCTTAGGCTACATACAGAATCATAACTGGGAAATGGTAAGGGACAAATGTTAATTTAAAACTTTTTAACCATGTCTTTGTGTGCTGTGAGGGTCGGAGGGAGTGTGCCCCTCCCTCCAGGTGGTGCAACACGGACAAAGATGCCTATGAGACGATTTGTACGTCTGTGTTTTGGTTCATGAAGAAGGCCAAACAAGGGATAAATCGCACCCAGACAGAGAGACGACCTCGAGGCAATTTGTAACACCTGATTGTTTGCTCGTGGATTTTATGGAGGGAATATGACCACGGGATATATCGTGGGTGATGCACACAAGGACACACGGACGTACGGACACACACATGAACACACCTACACACGGACAGATCCTGACACAGTAAATCAAAAGAAAACCCCGCCTTGTGGGCAGGACCCAAAGGGATTTTTCGGCATAAAAGAAAGGACTCTGAGCATTGGAAACCAGTTGGACCAGGAGAGTCAACTCATCACGAGGGCGACCAACGGGTCGACTCATGAGCGAGCTCGACCGGAAGGGTCGGCTCGACTCATCAGCCGAGTTCGACCAAGAGGGTCGAACTCACCAGCCGAGCTGCGACTAACGGGTCGGCTCGACTCTTCAGCTTCTGGGACTCAGCCGAGTTCAGCTGGCTCTCGGGGCTCGACTCGAGCGGCTCCCCGTCTCCTCTGCAGGCGGGCAAGACCCGCTTGACAGCTCAACCTGCCGCGTCAGAGGCCCCTGCTGGCAGCCAGGGTCGCGGTCTGGCGACGAGAGGACGACGGTGCGCTGCGAGCGAGCTGCGGGCGCCACCTACCGACCGGGTTCCGAACTACGACAGCGTATCAACAGGCATCCAACCAATTCCCCACGGCGACAGAGGAGCGACTAATACGTATGACGCGCACCGCCCCCTCACCACACGACCACCAGGCGTTTGTTTGACATAAAGAACCGACTCCGAACACTGACTATTGAAGACAACTCTTACCACTCAAACCCACTCGAACCCATAAGCCATCCGTGGCTGTGAAGAAAAACTCGAGACCGAGTGATGGCCATCCGTCATTTATAAGAGTATTATCTTTAATATTTAGTGGACTGTACTCTTAATCGCATAAATTCCCAACAGATCCATCAATACGAATTGATTCTTGGCACCTCCTTCCGCCGAGCCACTCTGTTGTCAGATAACCTGCGATGTATCTGTTGAGATTGGTGCCTTTAAGAATAATAACTGTTTTGATTGTGTTTTATCGCCGTATAATCTTTCAAGTATCTTTCATTCATTAACGTTAAGGTTTTCTTAGCATAGTATTTGCATGTTTTAACGACTCTCTCCCACTAACAACCATCGCGTTACGCGGGATCCATGTGCCGTTGTCAAGTGAAATCAGACAATCATTGATGATACTGTATTGATGCCGTGTTGACGTTCCGGGATTGAGAGTTCGCATACTATATCATAGTCGAAGTTGAATTAGTAATAAATTGATTAATACAGAAGTGGTTGTGTGATTCTTTCCTGAAGTCTATGCATAAGATCTGATTCTGCGTTGAGATCTGAACTTGGTGACCTTAATAAACACACTAACACATACTCAGTAAATGTTAAAGCGATAACGGGGCGAACCGGGGACCTAAAGATAAGCGAGAATAAGACGAACCTAGACAACGATGCCGAGTTAATCTAAGTTAATCTTGTATACTTACACCACACCTGCATAACTGCATACGATTAATTGCCTTATTCCGATCGATAACCCACCCTCGTCACCGAGGCGGGGTCTGGTTATCATAACGACTTGCATTATCATAATTACACCCACTCGCATAATTACTACGATTACCTCTCGAATTGGCATAATTAAATGTGCATAATTACATAAATTAATATATTTCCGGATAATTACACATTTGGCCAAATTTCATTTGATTATTATTATTTTCACTGAATATTCATAACCCACATATACAACATAATAATTCACCCACGCACGCATACAACATATCAAAATATTCACACCCAACATATACAACAACACCCACACGCACGCACACACCCACACAGACATACCCACACATACTGACACACTGACACACACACTCACACACTGACACACACACTCACACACGCACACTGACACCCACCCACACACACCCACGCTCACACGCACACTGACACACACACACTCACTCACACACACACTGACACACACACTCACACACACACTCACACTGACACACACACACACTCACACACCCACACGCACGCACACACCCACACAGACATATCCACACATACTGACACACTGACACACACACTCACACACTGACACACACACTCACACACGCACACTGACACCCACCCACACACACCCACGCTCACACGCACACTGACACACACACACTCACTCACACACACACTGACACACACACTCACACACACACTCACACTGACACACACACACACTCACACACCCACACGCACGCACACACCCACACAGACATATCCACACATACTGACACACTGACACACACACTCACACACTGACACACACACTCACACACGCACACTGACACCCACCCACACACACCCACGCTCACACGCACACTGACACACACACACTCACTCACACACACACTGACACACACACTCACACACACACTCACACTGACACACACACACACTCACACACCCACACGCACGCACACACCCACACAGACATATCCACACATACTGACACACTGACACACACACTCACACACTGACACACACACTCACACACGCACACTGACACCCACCCACACACACCCACGCTCACACGCACACTGACACACACACACTCACTCACACACACACTGACACACACACTCACACACACACTCACACTGACACACACACACACTCACACACCCACACGCACGCACACACCCACACAGACATATCCACACATACTGACACACTGACACACACACTCACACACTGACACACACACTCACACACGCACACTGACACCCACCCGCACACACCCACGCTCACACGCACACTGACACACATACACTCACTCACACACACACTGACACACACACTCACACACACCCACACACACACCCACGCTCACACGCACACACGCACACACTGACACACACACACTCACACCCACACAGACACGCCCACACACACTCACACACTGACACCCACACTCACACCCACACAGACACACCCACACACCACACACACTGACACACACACACAGACGCACCCCACCTCCACACACCACACACACTGACACACACTCACACACCCATACACTCACACTGACACACACTCACACAGTCACTTACATAATGTAATCGTGCAAGCGATACAGACACACTGGAACAACAAAGACGCCGCCTTTGTGTTGCGCGTGTCGAGTTTTTTGTCCTTCCCCCGCACCTCCGATGAGCACGGTTGGCTACGTACGGCGCGAAAGAAGTCCCACATACACACGATACACACATCGACATACAGGTGCTGTTCGCGAGCACCTATGAAGGCCGGCACGGCACAGGAGAGGGTGGGTGGACATCAACACCACTCCCGGTCGCCTTTGTCTCCCCAGTGGCAATATTTACACACAGCACCAGATACTCATTCGAGGCCGAGTCGACCTAGGGGAGGCCCAGGACCGGTTCAGATTAATCGCCATTGACGGTGTTGGTGGCCGTGAGCGGGAATCGAACCCGGGTCTGCCGGGTTTGCAGGCGCAGAGTTGCGCTAACCGCTGCGCCACCGCTCCCCACTCGTACACAGACACACACACAGACACACGCACACAGACACACACACAGACACACGCACACAGACACACGCAGTCAATGTCAGCACGTGCTGTGTGTGATAGAACCCCGCACGCGGTACACACACACACTGGAACAACAAAGACAAAGATCCCCCGTATAGCCTCGCCAGGCTGTTGCGGCAAGTGCTGTTAGCGTGCACCTATGCAGGCCACACACACACAATCGAACATCTCGATCTTACATAATACCGTACAGTAATCACAAGGTGTGCACAAAGATAAAGGTTACCCAGCCTCGCCAGGCTGTTGGGGCAAGTGCTGTTAGCAAAGCGCCTTGTGAAGGCCGGCACGCAAAGCTGTCAATCCCGTACGGTCTACCCCGTATTTTTGTACAGGGGAATTGGGGTTTCAGGTCCATACGGCGTACAGCCATTTCAATACGGACACAACAAAATGTTTAACATACTTCCCACCATGCAACAAACTTGAAATTTGGCATATGGGTAGCTTCCAGAATGTACACAATGCAAAAAAGTATAAAAATAGACTTTTGCATTTGGGGGAGCAATAATGGATATATTTTGCACGGCAAGTGAGCGGTGACGTCACATCCGTGATGTCACCCGCATGCGGCAGCGTCACGCAGTGTGCCTGCTGACGTCACGCACCCCCCCCCCACCCTCCACGTCGGCCATGTAAAGCTCGTATTGTACATTTTTGTTACGCAACTGACAAAAGCGAGGGCTTCTAATATAGTGATAGGTTTTTACCCTTTCAACTGGTACAATAACTGACACCTTTATACAAGGCATGATGTTTGCAATAACCACAACACAAGCAGTCAAAATGCTAACAAAAAGAAACAACTCTGATGATGATAATGATATGCACTGTCCTTGATGTTGATTGGTCCACACCCGAGACAGCTTTTCTTAGAGCCTAGTCTCCATTGGTGTTGGACCAGTTGAAAGGGTAAAAATCTACTACTATATTTTGCCACTGGTAAAGGAGGTCTCAGTGTAAATGCTTACCCCGAGCTCTCAATACTCTGATAGTGCGCTGTCTTTGAGTTGTACGCCTTTTGGCGTCATCTGGTCCAACACCAATGGAGACTAGGTTCTAAGAAAAGCTGTCTCGGGTGTGAACCAATCAACTTCAAGGACAGTGCAAATCATCATTATCATCATCAGAGTTGTTTCTTTTTGTTTGCATTTTGACAGCTTGTGTTGTGGTTATTGCAAACATGATGCCTTGTATAAAGGTGTCAGTTTTTGTACCAGTTGAAAGGGTAAAAACCTATTACTATATTTTGCCACTGGTAAAGGAGGTCTGACCGACGGTTCGACCGGGGCCGGCGAGCGGCAGCTTGCGTCCCCAACGCCGACCGCGGCAAAACCGCCGGGACGGTTGTCAACCACCGCAGTCTCGCGCCGCCCGTGCCGGTGCGTGCCGGTGCTCGCCGGTGCTCGCCGGTGCGTGCCGGTGCGTGCCGGTGCTCGCCGGAGGCCCTTGGCTTTCCCCGCCCGGTGGAACCGGCGGCCACCTGTGCACAGCTGCAGCGGCCGCAATGCGTCGCAACTCAAACCGCGGCGACACGGGCAGTCGCTCGACACGTGGAGAGGGTCGGAAAACCAAGCGGCAAGAAGAGACGTTTATTGAGGGATCGGTAAACACGACAAACTTTCAAGAGCCGCACGGACAGATCCTCCAGTCATGTGACTCGTCACACACACACACACACAAGAGATGCTCCGGTCACGTGACTGTGGGAGGCCAATCGGGTAGAGCTCGTGACATCACTTGGCTGGCACCTCAAACGGGAATGACATTTGTCGTGATGCTGCTGCTGCTGCTGTTGGCAGTGGTGCACAAATTAACAACTCAACCACATTCTGAATAACCCAAACGGTAATGGATATACATTTATAATTTATATGCATACATCAACCCTCGCTCACCACTCTTCTGGCCTTCGCACTCGATGGGCTCACAAGCGACAACATCACATGCATCCCAGCCCGTGTCTATTTGAGACCGCAACAGCAGAGGATTTCTCTCTCTGGCTGTCACCCGATGATGCTGCTGCTGCTGCTCGTCATTGTACTGGTAGGAACCTCCTGGTTACACCAGCCCACAGGGGATTATTGTGTCCGTCCGTCCGTCGTGCATACACAAATGGGAGGGGTGGGGCTGAGTGGAGAGGGGAGGGTGGGGAGGGGCTGGGGGGTGGAAGGGGTGGGGCTGGGTGGGGAGGGGCTGGTCACCCCGTGGTGCCCTTATAAAACTCAACGTTCAACCTACTCACGCCGGCTTGTGCCCACCCTCACAGTCGGCCATATTTGCGGAATACACCACGCCGCCGTTGACCCTGGCCATTGACCGAGCAACCCAACGTTCCTACCAGCTCCCTCCGCAGGAATGTGTTCAATTTCCGGCGAAACGTCACGGCTACCCGAATTATAAATGTTGCAGTGGCTTCACTCTCCAACACGCAACGGGTGAGTGCTGAACGAGTAACGAATTGGCACGCTTCGTTTTGTTCACGTGACAAAGCTTTCTAATTGGCTGTGTGTCGGGTCTGACGACGCATTCATATTTACCCGATCTAACCTACAAACCTACGATGGATCAATCACATTCGTCGACCGTGCCGCCCCTAAAGAGGGAACAAATTCATAGAAAAATATCTCGGGCAAAAAAAAGGTTTCAGGAATCTCCTCTTCTTGACAATAAAAAAAAATCCATCGCCGCATATTTTTCCGCCGGCTGTTGCCATTGCCCAACACGTCGCTCAAAGAGTTCTGGTTTTTGTTGTTGTTGTTTACCTTTCACGACAAAACCACCGAGGTGCTATCGACGAAACGCGTTGAGTTTGCGCCCGGGGCAAAGCAGCCGGGGAGGGGAGTCACGATTGAGGCAGCAGCAGCAGCAGCGGCAGTCACTGCCGAGTCACCTCGTCTGCCCCGAGGGCGAGTGACACGTGGCGTCGGGGTGAGGCCGAGCGGTAGCGTGGTAGTAGCGTGACGGTAACGTGGCCATAGCCTGGTGATAACGCGGCGGTAACGTGGCCGTAGCCTGGTGATAACGCGACGGTAACGTGGCCGTAGCCTGGTGATAACGCGGTGGTAACGTGGCCGTAGCCTGGCGATAACGCGACGGTAACACGGCAGTCACGTGGCGGTCGCGGCAGGGGAGAATCCGGCGGCAAGCGAGAATCGGAGCGGTGAGCGCCGGATGGGGTAAACCGGATCGCGAGGATCGCCACTCCGACTGCGCCACTGGAGGCCGCCCGCTCTGCCACCACAAACCCGGGGGGGGGACCCACAGTGGCAGGGCTGAGCGAGGTTACTGCCGCTACAGAATGTCGTGACGAGAAGCCATCTTCGTCGAGCCATCACTGGCGATGAAATATAAGCTGCATAGCTCAGCGGGGGCGGCCTTATTAAAATAAAAGTTAATATTTTTTATCGGTCGGGTTATGGGTAAGATTAAGGTTAGGGCGAGTGTTTGGTAGCTTCGTGTGCGCCTCGCTTCGTAACGTACATCCACGTCGGTTTTTGGCTGCTATTATTCTGTGCTTTCCACAGTAACCCAGAGGTCGCCACCGGGGACAGTCCAGGAACCCGGCATTGGATCGGTGCTCGGCACGCGCGAGGCAAGAACCGACTTGTGCCGGGATCTATCGCAGGCCGACGTCACGCGGCGCAGGTTTTGACAACAGGAACGGACCCAGTGGTCTGTTCCTGTCTACATAACAAAGGCTCAGTGCTTTGTTATGTAGACTAGCCGTAGTCTCAAGCCGCACCAACCTTACCATAATAATAAAAAAGGGGGCCTGTCCTGGCCCATCCCCCCCCCCCCTCAACCAGTATATATACAGGGTAGTATCTCTTGGAATTTCTCATTTACTTGATACAGCGAGCGTGCTGTGACGGTTCCACCTGAAGACGGAAGCTGGTGTTGCCTCCGAAACGTCGTGATTTTTATTTTAATTTAATTTTACTTTTATTAATTTAAATTTTTTACCTACGTGACTTTACCGAAAAAACCTAAGGATATGAATCCTTGCAGTCACGAAAGCCTCAAATCGAGAATTAAGACCCAGTGTGCCCCGACTGAGGAACGGTGTCCCGGGGTGCGTTTGGCCTGCCACGTGCTAGGAGGCAGCGGGGCTCCCACAGTCAGCCGCGATGGCAACTCTCTCGACGTTTGGCACTTGCTCAGTTTGACTCGACGATCCGTTAAAACTAAAGGGCGTCCGGGGCGAGCGGAGTGAGCAGTGCACCACCTGGTGTCGGAAAAACGCCGCCGCCCCCCCCCACCCTCGCCCCTCCCACTTCCGAAATTCTCTCCGAGACGTCTCTTATTATTTACAATGGTGGGCAACGACTCTTGACGCACACGCCTCGCTTCAAACGAAGAGCGCTAGCCCGCACGTCGGTGCGGTCTCAGTGCTCGCCGTGTCCCTCCAGTCACCACCATCGACCCCTCGTCTCTCTCCCTCTCTCTCGTCTCTCTCTTCTCTCTCGACCTTGAAAATCCCATTAAACCAGAGGCGGCTGAAACTCACGACCTCGGCAGTGGCGGCTACGACACGGCCATCGTGAGCCCCCCCATCCCCCTCCTCCCCGTGTCACTCGCGCGGGCGACCCGTGCCAACGAACAACGGGCACCAAACGACCAACGCGGTGGTCACGTGACCCGGCGAATGACGCGTAAGCTTACGAGCACGAATGATGAGAGCGTGCGGAGTGTACGGGTTTGCGCGCGCGACTGCGTTTTTCCGCACTGCATTAGGCGCATGCAACCGACTGCGTGCGTCTGTAAGCATTTAGCTGCACATGTGAATGTGTGCGTGTGTAACGGTGTGTGTCCGTGTGTCCCTTCAAAGATGCTCGCTAACAGCACTAGTCCCAACAGCCCGTTAAGGCTATACGGGCAATTTTTGTCTTGGGTCTTTGTCCGTGCGCACGCACTCACAGAACAGTGGCGCAGTGGTTAGCACACTGCACTATGAACTCGGTATCCCAGCCCGGAACAGTAGCAATTATCCAAACTTGTCCCGAGCCTTAAATGAGTAACCTGGAGATACAAAGGCGGCCAGGCGTGGTGTTGACCACCCATCCCGTCGTGTGCCATGCCGGCCTTAATAGGTGCTCGCTATCAGCTCTTTCCCTGACTATACAGGGGATATTTTCGTGGTTCTTTCGGTAAAGTGACGTAGAAGGGAAATAATACAATAAAATAAACAAATTAAAATACAATTTTACTTTCATTCTTTTATTATTTCCCTTCTACGTGACTTTACCGAAAGAACCAAGAATATGAATTCCCTGCAGTCACGAAAGCTTTAAATCGACATTTACACGGGGGATGTTTGTCTTTGTGTGTGCCTGCATACAATATGTACGTGTGTGGGGATATCTTTGCCTGTCTGCGTCTTAACGCGTGTTCGTATCCGTGCGTGTCCGTCGCCGTGCGTGTGTGTGTACGTGTGCACGCGTACGTGTGTATGCGTGTGCGTGTGTATGCGCGTATGTGCGTGTGTGTGTGCATGCACGTGCGTGTGTGTGCGTGCGTGCGTGTGTATGCGCGTACGTGTGTATGCGCGTACGTGTGTGTGTGCGTGTGTATGCGCGTGCGTGCAAGCATGTAGCTGTGCGTGCGTGCAGATGGCGGACCTCCGGGGCGGCCATGTTGCCACCCCCCTCTCCCCTCTCCCCCCCTCTCCCCGTGCCTCCTCCTCTTCAGCGGCCCTCAGGCGTACATGGTGAGCTGCAGCCACTGTCGACGACACACGGGAGTCCACGTCAGCACTTGGGCGTTTGCAGCCACAGACAAAACGTTTGTCGCAGGGCACAATGACGACACCGGTGAAGATGGCGATGAGACGCTGACGACGATGACACCGGCTGTGATGGTGTGCACGTGTGTGTGTGTTGAACTTCTTTGGTGCCGTACGTAGCCAACCGTTCTAATCGGAGGTGCAGTGGGGGGGGGGAAGGACAACAAACTAAACACCAAAAGCGTTTCTAAAGAAATGAGTTTGTCAATCTCGATGATTTAACACATTCCTGCGGAGGGAGCTGGTAGGAACGTTGGGTTGCTCCGTCAATGGCCAGGGTCAACGGCGGCGTGGTGTATTCCGCAAATATGCCCGACTGTGAGGGCGGGCACAAGCCGGCGTGAGTAGGTTAAACGTTGAGTTTTACAAGGGCACCACGGGGTGACCAGCCCCACCCCACCCAGCCCCACCCCCACCCAGCCCCACCCTCCCCACCCAGCCCCTCCCCACCCTCTCCACCCAGCTCCTCCCCACCCTCCCCACCCAGCCCCTCCCCACCCAGCCCCTCCCCACCCAGCCCCTCCCCACCCTCCCCTCCCCACCTAGCCCCACCCTCCCCACCCAGCCCCTACCCACCCTCCCCATCTAGCCCCTCCCTCCCCACCCAGCCCCTCCCCACCCTCCCCACCCAGCTCCTCCCCACCCTCCCCACCCAACCCCTCCCCACCCTCCCTTCACACCCAGCCCCTCCCCACCCAGCCCCTCCCCACCCTCCCCTCTCCACCCCACCCAGCCCCTCCCTCCCCACCCAGCCCCTCCCTGCACGACAGACGGACACAATAATCCCCTGTGCCCAAAGCCGCTGCGAGGATGGCCGGAGTTTGCGTGATGGTTTACGCTCCTTGACGAGCTGATGATGATGATGATGGTAATCATGACGGTAATGATAGTGAGATGCTGATGATAATGATGAGACATAGATTATAATGATGATGATGAGGCACTGATGGTGATGATGATGAGACAGATTATGATGGCGATGCTGATGATGATGGATACACCGACGATGGGTCACTGATGATGCTGATGAGAAACAAACAAGCGGATCCCCTCCCCTCCCTCCCTCCCACCCCCCTCCCTCCCCTCCCCCCCCCCGTCCCTCACCTCCAGCACGTTCAGCTTGATGGTGCCGTCCCCATCCCGGTTGTGAGCTTGGAAGGCGCCTGCGGCACAAACGCGCGGTCACACGGGACGACGTCGTCATGCTGGCGCCACAGTCCGCAACTCCGGT
The DNA here is from genome assembly GCF_964198595.1 of Lampetra fluviatilis. NCBI lineage: Eukaryota > Metazoa > Chordata > Hyperoartia > Petromyzontiformes > Petromyzontidae > Lampetra > Lampetra fluviatilis. The sequence goes on along the minus strand of NC_136326.1, from coordinate 1,733,703 downwards.
CCCGAACTATCAGGAACTCTGTCAGGGACTCTGTCAGGGACTCTGTCAGAGACTCTATCAGAGACTCTGTCAGGAACTCTGTCAGAAACTCTGTCAGGAACTCTGTCAGGGACTCTATCAGAGACTCTGTCAGGAACTCTGTCAGGAACTCTATCAGAGACTCTATCAGAGACTCTGTCAGGAACTCTGTCAGGGACTCTATCAGAGACTCTATCAGTGACTCTGTCAGGAACTCTGTCAGGAACTCTGTCAGGAACTCTGTCAGGAACTCTGTCAGGAACTCTGTCAGGAACTCTGTCAGGAACTCTGTCAGAGACTCTGTCCGGCACCGGGCCGCTTCTCTAATAACGATCGCGTTACTTTTCGCGATCGTTATTGGGACGAGTCTGCGTACGATCGTCCACCCGGGGGCTGCCCGGGTGGACGCTCTCGGTAAGCAGACGGGTTCCCCAACCAACCTCGACCCCAGACACCACCTGCTCAGCAGGCCCAAAGCAATCCACTGCTACGACATCGGTGCTCACGCTCGCGACGCACGCAAGCGGGGTGGGGAGCGGTGCCGTAACTGCCCTACGGACATCTCTCACGGCCAACACCGGTGACGATTATCTGAACCGGTCCCGGGGCCTTCCCTAGGTCGACTCAGCCTCAAACGAGTACCCAGTGCGGCGTGTAGTAAACATCGCCACTGGGGAGACAAAGGCGGCCTCAAGTTTCAAGTTAATTTATTAGGTGTAGCCCTGTGAGCCATTCGGCTCTTGAATCGGGTGCAACCGCAACAAACAGAAAACAAAAACATGAACAAGAAAACATCTTAAAGTGACTAAGTGCAAACAGAAAATCCAAGAAGAGACAGCAAAATATTGCAGAAAATGCACCGTACACAAAAATGTGCAAAAATCCCAGTGGGATGCAAGTCAAACAACAACAACAACCACAAGACAACTTAGATTAAGACCATCCGTCTAACTCTGTACTACAACAAACAAACATGGCCAAACCAAAAAACTTTTCGACGTGGTGCCGGCCACCGATCCCCTCGCGTGCCACGGTGCCGGCCTTCACAGGCGCTGCTACTCGCTAACAGCACTTGCCCCGACAGACTGTGTGAGGCCGCACGGGGGATCTTTGTCTGTGCGCGTACGTACGGAACATGGCCTCCAGGCGAACGAGGCAGCAGATGAAGTTGTCGAAGTCCACGTTGCCGTCCTCCTCCGCGTAGCGGAGCGTGATGACGCGCAGCAGCTGATCGTTCAGCCTGAAGCCTGGGCAACACAAAGATAAAGACGCAGAGTCACACACACAGTCACACAAAGATACAAAGATCCCCCGTATAGCCTTAACAGACTGTAGGGGCAAGTGCTGTTAGCGAGCACCTATGAAGGCCGGAACGGTACACGAGGGGGTGGGTGGCCAGCACCACGCCCGACCGCCTTTGTCTCCCCAGTCGTGATGTTTACACACCGCACCAGGTACTCATTTGAGGCTGAGTCGACCTAGGGGAGGCCCGGGACCGGTTCAGATAATCGTCACTGGTGTTGGCCGTGAGCGGGAATCGAACTCATGTCGCCAGGTTCATAGCGCAGCGCTAACCGCTGCACTATCGCTCCCCACTACACACACACAGTCTCACACACACACAGACAGTCACACATACACACAGTCACACACATACATACAGTTACACAGAATCACACACACAACAACCGCCATTCGCCACTTAGTGGCGAACGGCGGTTGTTGTTGTTGCGTGTCTGCATATATACGTGCATGCATATGCTTGTGCATGCGTATGCTTGTGCGTGCGTGTACATGCGTGTGTGTATGTGTGTGCGTGTAAGTGTGTGCGTGCGTGTCTGCATGTGTGCGTGCCATCCCGTACCGGCGGCTGCCAGGGCGGGTCCCAGCTCCGATGCCGACATCGCACCACTGCGGTCTGCGTCGTACTGCTTGTACAGAGTCTGCAAAGACAAAGATCCCCCGTATAGCCTCGACATACCGTTGGGGCAAGTGCTGTTAGCACCTATGAAGGCCGGCACGGCACACGACGGGGTGGGTCTCCAACACCACGTCCGGCCGCCTTCGTCTCCCCAGTGCCGATGTCTACTACACACCGCACCAGGTACTCATTTGAGGCTGAGTCGACCTAGGGGAGGCCCACGACCGGTTCAGATAATCGTCACCGGTGTTGGCCGTGAGCGGGTCCACAGTGCAGCTACGACACCGCTCCCCACACGCGCCGACGCGCTCCCCGAGTGCGTCGCGAGTTGATCGCTTTTGGCCTGCCGAGCAGATTGCCTGCGGGAATCCAACTGGGGCCGCCGGGAACGTAGCGCGGCGCGCCAACCGCTGCGCCACCACTCCCCGCGACATTCGCACGTCACGCACGGCCTCACCTGCCAGCCCTTGATCTTGTTCCACAGGATCTTGAACTCCTCGTAGCCCAGCTTCCCCGTGCCGTCCGACTGCGCTCGAAGGTCAAGGGTCAATCGGCTTCACGACGGCAGGGAGCCGCCACCGCCACTTGGGGCTCTCCCATCGCGCTGTGCCGCCACGTCGCGCGACACGTCGCTCGTCACGCCGATTTATCCGCCCCACGCTGTCGCGTCGTTCGCGTTCCCCAGCGCGCGCGCACGCTCTGTGTCGCGACGAGTCTTGGCAGCGTCGCGCGACGTATCGCGTCGTTGAGTTGTTTTGTGTAGCGTTGTGTCACGTGGTGCCGTGCCGTGACATTTTGTGCCGTGGCACGTTGTTAGGGTGAGGGTTGTGGGCGTGTCATTGCGTCACGTCGTGTTGTGTCATGTTGTTGTGTCATGCCGTTGTGTCAAGCCGTGTCGTTGTATCGTGTTGTTGTGTTGTCGTGTTGTTGCGTCATGCCGTGTTGTTGCCCCATGTTGTTGCCCCGTGTTGTTGTCGTGTTGTGTCGTTGTGCCGTGTTGTTGTCGTGTTGTTGTCGTGTTGTGTTGTCGTGTGTTGTCGTGTTGTTGTTGTGTTGTCGTGTGTTGTCGTGTTGTGCCGTGTTGTTGTGTTGTCGTGTGTTGTCGTGTTGTTGTGCCGTGTTGTTGTGCCATGCTGTCGTGTTGTGTCGTGTTGCCGTGTTGTTGCCGTGTTGTGTTGTTGTCATTGTGTCGTGTTGTTGTTGTGTTGTTGTTGTGTTGTCGTCGTGTTGTTGTGTCCCCGCTGAGTCAGGATACGTCCATGAGCGCCACCATGCTGCGGCACGACTCGATGCTGAACCCGTCCGTCTTGAGGTCGCGGTCTGAACAGAGACGACCGCACCGGTGACATCGAACTCCCCTGGACTCAGCCGGAGCGACCAACTTTAGCGCTCCGGCAACAGCGCTGTCACTTTGCTCCTCAGCTTGCCAGCAAACAAGTCACCGTTGAGCCTGAGTTTTTCCAATTTTTTAAAAATCTTTTTATTTTTTAATGCAATTTGTTTTTGATACGTTGAATACGCACGCATGTCCGTACGTTGAACTGTATAGGTGCTCGTGAACAGCACCTGTCTGTTGATGTATGTATCGTGTGTATGTGGGACTTCTTTCGTGCCGTACGTAGCCAAACCGTGCTAATCGGAGGTGCGGGGGAAGGACAACAAACTATGGGTGATGAGTCTGTGGGTCTCTGTGTGATGAGTCTATGGGTCTCTGTGCGAGGAGTCTATGGGTCTCTGTGCGAGGAGTCTATGGGTCTCTGTGCGAGGAGTCTATGGGTCTCTGTGTGAGTCTGTGGGTCTCTGTGCGAGGAGTCTGTGGGTCTCTGTGCGAGGAGTCTATGGGTCTCTGTGTGAGTCTGTGGGTCTCTGTGCGATGAGTCTATGGGTCTCTGTGTGAGGAGTCTATGGGTCTCTGTGCGATGAGTCTATGGGTCTCTGTGTGAGGAGTCTATGGGTCTCTGTGCGAGGAGTCTATGGGTCTCTGTGTGAGTCTGTGGGTCTCTGTGCGAGGAGTCTATGGGTCTCTGTGTGATGAGTCTATGGGTCTCTGTGTGATGAGTCTATGGGTCTCTGTGCGATGAGTCTATGGGTCTCTGTGTGAGGAGTCTATGGGTCTCTGTGCGAGGAGTCTATGGGTCTCTGTGTGAGTCTATGGGTCTCTGTGTGAGGAGTCTATGGGTCTCTGTGCGAGGAGTCTACGGGTCTCTGTGTGAGTCTGTGGGTCTCTGTGCGAGGAGTCTATGGGTCTCTGTGTGATGAGTCTATGGGTCTCTGTGTGAGGAGTCTATGGGTCTCTGTGCGAGGAGTCTATGGGTCTCTGTGTGAGGAGTCTGTGGGTCTCTGTGTGAGTCTATGGGTCTCTGTGCGATGAGTCTATGGGTCTCTGTGTGAGGAGTCTATGGGTCTCTGTGCGAGGAGTCTATGGGTCTCTGTGCGATGAGTCTATGGGTCTCTGTGCGAGGAGTCTATGGGTCTCTGTGTGAGTCTGTGGGTCTCTGTGCGAGGAGTCTATGGGTCTCTGTGTGATGAGTCTATGGGTCTCTGTGTGATGAGTCTATGGGTCTCTGTGCGATGAGTCTATGGGTCTCTGTGTGAGGAGTCTATGGGTCTCTGTGCGAGGAGTCTATGGGTCTCTGTGTGAGTCTATGGGTCTCTGTGTGAGGAGTCTATGGGTCTCTGTGCGAGGAGTCTACGGGTCTCTGTGTGAGTCTGTGGGTCTCTGTGCGAGGAGTCTATGGGTCTCTGTGTGATGAGTCTATGGGTCTCTGTGTGATGAGTCTATGGGTCTCTGTGCGATGAGTCTATGGGTCTCTGTGCGATGAGTCTACGGGTTTCTGTCCGAGGAGTCTATGTGTAAGTTTATGTATGTTATGTTGATGAGAGTTCAATTCCTCGCCATGGCAAACATCATCCGTGAATATTTAAACTGGTTCTGGGCCTCCCCTAGGTAGACTCGGCCCTAAACGAGTACCTGGTGCCGCGTGTAATCTTCAGCACTAGGGAGACAAAGGCGGCCGGGCGTGGCGCTGGTCACACCAACCCCCCGTGTGCCACAGCGCCGGCCTTCACAGGTGCCGCTCGCTAACAGCACTTGCCCCAACAGTCTGTTGAGGCTACGCGGGGGACCTTTGTCTGCGTGTGTGCGGTCACTCACGTTTGGTGACCACCTTGTTCAGGACTCCCTGCAGCTCCCCAGGGCTGATCTCCATGTCCTAGGGGATGCCCAGGAGATGGACACAGCAGGTCGTTACGCAGACCAAATCAAATCGATGAGTACGGGCAGTCCCCGACTTGCGAACATCCACGCTTACGAAAGAGCGTCCAGAAGATATTTATTTTTAACCATCCGTGTGTGTGTGCACTGCATGTGTTAACTGTGTGTGTACCGTGTGCGTGTGTACCGTGTGTATGTGTGTACCGTGTGTGTGCATGTACCGTGTGTGTGTGTGCACTGCATGTGTACCGCGTCTGTTTACCGCGTGTGTGTACCGCGTGTGTCTGCTGTGTGTATACCGTGGGTGCGTGTACTGTTGTGTGCGTGTACCGTGTTTGCACAATGTGTGTGTGTGTACCGTGTGTGTGTGTACCATGTGTGTACCATGTGTGTGTGTACCGTGTGTGCATGTACCGTGTGTGTGTACCATGTGTGTACCATGTGTGTGTGTACCGTGTGTGCATGTACCGTGTGTGTGTACCGTGTGTGCGTGTACCGTGTATGCGTGTACCGTGTATGCGTGTACCGTGTATGCGTGTACCGTGTATGCGTGTACCGTGTGTGTGTGTACCGTGCGTGTGTGTACCGTGCATGTGTGTACCGTGTATACGTGTACCGTGTATGCATGTACCGTGTATGCGTGTACCGTGTATGCGTGTACCGTGTATGTGTGTACCGTGTGTGTGTGTACCGTGCGTGTGTGTACCGTGCATACGTGTACCGTGCATGTGTGTACCGTGTATACGTGTACCGTGTATGCATGTACCGTGTATGCGTGTACCGTGTATGCGTGTACCGTGTATGCGTGTACCGTGTATACGTGTACCGTGTATGCGTGTACCGTGTATGCGTGTACCGTGTATGCGTGTACCGTGTATGCGTGTATGCGTGTATGCGTGTATGCGTGTACCGTGTGTGCGTGTACCGTGTATGCGTGTACCGTGTATGCATGTACCGTGTATGTGTGTACCGTGTATGCGTGTACCGTGTATGCGTGTACCGTGTATGCGTGTACCGTGTGTGTGTGTACCATGTGTGTGTACCGTGTGTGTGTACCGTGTGTGTGTACCGTGTGTGTGTGTACCGTGTGTGTGTACCGTGTGTGTGTGTACTGCGTGTGTGTACTGTACCTCCCCGGCGAGCTGGGTGAACACGCGACGAAACTGAGCGTCTTCATCGCTCTGCAGGGTCGGCTGAACCTTCGGGGGCTGCAACAATGTAAACGACAGACATTGACACAAAGACAAAGATCCCCCGTGTAGCCGTCACAGACTGTCGGGGCAAGTGCTGTTAGCGAGTAGCACCTATGAAGGCCGGCACGGCACACGAGGGGGTGGGTGTTCAGAACCACTCCCGGCTCCCCAGTATGTGTACCGTGTGTGTACCGTGTGTGTGTGTACCGTGTGTGTGTACCGTGTGTGTGTGTGTACCGTGTGTGTGTACCGTGTGTGTGTACCGTGTGTGTGTGTACCGTGTGTGTGTGTACCGTGTGTACCGTGTGTGTATGTAACGTGTGTGTGTGTGTGTGTACCGTGTGTGTGTGTACCGTGTGTGTGTGCACGTGTGTGTGTGTGCACGTGTGTGTGTGTGTGTACCGTGTGTGTGTGGACCGTGTGTGTGTGGACCGTGTGTGTGTGTACCATGTGTATGCGTGTACCATGTGTGTGTGTGCACATGTGTGCACGTGTGTGTGTGTGTGCACGTGTGTGTGTGTGTGTGCACGTGTGTGTGTGCACGTGTGTGTGCACGTGTGTGTACGTGTATGCACGTGTGTGTGTGTACCGTGTGTGTGTGCACGTGTGTGTGTGTGTGCACGTGTGTGTGCACGTGTGTGTGTGTGCACGTGTGTGTGTGTGCACGTGTGTGTGTGTGCACGTGTGTGCGCGCCATCGACGCTCAAGAGCACCGACGACCGTGCCGTGTTTGTCGTCGTCGTAACGCTCCGGCGCCGTGGCCCCCTAACCCGACAGCTGTGGGACAAAGAGCTTTATAGCTCATCGGATTCCTCCTTGCGGGCTAAGTACAACATTCTGATTCTGTCACTCCGCCACGGATGGCCGAGCCACCTCGAGCTGCCACCGGCTCTCGAAGTTGAAGTGACCGTGGCGCCCTCTGGTGGCAGCCGTCACTCTCACCTGACGATGCTGAATTGCAATCTCCAGCAGAGGTCCCAAACGGGTTTTGATTCCTTACCCGTACCCGGCCGCACCAGGGTCGCAAACGGGTACCCGTACCCGGCACGGGTATCGGGTAGGGTACGGGTATCGGGTACCCGGTTGCGACCTCTGATCTCTAGCGAAACGTCGTCCATGAGTACAACTGTCAAACGTTTTGCTGGGGTTCATCTTCTTGGTTCTTTCGGTAAAGTCACGTGACTTTACCGAAAGAACCAAGAAGATGAATCCCTGCAGTCACGAAAGCTTTAAATCGAAATTTTGCTGGGGCTTTTGCACGCCCCTCCTGTGCGTACGTACGTTGACCGTCTTATCCACCGTACGTAGCCGATGAACCGCATCAACGGACGCGCTGCATTTGCCCCATCAGGCGGCAACTTGATTAGATTGGCTCTGTCGGCTGGTGGAGGTTTATCGCTATAAATTAACCCGTAAAAACAAAGTTTTTCACTATAAATCCTTTATATGCGTGGCGGCTAGAGTCCTCTCGTCCTCTGGCTTGAGATGGCTGCCACCTATGGGTCAGATGATTGCCTGCCACCATTAAGCAATTGGTAATTAAATATAATTTATTTTTTCCTAAAAAGTGTAACATTTTGGAAACAAATTTTTCACGAAAATTAATTGTCACGCACAACGAGTCTGTGTGCAAAATGTCAGCTCGATTGGATCACGGGAAGTGGGTTAAAAAACGACCGAAAGATTTGCACGGTCGTAAGCGTGCAAGCAAGCAAGTGAACTTAATATAAAGGATTTTAAAAAAACAGTCAAGATACCTACACTACGATCCAACACAAAAGGGTCTAATTGTTCAATCGTCACTGCCATCATTTGCAGTACGTCAATAAACCCATTCTAACACTCTCTTGAGATGAGACGCATTAGACAGACAGTGCGTGCAGGGTGGAAGCAAATACGAGTAATATTAAACCAAAATTATTGCAACTATTGTGTGTGGGTCATTCCTTCATTTTAATAGGATATTGTCGGCACTACGATAGCTACAGCACCAAGCGCAGTGCATTGTGGGACGCGACATTATAGCTCCATCACACACACTGCATTGTGGGAGGCGGCACTACAGCTCCATCACCAAGCGCTGTGCATTGTGGGAGGCGGCACTACAGCTACATCACACACACTGCATTGTGGGAGGCTGCACTACAGCTACATCACCAAGCGCTGGGCATTGTGGGAGGCGGCATAACAGCTCCATCACACATAGTGCATTGTGGGAGGCGGCACTACAGCTACATCACCAAGCGCGGTGCATTGTGGGAGGCAGCACTACAGCTACATCACAACACACTGCATTGTGGGAGGCGGCACTACAGCTACATCACCAAGCGTGGTGCATTGTGGGAGGCAGCACTACAGCGACATCACCAAGCGCGGTGCATTGTGGGAGGCGGCACTACAGCTACATCACCAAGCGTGGTGCATTGTGGGAGGCGGCACTACAGCTACATCACCAAGCGTGGTGCATTGTGGGAGGCAGCACTACAGCGACATCACCAAGCGCGGTGCATTGTGGGAGGCGGCACTACAGCTACATCACCAAGCGCGGTGCATTGTGGGAAGTAGCACTACAGCTCCATCACACACACTGCATTGTGGGAGGCAGCACTACAGCGACATCACCAAGCGCAGTGCATTGTGGGAGACAGTACAAGAGCTACATCACCACACACAGTGCATTGTGGGAGGCAGCACTACAGCGACATCACACACACTGCCTTGTGGGAGGTGGCACTGCAGCGACATCACCAAGCGCGGTGCATTGTGGGAGGCAGCACACCAGCTACATCACACACACAGTGCATTGTGGGAGACAGAACTACAGCTACATCTCCACACGCACTGCATTATGGGAGGCGCACATGTTAAGCCAACAGCGGCCAGCGAGCGCCAGGGAATTTCAGAACAAACATGTGACCGCCCACACACTCCATCGCTACGCCATCGACTAAGGCACTGGTGTCACACTTTCCCACGGTGGCTAGGAGATGTTAACTACCTCGCCTGGTATACAGGCGGTCGTGGGTTCGATTTCGACCCTGACGCCTGCTGCTGTATATTTGGAGTCTGCGTCTCGATCTCATCATCATCACGGTGGCTAGAAAATGTTAACTACCTCGCCTGGTGTACAGGAGGTCGTGGGTTCGATCCCGACCCTGACGCCTGCTGCTGTATATTTGTAGTTTGCGTGTCTCTCTCCCCGTGGTCGCGTGGATTTTTCTCCGGGTCCTCCGGGTTTTCCCTCCACATTTAGAATCATCGTGCGCTCGAAGGGTATTTGGCTGCTTTAAATTTCGCTGAGCTATCGTTTGCGATGGCCAGGTCACTTCCGAAATGCCTGTATAGCTCAGCGGAGCCTTACCTGGTGAAAATAATTTGTGATATGCGCTACATTTCGATTTAAAGCTTTCGCGACTGCAGGGATTCATATTCTTGGTTCTTTCGGTAAAGTCACGTAGAAAGGAAACAATAAAATAATATAAATATACAATTTTCTTGCTGTGGATTTCACACCTGATGACGATTGCTTGTGTTGCAGTCGGAACGTCGTGAGAATTTTTATTGTTTTATATCTATATTATTTTATTATTTCCCTTCTACGTGATGACTTTACCGAAAGAACTAAGAATATATATGCGCTACAGTTAAGCCCCGCGGCGTAGCGTAATCGGCGTGGGCTCCGGTGCATTCCCCGGCACCTGAACCCCTCCGGCCCGTGGGCCCTGGTGCAGTCGCACCGCCTGCACCCTCGCCGGCTACGACGCCGCTAGGGGAGGGAGCCGGGCGAGGAGGGAGTTTCACGTACCCAGCTGTCTTGATTGGAGGAGTCGGCAATCATCTGCTCGTTGGTGGAGGTGGCGACAGGCGACAGGCGGAGAAGAAGCAGAGGGAGAGGGGGGGGGAAGTAGGGGGGGAGTGGGGGGAGCACAGTGTAGAGAGACAGAGACATGCACAGACAGCCATGCAGACAGACAAAGATCCCCCTTATAGCTCACACAGACTGTTGGGGCAAGTGCTGTTAAGCGAGTAGCGCCTATGAAGGCCGACACGGCGCACGAGGGGGTGGGTGGCCAGCGCCACGCCCGGCCGCCTTTGTCTCCCCGGCGACGATGTTTACTACACACCGCACCGGGTACTCATTTGAGGCTGAGTCGACCTCGGGGGGGGAGGGGGCCCAGGACCGGTTCAGATAATCGTCACCGGTGTCGGCCGTGAGCGAGAATCGAACTCGGGTCGTCGGGTTCGTAGCGCTAACCGCTGCACCGGAGAGAGGATACAGCAGAAACCAACATCAAGAACCTCCAGCGAAACCAAAAGCCAAACCAGCAACGAGAGTAGGAACCAGATCCCAAGCGCAGCTCAGCAAGCAGCAGCTGCTCCACCAGCGATGAGGCGGGCGATGAGGCAGGGACCCAAAGCTGCACGGAGCGCCGCCGAAAGTTCGTCACGAGTTCCGTAGAACGCGTCAATAAATCGTGCGAGTCATCAAATCATCATCAGCATCATCATCAGCCGGCCAGCCTCGATCAATCATCCACCGATTGATCTCTTCGACGGCCGACGATCCAGCGGGCAACTGCGCACGGGCGGATTTCACCGCTCCGTCTCCAGCGACGGGACGTCCTCCGGCTGCCACTCCCCTCGTCAGCAGTCGTCACTCACGGCCACAGTTGCCCCTCTCGCCCCCTTCTACCCGCCGTGTGTGCGGCATTCTCACAAAGCTTGACGCGATCCTCCTATCCGCCGGAGCCTCCAAAGCGCCGGATCACCGGCATCCCCGATCGATACGCCCGAGTTTAGATGCTCAGTTGTGCCGGACATGTCAGTTGTAATGGCCGTGTCATGTCAGTTGTAACGACCATGTCAATTGTAACGGCCGTGTCATGTCAATTGTAACGGCCGTGTCAGTTGTACCGGCCGTGTCATGTCAGTTGTAACGACCATGTCAATTGTAACGGCCGTGTCATGTCAATTGTAACGGCCGTGTCAGTTGTACCGGCCGTGTCATGTCAGTTGTAACGACCATGTCAATTGTAACGGCCGTGTCATGTCAATTGTAACGGCCGTGTCATGTCAATTGTAACGGCCGTGACAGTTGTAACGGCCGTGTCAGTTGTAACGGCCGTGTCATGTCAATTGTAACGGCCGTGTCAGTTGTAACGGCCGTGTCATGTCAATTGTAACGGCCGTGTCAGTTGTAACGGCCGTGTCATGTCAATTGTAACGGCCGTGTCAGTGTTACCTGCTGCATGGCCTACATCAACTACATCAGTTGTGCGCGTCGACTTTGCCATGTCGGCTGTTGTGGCTTTATCGGCCGTGTCACCTCTCGTTGGCTCCATCAGCCGCATGAGGAGCTGCACTTGAGTAAGTTGGCCGTGTCGGCTGCGTTCGCCGTCAGCTACGTCGGCTGTGCGAACTCGCACGCGCGCGTCACCTACGTCGGCCCTGCTCGCCTGCCAGAGCCAAGCCACGCCGACGTGCGGCGTCTCGCACAGACTGCTGCGACGATGTCAGTCTCCGCGCGTAGGTCTGACCGCTCACCTGAAAGAACTGCTGCCCGATGTTCCCTCCAATCTCCCTGCGTGGAGAGGGAGAAAGGTGGGGGGTGGGCACAGCGGTGTGGGAGAGAATGCAGTAATTATGGTACGACGTCGCGCATCCGACCGTGACCGATTAACCGACCGCACGGAGTGGGGGCTTTGTACGTGATAGTGTCAGCGCCCATTTCTACAGACGCTCATGAATCCATAAAACCGAAAATATTCTCGCGCCAGGGCCGTATTAGCCAATTATAATGATCAAATAGGCACAGTAGGTATGAAAACTGAAGGGCCTACGAAAAAAGTGACCATGTTTTTTTTTTATAAGAAATGTAACCAAGATACCTTCCTCGAATAAATATATTGATATATAGCAAGAACAGGCACAGTGTTTACACAAAGAGGCAGAGTCATGTCAATCGTTGATTTTTTCGTAAGGCGAGAAAGAAATTAAACACCGGAGGATGAAGTTTGAGAAAGAAAAAAATTCCGTTCCAAAATCAGCAAAATAAACATCTCCAAGTGCTGTTTTTTTGCACAATCAAGCGGAGTGACAGTCGTGATTCTACACAGTTGCCATCGTCAAAACAAAAGTGCCTAAGCCCCTACAACAGGAGTGGGGGACCTTCTTTCTGCCAAGGGCCATTTGGATATTTATAACATCATTCGCGGGCCATACAAAAATATCAACTTAAAAATTTGCCGGTTATATTTGGCCAAACATTTAAACACATTCCTGCGGAGGGAGCTGGTAGGAACGTTGGGTTGCTCAGTCAATGGCCAGGGTCAACGGCGGCGTGGTGTATTCCGCAAATATGGCCGACTGTGAGGGCGGGCACAAGCCGGCGTGAGTAGGTTAAACGTTGAGTTTTATAAGGGCACCACGGGGTGACCAGCCCCTCCCTACCCAGCCCCACCCTCCCCACCCCTCCCATTTTGGATGCACGACGGACGGACACAATAATCCCCTGTGGGCTGGTGGAACCAGGTGGTTCCTACCAGTATTAACTCACCCCTAATGTGATGGCTGGAACTGCTTCTCTTTGCGAGGCGTGGTGATGTTAGCTGGTGTTGATGATGTTGCTGCTACTCGCAACTGCTTTTCCAGGTTTGCTCCTAGATTTATTCAATTTCGAGTCCTGCCTGCGGTTGCCTTGGCAGGGCCAGACCAGACCAGACCAGATGATTTCGCGGGCCTCATACGGCCCGCGGGCCAGACGTTCCCCACCCCTGCCCTACAAGAACCTTAATCCCACCCCGGTCTCACCCAGCCATGGATTTGCGTTTGTCTGTGTGGGATGGGACCCTCCCCCCACTCCCCCCGCGTCTAGTTTTGATTCGTGTTTTGCCTTCTCCAATGACTCATGAGTCAGCCACTGCTGCCTCGCTGCCTGCTGTCATTGGCAAGAGCTTTGTGGTTTGCTTTGGTTTGCTTGTGATACAGTTTAAGGCACGTGACGACGCATCCATTTGAAGAAGAGATAGAATACTGCAACAATGTTCGGCTCACACAACTGCGTTGCGTCAAGCGGAGACGCTGCACAGGTTTAAAATGTAGCGATCAGCCAGCGCAGGTGTGGTTAAACAAAGCATCGCAACAGTTTACAACTTTGGACACGTTATGGGTTGAATAACATTACACGCTATGAAAAAATAACAATAGTTTTCTACCCTTTCTGGCAATAAAACAGGATGCGTTAAGGTGTTCAAACCACACGGTACTTTTATGGTGAACAACGCAAACCAACAAGGCTCTAAATTTCGATTTGAAGCTTTCGCGACTGCAGGGATTCATCTTCTTGGTTCTTTCGGTAAAGTCACGTAGAAGGGAAATAATAAAATAATAAAAATATTTATGTGTAGTGTATAGTGGTGTAGTGTATAGTGTAGTGTATAGTAGTGTATAGTGTAGTGTGTAGTGTATAGCAGAGGTGTGGACTCGAGTCATGTGACTTGGACTCGAGTCAGACTCGAGTCATGAATTTGATGACTTGCGACTCGACTTGGACTTGCATAACAATGACTTTGTCCCACCTATGAGATGTGGACTCGAGTCATGTGACTTGGACTCGAGTCAGACTCGAGTCATGAATTTGATGACTTGCGACTCGACTTGGACTTGCATAACAATGACTTTGTCCCACCTCTGGTGTATAGTGTAGTGTATAGTAGTGTAGTGTATAGTAGTGTAGTGTATAATGTAGTGTATAGTCTAGTGTATAGTCTAGTGTATAGTGTAGTGTGTAGTGTAATGTATAGTGTAGTGTATAGTAGTGTAGTGTATAGTAGTGTAGTGTATAATGTAGTGTATAGTCTAGTGTATAGTGTAGTGTATAGTGTATAGTCTAGTGTATAGTGTAGTGTGTAGTGTAGTGTATAGTGTAGTGTATAGTAGTGTAGTGCATAGTGTAGTGTATAGTGTAGTGTATAGTGTAGTGTAGTGTATAGTGTAGTGCATAGTGTAGTGTATAGTGTAGTGTGTAGTGCATAGTGTAGTGCATAGTGTATAGTGTAGTGTGTAGTGTATAGTGTAGTGTATAGTGTAGTGTATAGTAGTGTAGTGTATAGTGTAGTGTAAAGTAGTGTAGTATACTAGTACAGCACACAGGTTGTGTTGGAGAGCCAAGCCACAAAATTCACAATCCGAGCACGACGTTTCGCCAGTAATTACAACCAGCTTCGTCAGGCGACAGCCAGATATGTGGAGAAGTCAACCTGTTTCCTTCCTTATACAGAGGCGTGGATGTGCCGGATTTAACGACACGTTCATATATTTACGCTATCCAACCCCCCCAAAAAAACCTCTATTATGGATGATATTAGTCGCGAAAACCTCCTATGTGTTAAACACACACGCAAAGTGCACTTACAAAGCCTGCGTAATTGTGTGGATTGTTTTGAGTTGAGGGTGGGCGTGGGGGCATTGCTGTATAAAGCAATGCCCTGGGCTATGAACGCCAGGTTCTCTTGACAAGCCCAGCAGGACTTACGATGCTAAACACGTAGCCACAAAGACAAAGCTCCCCCATATAGCCTCTAACAGACTGTCGGGGCAAGTGCTGTTAGCGAGCACCTATGAAGGCCGGCACGGCACACGAGGGGTGTGGGTGGCCAGCACCACGCCCGGCCGCCTTTGTCTCCCCAGTGGCGATGTTTACTACACACCGCACCAGGTACTCGTTTGAGGCCGAGTCGACCTAGGGGGGAGGCCCAGGACCGGTCCAGAGATAATCGTCGCTGTTGGTGGCGCGGCGCGCTAACCACTGCGCCACCGCTCCCCGCGTTTGCCAATGTCTATTAATGCCACACACGTACACACACACGCATGTTACAGTACAGTACACATGTTACAGTACAGTACACACACAGCAACCCACGAGTTTGCGAGATCCTATTAAGGTGACGCACACACGCGTTACAGCACGGCACGACCAACACCGTTAGCGAGCTCCTATTAAGGTCGCGTCCATGGCACAAAGACGCAAACTCACCCCGCCACCGCCTGGATCAAGTTCCCAGCGAAGCGCCCCAGACCGAACATCTTGGCGGCTGAAGGAGGAGGATGAGGAGGAGGAAGAGGCGATAACGACGAAGATGAAGACGCACGGCGGGTGTGAGAGACACTGAACTGAGTATGAACACGCCCCCACCAACAGCACAAACACCCCCCCGGGGCGCACGCAAATGGACTCGTCCATGGGCTATGAATCTTAGCACAAACACCCCCCCCCCCCCAGGGCGCACGCAAATGGACTCGTCCATGGGCTATGAATCTTAGCGCAAACACCCCGTCCCCCCCCCAGGGCGCACGCAAATGGACTCGTCCATGGGCTATGAATCTTAGCGCAAACACCCCGTCCCCCCCCAGGGCGCACGCAAATGGACTCGCCCGGCACGATAAGATGACCACAACAACTATGTGCGGCAAGAACCCCCCTAAGAAGGGAAATGGACTCGTCCATGGGCTATGCATCTTAGCACAAACACCCCCCCCCCCCAGGGCGCACGCAAATGGACTCGCCCACACTTTAACGACCACAACAACTGTGGGTGGCGCCTGTGTGCTACGAACACCCCCCTAAGAAGGGAAATGGACTCGCCCTTTGACCGTTAATCTTAGCACAAACACCCCCGTGTGAGATGCTTGTTCATAATTATTCAACGACAATAATGGTTTGCGAAAGACGCCTCTCCATAAAAAAAACACGCGCTCCCTGCTCTCAGGCAAATGAACTCGCCCTACGAACGAGTCAACATTTCGGTATGCGCAACGACTAAGAAACACCCCCGCGGGAGTAATGGGCTCGCCCTTGGACCGTACTGATTATGGATATGAACGACTAAGAAACACCCCCGCGGGAGGAATGAACTCGCCATTGGGCCGTACTGATTATGGCTGTGAACGACTAAGAAACACCCCCGCGGGAGTAATGGACTCGCCCTTGGACCGTGCTAAGTACGATTACGGGGGGGGTGTGTGACCGGAATGCTTTTTGGTGAGCGGTGGCGCAGTGGTTAGCGCTACCCGACGACCCAAATTCCATTCCCGCTCACGCCCAACACCGATCACGATTATCTGAACGGGTACTGCGCCTCCCCGAGGTCGACTCAGCCTCAAATGACTACCTGGTGCGGTGTGTAATAAACATCGTCACCGGGGAGACAAAGGCGGCCGGGCGTGGTGGTGGTGCTGGCCACCCACCCCCTCGTGTGCCGTGCCGGCCTTCATAGGCGCTACTCGCTAACAGCACTTGCCCCCTACAGTCTTGTAGAGGCTGTACGGGGGATCTTTGTCTTTTGTGTGAATGTTTAAGAACACCCCTGCGAGAGGAATGGACTCGCCCGCGCCGTGCGTGTTTATAATTAGAGGAACACATCGCGACTCTGCAGTGTTTCGACTTAGCGTGGGCGCACACATTATGCAAACTATATTTTAAAAAACGGTGACACATTGCGTCGCTACCATTCGAGCGATCCTGTACAAGTAATGGAGTTAAACTCGGTACAGTACAGCGTGGTCCAGATGTCTTGTGACCCCCCCCCTCCCCCATTGAGATTCAACTATTTGAAACGTGATAATGTATGGTTTATTTCAAACAGAAATTGATATTCAAAGGGGAAACATGTTACGCGTCGATTTACAACCTGAGTTCGACGTTTCGCCAGTAATTACAACTAGCATCATCAGGCGACAGCCAGATTGTAAATGTTGTGGATTTACTCTCCAACACACCGGTGTGCTGTACTAGTATACTACACTATACACTACACTATATACTACACTATACACTACACTATACACTACACTATACACTACTATACACTACACTACACTATATACTACACTATACACTACACTATACACTACACTATTCACTACACTATACACTACACTATACACTACACTATATACTACACTATACACTACACTATATACTACACTATACACTACACTATACACTACACTATACACTACACTATACACTACTATACACTACACTATACACTACACTATACACTACACTACACTATACACTACACTATACACTACACTATACACTACACTATACACTACACTATACACTACGCTATACACTACACTATACACTACACTATATACTACACTATACACTACACTATATACTACACTATACACTACACTACACTATACACTACACTATACACTACACTATACACTACTATACACTACACTATACACTACACTATACACTACACTACACTATACACTACACTATACACTACACTATACACTACACTATACACTACACTATATACTACACTATACACTACACTATACACTACACTATACACTACACTATACACTACTATACACTACACTATACACTACACTATACACTACACTATACACTACACTATACACTACACTATATACTACACTATACACTACACTATACACTACACTACACTATACACTACACTATACACTACGCTATACACTACACTATACACTACACTATACACTACACTACACTATACACTACACTATACACTACACTATACACTACACTACACTATACACTACACTATACACTACACTATACACTACTATACACTACACTATACACTACACTATACACTACACTATACACTACACTATACACTACTATACACTACACTATACACTACACTATACACTACACTATACACTACACTATACACTACACTATATACTACACTACACTATATACTACACTATACACTACACTATACACTACACTATTCACTACACTATACACTACACTATACACTACACTATATACTACACTACACTATATACTACACTATACACTACACTATATACTACACTACACTATATACTACACTATACACTACACTATACACTACACTATACACTACTATACACTACACTATACACTACACTATACACTACTATACACTACACTATACACCACACTATACACTACACTATACACTACACTATACACTACACTATACACTACTATACACTACTATACACTACACTATACACTACACTATACACTACACTATACACTACACTATACACTACACTATACACTACTATACACTACACTATACACTACACTATACACTACACTATACACTACACTACACTATATACTACACTATACACTACACTATACACTACACTATTCACTACACTATACACTACACTATACACTACACTATATACTACACTACACTATATACTACACTATACACTACACTATATACTACACTACACTATATACTACACTATACACTACACTATACACTACACTATACACTACTATACACTACACTATACACCACACTATACACTACACTATACACTACACTATACACTACACTATACACTACTATACACTACTATACACTACACTATACACTACACTATACACTACACTATACACTACTATACACTACACTATACACTACACTATACACTACACTATATACTACACTATACACTACACTATACACTACACTATACACTACACTACACTATATACTACACTATACACTACACTATACACTACACTATACACTACACTATACACTACACTTATACACTACACTATACACTACACTATACACTACACTTATACACTACACTATACACTACACTATACACTACTATACACTACACTATACACTACACTATACACTACACTATATACTACACTATACACTACACTATACACTACACTATTCACTACACTATACACTACACTATACACTACACTATACACTACACTATACACTACACTATACACTACACTATACACTACACTATACACTATACACTACACTATACACTACACTATACACTACACACTGCACTATACACTACACTATGCACTACACTATACACGACACTATACACTACACGACACACTACACTATACACTACATTATACACTACACTATACACTACACGACACACTACACTATAATTGTAAATGTTGTGGCTTGGCTCTCCAACACACCGGTGTTGCTGTACTGGTAACAAATTGGACACATTCTGTTTACGTAACAAGCCTCACTGATTGACCGTGTCGGGTGGTGGCGGGTTTAACGACACATACATTTACGCGATCTGACCCAAACAAAAGCACCTGTATTACGACTTAAAAAACGAGTTTAGTTTGTAGGTTGACCTTCTTTCGCACCGTACGTAGCCAACCGTGCCCTTCGGAGGCGCTGCTGTTGGGGATGGACACGAAACTGAACAGATTTGACCACGGCTCTCTGCGCTTTAACAAACGCTGATTGGCTTCAAAAGTTGAGCCAAGAAGGCTGACAAGGGAGGGGGGGGGGCTGATGCTAGGGGGAGTCGATACGATTCATACTGGTAGGAACCTCCTGGTTATACCAGCCCACAGGGGATTGTTGTGTCCGTCGTGCAAGGAGGGGCTGGGTGGGGAGGGTGGGGTGGGGCTGGGTGGGGAGGGTGGAGAGGGGCTGGGTGGGGAGGGTGGGGCTGGGTGGGGGGTGGGAGGGGTGGGGCTGGGTGGGGAGGGGCTGGGTGGGGAGTGGGAGGGGTGGGGATGGGTGGGGAGGGGCTGGTCACCCCGTGGTGCCCTTATAAAACTCAACGTTTAACCTACTCACGCCGGCTTGTGCCCGCCCTCACAGTCGGCCATATTTGCGGAATACACCACGCCGCCGTTGACCCTGGCCATTGACCGAGCAACCCAACGTTCCTACCAGCTCCCTCCGCAGGAGGAATGTGTTTTTGTTTTAGACTGTGTTGCGTGCAACTCTTGTTTTGTGTCCAGGGAGTGGTGGCGCAGTAGTCAGCGCACTGCGTAACCATACCCCGACCACCAGTTCACGACCAAGAGCAGTGGAGAATGTTTGAACAAGGTCCGTGGGTCTCCCCCTGGGTTGACTCAGCCATAAGTGAGTTTACCTGGTGCGGCGTGGAAACATCAGCACTGGGGGGCGGGGGGTGGAGGGGAAGATCGATTATAATTATCAGGCATTGTCCTGACAGAACCAGAGGTACGCGACAAAATTGCAGATTGCAGAATATCAGAATATGTATTCGTGCCGGAGGAATCCAATGATCTATGAAGCTCTTTGATCCACACATTGTCCACTAGTTTTCAGAGATGTCGCATTTCCCGATGAAGCGGAGGCCTCCAAAATAGCCACGTGGCTCTGTTGTGACGTGTCCAGGCAAACCACAGCCGAGTCGAGCGACTCCTCGACTTACGGACGAGTTAGGTTACGGAGGTCTGTTCGTAAGTCGATTTGTTTGTAAACTTTACTCCTGTCGATTCAAAGCGTGTTGTACGGCATGTACACTAAACACGGGGAGTGGATTTTAAAAGTTGTATAATCTCCTGTAGATGTAGATGCCACTGGTTCTTCACGTTCTGCAGATGTAGATGCCACTGGTTCTTCACGTTCTGCAGATGTAGATGCCACTGGTTCTTCACGTTCTGCAGATGTAGATGCCACTGGTTCTTCACGTTCTGCAGATGTAGATTTCACTCGTTCTTCACGTTCTGCAGATGTAGATGCCACTGGTTCTTCACGTTCTGCAGATGTAGATTTCACTGGTTCTTCGCGTTCTGCAGATGTAGATTTCACTCGTTCTTCACGTTCTGCAGATGTAGATTTCACTGGTTCTTCACGTTCTGCAGATGTAGATTTCACTGGTTCTTCACATTCTGTAGATGTAGATGCCACCACCGCCGTCTATTGCGCTGTGGTTGAATTTACGACTCTCGGTCCGAACAGGCAACTGGACATACGGACCGGGTTTGTCCGTATCTCTGAAAGTTCGTAATCCGAGTGTTCGTGGATGTGAGTCGTGTTGGCGCGAGGCGTGAGCAAACCAAGCCCAAGCTTTAAGGGGACCCAAACAACCCAAGGGGCTCCAGATTCGTTAGCAAACAGGGGAGTGGTAAACCAAATATCGGCTCCACTTCAAATCCTGACAAGCAACGCGTCAATCAACACGAATCGAACAAAGACGGACAGTGCGTCGCGCGCTTTCAGATGCGCTTCTGCGGCCGTCTGGAACGCTCTTCCCTTCCGAGATTTGGAAGCTACTGGGAGCTACGGACTTTTAAATCATCATCATAATCTATAATATAGGTTTTTGGGTCAGATCGCGTTATTTATAAATGTGTCGTCTCTGTCTCTCACACACCACGCTCCTCTCATCTCACCGCATCTCGCTTCGTGTCTTGCTCTCTCGTTTCCACTCACTAACATGTCTTGCCTCTCTCCACTCTTGTCATCTCACGCCAGAGATTGATTAACTCTGTGTCTATTTTATTTTACTTGGACCCAGTGCCGGATTAAGCTAGTGCGGGGCCTGTAGCACATGTTAGAAAAGGGGTCCTAAATAAATTAATATAAACACGTAAATATTAAAACACAACATTTTAAACTTGTGTAATGCGGGCGTAAGCGACCTTCCGGAGGTGACGTCACGGGGGGTGGAGTCATGTGACGTGGGGGGAAGGTTCGGGGCCTTAAGCGGGTAAACCGGAAGGGGAAGGCAGTCGGGGTGTGAGCGGAAAAGAGTGAGGCCACGCGGGCAAGAGTGGAGAGGGGGGGGCGCCGACGGCCATCGGGAGCCAACCCCGAAGATAAGAGGAAGCTGCGGAGTGGTGTGCAGCTGCGGAGGAGACAGCCAGAAGGGCTGCGTGTTAGAGGCAGCGGTGTGGCTGCCAGGAGGAGCTGCGGAGAGAGAGAGAGAGGGGGCTGCTTGTTAGAGGCAGCGGTGTGGCTGCCAGGAGGAGCTGCGGAGAGAGAGAGAGAGAGCAAGAAGCTGTGAGAGCTGCGGAGGGAGAAGAGCAGCAGCGAGTACAGCCAAAGGGGGCTGTGTGAGAGAAACAGCAGCGGAGCTGCTGTTGTGGATCGGGCTGACATTGGAGTCAGCACCGTGGAGAAGCTACAGAGTAAAGACAGCCGTGTGGGTGTACAGCACGAACCGAATAATAAAGGACACTGAGCCAGACATCGTGGTCCAGTCGTTTATTACACTGGTGTCAGAAGTGCAACGGCATGTCGAAACAAGTGAGGAAGAAAGTTAATCCAGCGCCTGCATCGGCTTCTTCGTCCGACGACGACGAACTCCCTCCAACCACGGATCCTGTTGGGGTGGTGGAGGAGAGCCAGGCTGAGGCGACCACGGGAACGGGAGTGGAGGATGTTGGCGGGTTGGCGGGTCCGTCGACATCATCAGACGCGGATCAACGATGGCAAGCGATGGCGGTACAACTGGAGGCACTTAAGGACGTCCTGGCGCATCTATGCCATCTCGTCGCGCCAGGGACGATGGATGATGCAAGTGGTGCTCCGTGGGCCGCCACGTTGCCTGTCCTGCCGCCGCCATTGCCCACGCGGCAAGAGGCCGCCATTTTGCGCGCTCCGTGGCGCCAAACCGCCATCTTGGCCACGCCGCGGGCCGACGCCATTTTGAAATTGCCATCACAACCACCACCATTGGAAGACGGCGGGAAGAGGAGTCGGAGTCGCCACCTTACAACGGTTAAAGAATTTTCCGTCGGTGGGGACTGGAGCGCGTTCGCCTGCCGCTTCTTGGCGGCGGTACGCACAGCAAGATGGACCGATGCGGAGGCTTTGGAGGTGTTGCCGACTCTCCTGGACGACGAATCTGTCCGATTCTTCCGTTCCATAGCGACCGATAAGAAGGCAACTTTATGTGGTGTTTTTCAAGAAATGGCCGATGCTTATGAGCCACCAGATGATGCGCATCGGCGATTCGCTCAACGACAACGAGCACCAGAGGAGTCGCCCGTGGCGTTCAGGGGTGCGGTGCTGGAGCTGGCCATGGCAGCTTATCCTGAGACGCCACAGGACCTGCTTGAGCCTCTCATATTAGGGAAAATGTTGGAGCTGTCTCGGGATCTAGGGATCCCCATGCCTGTGTGTGGGCATGAGAAGCTAACTTCCCGGATGGCTGCTAAGTGTCTCGATGCGCAATTCAACCTCCGTCGCTGGAAACAAGTGACGGCGTGGACGGGGGGGCCCGTCAAAGAAGGGGAGGCGCTGGGGTGGAACCCTGCGCAGGCCGTCTATGTTCCGGATGACCGGGGCCCTCAACAACTGACGGCCGCCTCCGCTCCATGGACGGGACGCGGCGGGCCGAGACCGCGCGCGGTGCTACCAGAACGGGGCCGTCAGGAGGCGAGGCCTGCGCTTCGGCGCAACGAGGCCGATTGTTTCCGCTGCGGGCGTAGGGGCCACTACGCCAGAGACTGCTGGGCCCGCTTCCCGGCTCCGCCGCAGCAGGAGGCCTCGGCACCGGTCAAGTCGGCTAAAGATCCTCCGAAACAGGCATGTCGGCACGCACCAGACACTCGGCAAGGCTTTCCACCTCACCCACCACCTGTGTTGCGCGATCCTATTGTTGTTGTTAAACAAAGGCCATCGACGGGGCCTTTTCATTCAGTTACGCAGTGGCGCAAATTGGCACGGAGAGTTGTCGCGGCCGCTACGGGTTCGTCCACTGTACCGGGGTCCATACAGGGTGTGGACGTGCGCATTTTGGTTGACTCGGGGGCGTCTGCGACTATTATATCGGATGTCATTTTCCATCTGTTGGGCATTCCGTCGGGGGCTGTGCGTCCGGTTTATGGGTCGTGCGTCGCTGCGAACGGGGGTAGCATGGGTATCGTGGGTCAGGTGGATGCTAAGATATCTATTGGGGATGTGTCGGCCTCGGGTGTTGTGTTGATATCGAGATCTTTGGCGGTTCCTTGTTTGTTAGGCACCGATTTTTTGGCTAAGATGCCCATTTTGATCAAAATCAATGAGAATTGTATTGAACTGCCGGGGGGCCGTCAAATCTCGTTTCTGCCGTCGCCCTGGGGGCGACCTGCTTCGGCCGTGCAAGTGCAGGCGCTGTCCGTCGCATCTGTGGACATCCCACCTGGTACACAGATGCTTATACCCTTGCGGTATCGGAAGCCCCTGCCTGATCGGCTAGGAGCAGTAGGGGTCTTGTTGTCACCGTCCGCCACGATAACAACCGGGTTGGCGTTAGTGGGGGCACAGACCATCGTCCGGCCGGATCAATTACCGTTTTTACAGGTGCTTAATGCGGGGGGAGAAAACGTCCGTGTCCCGGCCGGTACGGTTGTGGCACATGCCACTACGGCGTTTGCGACCCATGATTGTCCACATAGCCGGGGAGTTGTTGCTGGGGTTTCCGAGCCAAGGAGTTCGGATGATCGTTGGGTTGCTCAATTATGTGACGAAAATTCTTCCCTGTCCATGGAGCAACGTGGTGCGCTGCGTAAATTGTTGTTGACATATTCCGATGTGTTCAGCTCCGATGATTTGGATTTGGGCCGCACTTCCTTGCTTTACCATCACATTGAGACGGGCGATGCTGCCCCTATTCGATTAAATTCGCATCGGATGAGTCCTGCGGAGCGAGAACACGTACGGGGGGCAGTGGAAGACATGTTGGCTGCGGACATTATATCGCCATCTAACAGCCCATGGGGCGCTCCAGTCGTCTTGGTTAAGAAGAAGGATGGCAAATTGCGATTTTGTGTTGATTTCCGCAAATTGAATAAGATATCGGTGGCAGATGCGTACCCCCTACCGCGTATGGATGACTCCCTCGACGCATTGTCGGGGGCTAAGTTCTTTTCCACACTGGACCTCTCTTCGGGATTTTGGCAGCTTCCCCTTGACGAGTCCTCACGGGAGAAAACCGCATTCCGTACGCCGCAGGGGTTATTTCAATTCAACTGTCTCCCGATGGGATTGAATGCGGCCCCTGCTACATTTCAAAGATTGATGGAGCTCGTTTTGACGGGGTTGCAGTGGGAGACATGTCTTATATATTTGGACGATATCATTGTCTTCAGCCGCACATTTGATGAACATTTGACGCGGCTGGAGACAGTGTTCACGAGGATGCGTTCTGCCAAATTGAAATTCAAACCAAAGAAATGTCACCTACTGCAACGGTCCGTCCGCTATTTGGGGCACATTGTGAGCGCTGAGGGAGTGTCCACGGATCCGGAAAAGACGGCGTGCGTCCGGGATTGGCCGACTCCGGCCACCGTGGGGGATGTTCGGCGGTTTTTGGGATTTGCCTCGTATTACCGAAGATTCGTGCCGGGTTTTGCGACGATTGCGAGGCCTTTGCATCTCCTTACGGGTAAAGGACGGAAGTTTGTTTGGGGACAGCCGGAGGAGGCGGCCTTTTGGAGTCTGCGTGATCTATTGGCCACGGCCCCAACATTGGATTATCCCGATTTCGATCACCCATTCATTCTTGATACGGACGCGAGTGACACAGGTATTGGGGCGGTGTTATCACAGTCTAAAGGGGGTGTAGAGCGTGTCGTGGCGTATGGTAGCCGAGTCTTGTCTCCTGCGGAAACCCGCTACTGTGTCACTCGCAGAGAACTATTGGCGGTTGTTTTTTTCCTACGGCAATTTCGACCATACCTTTATGGTCGTTCTTTTATTGTGCGTACGGATCATGCGGCCTTGCAATATGCCCTTAAAATTGACCAGCCATCCGGACAATTGGCACGTTGGTTGGACACGCTACAGGAATTTTCCTTCCAAATTCAACATCGGAAGGGAGTGCGCCATGCGAACGCTGACGCACTTTCCAGATTACCGCGGCGCGCCCCTTGTAAATGTGAGTCGGGGACGCATAGGTGTTCGCCGATTCCAAACCCCCCTCAGCCGCTCACGTTGGCCGTCGAGAAGTCGGACACTCCGATGGAACCGGGACCGGCTGACGGGGTTTTGAATCTGCCGCGGTCTGTCTGGATCCGGGAACAGATGATGGATGAGTCATTGGTGTCTTTGCGGAAGCGGTCTGCTAAGGACAATGGGAGTCCGAGTACGGCTGTGGGGCCGCAAACCGCTCTCCGAGATGGTCTGCTTATGTGGCGGGAGGGGTTCCAGGAACGTTGGCGCCTGGTGGTACCAACGTCCTTGCGGTTCGAGTTGATTAGAACCCTCCATTGTGACACTCTCTTACATTTAGGGGTGCAGAAGACCTTGTTGACGTTGCAACGTCATTATTTTTGGCACGGCATGGCGACAGATGTCGTAGGGCACGTGCGCGCGTGCCCTGCGTGTGCACAACGTAAGCCGCCGAAACATCCTTACGTGCCGCCTCTCCAGTCGATTCAGGTGTCTCGAGTCAATGAATTGGTGGCGCTGGACATATTGGGACCTTTTCCACCATCGGCGAGGGGTAATAAATATTTGCTGGTAGGGGTTGAGTACCTCTCCCGTTGGCCGATGGCCTGGCCGTTGCCCGATCAGTCGGCCGCGGCCATTACCGACGCCTTTTTGTTTGGGTATATTATGGATAAGGGGGCGCCTGAGAGACTCCTCACGGACCAGGGCAGGAATTTCTCTTCTAAATTATTGGCGGAAGTGTGCGCGGGCCTTGGGACTAAGAAAGTACGGACATCCCCATACCATCCGCAGACGGATGGTATGGTTGAACGGCTGAACAGGACATTGTCTGCCATGCTTTGCCATACCGTGAGTGAACAACAATCAGATTGGGATCTGCACATCCCCGGGGTGCTTTCGGCGTACAGGATGACGCCTCATGCGGCTACAGGATATTCGCCGTTTTACCTTATGTATGGTCGGGAAAACGTGCCGCCGGTGGATGTGCAATTGGGAACTGGGGTGAAGGGACCTCGTAAACCACTTCCTGAATACATTCAGGACACGGTTCGCCGAGTCACGGAGGCGCGGGAGAATGCCCGCGTGGCTACGGCCAAAGCCCAGGCCCGGAACGAGCGATATGCGCGACGGTCTGAGGGGGAGTGCCCTTGGAAGGTTGGGGACCTAGCCTGGCTTCATTGTCCACAGGTACGTCCGGGGACCTCGCCGAAATTGCACAAACCCTGGCATGGTCCCGTACGCCTCATTGCGGTTCCCAACCCACAGTCAGCACGCGTCCAGATTGGGTCTCGTCGCTGGGTTGTGCATACGTCGCGCTTGAAACCATATGTTGCTCCCTTACATGATGCGTCATCCCCCAATGTTGCCTTGCCGGGGTCTGTTGCTGCTGACTCTCCCCTGCCTGCGTCCATTGATCTCGCTAGAGCGCCTGTCGTACCTGTTCCAGACAGGCCGGCCGTGACATTGCGGGGGACGAGGGGCCCTGCTCGGAGGACGCCTGCCAGGTCTGCGGGACCTTCGAGCCCTGCAGCTCTTCCGACCCAGCTGCGGGCACGGTCACAGGACAAGCCCAAGACTAACTCTTTAGGGACACGGGACGTCGGTGGACTTCCAGCTGCGACAGGGGGATTACCCCCTGTCATTCCTCGACTTTCATCGCGTTCCCGTTCTGCGAGTGGGCCGCCGACCGTCCGGGACGGGCCGGCGACCCGCACACGTTCCAAATCGCTTACGTTTCGTTGATTGTTGCTGTCTTGTTATTTTTTTCTTACAGTTGTATTTATTGCATGTTTTTGTACGTTCGTTAATGTTAATTGTGTTGTTGTTGTTCTTGCTGTTACATTATATGCTTAGTGTCCTTTAGGGGGGGAAGCTCGGTTCGCCGCATTACGATTTGCTATTGGTCAGCCGAGGTCGGCTGGGATTTTTCTACGGGGGAGGGTGGTGTAATGCGGGCGTAAGCGACCTTCCGGAGGTGACGTCACGGGGGGTGGAGTCATGTGACGTGGGGGGAAGGTTCGGGGCCTTAAGCGGGTAAACCGGAAGGGGAAGGCAGTCGGGGTGTGAGCGGAAAAGAGTGAGGCCACGCGGGCAAGAGTGGAGAGGGGGGGGCGCCGACGGCCATCGGGAGCCAACCCCGAAGATAAGAGGAAGCTGCGGAGTGGTGTGCAGCTGCGGAGGAGACAGCCAGAAGGGCTGCGTGTTAGAGGCAGCGGTGTGGCTGCCAGGAGGAGCTGCGGAGAGAGAGAGAGAGGGGGCTGCTTGTTAGAGGCAGCGGTGTGGCTGCCAGGAGGAGCTGCGGAGAGAGAGAGAGAGAGCAAGAAGCTGTGAGAGCTGCGGAGGGAGAAGAGCAGCAGCGAGTACAGCCAAAGGGGGCTGTGTGAGAGAAACAGCAGCGGAGCTGCTGTTGTGGATCGGGCTGACATTGGAGTCAGCACCGTGGAGAAGCTACAGAGTAAAGACAGCCGTGTGGGTGTACAGCACGAACCGAATAATAAAGGACACTGAGCCAGACATCGTGGTCCAGTCGTTTATTACACTTGCATAGTAAAGTAACTGCATTTTTCCATTTGCTATACAGCCAGATAATACGACAAAGCGCTAACCATAAACAGCCAGTCGTTCATAAAAGTTGAAGGTGGTATAGTACTATAGTAATAGAGCAAGTGCAGAATCACTGAACCGGAATTGATAGCTTGAAAGCATTTAGCGCGGGGCCCTTGAAAGTGCGGGGCCCGTAGCTACATTTGTAGCTACTTGTGCTACTAGGATATAATTCGGCACTGCCTGGACCCCCGCCCACCTCACACCTAATGGACCTGTCACCGTGGTGGTGAGCTGCCAACCCCAAGAAGTCTCCCGGGACCCCCCCCGCCCCACACCTCGGGGCCCGGGTCACACCGACACCCAAATCCAGTGGCGCGGAGAGAGTGGAACAACAACAATAAGCGACTGGGATGGGGGTGGTGGTGGTGACATGCCCCGTGTTCTACACTGAAACATTGCATAGCTGCTGCTGCTGCTGCTACCTGTGTGATGGTGGTGGTGACATGCCCCGTGTTCTACACTGAAACATTGCATAGCTGCTGCTGCTGCTACCTGTGTGATGGTGATGGTGACATGCCCCGTGTTCTACACTGACACATTGCATAGCTGCTGCTGCTACCTGTGTGATGGTGGTGGTGACATGCCCCGTGTTCTACACTGAAACATTGCATAGCTGCTGCTGCTACCTGTGTGATGGTGGTGGTGACATGCCCCGTGTTCTACACTGAAACATTGGATAGCTGCTGCTGCTGCTACTACCTGTGTGATGGTGATGGTGACATGCCCCGTGTTCTACACTGAAACATTGCATAGCTGCTGCTGCTGCTACCTGTGTGATGGTGGTGGTGACATGCCCCGTGTTCTACACTGACACATTGCATAGCTGCTGCTGCTACCTGTGTGATGGTGGTGGTGACATGCCCCGTGTTCTACACTGACACATTGCATAGCTGCTGCTGCTGCTGCTACCTGTGTGATGGTGGTGGTGACATGCCCCGTGTTCTACACTGAAACATTGCATAGCTGCTGCTGCTACCTGTGTGATGGTGGTGGTGACATGCCCCGTGTTCTACACTGAAACATTGCATAGCTGCTGCTGCTACCTGTGTGATGGTGGTGGTGACATGCCCCGTGTTCTACACTGAAACATTGCATAGCTGCTGCTGCTGCTGCTACCTGTGTGATGGTGGTGGTGACATGCCCCGTGTTCTACACTGAAACATTGCATAGCTGCTGCTGCTGCTACCTGTGTGATGGTGGTGGTGACATGCCCCCTGTTCTACACTGAAACATTGCATAGCTGCTGCTGCTGCTGCTACCTGTGTGATAGTGGTGGTGACATGCCCCGTGTTCTACACTGACACATTGCATAGCTGCTGCTGCTGCTACCTGTGTGATGGTGGTGGTGACATGCCCCCTGTTCTACACTGACACATTGCATAGCTGCTGCTGCTACCTGTGTGATTGTGGTGGCACGCAACCTGTTGCTAAGTCTACTCCACTGAAACATTTCATAGCTACTATTGTTGCTGCTGCTACTACCTGTGTGCCTACCCTATAGGCCAGTGGTTCTTCTTCTTAACCTGAGGTCCACGCTGCATCCCCTGGGGGTGGGAGACGCCATTTCTGGGGGTGCGAGACACGGCCACGTGTTTTTTTTAAAGGTAAATCATCGAAACACAATTTGAGCGCGAGCACGTAAGAACACCTACTTTGTTTTTATTAAACCTGTGAATTTATTAATTAACATTCTACTTTGTTTAATGATTGAGAACCATAAGGGTGCAAGGCTCCAGTAAAAGTTAAGAACTACTGCGACATAGCTGCCATTGGTGGCTAGGAGATGTTAACTACCTCGCCTGGTGTACAGGAGGTCGTGGGTTCGATCTCGACCCTGACGGCTGCTGCTGTATATTTGGAGTTTGCGTGTCTCTCTCTCATCATCATCATCACGGTGGCTAGGAGATGTTAACTGCCTCGCCTGGTGTACAGGAGGTCGTGGGTTCGATCTCGACCCTGACGGCTGCTGCTGTATATTTGGAGTTTGCGTGTTTCTCTCTCATCATCATCATCATCACGGTGGCTATGAGATGTTAACTGCCTCGCCTGGTATACAGGAGCGCGTGGGTTCGATCCCAACCTGCTGTATATTTTCCACGGCAGCTCTCTCTCCTATTTCAGCAACAAAAACAAATCTTGCTGTGGTTTTCTCACCTGACGATGATTGCTTGTGTTGCAATCGAAACGTCGTGATTTGTTTTACTTTATTTTATTTCTAACTACGTGACTTTACCGAAAGAACCAAAGAGTATATATATTTTGAGTTTTGCGTGTCTCTCTCTCTCTGTGGTCGTGTGGATTTTTTCTCCGGGACCTCCGGCTTTTCCCTCCACATGGCAGCTCTAAATTCCCACGTGATGATGATGATGAGCCACTTCATTGTGGCCAACCAAGTTGCGTGCAACTGATCGCTCAGGTGTTGTTCCCACAAATCAATATAAATGTCCACACGATGATAGTCCACTTTGTTGAGCGATCATTTTTGATAGCCAGGTCGATTCTGAGAAAAATAAGTGAAACATCGGTGGGCTTTACCTGCGAAGATAACACATAGTTTAGTTGTATTTGTATATTCTACAGTGATTTGTTTACCTTTGCTATATTTTGCTACTCCTAACACATTCCTGCTGCGGAGGGAGCTGGTAGGAACGTTGGGTTGCTCGGTCAATGGCCAGGGTCAACGGCGGCGTGGTGTATTCCGCAAATATGCCCGACTGTGAGGGCGGGCACATGCCGGCGTGAGTAGGTTAAACGTTGAGTTTTATAAGGGCACCACGGGGTGACCAGCCCCTCCCCACCCAGCCCCACACCTCCCACCCCCCACCCAGCCCCACGTTCCCCACCCAGCCCCTCCCCACCCTCCCCTCCCCACCCAGCCCCACCCCTCCCATTTTTGGATGCACGAAGGACGGACGGACGGACACAATAATCCCCTGTGGGCTGGTGGAACCAGGAGGTTCCTACCAGTATTATGTGTTTGTATTGTTTGTTGTTGCGATGTTCTACTCGACATCTGTGGGGGGGGGGGGGGGTGGAAGAGCTTTAAAGCTCATCGGATTCCTCCTGCAGTATAAATACAGATTCTGACTTCTCAACAGAGACGGCCTGAGTGGTTAGAATCTATTTGAAGTCCACACAGATACGCGCCGTTGCGTGCCCAGGCAGGGCGTTTAAACAACAGCGCACTTCGTCACGATTGTGTGAGGTTGATAAAAATACATTCTGACTATCACCCCCACGAGTAACGCAAGCCGCCTTGGGGCGGGATTGCGTACATTCTAGATTTGAAGCTTTCGTGACTGCAAGGATTCATTCTCACTATACACTACACTATACACTACACTATACACTACTATACACTACTATACACTATACACTACTATACACTACTATACACTACACTATACACTATACATTACACTATACACTACACCAGAGGTGTGGACTCGAGTCATGTGACTTGGACTCGAGTCAGACTCGAGTCATGAATTTGATGACTTGCGACTCGACTTGGACTTGCATAACAATGACTTTGTCCCACCTATGAGATGTGGACTCGAGTCATGTGACTTGGACTCGAGTCAGACTCGAGTCATGAATTTGATGACTTGCGACTCGACTTGGACTTGCATAACAATGACTTTGTCCCACCTCTGCACTACACTATACACTACGCTATATACTATACACTACTATACACTAGACAATACTCTGATGTGCACAACTTCAGCATACTGTCACTATAAGAGAGAGGAAAGTGGAAATAAATGACGAAATCTGCAGTGGATGATGATGGTGAAAAATCAGCAATCAAAATAACAACAATAGCACGCTCGTGGCCAGCTTTAAAAGGTAAACATTGTGAACATGTCGTCACCCATTTTTATTTTGTCAAATAAATGCAATTGTGGGATTGGAGTGGTGGTGCGAGTGATTAGCGCAATTGCGTCGTGGACTCAGAATCCCGACTTTTGTTGACATTCCGGCCACAGCTGCTCACAGGCACTGTATCGCATCTATGTACAGTACGCTGAACTTCTTTCGCACCGTACGTCTGCCAACATCAGCACCGTACCACGGATTCACTCCGCTGTTGATCCTACAGATTTACTCCACGCAGCTTCGGGGCTGCTGGACCGTAAATCTTCAGCTGTTGAGCACGCGGAATCTTGCCCAGGGGGGAGGGAGGGTGGATGATTGATGTGAGGGGGGTGCGTTTGGTGGTCTGTGGATGAATGAATGATAACTGGACCATCCGGATTCTAGTCGCTGTAACAAACCGTGTGCTGGGTAGGAACGAAGCCCCCTCCTCACCCCGCCCCTCCCATTCCCCCCACTCGCCCCCCCTCACCCCGCCCCTCCCACTCCCCCCACTCGCCCCCCCTCACCCCGCCCCTCCCATTCCCCCCACTCGCCCCCCCTCACCCCGCCCCTCCCACTCCCCCCACTTGCCCCCCCT
This sequence comes from Lampetra fluviatilis, assembly GCF_964198595.1. Taxonomy (NCBI): domain Eukaryota; kingdom Metazoa; phylum Chordata; class Hyperoartia; order Petromyzontiformes; family Petromyzontidae; genus Lampetra; species Lampetra fluviatilis. Next base: position 1,700,555 of record NC_136326.1, on the reverse strand, counting down.
CACCCCGCCCCTCCCACTCCCCCCACTCGCCCCCCCTCACCCCGCCCCTCCCACTCCTCCCACTCGCCCCCCCTCACCCCGCCCCTCCCACTCCCCCCACTCGCCCCCCCTCACCCCGCCCCTCCCACTCGCCCCCCCTCACCCCGCCCCTCCCATTCCCCCCACTCGCCCCCCCTCACCCCGCCCCTCCCACTCCCCCCACTCGCCCCCCCTCACCCCGCCCCTCACCCCGCCCCTCCCACTCCCCCCACTCGCCCCCCCTCACCCCGCTCCTCCCATTCCCCCCACTCGCCCCCCCTCACCCCGCCCCTCCCACTCGCCCCCCCTCACCCCGCCCCCCCTCACCCCGCCCCTCCCACTCCTCCCACTCGCCCCCCCTCACCCCGCCCCTCCCACTCCCCCCACTCGCCCCCCCTCACCCCGCCCCTCCCACTCGCCCCCCCTCACCCCGCCCCTCCCATTCCCCCCACTCGCCCCCCCTCACCCCGCCCCTCCCACTCCCCCCACTCGCCCCCCCTCACCCCGCCCCTCCCATTCCCCCCACTCGCCCCCCCTCACCCCGCCCCTCCCACTCGCCCCCCCCTCACCCCGCCCCTCCCATTCCCTCCACTCGCCCCCCCTCACCCCGTCCCTCCCACTCCCCCCACTCGCCCCCCCTCACCCCGCTCCTCCCATTCCCCCCACTCGCCCCCCCTCACCCCGCCCCTCCCACTCCCCCCACTCGCCCCCCCTCACCCCGCCCCTCCCACTCCCCCCACTCGCCCCCCCTCACCCCGCCCCCCCCACTCCCCCCACTCGCCCCTCCTCACCCCGCCCCTTCCACTCCCCCCACTCGCCCCCCCTCACCCCGCCCCTCCCACTCCCCCCCCCTCACAACTACCCCTCCCACTCCCCCCACTCGCCCCCCCCTCACCCCTACCCTCCCCCCACTCGCCCCCTCCTCACACCTACCCCGCCCCTCCCCCCACTCGCCCCCACCTCACACCTACCCCGCCCCTCCCCCCACTCGCCCCCCCTACCCCGCCCCTCCACCGACTCGCCCCCCTCCCCCCGCCCCTCCCAATCGCCCCCCCTCACCCGTCCCCTCTCACTCCCCCCACTCGCCCCCCAAACTCAACCGTCCCGACCACGATTCCATGAATCTGAGAATGTTTTTTCCCATTTTTTTCTGGCAACAAAATCGGTGTTGAGGTGTCGATTTGAAGCTTTCGTGACTGCAGGAATCCATACTCTTTGGTTCTTTCGGAAAAGTCACGTAAAATGGAAATAATAAAATAATATAAATATAAAACAATAAAAATTCTCACGACGTTTCGACTGCAACACAAGCAATCATCATCAGGTGTGACATCCACAGCAAGAACATTTCATTTTTTTTGGTTTTATATTAATATTATTTTATTATTTTATTATTTCCCTTCTACGTGACTTTACCGAAAGAACCAAGAATATGAGCAGGTGTTGAGATATTAAAACACCATGAATCCGTCACGATGCCGAGTCGAGATTCTGTTGTAGCGAGACTTAATGTAGGCTGCGTGCCCCTGTAAGCGTGCCAACGTTTGGAGAGCGTTGGGGGCCGTCCATAAATGACGTCACGCACCTAGTGGGGGAGGGGGGTCAGACATTTGTGACGATATGTGACGAAGGGGGGAGGTGTTTGAGAAATGTGACCCCCCCCTCAAATATGACGTCACAAAGCTCTGCCCCCCCTCCCAAAATAATAAAACATGCTTCAAATCGCTTTAAACTATTGTCATTGTAGTGCGTATTTAATGTGGCGCTGCACTCTGATGTTGTAGGAGAACACATTTATCCAAAAATATATTTAATTAGGTAGAACGTGTTGTCTATATTTATTTTACGTGACGTCACATTTCTCAAAGCCTACCCCCTCGTCACACATCGTCACAAATGTCTGACCCCACCCCCCTAGGTGCGTGACGTCATTTATGGACGGCCCCTTACCGATGTCTAACAGAGATAGGGCTTCGTTTACCTCTGGAGGTTCACCAGTACTTGATCAAGCAGCGTGCCACTCTGTCGAAGAAACCCTGAAGGTCAAAACCCGGTGCAGAGTTTTTTTTTATTTTAAATGTGCACAACTCCCAGAAGATGAATCTTGATTTGAAGCTTTCGTGACTGCTGATGGCAGTACAGCAAGTGGGTCCGTGCAGGGGCAGCACGGCCTTCAGTGTTACTACACGCCACGGGACGCGTTTGATATGTTTTCATACGTGTCCAATCCTCCGTAAATAATCCTTTTTTTCATTTTTTTCAGATACTTTTCATATAATAATGGAAACTTATTTCCATCATCGTCAGCATCAACAGCAGCCCCCCCTCCTCAACCTCATTCCGTTCCTCTCTTGAAGCTTCATCCCTCCTCTCATATTCACTTTAAGATGTGTTTTTGTTCATGTTTTTGTTTGTTGTTTGTTGCGGTTGCACCCGATTCAAGAGCCGAATGGCTCACAGGGCTATACCTAATAAATGAACTTGAATTGAACTTGATATGTTCACAGAGCTCAGCAAAGGCAGAAGAAGTCTTTTATATCATGGGACCTCCTTTGCCAGTACCAAAATATACTAATAGGGGGTTTCCCCTTTTTTCTGGCAACAAAACTGACACCTTTTGCAAGGAATCATGCTTACATTAACCACAATACTTGCAGTCAAATGCAAACAGAAAACAACTCTGATAATTTATGCATTGTCCGTGAAACTGATTGGTCCACACCAGAGACAGCTTTCTTTAGAGCCTAGTCTCATACGGTGTTCGCCCAGATGACGCCAAAAGGCGCACGTCAGTTTTTGTTGCCAGAAAAAATGGGAAAACCCTATTAGTAAGTATTTTATATTTGTTTAAAGGGGGGAACTTAAATGACTTGCCACCCACCCCACCCCCGGTTCGCACAACAGAGGGCGCACTGTGACCACGGCTGAGTGGCGTGTTCGCGATTTCGGGGACAGACACAAAAGATCCCCACGTGGATCTCTGAGCGAGACCATCGGGGCCAGGCGCTGTTGTTATAGAGAGCACCTCGCCCGGCCGCCTTTGTCTCCCCATGGGGCGACGTTTATACCAGAGGTCGCAACCGGGTACCCGATACCCGTACCCTACCCGATACCCGGCTACCCGTACCCGGCCGGGTACGGGTAGGCCGTGAATCACTGGTGAGTCACCGTTTGTCACTCATTTCGGGTAGGGTACGGGTAGGGAACGGGTACCCGTACCCGGCCGGGTACCCGTTTGCGACCCTGGTGCGGCCGGGTACGGGTAAGGAATCAAAACCCGTTTGCGACCTCTGGTTTATACCCCGTAAACCGATGCACTCGTTTGAGGCCGAGCCGACCTAGGCGTACACGCCCACAGCACGTGCACAGACGGCGCCGCTGTGGATCCACTGCTAGATGAGGCGCCTTACCCCCCAAGCGGTGCAGGCCACGGTGTGGGGGGGTGAGGGGGGGGGTTGACCATACTTCACCACCCTGGATCACAGCGCGGGTCTGCGATGCGCGTAGACGCGGCTGCGCGCACGGAGTTAGGCGCGCGACTCACTTAAGGCCGAGGCGACTTAGGGGAGCGCCAGTTCAAATAATCTCCAGTTGCATTGGACGTGAACGAGGAATCGATCCGGGGTGCGTCGGGGTCCACGGCGCGCTAACCGCTGCGCCACCGCTCCCCCTCGACCCTCCAACAACGCCAGCCTAGACACACAAAGGTCCCACCCCAGCCCGGGTAGCCTCAGCAGACTGTTGGGGCAAGTACTGCAAGCGATGGCATGGCACACGAGGGGTGGTCAGCACCACGCCCGGCCGCCTTTGTCTTCCCAGAGGCGATGTTTAAACACGCCCGGACGCACCGGGTAATCATTTGAGGCTGAGTCGACCTAGGGGAGACCCTAGACCGATTCTGGTAAATCGTCGTCACTGGGGCATCTTGCCCTGGCGTCCGGGGCTCGCTTAACCACTGCGCCACCGCTCCCCCTTGATAGCCTGCCAACAACAACAGCTGGGACACACACACCAACACACACACACCCCAACACACACACCCCAACACACACACACACATGCCGTGTACACACACATCCTATGTACACACAGTGTACACACACAGTACACCCACACACACATACCCTACACACGTGTACACACACAGTGTGTATACACTGTGTACACACACAACACACTGTGTACACACACAACACAGTGTAGACACACACTGTACACACACATAGTACACACACAGAGTACACACACAGTGTACACACACTCAGTGTACACATACGCAGTGTACACACTCAGTGTACACACACGCAGTGTACACACACACAGTACACGTGTACACACAGTACGCGCGTACACACAGTACGCGCACACACACAGTGTGCGCGTACATACACGCACGCTCTGCTCTCCCCCTGGACCCCTTCAACACCCACGAGGCTACTACAGTCGCCAGCCTCTCCCCGCGTCTCTCTCACGACGTCTCTCGTCTCCTCGTGCATCGAGACCAGTCTCTTGGCCTCTTTCTCCCGTGTCTAGAACGTGTCTCTGTGCGTGTCTGCGCCTTCGTGTGTCTCTGTGTGTGTTGTTGGGTCTGTGGATGTCTGCTATCAGCTGTTTCTCTTCTGTCTCTCTGTCCACGTGTCTCCCCCCCCCCGTCTCCACATGTCTCTCTCTGTGTGGCTACTTCTGTGATGCCTGTGTACATCTGATCGTCTCTTTGGATATCTATGCCCGTACCCCGCCGATTCTGCACTTTGTCTTACGCACACACGAGGCTGAGACACGTGCCGCCGTGCGGTGAACCGTGGTGGAACAGCCCATCGTTGGACTGCACTTCTATGCTTCCCCGCTGTACTCAACCCTCACTGAAGTGCGTTGAGATCTGGCCCAACAGTTGATCATCATCATCTAGACGAGGCTTCCACACCCCTCCCCCTCTCACCCACTCTGCCCAGGGTGGTGAAGTATGGTCAAACAACTCCGACGAGAACTACAACGCGCACGCACAGAGCGTGGCGAGGCTTTCATTCTGCGGTGGATTTACACGCGCGCTGGAAATTATTTAAATAAAAAAATACAATTAAAATGTAGCCGCGTCTCTTCCAAACGTTTCATGAACAGGACTGTGGACGAATCCATTTGGAACGGAAGGGGGGGGGACGAGGTAGGAGATTGTTCCAGAAAAAAAACACGTGTTGCCGTGTACTGTACGTACAGTACGTCACGTGGCGTGTCACGGTTGTTCGTTCCCACCCCTCACGACGCGGGTCACGTGAGCTTAGAGGTCAGGGGGCTCGCGAAGGAATCGATTCCCCTTGGACACGATTATAAAAACAGCGGAGCCTGGATCGATTCCTCTTGTGTTATTGTCGATAATTCTAGATATGAAGCTTTCGTGACTGCAAGGATTCATACGCTTAGGTTTTGTCGGTAAAGTCACGTAGGTAAAAATAAATAATAAAAATAATAATAGAACTAAAATATTGAATCATTTCTATTCTTATTTCTATTATTTATATTATTTATTGACGATAAAAAAAATCTATTTTCAGGCACCTTGCACTATCCATATAACTCTGTACTATCCATACTAACTCTGCACTATCCATACTAACTCTACTATCCATACTAACTCTGTACTATCCATACTAACTCTGCACTATCCATACTAACTCTACTATCCATACTAACTCTGTACTATCCATACTAACTCTGCACTATCCATACTAACTCTACTATCCATACTAACTCTACACTATCCATACTAACTCTGCACTATCCATACTAACTCTACTATCCATACTAACTCTGTACTATCCATACTAACTCTGCACTATCCATACTAACTCTGCACTATCCATACTAACTCTGTACTATCCATACTAACTCTGCACTATCCATACTAACTCTGCACTATCCATACTAACTCTGTACTATCCATACTAACTCTGCACTATCCATACTAACTCTACTATTCATACTAACTCTGTACTATCCATACTAACTCTGCACTATCCATACTAACTCTGTACTATCCATACTAACTCTGCACTATCCATACTAACTCTACTATCCATACTAACTCTGCACTATCCATACTAACTCTGCACTATCCATACTAACTCTGTACTATCCATACTAACTCTGCACTATCCATACTAACTCTACTATCCATACTAACTCTGTACTATCCATACTAACTCTGCACTATCCATACTAACTCTGTACTATCCATACTAACTCTGCACTATCCATACTAACTCTGCACTATCCATACTAACTCTGTACTATCCATACTAACTCTGCACTATCCATACTAACTCTACACTATCCATACTAACTCTGCACTATCCATACTAACTCTACTATCCATACTAACTCTGTACTATCCATACTAACTCTGCACTATCCATACTAACTCTGCACTATCCATACTAACTCTGTACTATCCATACTAACTCTGCACTATCCATACTAACTCTGCACTATCCATACTAACTCTACTATCCATACTAACTCTACTATCCATACTAACTCTGCACTATCCATACTAACTCTGCACTATCCATACTAACTCTGCACTATCCATACTAACTCTGCACTATCCATACTAACTCTACTATCCATACTAACTCTACTATCCATACTAACTCTACTATCCATACTAACTCTGCACTATCCATACTAACTCTGCACTATCCATACTAACTCTGTACTATCCATACTAACTCTGTACTATCCATACTAACTCTGCACTATCCATACTAACTCTACACTATCCATACTAACTCTGCACTATCCATACTAACTCTACTATCCATACTAACTCTGTACTATCCATACTAACTCTGCACTATCCATACTAACTCTGCACTATCCATACTAACTCTGTACTATCCATACTAACTCTGCACTATCCATACTAACTCTGCACTATCCATACTAACTCTACTATCCATACTAACTCTACTATCCATACTAACTCTACTATCCATACTAACTCTGCACTATCCATACTAACTCTGCACTATCCATACTAACTCTGTACTATCCATACTAACTCTGCACTATCCATACTAACTCTGCACTATCCATACTAACTCTACTATCCATACTAACTCTACTATCCATACTAACTCTACTATCCATACTAACTCTGCACTATCCATACTAACTCTGTACTATCCATACTAACTCTGCACTATCCATACTAACTCTGCACTATCCATACTAACTCTGCACTATCCATACTAACTCTGCACTATCCATACTAACTCTACTATCCATACTAACTCTACTATCCATACTAACTCTACTATCCATACTAACTCTGCACTATCCATACTAACTCTGCACTATCCATACTAACTCTGTACTATCCATACTAACTCTGTACTATCCATACTAACTCTGCACTATCCATACTAACTCTGCACTATCCATACTAACTCTGTACTATCCATACTAACTCTGTACTATCCATACTAACTCTGTACTATCCATACTAACTCTACTATCCATACTAACTCTACTATCCATACTAACTCTGCACTATCCATACTAACTCTGTACTATCCATACTAACTCTGTACTATCCATACTAACTCTGCACTATCCATACTAACTCTACACTATCCATACTAACTCTACTATTCATACTAACTCTGTACTATTCATACTAACTCTACCATTCATACTAACTCTACGATCCATACTAACTCTACTATCCATACTAACTCTACTATCCATACTAACTTTGCACTATCCATACTAACTCTACTATCCATACTAACTCTGCACTATCCATACTAACTCTGTACTATTCATACTAACTCTACCATTCATACTAACTCTACTATCCATACTAACTCTACTATCCATACTAACTCTACCATTCATACTAACTCTACTATCCATACTAACTCTACTATCCATACTAACTCTACTATCCATACTAACTTTGCACTATCCATACTAACTCTACTATCCATACTAACTCTACACTATCCATACTAACTCTACTATCCATACTAACTCTGCACTATCCATACTAACTCTGTACTATTCATACTAACTCTACCATTCATACTAACTCTACTATCCATACTAACTCTACTATCCATACTAACTCTACTATCCATACTAACTCTGTACTATCCATACTAACTCTACACTATCCATACTAACTCTCCTATCCATACTAACTCTACTATCCATACTAACTCTACACTATGCACATTATAGGCATGAAGTTCAAGCGCCATGTACAGGCGATCTTTTTCAATCTATGCATTTTTATTCGGGGATCAGCCCCAACGAAAATCGTCTGTATGTTGGTGGTTTGATTTGAGCACTATTAACGATGAATGTACTTCTCCCTCCCATCATCTTACCAAACCCATTACTAATCCTTACAACAAGTTCCACTTAAAGCCACAACGTTCATCAGCACCCCTCCCCCCCTTACCATCGACCTACCCGCCTATTGGTCTACCACTGCCGCTGAGCTCATTTATCACGGCTCAAAATTGAGAACCTTCACACACAGCTCATACATTTAGCAAAGTCACTTGACAAAAAATTAACCCGTAAAAACAAAGTTTTTCACTATAAATCCTTGATATGCGTAGCGGCTAAAGTCCTCTCGTCCTCTGACTTGAGATGGCTGCCACCTATGGGTCAGATGATTGCATTGCACCATTAAGCAATTGGTAATTAAATATATTTTTGTCCTAAAAAGTATAAAAATTTGGAAAAAAAATTTCCCCGAACATTAATTGTCACGCACAACGAGTCTGTGTGGAAAATGTCAGCTCGATTGGATCACGGGAAGTGGGTTCAAAAACGACCGAAAGATTTAAATATCACCCTCGCTGGAAGACCAATGTCCATTTTGCAAGCCCCTGGTCCTGCTGTGTACACTTTGTGCAGCGTGCAGATGGTTGTCACTGGGGAGGGGGGGTTCCCTCTTGACGAAGGCTGCTGCAGAAAATTGGATGATGCGGTGTTTATTCGCCCGATCCAGAATTGAAATCCTTTGATCACTTCGTGTGCCCGGAGTTTGATTCACGGCCATTTGGGTAGCTGGGGGAGTTGGAGAGAATGATGACTTTCATTCTCTCCATCATGATCGATGAGATGGAGGTGTAAGATAGAGGTAGTCGAGAGTGAAGGTTAATGGTGGTTGAGGTGGTGGTTACGTTGGAGGTGCATGTGGTGTCATTGAAGGAGGTAAAAGCGAGGAAATATGAGAGTGGTTCTCGAAGTGGTAGTTCTGGTGCAGAGGTGAAGACCGATACAGTGGTTATGGTGCGGAGATTCAGCAAGAAAAAGTGGTTGAGGTGGTGATAAAGAGGTTAAGAGAAAGTATTTGAGGTGGTGGTGGTGATGCTAGAGGTGGTTGTGGTGTAGAGGTGAATGTGATTCATGATGTAAACACATTCCTGCGGAGGGAGCTGGAAGGAACGTTGGGTTGCTCGGTCAATGGCCAGGGTCAACGGCGGCGTGGTGTATTCTGGAAATATGGCCGACTGTGAGGGCGGGCACAAGCCGGCGTGAGTCGGTTAAACGTTGAGTTTTATAAGGGCACCACGGGGTGACCAGCCCCTCCCTACCCAGCCCCTCCCACCCAAAACCCAGCACCACCAGCCCCTCCCCACCCTCTCCTCCCTACCCTCTCCACCCAGCCCCACCCCTCACATTTTTGATGCACGACGGACGGACACAATAATCCCCTGTGGGCTGGTGGAACCAGGAGGTTCCTACCAGTATTAAGAGGTCTGCTGTAACGTCACACCAGGTGACAGCTGAAGCCCCCTCCAAAGCGGCTGTGGGCAAAAACAAGAGACACAGGCCCATAGCAGAACCTGTACACACGGCAAATACAGCAACAGGCTTTTGGCGTGTGTAAGAGCTTTACAGCTCATCGGATTTCTCCAGTATAAATATTCTGGAAAATTAATATTGATTAAAACTCAGCAGTTGCATTCAAAACGTGAAAAATAAAGTTTAATTTTAAATGGGCACACACACACACCTAGGCTGGTTATGTGTCCCACGCGTGTGAACGGATTAGAAATGGGATTTTGTTTTTTAATCTTACGAGTGAACAAAGGGCTGAGAATATGAAGGGATCGTAGGCAGTGTGTGAACTCGGTGTTTGATAATCACAGCTCAGTTGCGTAAAATGCCCCGAGTGAAATTATCCAATTAGTTAACCGATTTACACTGAAAACCTAAGGGATACAGCTAGCGTGCTGACGGTTCCACCTGAAGACGGAGGGCTTGTGTTGCCTCCGAAACGTCGTGATTTTTATTTTATTTTTATTATTTTTGACTTTACCGAAAAAACCTAAGAATATGAATCCTTGCAGTCACGAAAGCTTCAAATCTAGAATCCCTTCAGAGAGATGTGTTGTTGTAGCCGACCAGAATACACTGACAAAGCGGGCGAAACTCCGTTTAACACGGAGTCTTTCGTGACCAATATTATCCATAAGATGTTTTGGGGTATTTATATGCATCCATTAACCAACCTCACCCCCTCTGCCCTTCGCACCTGATTGACTCAAGTGACGACATCACATTCATCCCAGCCCGTGTCTATTTAAGATCGAAACACGAGAATTTCGCCACAACTCTTCTCTAGCTGTCGCCTGATGATGCTGCTGCTTGTTGTTGTTGTAATTACTGGTGAAATGTCACGGTACTCGAATTGTAAGTGTTGTAGTGGGTTTATTCTCCAACACACTGGTGCGCTGTACGAATAACGAATTGGCACATTTCGTCTACGTGACCAACCTTACTAATTGGCTGTGTCGGGTGGTGGCGGGTTTAACGACACGTTTATATCTGCGCGGTCTCACCACAGAAACTCATACATCGTGTTGATAATTTGCCCCAATGTTGATGCAATTATATTTAGCAAAGATTTGGGACAGAAAGAGACATTTCTGAGAAGCAGAATATTTTATTTATTCTGGAGAAATCCGATGAGCTATGCAGTTCTTTTTCACAGACGCATGAATCAGGCTGTTGTATAACGCACCTAATAACTTAAGTGTATAAGCCCTCTTCTTCTAAACCCACTGCTGAATGAAACCCTTCCCATACTATAAGCAGTCGTGGAGAATATCTGACCATACTTCACCACACTGGTCAGTGCAGGTTGTGTACGTGTGGGAGTAGCAGGGCACCGCTCCCCCTAACACGGTCCTGTATTACACAATTGGTCAACGCTTTGCCAAAATAGGCGACCTAAGCCCCTGTTCGCGTGACTCGAAGCGCCGTGTTTTTTGTAAAAACTTAAAATCACTTTCGCCCACCGGGGAACTTAAAAAAACAGCATTTGGAACGCCATAAATTTATGACTCGCGTCAAGGGCCTCTGCATTAAAACCTACAGTAGCTCATGGTAGGCACGCTACTTTTATCTCTAAAGTAACATACATTACTAAATTGGGTGTTTTATGTTAAGCAATGTGACGCATTGGATTGCAAAAAATGCCCGTCCCGTTTTTTGCAATCCACTACTGGATGAGGGTCTCTGCCTGTGTGGATCACGGGAGCTGTGAACATACTTCACCGCGCCGATCAGTGAGGGATGGTTGAAAGGAGGGGGCAGTCGAATTATTGTAGAATCACAGAACAATAAACACATTCCTGCGGAGGGAGCTGGTAGGAACGTTGGGTTGCTCGGTCAATGGCCAGGGTCAACGGCGGCGTGGTGTATTCCGCAAATATGCCCGACTGAGGGCGGGCACAAGCCGGCGTGAGTAGGTTAAACGTTGAGTTTTATAAGGGTACCATGGGGTGACCAGCCCCTCCCCACCCAGCTCCACCCCTCCCCACCCAGCCCCTGCCTGCACGATGGACGGACGGACACAATAATCCCCTGTGGGCTGGTGTAACCAGGAGGTTCCTACCAGTATTAATGTTGCTGCACTGCTCTGTGGCCCAGCATACATCTCTGCAGCCTATAACATCCATTGTCCGAGCACTGTTCAGGCTCAAACCTTAGCTTCCGAGATCGGTGAAATTCTTGGTGATTTGGTCAGAAGCACGTAGTAATGTGCATCGATAAAAAAACACAAATGTTTACCTCCATGCTCAGCAGTCGCACACACACGGTGTCAGTAAACACTTCCCTGCCGCAAGTGGTGCAATTTATTGTTGTCGCAAATATGACGATCGCTCAGTTGTAACAAAGCGGGAGAGGGGGGGGGGTCCCTAACCGCGAGTTCACTTGGTTCACATCCACACCAAGGTCCACTCGACCCAACTAACCAGTCCCTCCAAGGTTACGAAAAACCTCTTAATGAAGACTCACCGCCACTTGCAAACTGACGTGGTACTGCGGCTAAAACTCAGGCACTGCCCTAAGACTCGCATTTGCTCCACCAGTACAGGGTCAGTCGAGATTAATAAATAATTGTGACAGTGCGTTGATAGCGGCGCATAAGCACAAATAACAAGTCAAAATATGTTTCCAGAACACTGCTCTAAATAAACAAAAAATATATAATTGACTTTTCGGGCAATGCTCCTTCTGAAAATCAGAGAAAGTCCAATTCCCAAACTACTAAGCTTACCATTTAAGGTAGTATTATATTGTCAAATGCTTCAACGGCGGCGATGATCACTAACGAATATGCGTTGCAAGCAATAGGACAGGGCTATGATGGGAGGCTTTGAAGTCAAGTCTAACGTTAAGTTGGAAGAACCTTTTAAACATCTCGTATTATTAGTGGCCATCGCTTGCTTTTGTACAGCAGTACACGTTCGTATTAAAGATCCCCCGTTTTTATAGTTTATGCCAAAAACTAGCACAAGTAGTCTACAAGGAAGGCTTTAAATAAAATTAATAACTAACGACTTACACCCACGCCTGCTATAGGAGCAGACAGGAATGCAGCCCGGTCAGACCCAAAACTCCCCCAACCCACACAGCCCCTCACTCCCAAGCGCTCAGTCACCCAACACTGAGCGCATACCCGACACGCAGACACACTCGGCATAGCCACCACCACGGGAACACTGCTCCACGACCGCAGCGATTCATAACGGAGGAGGGGGGGTGGAAGTTTTAAAAGGAACAAACCCACTTTGGCAGCGGACGAAATCCGAGACGGGGTCCGAACGAGCGAGGCGGCGTTGTGATGTGCGGTTACCTACGGGACTTGCGCACAGTGAAGCCGAACCAAGCCGTTCTTAGATGATTTAACCGACCAGGTTAACCCAAAGGTTGACCCCAACCCACACACAGGTGACTGAGGCTCCAAGGTTGACCCACACCGCTGCATTGACTCGAGAAAGACCTAGGCTGCTTGGTTGACAAAGACTGCCAGGCTGACAAGCTGACTACAGCTGCCACGTGAACCCAAAGGCTGACCCTGGAATGCTGGGTTGACGTAGGTTGTTGGTTTCATCCAGGCGACTGGGCTGGCCAGAGTTTGGCTCAGGTTGAAAAGCTCACCGAGGCTAACGGGTTGAGTCCATACTGACCCCTCCACTTCCAAACTTTCTTCAGCTACCAAACCGAGTCAAAGTTACAAGGTTGACCAAAGGCTGACCTTCGCTGCCAGGCTGACTGAGGCTGCCTGGAAGACACACAAGCTCCGGAATTTGTTTTTTAAAGCTGTGGTGAGTGAGTCTGCTTGCTCGCCTACAAAGGTTACATCACAAGAGAGACATTCATCACGCTGGGAAGCCGAGTGTGGTCCACAGGACAGCCAGTTACCGTGCGGTTCTGTTAGGGCATGTGTTGCGTTTTATTGTTTGTTTGCAAACACAGTACAAGACAGCCCCCCCCCCACCCCTCACAAGCCACCCGCCTCCAATCACACTCGAAAAGCGCGAAGGGATCTGGGAGCTGGAACAAAAAAAACCTCATTTCTCCGAAAAATACGAGACCCGGTGTGGAATTTCAATTCGAAGTGGTGGGAGAATTAAGACTGTAGCGTGTAAAGCTTGAATCAGACTCGTGTGGAATTCCGATGAGATTGGTGCGAGACTCAAAGCCAGACTGAGACTCTGGTAAGAAGAGTTGTGGTCGGAACACCATCACTACAATGAGGTTAAACTCACATGCGATTACCGCAACTCAAATTGTTAAAAACAGAGCCCACGTGCGATGACTGCTTTCCATGCGGCGGTTAACCACGACCCCGGCAGTCTCTTTTTACGGATAGTGAGGTTTCCTTGCATTACAGCACCATAGTACGTAGTGATCACACCAACTTTACAACCTACCACTGTTCACCTTTAAAAGCACGAAACGAAAAAGATCAACACTCGAAATGCTGCCCAAGGTCTCATTACGCCGTCGATCGTGCGATCGCGTAGCCAACCGCAGAGTTCCAACTATCGCGGGAGTGCAAATCTACAACTAAATGCACTTTAGACGCAAACACACGCACAACGACTGCATTCTTCAATCCCACCCCCCTCCCCCTCGGGGCCTGTGCCAATTACCTTTCTCTGTGGGATTTGTTGAAACTTTTTCCTAAACATGCATTTCCTCCTCCTCTTTTAAGCAAACCCTCGGAAACGAAAAAAAGAAAAACAGAAATGTACAAAGTTCACGCAGCGCGGTGCGGCGTGACCTCCGCCACCCTCGCTATCGCCGAGTTTGTTGCCTGGCGCTTCCTGCTCGCGAGACCACCCCCCTCAAGTACCTAGACACTGCCAAGCAGCACTCTCTAAAAACCGTACAAACGAGTTTCATCTCTCCAAGCCGAGTATACGTACAAAAACAAAACTCAAGAATACGTGGGCAAAAAAAGATCATCGACGATTATACAGGTGGACGAGCTAAAACAACATTAATAACCCTAAGACCCGGATAGATCCGTGTAAACCCTACATCACACCCGTGAGGTTTCTTTTCGCGCTTGACGTTGCCGTGCTTCACCGGGGTAGAGAGCCAGTCCATTCCTCCCCGTGTGTCACAGCCGCGGGACGTCGAGCGACGCGGGCCAACCTGGGACGGGCATTACTGAAAGGGAAAATTCTTCTTTTCAAGTAAAAAAAAAAATCATGGTGACGACGACGGTGGAACGTGCACGGGCATTGGGGGCGAAGTATGCAGCAGGGGCTCTGTCGAGGCAGGCGGGTGAAACCGGAGCGGCTGGTTTCCGTGCCCCTTGTCACCGCCTTTTCGGCCACCGGCTGTCGTGCATGGAAGCGTGTGCGCGGTTAGTGTTACAGCATGCGCACGTCGGCAGCGGCACGACACGGTCTTGCCTCACAAAGGGGACAATGGCATTCGCGTCCTGGCGTCCTCGCCCCTCTCTCTTGGCCGACCGTTCAGACTGCCCCCCCCACCGCCCCCCTCGGCAACGTCCCAATAGACCACGGCCTGCTGGCAGCCGCTCCCCAGGACAACGCAGGCGATCTGCGATGCCGGCGCCGCCGCACGCTCCTCCTTGCTCTCCTGCAGGGCCTGGTTCACTCTGAAGGAAAGCCTCACTCTGCCGCGGTTTCCTCAAGCGCGCGCGCCCCGGCTTATCTGATAGGGCCGTGAAGCGTCTACACGTTTCTGGAATTTGCCAGGGGGTGTTGCCTAGGCGACGGTGGAGGGCGGGTGAATTTGTCTGATGGCGGTGCTGTCGAGTTGCGTCGTACTGGTGCGGCGTGGGGGGGGGGGCCTCGCGAGTGCAGATGGGACAACCACTTTCGTCGTCTCAGGCGGAGGAGGCCCCCCCCCCCCCCGCAAGGCGACGACAGTACACGAGGCCACCCCGTGCCGCCAATTTGCCCCCCCCCCCTCGCGCTTTGTCAATTGGCACCAATTTGGAACTTTCGTTCTTTAAAAAATTTTCAAAACGAAAAATATATGTGTTTATGTACAGCATAGATATATATTTATTTTTTCATACTTTATAAAAACGTTCCACTTACGGGCTTAGTGGGCAGCTCAGTGGAATTATCATCAATGGAGAGGTTTTCTTCTTCGAAACGGTGCCCCCCTGCGTACTCGGGTAAAACTCGGTCATCTCCCACAGGGCTCCTCCTTTACGCTGCCGCCAATCCATGAACCAAGAGACAGAAGGGACGGCATACTAGAAGCACACTAGACCTGCTCTAAATGTGATGTTGGCATAAACAATAATACACACATGTAGTTTAAAAAGGAGCAACAAATTAAAGACACGTGACGGGCAGAACAGCAAACTTAACCACCAATGTTTTTTTTCTCTCCTCTCGACGGCGAACGCGTTCCACCGTCGTCGCCATCACGGGTCGCGCTCCTTTTTGACGCGAACGTCGCCAGCCAGGATGGTGCCGATCTCCCCTTGCATGAAGGCCCACGGCACGGTCGAACCCACCAGGGGACACTTCTCCCCGCTGGGGCAGTACACCTCGCCGCCCGCGCCCTGCGCCTTGATGCTCTCGCGCGAGCACGGGAAGCAGAAGCGGTGCGACGCCACCGAGGGGCACTGCACAAAGTGCGTGTCCTCCAGCCGCTCGCGACACAGGGTGCAGCACAGGGGCGACGCCGCGCCCGCCCCCGCCAGCGCCACACTCATGCCCACGCCCGCCTGCGAGTCCGGGATCTGCTGCCCGCCGGAGTTCAGCAAGCCCTGGTCGCCGCTGCCGCTGCTGCGCGCACGCAGCTCGCTTGGCGAGCCGCTCCCACCGCCACCGCCGTCGTGGTGGCCGTTGCTGTTGCGGCGCGAGCTGGTCGAGTGCACCTGCGGGATCCCGTTGTCTTTCGGCGATTGTGTTCCACCGCCGCCGCTGTTGGCGTGGCCGGCGTTGGTGCTACTGCTGGCGAGGTTGTCGGTGGCCGAGATGAGGGCCGCCATTGGGGAGGGCCCCGAGGGTGGCGGGTAGGCCACGGTGAGCCGCATGCCGTGGTCGGGCGGCGCGTGGAGCCAGTGCGCGTGCTGCGCCGACAGGCGGAGGCCGCCGCCGCTGCCCGACTCGTCGTGCTTCGAGGGGTCCGGCGTTGGGTCCGGGGACACGCGCCGCTTACGGGAGAGGCGCGACCCTGCGGGCAATGACACACACACGACACGCGGGGCGACGAGTGTCAGAGGGCGAGCACGGCACGTGGGCGCCAGCGGCACAACATGGCTCAATGGGCATTTGGCACAGTTTCACAGACAGAAGCGTGCATAAAACAACACGCACACAATAGTATAGTTGTCACGACAGCCAGTAATAGAATGTACCAGTGAACAGTACACGTGTGAAATGACCGTAATTATAATCTTTCCATTTGGAGCGCAAGACAACAATGAGCCACCGAGTCATCAATCATCTCTTGGAGGTTTACAGAATGTTGAAGGCAATAGCCCACCAAATATTTGTACCATTGCTTATTCGAGATCGGTTTCCCTGCCACCCTCCCCCAGGGGACACGACTGAGAAAAGAAAATCTAAAATTTATTTTATTTCTAGTTCAACAGCCGCTAAAATGAGACCTTCCCCACCCGCATTGCAGCCTGCCCCAGCCCTGTGCTTTAGTGACCGACGATGCAGCCTGCCCAGCATCTGAGACGTGACTGGCGAGCGAATCATTCACGTCGTGGGGCAACGCGCCCGCAAGCCGCCACCGACAGACACATTCCCCCCCCCACCACGTCACGATTAGCATGCCAACAAACGCACAACCTTTGTGTGCAAGCCCAGGTTTTGTGTTTCCCCTTTTCAGCCCAACGAGCTCTCTTTGCTCCGCGTCTACGCACTCGTGCAACTGCAACGGAACGACTGCCGTCAACTCGTCCACTTAAGACAACGGCTACGTTCATTTATAATGCGGCAAGTAAAATTCAAAACGAGCCGTGAAATAATTCATCGCCGCAGTGGCTTCAATTCACTCTTGCTATTCGGAGTCGCGATTCATCGCAGGAATACAATTATTTTTTTGTCTCGTTTTTAGGGTCTTGTGAAAGTCTCTCATTTCTCGTCAAGTTAGTCCAGTTCAATTGCGCTACTACCCTTTATGCAACCTCAGCATTTAATATCCAAATAACTTGCATGAATCGCACCATTCCAACGCATTACTCATGAATGTGGAAATCATGTTAAACGATCGTGCCTATTTAAAGCAAGGTAAACACATTTCCTAATGAACACAGAAACTGCAAGCCCGCTCTTACACCGATAGTGTTTTAAACAGAATGACAATGCAAGTTTAACACCATAATTGTACAGTGCAATGGTCTTTCACACCCACCATTATTGCCTCTCGATTTCACCTCATCTACATTAACTACAAGGTGCACAATGTCGTCAGGAACTGGAACACGTGAATGATACAATTCGGCTGTTTGTAGCACCATCTTCTGCAAACTTGAGGTCCCTTGACCGAGCCTCGCATGGCTGCGTTCACTTTTGAGCGACTCGTTACAAGACGCAGGTCACACGCCACATGCAAATGGAGATAACCCCCTCGGCCTTGCTGGATGCCACTCAAAATATTCTGACCACTCGGCAAGTTTCAATCTGAGCCTTCCTCTGTTCTGAGTTAAAAGTCCCCCCCCCACCCCCCGTTTGTTATTTCAAATTACACTTCTTCGACAAAAAAAACCTGCAGTCTGATAATTAAAAACACATTTATATTCACTGCGGATTAGTACGCATTTGACGTAATCCAGCCAACCCCACATTTAGATGAAATGCCACCATTTGTTATTACGATTCATTTCTATTAAATTATTCTCTTTTCCCAGGATGAAGCATGCAGTTACTGTAAACTTTCAGTAAACTTGGGGGGTATCCGTGAACCAGTCGCATAGAGTATGAATATAAATTGTAAATAAAGCAAAACTTAACTCAAGTACACACGTATTGTGAGCATAAAAATAATATTGAGTACCCGTAATTGAACTGTTACATACTCATTAGTAAAGTCACGTGACTGATTTTAAAAAAATACTTCGCAAACTAATCTTTGGCCTCCAAAAAATACGTGTAAAAATAAAAAAATTTTACTCCTGAAAGTGACAAAGCTATGGCGCAGTGTTTAGCACATGAACTCGGCAATCCGAGATCGATAATAACCAGACAAGGCCAATCAGTGACAAGTGATATATAAACAGATCCTAGTCTCCCCTACCCCTTGACAAATCCTCACCGACCTGTTTGGTGAAGTATGGTCAAACAATCTCCATGACCGACATGTTGTTAAGGCCTTCATCCAGCAGTCTGCGTTATAGTAACGGATGTATATTTCACAGTGAAACATTAACTCAGGCCTAAGGGGTGCGGGTTGTAGGAATCTGTAGCTGAAATTAACAGCTCTGTACTATGGGCTGGGATTCAAAGAAAGGATAATTAACATTTTAAAAAGCATCAGCAGAGATTAAAATGTTCTGGTAAGCCCCGCGAGACTGCCAATGGACCTTAACCTTTGCCTGGAGGCTGCAAAATACAGCAGGCGGTTAGTGCACGTCAATTATTCACATGAGCGTAAACAGATATCTGTGGAATCAGTGCAGAGCAGGAACTGCCCATTTATTGCTTTGAGTGTCCTTAAGTACCACAGTCCAAAGCGGGCAATGAGACGCACACAAAAGTGGACAAAATCGAACATAAACAGATTAAATGTGGACATATATACAGAAACGTAAGGTCAATGTATAAATAACAATAGTTTTGGAGAATGTTCATACAAAACATTCCTCTCCACGTAAACCTATTTTGTTTTACGAAATCCATTAGACGCATGTCCTTTCGGGAGTGCATCTTATCAGCAACATGTATAAATTTACATTTAAAAGAGCTGCACAAGCCCTTGAAACGTAATTTATTTCCACCTCAATGTTATTGACATAACATCCAACACAGCTGACGAGATCATTGTCTGTCTCCACATGTGGACCTCAAGGTGAGATGGCGTCAAATAAATCAGGTGGCGGCCGCATGGTTTGGGCCGCGGGGGGAAGTGGACATCTTGCATCACCCGGTACAGTGACCATGACGTCAAACAGACCTCCGTGACATCACCGCCCACCCCCCACGGCTACGCCACTGCACTTTAGCCTACTGTAGTAGCCCCCATTCGCAACATCGCTCGCTTCTCTTCCCCTCCCCGCCACCGACGCTGGGCGTTATGAAACTCCAACCCAACCGGCCATGCGTGTAAAATGGTGCCAAGTCTGCACACGCACACACACGCCGCATTGTGTTTATTCACCTCTGCCACACACACGAAGACTGCAAAAACTGTACACACAAGAGAAACCGAGCAAGGAAGCCTCCATTTTGGAACGGGTTTTTTTTGCAACCCGCAATTTTTTCTGCTAAATCGTGGCCCACAAACAAAGACACGGTCGGATCTTTGTCGGTGTCAAAAGACATTTTTTTTAACGCACACGGACGTAAATACTACAACAGCCTAAAACACTTATTTCCGAACCCTAGTCTGTATATTTCCATTACCTTTTACAAGTCTAAAGTGTGACCAACTTCCCGTATACAAGATGCGGGCGACTACCTGTCCAAATTACGCAGATTTTTACATAGATCTCTAGAAAGGAAATACAGTATACACTATGAGACTTCCTTTACCAGTGGCAAAATATAGTAATAGGTTTTTACCCTTCCAACTGGTACAAAAACTGACACCTTTATACAAATACAGTATGTTGTGAGTAATCGTGGGCTGTGCAGTATTGTTTTTTAACCATCATTAACAACCGCATTGGAGAGAGTTCACACGTTTTGGGCACCAAAAAAAGCCCCGTTCTCACAAAGGGGGCGAGGAGACAACTGCGGCGTTCATCCTTGGGAAGAAAAAAAAACTCCACGATGCAGCAGCAGCAAGCAACGCTGGCAATAATGGCTTCAGCATGCTGCTGCTGCTATCGTCTGTCCCATCAGCTTAAAGCGCGCGCTTTCACAATCCTCCTTCCTTCCCCCCGCGATTAAATGCCCCCAATAAGCCTCGCGCTATTACTGTACGTGCTGCTGTGTGCATTTTTGCGGGCAGCTCACGTGGGTTGTGGTGGGGGTTGGTTGGTGGTTGCTTGCACATCGCCGTGTGGGTGATGGGCACAACAAACGCCGCCCTGGCGCTTCTACGCGATCACTCGCGACGAGTTGTAACCCACCGCATTCGATGCATTACAGCACCTAATCCATTATCGAGGACGTTCACATTTCTCGCATAAAATATAAATATACGGTACACGAGGGCTCTTTCCATTCCGTCATTCAGCTGTGCCAGCATCCTTTTTGAAGAAAGAAAAACCGGCAGCCGCGTGAAATATTTATAGAAGCCTACGTCACTCCGGCGCTGCCACATATCCTGGGTTTTATAATGGAAAAGCAACCCCAGGGAGAAGGGGGGGGTAGAATACTCGGCATTGAAGGACGATGTCACGTCAACAGCGGCCGTGCCACGTTCCACACTCGGCTCTAAAGCAGAGACACTGTCCAGGATTCACAAGCAGCGCGCACACACACAAGACAAAGAGACTACTCTCACGGTATAGCCGACACAGATTGTAGGGGCAAGTGCCGTTGGCGAGCACCTATTAGGGTCGTTGCGGTGCATACAATAGGGTGGTAACCAGGAGCCGGCCGCCCTCAGTGCCGATGTCTACACGCCACACTAAGTACTCATTTTAGGGTTGGTGGTTAGTGCACTAACCACTGGTGCCCACCACTCAAATATCACAGGCACCGCGTGCATGATAGGCGATGGCGGGCACCACCCCATTAAACACATCGTTGGCACTAAAAGGCATCATGGCCAAAGAACTGCACATATCATGGCCAACAAGTGATACAGAACAGGAGTTATATATATCATGGGGAACAAGCGATGCAGAACGGGGGTTCTGTTTCACATGGGATACCAAACCACATCACAAGACACCACACACATCACAGGCACCACAGCAGCATCAGAAGCACCATCATCATAATTCACCACACAAGTGTTTTGGCAACACTACACACCAAAAAAACTGCTCACCATTGCCACACAATGCATAACAATGCAAACCACATGAATCTCCCTGAACTGAAAACATTACCACTCCGAGCAAAACACCACTTTACACACCAGACACATTTATGGGTACACCAACTATTAAACTATTTGCAGGATCTCGTGTCATCATGGCCAAAGCTGTCGATGCCATCACACCTAGGCAATGTTCAATACCCTCTCTGCCAAGAACCTGGACCTGTGTTATCCTGTAGGCCACGTGACTTGTCCAACATCTGCCCTAACAGTAGCCCACGCAACACTTGGTGGTTTAAGGTCTTTCCCTTGGTCGCCTGACCCGTGGAGACCATTACAATTCCTGCCTCCGGCCTCTGCACACGTCTTATACCCCATGCAAGCGTGTTTGCCTCATCGTATCTCTCACAGAAACGAACACAACATTCGGTTCATTTTATACCTAGCTAGACATTTTTAAAAGGCATATGTCTTAATACATCACTTGGGAGAAAATATACATGCACAAGAGACGAGGAAGACTGAAACAAAAACATCTCTGATCTTGTAGATACGAGTTTGAAAAAGTAAGGAGAAATAAAGACTCTAACGTTATGTTGAAGCCCGCCATAACATTGGTTGTG
Organism: Lampetra fluviatilis; assembly: GCF_964198595.1. Classification (NCBI taxonomy): domain Eukaryota; kingdom Metazoa; phylum Chordata; class Hyperoartia; order Petromyzontiformes; family Petromyzontidae; genus Lampetra; species Lampetra fluviatilis. Next base: position 1,677,996 of record NC_136326.1, on the reverse strand, counting down.
ATGTCACTTCAGTGGCACTGCAATCTATTCTATTCTGGTTCAGGAGCTACACATTCTTGTTCAGGAGCTAAGTGTCAATGTGGAGGTCTGCTATTGCCACGAGAGGGCTTCAGGAGAGAGTTTTGTTATTCCTCCTCCTCCTCCATTAAAGCAAAGACGACAGTGGTTTGCTACATGGTCCATAATTTTGGTTGCATGGCCACCGCACTGTGGATTTCCTTAAATTGTCCAGCAGATGTACGCATCGGTCCGTTGATGTTCTGATGCATTCGATGGTTACACACCAGTGGCTCGAGGAATGTCAAAGACAGGAGGTGCGATGTTTGGGTCTCGAATGTTTTTGTTTGGGGTACGTCCGCCTCGTTCCAGCATCCTTCCGCATCGGAGCGAGATTCTAGGTTGGTGACGGGCAGCGCGATCTCCACGTAGGGGATGGGGGACTTGGAGTCTACGCCGAGGGACGCTGTCGAGATGTACTGGTTAATGGGTAGGCAGGCGCTGTCGAGATGTACTGGTTAATGGGTAGGCAGGCGCTGTCGAGATGTACTGGTTAATGGGTAAGCAGGCGCTGTCGAGATGTACTGGTTAATGGGTAGGCAGGCGCTGTCGAGATGTACTGGTTAATGGGTAGGCAGGCGCTGTCGAGATGTACTGGTTAATGGGTAGGCAGGCTGTTGTTGGCAAGAAGCTGTGTAAACGTCCTTTCATGTCTCCGCGGTAATTTGGTGACAGAATGTTCGCCCAAACGCAGAGCCAGGGGATTGGTGTCGGTTTCAGTCTTCCGGATATGATGCGCATTGCATTAACACGTACGACGTTCCATTGCAGTGACATCACCAGAGCGCTATAATGGAACTCTTGAAGCATAACTTTCAAGTATTTCCTTCTGATGAGCAATGCTGTAAACTTGTATCGGACGGCCCAGGACACACAGCATTTGCAAGACGATAGCTTACTACATCCAAAATGATATTCGTGTCTTCCCTTTATCATATATATACACTTCTGCAACACTTTAGAGACGACAACTACAGTACCTTGAAGGAGCAGGTGACATGGTACCACCTTGAATTCTTATCAAGTGGCGGAGACTACCGTCCCTAACAGATATGTGATAAAGGTCTAAGGTACGACCATTGCTACACCAAACACCCTAAGCAGAAACCCTTTCCTAAGCGTGACCTGTAAATCTTGAACCTGAAGTGTTAACTCCGAACCCTAGACGAAATTCAAGGAACGTCGTCCATTACCGTTTCATCAACTAAAAACACACGACCCACGATGGACGAAAATCTGGTCTATTATTGTAGAAAGATTTGTAGGAACAAGTGCCAGGCACTGTGTTTATTTACCCGCCTACTGTCACTTCCTCGTACACATTATAGGGGCCTCTAACACAAATACAAAGATCCCCCAGATAGCCTTTGATAGACTGTTGGGGCAAGAGCTGTTAGCGAGTGGCACCTATTAAGGCCCGAACGGCACACGAGGGGGTGGGTGGCCAGAACCACGCCCAGTCGCCTTTGTTTCCCCAGTACAATGTTTACACATCGCACTAAGTACTCATTTGAGGCCGAGTCGACCTAGGAGAGGCCGCACTAGGTACTCATTTGAGGCTGCGTCGACATAGGGGATGGCCCTGGACCGGTTCGAATAATTGCCAGTGGTACTGCGAGCGCGAATCAAACTCGGCTAGCAGGGTTCGAAGCGAACCGTGACACTACCACTCCCACAAACACACCGACACGCACACCTACACCTCACCAATACCCGGCCATTCTCCACTAAGTGACGGTGACGTCAACACGGCGCCTGTGCCAGGCCTGGTGCACTTTGAGGACACGTGAAGTGTCTCACACAGTACAATACACACACACACCTTGCAATGGTATGTAATCCCCTGCCACAACACACACCTTGTGGGAAACCATGGCACCAGCATAGACAAAACAATACACTGTACACAATTTGCCTGCAGGGGATGCCTCAAACACGCCTTGCACGGCCATGTGACATTCAAAGACAAACACCCCCGTATAGCCTCAACAAACTGTTGCGGCAAGTGCTGTTAGCGAGTAGCACCTATGAAGACCGGCACGGCAACGAGGGGGTGGGTGGCCAACACCACGCCCGGCCGCCTTTGTCTCCCGAGTGGCGATGTTTACACACCAAAACCAGGTATTTATTTGAGGCTTAGTCGACCTAAGGGAGGCCCAGGACCGGTTCAGATAATCGTCACTGGTGTTGGCCGTGAGCGGGAATCGAACTCGGATGGCCGTGAGAAGGAATCGAACTCGGGTCACCGGGTTCGTAGCGCAGTGCGCTAACCGCTGCACTACCACTCCCCGCGTGACATACACCTCACAAACACCCCACAATGCAGTGGGGGGGGGGGACGCACACACGGCCAAAGGATTTACAGGGGGCAAAACGCATTCTTGCACCCAAACCTTTTGAAGGCAAACAACACTCAAACCCTACACACACACATTTTCAAAAGCATGTCTATAGAAAAAATGGAAACACATCTTGTAGGAGGAGCATGTAACGCACCATACACACCCTTCAAAACACAGGCGAAATAACACATACTTCACACACTTCGTAAGAATATGGAACACAACCGAAACACTTCGACACATCATCATAGGGGGCATACATTAACATACACAAAACCTAGCAGTGTGACACAATCCAGTAACACCCTCGACATATAGCTAGTAGGAGCGTGTGATATATGTAATACATACCCTCCCCCACACCCTATATGTAATACAAACGGAACACACCTTTACATCAGCACGTAAAAGAGACAGATGCCCCGTGTAGCCATAACAGACTGTTTGGTCAAGTGCTGTCAGCGAGCACCGATGAAGGCCAGCACCTCGCCCGGCCGCCTTTGTCTCCCCACACATTACACACGCACTTGAACAAGTCACACAAACTCTCCACACCTTGCACGAACTTCTAACACACACGCATCTTTAGAAAACAGAACACTGCACACGTGACACATTGGGGCATATAACACGCACTCTTATACAACCTTGCAGGATCGTCTGACACACACACAACACCCGACGCAGTCCGCACCTTGCAAGAGCGAGCTGCCCGCGTGTCCCACGGTGCCCGCGCCGACCCCGGCCGTCCGCCCGCGCTGCTGCTGCTGCTGCCCCAGGGTGGGGCTGTGCCGGCTCAGCTCGGGCGGCTCGTCCTTGCCGTGCGCGCCGCCGTGGCCCCCGTGGCCTCCGTGGCCGTTGCCGAAGAAAATCCTCGCCGCCGCCGCGGCCGCCGCAGCGGCCGAATGAGGCGAGGCCGCGCCGACCCCGGGAGGCCCGCCGCCCGATCCGCCGACCGACCCCGACCCGCCCCCGCCGGGCCCGTAGCCGCCGCCGCCGCCGTCCTTGGGCTGCTTGTTGTGAGCGGAGGCGGCCGCCGAGGGCCCGTTGGCCCCGCGTTTCATGGCGCGGGTGGCCTCGATGACCAGCTCGATGCGGTCGGCGCCCTCGTAGTTGACGCAGCCGCGGCACACGGCCTCCGAGAAGTCCCACAGCATGGCCCACGGCATGCGCGGCAGGTCGCACAGGTAGCACGACTGGCGACGTGACTGCGCCGACATCTTCCCTGCCCGCCTTCCCACCCCCCCTTCCTCCTCCTCTTCCTCCTCCTCTTCCTCGTCTCCTCTCGCCTGCGCACGCAGTCGCAAACACGCGGCGGTGGTGACCCCGAGGGGATGGCCTCGCGAGAGAAGCAGTCGTGCGCGGTTTCACAAAACACCGCGTGGCACTCGCACAGGCCTTGCGTTTTGTGTGTGTGTGGTGTTATACGGCGGTCGCTCGCGGAAGTGTCTGCATACGCTCTTACACTTTAGACTTTAAAGAGAGCCCCCGTTTTAATGTTCGTCGTACGTCGTCTCGTTTGACTGAGGAAGAGGCGTCGTAGTCCGCACGTCTTTATCGAGCGCTTGGTCAGTAGGGGGGGGAGGTTCAGATATGTTGGCGACTACTGCTGCTGTGCAATATACTGTACCGTGATTTGCAGTCGTACTGTATTACGTGCAATATTTACACAGCAATTGTAAGGGAAAGTGCTGACGCCGATGAAGGCCGGCACGGCACACGGGGGAGTGGGTGGCCAGCACCACTACACACCACACCGGGTACTCATTTGAGGCTGAGTCGACCTAGCAGAGGCCCAGGACCGGTTCAGATAATCGTCACCGGTGTTGGCCGTGAGCAAGAATCGAACTCTGGTCGCCGGGTTCGTAGCGCAGCGTAGCGCTAACCACTACACTACCGCTCCCCACAATATTTACACAGAAATGGAATAACACACACACACATTGCATAGATCACATACCCTACAGACATTGATCACGCCACGCTGGTTTACGCCCTGCCATGAACTCGGCCAGCCGAGTTAGAATTCCGGCCACGGCTAACATCGGTAGCAAGTGACGAGACATTAACAGGTTTTGTTTCTCACCGTGCACCAAACCAGCATGAACCATTGTCGGTAAGGACGGTTCAAACGACCTATGACCGATATGGCACGGGGGAGGGGGGGGATGTCTCATTCAGCAGCGAACTGACACAAATGCTGTGAATAATAGTAGTAAACCCGCAATGAACATCGAGGTGAAGTATGGTCAAAGACACCCCCACGGGCGTGGACCACAGCGATGTGGAATGTAATACTTACTATAATCACCCAGGAATGTCTGTCCTTAACGCTCGTGACGTCACCCCACATAGACCAGCCCCCCTCATTAATATTCATGAGCAGGTGACGTCTTCCAAATTGACACACCCCCCCCCCATTCATAATCATTAGCGGCTGACACATTGGGGGGCCGAGGCGCCTCCTACCCCCTCCTCGGCGTCAACTCACAACCCTCACTACAAAGGCAGAACCCTCACGTCACGCGATCTCCGTCACGCTGTTGAGACATCGAAGTAAAAAGGACGTCATGATGAACGAGGGATTATAACCTTAAAATGAAATAGGTCTGTGTCACCGCGCCCTTACAAATTGCACACGAATTGATGCAATGAATATATCACGTCGCGGTCTGAATATGGCTTGCAAGTTTCAGATTTACTGCAATACACCCCATCTTGGACGGCAAAATGTTATAGTTCTCTAGAAATGCAACGTAATCAATGATATACTCCAGTACACACCATACTATAGACTGGATTTGAATACGGTAGCGTGCAACGCAAACGTAATTATATACTCTAGTATAGAAGGGTATGTAGAGTTTGCAGCCTGACATAATACAATAAAATATTATCAATGATATAATATTTAGCAGCAGTACTGTATGATACACACATACACATTAAAGGAATTGTCAAGAATACCATGCAATACAATGCATGCAATAGCTGTACTATTTAATATTGTACATGGATATGTAAGACATACAAACGCAGCATTCCAAGCAATACAATACACAGCAACGTATTACAACATGAAAACACAGCAATGCAATACTTACGATACCATGTAATAAGTATTAAATACAACGTACTGTATTGCAACGTACTGTACTGCAACGTACTGTACTGCTACGTACTGTATTGCAACGTACTGTATTGCAATGTAACGTACTGTATTGCAATGTAACGTACTGTATTGCAATACAATGTACTGTATTGCAACGGACTGTACTGCAACGTACTGTATTGCAACGTACTGTATTGCAATACAATATATTTTAAGAAAGTACGATGCAATAACACATTGTCAAGCAACAGTCTGCAAGACGACAGAGCTAATGCACCTACGATTAGCACGGTTGACTACGTACGGTGCGAAAGAGTTCCATAATTTACGCAGCATTTCAGAATAACAAAGAATGTCTTCCAGGAACGTAATAAAATGTTACAGGGTGCTAATACGCAGCTGTTTTATTCCAATAAAACACTGTGACAGCATAACATAAACACACACAATGAAATGCCATGGGATATACCGTAGTTATAGAATGTCGTTCTATAGAAACTATACAATACGCACAGTACAACGCCTATGCATTAGCATGCAACACAATACACAGCCTTGCGTTTTAGCAACATTAATCATACGCAGTATAATGCACAATACAATATTATACAAGGGATACAAATGTACATCAATGCAATACTAGAAGACTGCATCGCATTTATGTTTTAACAGTATTCATTGCAATACGTAGTAGACCCTTATAACGCACAATGCAACAAAAACACAACACAATTGTGGACGTGGAAACGGTATCAATGATTGATATCGACTTACATTAATTGTAGTAAATGGTTCCAACACAAACTTACAATCGCGTCAAACTTCTCGGCCATAAACATCTTTGATGTTAACCTTTATTTAATGTAAACTCTCAAGGTGTAAATGACCACTCCTCCTCCTCAGATAAACAATTGTTAAACATTATCGTTGTTTCACACGGCTTACAAAGTAGGGCGAGCAATTATTTTATTTTCCTCTCCCTTCATTAAGAATTAACAAGTTAAAACAATACGAATCGTTTCGCTGAAATGGAACAACCAACCTATTGTTAACGTTGCATTATTATTCCGAATTTTACCACGATTTGTTTAAAACAAACCAAATACTGTACTGTTTATTCCCGTTATATTCACCCGCACGACATAATTTGTTCGCTATTCGCGCCAGAAAACCCCCGTTAAACATTTAAAATTAACGATTGATAATTAAACGACTTTGTATACAGTACTCAAGACGTACAAAACGGTGGGACGTCGTTTTTTATCTTCAAAAAGACACAAAAGTCAACACAAAACAGCTGCCAAGTTATGTTTACGCACGAAGGAGACATAATACGGAATGTTGTACGATACTAAACACAAAGTATTACAGTTGAACGATACTAAACACAAAGACGACGTACGATACTAAAAACAAAGTAGACACGTAATGTTGTACGATACTAAACACAAAGACGTAACACGAATGTTGTACGATACTAAACACAACACTAAGTGTATATTACACTACCTCACATACTTTTGACACCACTCAAACAACAACAGTTGTCGCTTAATCGCTGTCGATGTCACCTGATAAAAGTTGCACGCAACATTGTCCGTTAACTTTCGTTAAAAACGCAACAAAGGTACGGTGCGAAAGAAGTTCCACACACGCGATTAGCGCACAAAGTCGCCTGAGTTACTCATTTAATCGGTAAAAAAAATGCCCTAAATTCTTCTCTAGCTTAGATAACCGGTAAATCATTCAAAAATCATGTTTCCTGTACACGTTGTTGTTGTTTTTGTGGTGGTGCTTGTGACACGGGCCTACTCAAGAAAGTCGTCGTCAAAAGCGGCCAAGGTCGACTTACACAAAAGGCGTTATAATTGCAATGAACTTACGATGGATGCATCGTGACGAACACAAGTTACACCGTGTGACGAACACAAGCTACACATCGCATGCCGCCCGTAGCCTTTTGACAGCGGCAAACACAAAAATGTCGCCGAACCGCCGTCGAAATTTTACCTCAGAAAACGGCGGCGTCCACACCACAAAGTCGCACCCGTGGCTCGTTACAACAACAGCGATGAACACGCGAACCCACAAGAACCACAACCACCTCCTCTTCCTATACGAAGACGACGACTCCCCGTTGTCGTGTCCACCACGACCACGAGCCTCGCGTTGTGAGCAGCGCACGACACGAACTGTGATGCGCAACGGATTCACGAACCCCCCTCCCCTCGCTCGCCCCCACCTCCTCACCCCCCGCTCGCCCCCCCCTCCTCCTCCGCCCGTCTCGCGCTTCCCGCCTTTTTTTGCTGTTGGTTGCTGTGGGGTCGCCGCGTCGAGGTCGTCTCGACCCCCCCCCCAACCCCCGGTAACCCCCCCACCCCCCCGCGGCACCCCCCCGCGGCAACCCCCCCACCCCAACCCCACCCCCCCGCGGCAACCCCCCCACCCACCCCGGCAACCCCCCCGCGGCAACCCACCCCCCCGCGGCAACCCCCCCACCCACCCCGTCAACCCCCCCGCGGCAACCCCCCCACCCCAACCCCACCCCCCCGCGGCAACCCCCCCACCCACCCCGGCAACCCCCCCGCGGCAACCCCCCCACCCCAACCCCACCCCCCCGCGGCAACCCCCCCACCCACCCCGTCAACCCCCCCACCCACCCCGTCAACCCCCCCGCGGCAACCCCCCCACCCCAACCCCACCCCCCCGCGGCAACCCCCCCACCCACCCCGTCAACCCCCCCGCGGCAACCCCCCCACCCCAACCCCACCCCCCCGCGGCAACCCCCCCACCCACCCCGGCAACCCCCCCGCGGCAACCCACCCCCACCCCCCCGCGGCAACCCCCCCACCCACCCCGGCAACCCCCCCGCGGCAACCCCCCCACCCCGGCAACCCCCCCGCGGCAACCCACCCCCACCCCCCCGCGGCAACCCCTCCACCCACCCCGTCAACCGCCGCCCTCGTGGAGGCGAGGAAGCCCAGCGTCGACAGATCCTCGTCAACCCGGAGCCCCGCTGGCGGCCCTTGGTCACTCTTCATCAACCACTCCGTCTACTCACCCTCAACCACTCCATCTACTCCTCACCCTCAACCACTCCATCTACTCCTCCACTACCTCAACCACTCCTCTACCTTCTACCTCAACCACTCCATCTACTCACCCTCAACCTCCTCCACTACCTCTTCAACCACTCCACTACCACTCTACCTCAACCACTCCCACTCTACCCCAACCACTCCTCAACCACTCTACCTCCTCCACTACCTCTACCACACTACCTCAACCACTCCACTACCTCAACCACTCCTCAACCACTCTACCTCCTCCACTACCTCTACCACTCTACCTGAACCACTCCACTACCTCAACCACTCCTCCACTACCTCTTTAACCACTCCACTACCACTCTACCTCAGCCACTCCTCTCTACTTCCTCTTCAACCACTCTAACCTCCTCCATCGCTCTACCTCCTCACACGCTCTCGTCTCGATTCCCTCGCCCTTCTTGCTCTCGGCTCACTCGAGACGTCCCCACCACCACCTCTTGTCCCCACACCACCATCATCATCATTATTATTAAACAACCATCGTCGTCATTATTATTAAACAACCATCGCCGTTTCCCCGCCCTCGTCCCTCGAGGCGCTCACCCAAAAATAAGCGTGTGGTGGCTGACCTCGTTCCCCGCGTGCTAATGAAGCTTCGACAGCCTCGCCGTAGCGGCCACTGTCCCGAGGCGCAATCACATTCCCTCACAGGTACGCAGCGGCCGCCTCTAAAAATAACAACAAATATTAACCACGCAGACGTGTGCACCGACGCAGCCGGACAAACACAACGAGATGTCCCTCTACCAGCAGACAAACAACAATGGACTTCACCTCAGCAAGCACAATTGCTGTTGCTGCTGCTAATGTTGATGATAATAATCCTGCAGTCGTAGACGGTGACCGCGATGGGGGATGAAGTCGCTTGTGGCAATGTGGCCACGGAACGCGTGGTCACGGAGAGGCGTGAGAGGGGGGCGGGGGTCCCACGTGACGGTGAGGGGGGGCGAGCGGGGGGGGGGGGTCCCGCGTGACGGTGAAGGGCGGGGGGCAAGCGGGGGGGGGGGGGCAAGCGAGGGGGTCCCTTGTAACGGTGAGGGGGGGGGCGAGCGGGAGGGGGTCCCCCTTGACGGTGAGGGGGGGCGAGCGGTGGGGGGTGTCCCGCGTGACGGTGAAGAGCGGGGGGCAAGCGGGGGGGGGGGGTCCCACGTGACGGTGAAGGGGGGGGGGGAAGCGGGGGGGGGGGTCCCTTATAACGTGACGGTGAGGGGGGGGCAAGCGGGGGGGGGCAAGCGGGGGGGGGTCCCACGTGACGGTGAGGGGGGGTCGAGCGGGGGGGGGTCCGCGTGACTGCTTAGGCAGTCACCGTCGTGTTCGAGCCGCTATTGGCCGCGCATGCGCAGTCGGCGCCTTATTTATTTATTTATTACTTACCCCCCCCTCCCCCCGTGAATATTTTTTTAGGGGTGGGGGGGGAAGCGACCAGAAAACCCCTCCATAGCAACCGGCCGTAGCAACGGCGATGCGATTGGCCCCAAGAGCGTCACGTGGTGATGTGAGAGAAAAAAAAGAGTTCGGTGCTCTGTGTGTACAAAGCGTTCCCCCGCCGCCCCCACCGCATCCTCCTCCTCCTCCTCCTATTGGTCCATTCCGTCAATGGAATTTGAATGACTTTTCATAATAAAATGCAATTTTAGTTCAATGTGCATATCCTTTGTGGTTGTTGTTATATATTTTGTCCGTGGTAATTGTGCTTATGTTGTCGTTTGCGCGGTGAAATATTTAACCTTTTTATTTATTTATGAAATAATTTTTGGGGACAAAATATTGCAATATTGAACAATATATTTATCTGGAAATGATTGAGTAACATTTATTTCACAGTAATTTTCCGGTTTAATTGAGCGAAACTTTGCTGTAACAGCAACCTTGGCATTGTACAAACTTGCAACGGCTGTGACGGTCCCACCTGATGACGGAGACTTGTGTTGCCTCCGAAACGTCGTGATTTTTATTTTATTTTACTTTCATTAATTTTAATGTTTTACCTACGTGACTTTACCGAAAAAACCTAAGAATATGAATTTGCAACGGTCCGTCATGTTGAATAATTCTCTTGATAAGGAGAAATATCTCGCTCATCGGATTCCAGCAGTATCATCATTCTGATATTGTTATTTGTTTCTTTCGGTTAAGTCACGTCTAAAGATAAAATAATAAATTAAATTAAATAATAGAATACGACGTTTCGATTGCAACACAAGCAATCATCATCGGGTATAATGAAATAGCGACATAAAATCTAACCAGAAAACTATAGACAGACATATTAGCAGACAGATATCACCAAGATACATAGAGAGAGCAACACAGGTTACCTATTTCATTATACCTGATGATGATTGCTTGTGTTGCAATCGAAACGTCGTATTCTATTATTTAATTTAATTTATTATTTTATCTTTAGACGTGACTTAACCGAAAGAAACAAATAATAATTCCTGCAGTCACGAAAGTTCTAAAAATTAAGATTCTGATATTGGTTAAAGTGATTTGAACAAAAAAAAAATCAAATGCTAGACGTAACTTCTTCATCGCATGATTTTGTGGACACTTATGACAACACATTCAATAGGAACCCCTTCTTAAAATGTGATTTTCAACTTTAGCAAGGGGCATTTGTCGAATACAAGTTGGAGATAAAATCATGCACACGCATGGATTCCTAGAGTACGTGCAACATTACGTTGTACCCCGTATTCCGGTACAGGGCAAATTGAGTTTTCAGATTCATTAGGGGCACAAACAAGTGTCCATTGGTTTGTGTTTCTCCCTTGTGATGGGACTTTGTAGGAAGAACGTTGAGATGTATAAAGGGGTACGAGGTGACCAATAGAGTCTGAGTTGGTCCGTAATAAGTTAGGAGGCACTGATAAGGCTTTATAATATGATTTTATAATATTATTTTATTATATTATTATTTTATTATGTTTTATTTTTCTTATTTTATTATTTCCCTTCTACGTGACTTTACCGAAAGAACCAAGAAGAGGTATAGCGTAATGATTTCCAACGCTAGTTTTGTCTTTGGAAATCGATTAATATAATTAGCAGCAAGAACGGAAATTCGACCGACCGTTTGCTGCTGCTAGATAAGAATGTAGATTTGAAGCTTTCGTGACTGCAATGATTCATACTCTTTAGTTATTTCGGTAAAGTCACGTAGGTAAAAAATGAAATTAAAATTGATAAAAAATAAAAACAATAAAATCACGATGTTTCGGAGGCAACACAAGCTTCCGTCTTCAGGTGAAACTGTCACAGCAAAAAAAAATATCAGAATATTGATACTTGATACAGATTTTTTGCTGTGACAGTTTCACCTGAAGACAGAAGCTTGTGTTGCCTCCGAAACGTCGTGATTTTATTGTATTTATTTTTTATTAATTTTAATTTCATTTTTTACCTACATGGTGACTTTACCGAAAGAACTAAGAGTATAGATGAGAATGTGTTTGCAGAATTGAGATACATTTGCCGCTATAAATGTCCAAACGATGGGGCCACTTTGTTGAGCGGCTATCAGTTTTGATGGCCAGGTGGCTTTTGAAACGTAAGTGAATACCTCGGTGGGCTGGTTTACTTTTATTTGTTTGTGTTTGGGTGATTTGTTTACCTTTTTTGTACTTTGCACTGCTGTTGTGTCATTGTACTGTTTGTTGTTGCAATGTCATTACCCGCCCCTATTGGACACCTGTGAAAAAGGCCTTTATAGCTCATCGGATTCCTCCAGTATGAATTAATATGATTCTGAATACTTTAGTTCTTTTAGCACCGGTTGTTTATCTCCATGTTTCGTTCATTGCTTTGTGGCTGGCTTGCACCGTACATGGGTAGTGTCGAGTCTATGGGTAGTGTTGAGTCTATGAGTAGTGCTGAGTCTATGGGTAGTGTTGAGTCTATGGGTAGTGTTGAGTCTATGGGTAGTGTTAGTCTATGGGTAGTGTTGAGTCTTTGGGTAGTGTTGAGTCTATGGACAGTGTTGAGTCTATGGGCAGTGTTGAGTCTATGGGCAGTGTTGAGTCTATGGGTAGTGTTGAGTCTATGGGTAGTGTTAGTCTATGGGTAGTGTTAGTCTATGGGCAGTGTTGAGTCTATGGGTAGTGTTGAGTCTATGGGCAGTGTTGAGTCTACGGACAGTGTTGAGTCTATGGGTAGTGTTGAGTCTTTGGGTAGTGTTGAGTCTATGGGCAGTGTTGAGTCTATGGGTAGTGTTGAGTCTTTGGGTAGTGTTAGTCTATGGGTAGTGTTAGTCTATGGGTAGTGTTAGTCTATGGGCAGTGTTGAGTCTATGGGCAGTGTTGAGTCTATGGGCAGTGTTGAGTCTATGGGTAGTGTTGAGTCTATGGGTAGTGTTAGTCTATGGGTAGTGTTAGTCTATGGGTAGTGTTAGTCTATGGGCAGTGTTGAGTCTATGGGCAGTGTTGAGTCTATGGGCAGTGTTGAGTCTATGGGTAGTGTTAGTCTATGGGTAGTGTTAGTCTATGGTTAGTGTTAGTCTATGGGCAGTGTTGAGTCTATGGGCAGTGTTAGTCTATGGGCAGTGTTAGTCTATGGGCAGTATGTATCCATAATAAAGGGTGGTGGAGGGTTAACGACACATTAATACTTACGCCATCTAACCCAAAAAGCCTACGTGTTAAACTGGGCAGTATCTACGTTTAACCTTTTTCGCACCGTACGTATCCAACCGTGCTAATCGGTGTGTGCATGCTTGTAAACACAGAAGACCTGGAGAAAAATCCACGCGACCACGGGGAGAGAGAAAGAGACATGGCCAGGGTCTGGATCGAACCCACGACCTCCTGTATACCAGGCGAGGTAGTTAACATCTCGATAACCGTGGCGCCCCATAGATAGGCTGAGTTCCTTAAATTAGTAACACAGCTTTATACACTGCAGGTGTGTTCATATCGTTACAAGAGTTATCACAGTAAACGTGGAACTTTGGGCTCACGTGGGTCCAACGTGACCCCCCCCCCCAACGTTTGAAAGAGATACAATTGAATTGGCACCCTTGAAATTGACACAATATACAGGGCATGAGTGAACTTATTATAATAATGATTCATAATGCCTTTCACTTTACCCAGGAAGGCCTTGTTGCATACCTGTCAACCCCTTATCAGTGCCCTACCTTGTTGAAGACCAACTCAGACCGTATTGGTCACCCCACGTGGTCCCTTATGAATCTCAACGTTCATCCTACAAAGTTCCCATCACAAGGGAGAAACACAAACAAAAGGACACAAACATTTATTTTTTATGTGCCCGCATTGAAACGGCTGTACGCCGTGTGGACCTGAAAACTCAATTCCCCTGTACAGGAATACGGCGTGAAACCCACGTGGGTTGACAGCCGTGTCCTTGAGTCTCAAGGACAAGGCTGTCTCAAGGCTCTGTTCTTTGTCCCATTCCATCGATGAATATTTGGTGTGGACATACCGCGTGGAACAGTGCATCTATCACGGTATACATCTCTTCTTGGTTCTTTCGGTAAAGTCACGTAGAAGGGAAATAATAAATTAATAAAAATAAACCAATAAAATAATTCTCACGACGTTTCGGCCACAACGCAAGCAGCCGTCCTCAGGTGAAGACCAGGTCTGTCGGAAAGACAGCGTCTGAATGAACGTGAATCCCTGCAGTCACGAAAGCTTTAAATCGAAGGTATACATCTCGTTCGCTCCGCACAGATGGATTCAAGAATACAATTGCTTTACTGCCATCTCCTGATCACCTGACCCACCAAGCATTGTCTCCGATGTGTCCGGTCACATTAGGCGTAATGACCGCGTCTTCTGTGCTCGTTTAAACAACTTTCAATTCACTGTCTCACCATCATCAACCACACTTCATCGCCGTCATTGGCGTCTCGTGATCGATAATCCTCATCATCATCAGCAGCAGCAGCAATGTAATCATCATCCCTTGTGTTTCATCATCCTCATCAATGTGACAGCATCATCGGTAGTAACAAGTGGCATTATCATTGTCTCGTTATCAGCATCAGCAGCAGCATTACAATCATAATCACTCGTTGCAATCATAATCACTCTTTATAATCAGTGTCACATTGTCACATCACCACTAGCTGCAGCACTAGTGTCATCATCAGCAGCAGCACGACCATCATCATCATCATCGGAGTTTCATAAGCATCTGCAACATTTAATTCGTGCAGTCACGAAAGCTTTAAGTCAAGATCTGCAACATCACTGCCATCATCATCATCATCGTCTAATTACAACACCATCATCATAATGAATGCATCATTGACAGTGTCCAATCATAATAATCGTCACCATCATCATCATCAGCGTCAGTTTAACCACGATCATTGTACCATCGCAATCATCATCGTCACACCAACCAAATCATAGTCAAGCCTTTTGGTCAGAACCAATTCTAAAACACAAACCTTGCACCACAGTTAGGCGACGAACCAAAGAACTTTCGATGGCAGGCGAACGCCTTACTCTCCAATCATCTCGGTCTACTTGTCACTTTCAGATCCGATCGTACCTCCTGCTTCCTCTCCCTCCTCCTTCTCTTGCAGCCAAAAGAAAAAGGAGAAAAAAGCGACATTCAACAACAACAATGACCAGGGGTTGTCATCTTGCGTGACGAGCCGAGCGCCTCTTCGTGAAGATCAACATCGCCACCTCGTGGACTCGACGAAGCACTTCCAGTCGGAGAGAGAGAGAGGCCAGGCCAAAGGGGCCGTCCATATATGACGTCACGCACCTAGTGGGGGGGGGGGTGGGGTCAGACATTTGTGACGATGTGTGACGAGGTGGGGGGGGGGGTGAGAAATGTGACGTCACATCAAAATGCGCAACTTTAAATGAATTTAGACAATAAGTTCTACTGAATTAAATAGACGTTTTAATAAATGTTTTCTCCTACAAGATCAGAGTGCAGCGCCACATCAAATACGCACTACAATGACAATAGTTTAAAGCGATTTGAAGCATGTTTTATTATTTTGGGAGGGGGGGGGCAGAGCTTTGTGACGTCATATTTGAGGGTGGGGGTCTGACTTTTCGTGACGCCGTGTGACAAGGGGGAGGGGGGGTCAAAAATCGTCCAAAATCGCGTGACGTCATTTATGGACGGCCCCAAAGCCCCCCCACCCCCCGACAATACACAAATGGTGATAACACCTCTGCTGTCCCACCCCCACCCCAATTGTTTCAAATGGTGTGTGACGTCATTTATGGACGGCCCCTCTCGCCTACTGTTCACAGGCTTAGGCAGACCCGAATCACCACCCAGGGCCTCCCCTCCACTAGGGGCGCCGTTGTTAGCGAGCCAGCAACAGATGTGGGAATGGGCGGGGGGTGTCGATCAATCAATCAGTGCCGGATTATATCCTAGTGCTGCTAGGAACTCACTGGTTCCACCAGCCCACAGGGGATTATTGTGTCCGTCCGTTGTGCAGGGAGGGGCTGGGTGGGGAGGGGCTGCTCACCCCGTGGTGTCCTTATAAAACTCAACGTTTAACCTACTCACACCGGCTTGTGCCCGCCCTCATAGTCGGGCATATTTGCGGAATACACCACGCCGCCGTTGACCCTTGGCCATTGACCGAGCAACCCAACGTTCCTACCAGCTCCCTCCGCAGGAATGTGTTAAAAGTAGCTACATATGCTCCGGCCCCCCCCCCCCACTTTCAAGGGCCCCTCGCTAAAATGCTTTCAAGCTATGAGTTCCGGTTCAGTGATTCTGCACTTGCTCTATTACTATAGTACTATACTGCCTTCAAATGTTATGGTCCATTGGGTGTTTAAGGTGAGTTGTTTGTCGTATTATCTGGCTGTATAGCAAATTAAAAAAATACAATAACTTTACTATGCAAGTTAGACATGCGTGTTTTAATATTTACGTGTTTTTTCTATTTAGGGCCACTTTCTAACATATGCTACAGGGAGACCACCAGAGGTCAGGATTCAGAATCGGTGTTTATACTGCAGGAGAAATCCGATGAGCTTTCAAGCTCTTTTTCCCCCACAGACGTCCAGGTAGGGGCACGTGGTCAGAACGTCACAACAATCAACAGTACACAAAACACGATAGGAGGGAAACGTTTAGGAAATGTAAACAACAACAAACAAATCAAACTAAACCATTACAAAAACAATCTTACCAGGAAAAGTCTTCTGAGCTATTCAATTATTTTTCAGAAGCGACCTGGCCGCCACAAATGATAGCTCACCCACTGACACACTCACCCACTGACACACTCACCCACTGACACACTCACCCACTTACTAACTCACCCACCCACTAACTCACTCATCACACTGCACGTCAACACAACGACGCTCACTCACTCACCCACTGACACACTCACCCGCTGACACACTCATCCACTTACTCACCCACTTACTCACCCACTTACTCACCCACTTACTAACTCACTCAGCACACTGCACGTCAACACAACGACGCTCACTCACTCACTCACCCACTGACACACTCACCCGCTGACACACTCATCCACTTACTCACCCACTTACTCACCCACTTACTCACCCACTTACTCACCCACTTACTCACCCACTTACTAACTCACTCCGCACACTGCACGTCAACACAACGACGCTCACTCACTCACCCACTGACACACTTACCCACTGACACACTCACCCACCCACTAACTCACTCCGCACACTGCACGTCACTACAACAACACTCACCCACTCCATCACCCAACGACACACTCGCCCACCCATCTACTAACTCATTCACCACACTGCCCGTCACTGCAAAACTCATTCACACACTCACTCACCCGCTCACTCACCCTCTCACTCACCCTCTCACTCACCCACTCACTCACCCACTCACTCACCACACTACAGCCCGTGCCACGTGTCTTTCCGCACCTCCCTCCCATCATCGTATCTTGCACCAAGTGCTCACACGAACCTTGCTCGATTCAAGAAGGGCGTCACACACAACTCCTTGTCTGTGACGTGCAACCTCAAACAGTGCCGTTTGTTACTGGCCCGTGGGTATTTTGGGCCTGAGATCAACACTTTCTTCTAAATCGCAAGGCTGGGGCCCTCTTGACGACGAGTCTCGAGACTCAGCAAGATCTTCCTGAACCACGGTGGCTATGAGATGTTAACTCCCTCGCCTGGTGTACAGGAGGGCATGGGCATTCGATCCCGACCCTGACGCCTGCTGCTGTATATTTGGAGTGCGCGTGTCTCTCTCTTCCTCTGCTTCTCCCCGTGGTCGCGTGGATTTTTGTCCGGATCCTCCGCGTTTTTACCTCCACATTAAAGAATCACCATCACGCATTGTAGAGTATTGGGCTGCTATCAATTTCCACTTGATGATGACGATAAGCAACTTAGTTGAGTTATCATCTGTGACCAGGTCGCTTCTGAAAAAGAGCTATTACATAGCTCGGTGGGTCTTACCTGGGAAATGAAAAATAGTTGTGTTTATAATAGTATCGTCTAGTTACTCGCCAAGAAGAGCTTTGGCTTGTTTGGTAAAAAATAAAGTGTAAAAAAAAAATCTGCGGAAGTTTGTTTAAGGAAGTGGAAACTTCCGCGCATTTCTTTTGTTGCACCGGACGAAGATTTGGGGCCGATGAGAATGAGGATCTTGGGGGGCGAGGTTCCGTTCACTGACCCGCCATGGACACCGTGGTGAAGATTGGTCAATCAATCGGCAAGACCACAGACATGGTGTGGCGGGGAGGCCTTAGTCCAGCAGTGGATCAATAAAGGGCTGTTTATTAATTGACATTTTGAACATGACAATGGTGGTGGTGATGATGATGATCGTGACGATGTTATTGATAAGTGATGATGATGTTGATGAAAGTGGTGGTACCGGTAAGGGTGATGACGCTGATGCTGATCACAATCACACTGATGCCGATGACGATCTGAATGTGTCACGATCATCACTGTCATCATCATTGATCTGTCATCAATCAATCAATTCTGACAGTGATGGCGATGCTGGTGATTTGTCGTGATGCCAGTGTCGATGAGGTGTGATAACAGCTGGCTGCTCATTGTGCTGTGATGAAGCTGCTGATGATAGTGATGACGATTGACAACGATGCTGGTGGTGATGATGCCGACGATGACTGCGATGGTGATGCGGTTAATGATGTTGACGCCGGTGGTGATGCCCGTGTGTTGACGATGTTGATGAGGATGGTGGTGATGATGATGGGAGCCCGTTGCTCGTTGTGTTGTGATCATGCTGATGGATGGTGATGAGGGCCGATGCTGGTGATGGTGACCATGATGCTGATGATGCTGATCGTGACAGGGGTGGAGATGCCGTTGGTGATGTTGACGATGCTGATGATGGTGATGATGGTGGTGGTGATGATGATGGTGGTGGTGATGATGATGGTGGTGGTGGTGATGATGGTGGTGATGATGATGATGGTGGTGGTGATGATGATGGTGGTGGTGATGATGATGGTGGTGGTGATGATGATGGTGGTGGTGGTGATGATGGTGGTGATGATGATGGTGGTGATGATGATGGTAGTGATGATGATGTTGATGATGGTGGTGATGGTGGTGGTGATGATGATGATGCTGATGATGGTGGTGATGGTGGTGGTGATGATGATAATGCTGATGATGGTGGTGATGGTGGTGGTGATGATGATGCTGATGATGATGGTGATGATGATGCTGATCGTGACAGGGGTGGAGATGCCGTTGGTGATGTTGACGATGCTGATGATGGTGATGATGGTGGTGGTGATGATGATGGTGGTGGTGATGATGATGGTGGTGATGATGATGGTGGTGATGATGCTGGTGGTGATGATGATGTTGATGATGGTGGTGATGGTGGTGGTGATGATGATGATGATGCTGATGATGGTGGTGATGGTGGTGGTGATGATGATAATGCTGATGATGGTGGTGGTGATGATGATGCTGATGATGATGGTGATGATGATGCTGATCGTGACAGCGGTGGACATGCCGTTGGTGATGTTGACGATGCTGATGATGGTGATGATGGTGGTGGTGATGATGATGATGATGGTGGTGGTGATGATGATGGTGGTGATGATGATGGTGGTGATGATGATGGTGGTGATGATGATGTTGATGATGGTGGTGATGATGATGATGCTGATGATGGTGGTGATGGTGGTGGTGATGATGATGATGCTGATGATGATGGTGATGATGATGCTGATGATGATGGTGATGATGATGCTGATCGTGACAGCGGTGGACATGCCGTTGGTGATGTTGACGATGCTGATGATGGTGGTGGTGGTGATGATGATGATGATGGTGGTGATGATGATGATGATGCTGATGATGATGATGGTTATGATGATGCTGATGATGGTGGTGGTGATGATGATGATGCTGATGGTGATGATGATGATGATGCTGATGATGGTGGTGGTGATGATGATGATGCTGATGGTGATGCTGATGATGATGCTGATGATGGTGGTGGTGATGATGATGATACTGATGATGATGATGGTGATGATGATGGGAGCTGGTTGCTCGAGCACAGACGTGGAGGCGCCTATGCCGACGTGTACGGGAAGCCGCGGTGGGAGACGGGGGGGGGCTCTGTCATTGTTTTTTGTGCTCCGGACAAATCCTCCCCCCGCACGGGAAATAACAAACAGCGGCGTGACCTCACCGTGCATTGTGCAGACACGAAGCTCACACACACACACACACCTACACACACACCTACACACACACCTACACACACACCTACACACACACACATACACTCACCTACACACACACCTACACACACACACACACACTCACCTACACACACACCTACACACACACACATACACTCACCTACACACACACCTTCACACACACACTCACCTACACACACACCTACACACACACCTACACACACACCTACACACACACCTACACACACACACACTCACTCACCTACACACACACCTACACACACACACACACTCACCTACACACACACCTACACACACACACATACACTCACCTACACACACACCTTCACACACACACTCACCTACATACACACCGACACTCTCACCTACACACACACACACTCACCTACACACACACTCACCTACACACACACTCACCTACACACACACCTACACACACACACACTCACCTACACACACACTGACCTACACACTCACACACTCACCTACACACACACCTACACACACACACACTCACCTACACACACACCTACACACACTCACCTACATTCACCCACACACACAACTACATACATACACACCTACACACACACCTACACACACACACTCACCTACACACACACCTACACACACACACACTCACCTACACACACACATTCAGCTATACACACACCTACACACACACTCACCTACACACACACTCATCTACACACACACACCTACACACTCACCCACACACACACAACTACACACACACCTACACACACACCTACAGTGAGGGAAAAAAGCATTTTATCCCCTGCTGATTTTGTACGTTTGCCCACTGACAAAGAAATGATCAGTCTATAATTTTAATGGTAGGTTTATTTGAACAGTGAGAGACAGAATAACAACAACAAAATCCAGAAAAACGCATGTCAAAAATGTTATAAATTGATTTGACGGACAGAAAATATGGCATCTGTGCAAGACCGCCCTTTCCAGAAACCGCATTGGGGCTCTGCAAGCCTCTCCTCAGCGTGCCTAGCAAGGCGATGTTGAATAATCATTGCCATGACCTTTCCTGGCACACTGAGGAGTGAGATTACCCTCGACATCAGGAGGAGTGGGGGGCGATACCAACCCCAGCCGCAAGCGATGATGAAATTCTCGCTTGCAACTTTCATCAGCTAACTTAGACCAGGCCACTTTTGGTTGGAATGGGATCCTGGGTGTACACCCACCACCGGAGTGGAAGAATGGCAAGCGTATCTTACAGATGACTAGTCGATGGTCAGAGGTCAGATCAGCTCCACGGTAGGTCCTGGTGTCAAGGACATGGGCTCGCATCCGCTGGTCCGTCACTATGTAGTCCAGCAGATGTTCTTGATTGGACCCGGCATGTATCCACGATGTTGTGTGGATGCGCCGATGCCGGAACAGCGTGTTGGTAATTACAAGCCCATGGGCTGCACAAAAATCTAGCAGCCTCCTACCGTTATTATTGAGCTGATCTGGCCCATGCCTTCCAATCACTCCAGACCAGGTGCCAGCATCATGACCAACTCGGGCATTGGAGTCACCCAACAAGATGACTCTGTCCCGAGTGGCCACTTTAGCCAGCACCTGTGACAGGAGGTCATAGAAGGCATCTGACTCATCGGCTTTGCCTGCATCCCTCCACGGATGTTCATCTTCGGTGGGGGCATAAGTAACCACGACCACCACTCCTCGCCTCCGGTTGATGGGAAGGCGAGCCCAAAGTATCCTGGGGCTTACAGCTTCCCACACCTCACCGCCACGCTCCCACTGCTCGTGTTGGCCGTGAGCAGGAATGGAACTCGTTTTGCCAGATGTGTAGCGCAGCGCGCTAACCGCTACACTACCACAGATACACACCGATACGTGCACAGACGCACACACAAAGACATACACACAGACACACACAGACACAGACAGATACACGCACAGACACACACACAGACATACACACAGCCACATAGACACAAGCACAGACACACACATATACACACACAGACACACACAGATACATACAGATACATGCACAGACGCAGACACAAAGACATACACACAGACACACACAGACAGATACACGCACAGACACACACACAGACATACACAGAGACATACACACAGACACATACAGATACACACACAGACACACACAGATACATACAGATACATGCACAGACGCAGACACAAAGACATACACACAGACACACACAGACACAGATGCACGCACAGACACACACACACAGATGCACGCACAGACACATAGACACAAGCACAGACACAGACAGATACACGCACAGACACACACACACACAGATGCAGGCACAGACACATAGACACAAGCACAGACACAGACAGATACACGCACAGACACACACACAGACATACACAGACACACACAGACAGATACACGCACACACACACAGATGCACGCACAGACACAGATGCACGCACAGACACACACACAGATGCACACAGACACACACACAGATGCACACAGATACACGCACACACACACAGATGCACGCACAGACACACACACAGATGCACGCACAGACACACACAGATGCACACAGACACACACAGACACACACACAGACACACAGATACACGTACTGACACACAGATACACGCACACACACACAGACACACAGATACACGCACAAACACACAGACACACACACAGATACACACACACAGATACACGCACAGACACACAGATACACACAGATACACGCACACACACACAGATACACGCACATACACACAGATACACGCACACACACACAGATACACGCACATACACACAGATACACGCACACACACAGAGATACACGCACAGACACATCCTGCGACGGTCATGAGCGATCTATTTTTAAGTGTCCAGGAATAAACACTCTGGCAGGAGGCCCCACACGCTCACGCTCGGGGGCGGGGGGGTCTTGTCGGTCTCCATCCTGTAGAGTGTAGACGGACACCCACACATCCACACACACACACCCACACACACACACCCACACATATACACCCGGACACACACACCCACACACACCCACACACACACACCCACACACACAGCCACACACATATACACCCACACACAAACACCCACACACAAACACCTACACACACACACACCCACACACCCACACACACACACCCACACCCACACACTCACACACCCACACACATATACACCCACACACATATACACCCACACACAAACACCCACACACAAACACCTACACACACACACACACCCACACACACACACACCCACACACACACCCACACTCACACACACACACACATATACACCCACACACAAACACCTACACACACACACACCCACACACACACACACCCACACACACACCCACACACTCACACACACACACACCCACACACATATACACCCACACACAAACACCCACACACAAACACCTACACACACACACCCACACACACAACAACAACAACAACAACCGCCATTCGCCACTAAGTGGCGGTGACGTCACCACGACGCTTGTGCCAGGCCATGTGCACCTTGAGGCCACGTGAAGTGTCGAACGCCCGCTGGCAGGAGGTCACGGGGCAGACCCAGGTGCCACGGGTCGACTGACCGAGATGACCGAGATGACTGGCTGATGCACCACCTGTGCCCCCTACTGTGCCAACTTGCTGTGCTTTAGCCACCCGGCGCTCCGCTCGTTGTTGTGAGCGTCGCTCCTCCGCCCTCCGTTGTTGTTGGAGGGCGACTGCCTCCAACTGCCCAGTAGCGTCCTTCACGAGCCTCCTCCACTGAGGCCGATCTTGACACCGCTGGTACCAGTCATCGGCAAGTCCACTCAGCTCCACGTCCTCCTGTACCACATCACTCCATCTCTTCTCTAGCCCGTGCCGCGCCCGTTTAGCCCCCTCGATCCGGCCGAACAAAAGCTGTTTAGGCATGCGGTGGCTGGGCATGCGGGCTACATGACCCAGCCAACGCAGCCTTGCCTGCCGGAGGAGCTCACTGATGGGACTTTGCCCAGATCTTTCAAGGACTTGTGAGCTCCTCACACAATCCAGCCTGGTTAAACCCAGGATGGATCGTAGGCAGGCCAGCCTAAATGTTTCCAACCGGCGAAGATGCTCCACTAGGGGGGTCCACGTTTCGCAAGCATAGAGAAGGGAGGGAATGACCGTGGCCGAGAAGACCTGAAGCTTCGTGCGGAGCGACAGACCAGGTAGCTTCCACACAGCGTTACGCAACCGATGAAAAGATATTGCCGCTCGACTGATTCGGAGTGAGACCTCTGCTGATAAACTGGAGCCGGTCATGAGCACACTGCCCAGGTATGGGAAACTCTCTACTCTCTCCACAACTGCCCCATCACCGATTGGGAGTTGTGGGGGCGGAGTGCCCGATGGTACAAAATACCCAGGCAGGTGCTTAGTTTTGGTGGGGCTGATGGTAAGGCCCCACCTCTTAGTGGCACGCTCCAGTCTCAGCAGCAGCGTCTCCAACTCCTCTTCTGAATGAGCAGCTATTACCAAATCATCGGCATACATAACGTGGTTGACCAATAGGGAGCCATCCCTTGATCGCACCCGGGCGTCGATCAGCCTCCCATTGTATCTGTACCAAATGGTAATTCCCCCGGTACAGCTATTGAAGGCTTCACGAACTACGTGGTCAAAATAGATGTTAAATAATGTGGGAGCCAGAGGACATCCCTGTCGCACCCCAAGGTGTACAGGGAAAGGCTCCGACTCCCGGCCACGTAGTTTTACCCGGGCCCGCTCACCATCATGAAGGTCCTTAATGATCGTGAGCAGAGGGTCAGGGACTCCGAAAGCACGAAGAACAACCCAGAGCCCAGTCCTACTGATGGTATCATAGGCCTTGACCAGGTCAATAAAGCAGAGATGTAGGTCTTGTTGGAATTCCCTACACCTCTGCTGTAGCAGACGGACAGAAAATATGGCATCTGTGCAGGACCGCCCTTTCCTGAAACCGCATTGGGGCTCCGCAAGCCTCTCCTCAGCATGCCTAGCAAGGCGATGTTGAATAATCCTTGCCAGGACCTTACCTGGCACACTGAGGAGTGAGATGCCCCTGTAGTTGTTACAGTCTGTGCGGCCCCCCTTCTTAAAGAGGGGGACCACCAGGGCATCCTTCCAATCCTGCGGAACCCGTCCAGCGGTCCAGACTGTTGTTATGATGTCATGTAGGGCAGTCTGTGCACAAACGCCACCCTCCCTAAGCATTTCGCTTGGGAGATCATCTCTGCCCGATGGGGTAACTGTGCACCAGATGGAGTAACCGTGGACCAGATGGAGTAACCGTGAACCAGATGGAGTAACTGTGAACCAGATGGGGTAACTGTGGACCAGATGGAGTAACTGTGAACCAGATGGAGTAACCGTGAACCAGATGGAGTAACCGTGCACCAGATGGAGTAACTGTGAACCAGATGGGGTAACTGTGAACCAGATGGAGTAACCGTGAACCAGATGGAGTAACTGTGAACCAGATGGGGTAACTGTGGACCAGATCGACAACACAGATAACAAGAAACGCAACGAGAGAAGAAAAAAAGTGACTTTTGTTTAATATATATGTTTAATGTTTGTATTTTGGCGACATAAAATATACTTTAATAGGTGCATTGCCTATTTATATTTTTTTTTTTATATTTTAACATTTTGCGACCGACAAGGGTGAAGCTCGCCCACGTGCTGCTAGGGAGGCCTCGCCACCCCCCCCACGTCTCCTCGCGATTGTCACTCGGCACGAACACCCCGAGAGCGCATCACTGCTGCCCTGACAGCCCCATCCACTCCCTGCTGCCCTCATCACTCCACCATCTCCCTGCTGCCCTGACAGCCCCATCATCTCCCTGCTGCCCTCATCACTCCAGCATCACCCTGCTGCCCTCACAGCCCCAGCATCTCCCTGCTGCCCTCATCACTCCACCATCACCCTGCTGCCCTTACAGCCCCATCATCTCCCTGCTGCCCTGACAGCCCCATCATCTCTCTGCTGCCCTGACAGCCCCATCAACTCCCTGCTGCCCTCATCACTCCACCATCTTCCTGCTGCCCTGACTGCCTCATCATCTTCCTGCTGCCCTCATCAACTCATCATCTCCCTGCTGCCCTGACAGCCTCATCAACTCCCTGCTGCCCTCATCACCTCATCATATCTCTGCTGCCCTGACAGCCCCATCCACTCCCTGCTGCCCTGACAGCCTCATCATCTCCCTGCTGCCCTGACAACCCCACCATCTCCCTGCTGCCCTGACAGCCCCATCAACTCCCTGCTGCCCTCACAGCCTCATCATCTCCCTGCTGCCCTAACAGCCCCAGCATCTTCCTGCTGCCCTGACAGCCTCATCATCTCCCTGCTGCCCTCACGGCCCCATCAACTCCCTGCTGCTCTGACAGCCTCATCAACTCCCTGCTGCCCTGACAACCTCATCATCTCCCTGCTGCCCCTCATCACCCCATCATCTCCCTGCTGCCCTAACAGCCCCATCAACTCCCTGCTGCCCTGACAGCCCCAGCATCTCCCTGCTGCCCTCATCACTCCATCATCTCCCTGCTGCCCTCATCACTCCATCATCTCCCTGCTGCCCTGACAGCCCCATCATCTCCCTGCTGCCCTGACAGCCCCAGCATCTCCCTGCTGCCCCTGACAGTCTCATCATCATCCTGCTGCCCTGACAGCCCCATCATCTTCCTGCTGCCCCTCATCACCCCATCAACTCCCTGCTGCCCTTCCACACGACGCCTGCATACCAAGAGAGGACAAAGCAGCCCACACCACCCTCTCTCTACTTTCAACAACAACAATCATCATTAAGGCTCTTTTTCCCCTCTTACAACTCTCCACATTGTTTATTTACCGTGACCCATCTTAAAAAAAAAACACAAGAAACTGACGATAATTATTTTGGCGATTGCTGCCGCCGCTGCGTTGGCAGTGGTTTCAAAAGCACAACGATGACAATGGCCTGCGCACATCCGTCAAGAACAACTGCGTGCGTGTGTGTGTGTGGCCTTAAAAGGAAAATATATATATTACAGGCGACGTTTCGGGCTACAGACCTTAGTTCAAAGCGCACAAACGGCACGTCGGCACGCCGACATCGAACAAATGCGGCGGTCACCGCGGCCGTCTGGAACGCTCTTCCCTGCGATTGGGAACTTTGCAATTCTTAAATCATCATCGTCGTCGTCGTCATCGTCGTCATCGAGATTGACAAACTCGTTACTTTAGAACTGCTGCGTGCGTCTAGTTCGTTGTCTTTCTGCCCCCCCGGCACCTCAGATTACCACGGTTGGCTACGTACGGTGTGAAAGAAGTTCAACTTACATACATGGATACCCAAAGACTCCTCACACAGAGACCCATAGACTCACCACACAGAGACCCATAGACTCATCGCACAGAGACCCATAGACTCATCATACAGAGACCCATAGACTCATCATACAGAGACCCATAGACTCATCACACAGAGACCCATAGACTCATCACACAGAGACCCATAGACTCACCACACAGAGACCCATAGACTCATCATACAGAGACCCAAAGACTCCTCACACAGAGACCCATAGACTCACCACACAGAGACCCATAGACTCATCGCACAGAGACCCATAGACTCATCATACAGAGACCCATAGACTCATCACACAGAGACTCATAGACTCATCACACAGAGACCCATAGACTCATCACACAGAGACTCATAGACTCATCACACAGAGACCCAAAGACTCCTCACACAGAGACCCATAGACTCATCACACAGAGACCCATAGACTCATCGCACAGAGACCCATAGACTCATCATACAGAGACCCATAGACTCATCACACAGAGACTCATAGACTCATCACACAGAGACCCATAGACTCATCACACAGAGACTCATAGACTCATCACACAGAGACCCATAGACTCATCACACAGAGACCCATAGACTCATCACACAGAGACCCATAGACTCATCAGACAGAGACTCATAGACTCATCATACAGAGACCCATAGACTCATCACACAGAGACTCATAGACTCCTCACACAGAGACCCATAGACTCATCACACAGAGACCCATAGACTCATCACACAGAGACCCATAGACTCATCACACAGAGACTCATAGACTCCTCACACAGAGACCCATAGACTCATCACACAGAGACCCATAGACTCATCACACAGAGACCCATAGACTCATCATACAGAGACCCATAGACTCACCACACAGAGACCCATAGACTCATCATACAGAGACCCATAGACTCATCACACAGAGACTCATAGACTCATCACACAGAGACCCATAGACTCATCACACAGAGACCCATAGACTCATCACACAGAGACCCATAGACTCATCACACAGAGACTCATAGACTCATCATACAGAGACCCATAGACTCATCACACAGAGACTCATAGACTCCTCACACAGAGACCCATAGACTCATCACACAGAGACCCATAGACTCATCACACAGAGACTCATAGACTCATCACACAGAGACCCATAGACTCATCATACAGAGACCCATAGACTCACCACACAGAGACCCATAGACTCATCATACAGAGACCCATAGACTCACCACACAGAGACCCATAGACTCATCATACAGAGACCCATAGACTCACCACACAGAGACCCATAGACTCACCACACAGAGACCCATAGACTCACCACACAGAGACCCATAGACTCACCACACAGAGACCCATAGAGGGCTACGTACGGCGCGAAAGAAGTGCACACAGCACGTGTCTCTCTCTCTCTCTCTCAGGGGTGGAGGGGCTCGTGTGGGAGGGAGCGCCCAGGCGCATCGGCAGCAGCAGCAGCTCCCTGGCGAGAGCCGATGGCGATGACGGAGACGAAGGTGATGACGGAGACAATGACGATGGCGATGACGATGGCGATGGCGATGACGGAGACAATGACGATGGTGATGGCGATGATGATGGTGATGGCGATGGTGATGACGGAGACAATGACGATGGCGATGACGATGATGATGGTGATGGCGATGGTGATGACGGAGACAATGACGATGGCGATGACGATGGCGGAGCGGCGGGCGAAGACGCGGATCGCGATCTTTTGACGAAGGGGGTTGAAAATGATTGTTGAAAAACGTCATTAAAAATTATGAAGATTAACAATTATTATTTATTAATTTATTGTTGAAAATGATTGTTGAAAAACGTTATTTAAAATTATAAAAATTAACAATTGTTATTTATTTATTGTTTAAAATGATTATTGAAATAACTCTTTAAAATAATAATTGCAAATTATTATAATTTAAAATGGTTATTATTTATTATTATTCTTAGAAAATTTGTTATTTAAAATTAGCACAAATTCTTATTAAAAATTATAGTTATTCAAAATTATTATTTAAAGTATTATTTCATATTATTATTGAACATTATTACTTTTGAAAATAATTATTTAAAACAGGCTTATTTGAACCCTGATCTTTTACCCCCCCCCCCTTCCACCGCCGCCCCCTTCCCATGTCAGAGGTCATCTTCCCCCCCCCGTAACGCGTCACGGGAGACATCCGCAGACCTCACCGATCACCCCGACCACGTGGTCGGCTCGTGCACTCAACGGCGCCGGTTAGACCCCCCCCCCTCCACCACACGCAGAGACACTTGGGGACATCCAGTAAGATCCGTCGCGACCGCGAGGGCAGTAAGTTGCCTTGCGGGGGGGGGGGGGGGGCACGGGTTGGCGGTGGGGGGGTGGTGCGCATGAGATACTGACCGATTGGCGCGGTTGGTTACGTAGGGTGCGAAAGAAGTTCAACGCACGTGCGTGCATACGCACGCTACGTACACACGGGGAAGGTTTTTATTCCCCCCCCCCTACCGGCTGCTCGCCCGTGCCGAGCGGGGAAGCGAAACCGCGTCTGCAGGCCGGGGAGGGGGTGGGGGCCAAGCAGGGCCAGGGGGCGTGGCCAGAACGGCGCGTTCGTCCGTTGGCCACGCCCATCGCGCGTGACGTCAGTTGGCCACGCCCATCGCGCGTGACGTCAGTGGGCAGGGCTCGGCTCGGCTCGGTTGTGTCCAGTGGAGAAGGGAGGTGAAGCTGTCGCGAGTTTGCGCCGACCGTTCTCACCGCGGGGATTTAAAAAGTGACGGTGCGCCTGGCGCCAAACGCCGCGGTCCACACTGCGGTGCCACTTTGGCCAGGAGATGTTGACTACCTCGCCTGGTGCACAGGAGGTCGTGGGTTCGATCCCGACCCTGACGCCTGCTGCTGTATATTTGGAGTTTGCGTGTCTCTCATCATCATCACGGTGGCTAGGAGATGTTGACTACCTCGCCTGGTGGACAGGAGGTCGTGGGTTCGATCCTGACCCTGATGCCTGCTGCTGTATATTTGGAGTTTGCGTGTCTCTCTCTCGCATCATCATCATCACGGTGGCTAGGAGATGTTAACTACCTCGCCTGGTGGACAGGAGGTCGTGGGTTCGATCCTGACCCTGACGCCTGCTGCTGTATATTTGGAGTTTGCGTGTCTCATCATCATCATCATCACGGTGTTTAGGATATGTTTGTTGTTATTGTTGTGCTCGTGCATGAACCACGGATTTCCCTTTTGTGAAATAGCCGGGCAAATGCGGCTACACGGTGGGATCATCGTCATCATCATCGTCATCGTCATCATCATCGTCATCATCGTCGTCATCATCATCGTCATTATCATCGTCATCATCATCGTTATCATCATCGTCGTCATTGTCATCGTCATCATCGTCGTCATCATCGTCATCATCGTCGTCATCATCATCATCATCGTCATCATCGTCATCATCATCGTCGTCGTCATCATCGTCGTCATCGTCGTCAT
Organism: Lampetra fluviatilis; assembly: GCF_964198595.1. Taxonomy (NCBI): domain Eukaryota; kingdom Metazoa; phylum Chordata; class Hyperoartia; order Petromyzontiformes; family Petromyzontidae; genus Lampetra; species Lampetra fluviatilis. The sequence continues at coordinate 1,646,763 of NC_136326.1, read as the reverse complement.
CATCATCGTCATCATCGTCGTCAGCATGATCATCGTCGTCATCATCGTTGTCGTCATCAGCGTCATCGTCCGTGTAACAACTAAAATAAACTAAAACTCCGGGACACCCGGAGACATTCAAGGAGGTCTAAAACACAGAGACACCTTTGGGTGTACAGCCACCAGATGATTGAAGACATCGAGAGACACGTCCAAGACGTCTGGAGAAAGCCTTGGGCACCTCGAGAGAGAGAGAGAGAGGGAGAGAGGGGGAGAACGCAGGGAGACTTGGAGATACTCAAGACTCCCCAGAGACCGTCAGGGACACTTAGGAAGATTGGGATTCAAGAAAACTGGAGACGCAGAGACACCCCAAACTTTGAAGACACCTCGAGACAACCCCAGAGATGCTCAGGGACACCCAGCGAGTTTGGAGAGACTCAGGGACATCCAGGGATACACATGGACACCATCGATACACACAGACACCCAGGGACACCCAGGGACACCCAGGGACACACACAGACACCCAGGGACACACACAGACACCCAGGGACACACAGGGACACCCAGGGACACCCAGGGACACACACAGACACACACAGACACCCAGGGACACCCAGAGACACCCAATGACACCCAGGGACACACACAGACACCCAGAGACACCCAGGGACACCCAGGGACAGCCATTAAGATTCAAAGACCGTGCCGGAAGACTCGCAGGGAGACACGCCGGGAGACACGGCGGGAGACACGCCGGGAGACACGCCGGGAGACACGCCGGGAGACACGCCGGAAGATGCGGGGAGCAATGGCGGCCGCTTTAGACGGTGGTGGTGAGCGCCGGCTCCACCGAGTGGCACCGCAGCAGCGCCCTCCTGCGCGCGGCGGGGCCATCCAGCCCTGCCGGCCCCACGGGCACCACGTGGGCCACGCTCACCTGGGGTCCCGGCCCGTTGGACCGGCCCCCCGCGACCCCCAGGCCGCCGGGGCCGGCCCCCCACCAGCCACCGCCGGCCTGCGGCCCGGCCCCTCCAGCGCCCGGCCGCCCCCAGCCCGGTCCGAACCCCGTGCTCGCCTTGCCTTGCTGCGGCCTCGCGTCGCCGCGGCGCCAGGCGTCGCCACGGTAACCGTCTCCGAGGAAACCGTCCCTGAGGCAACCGGCGCTACCCGCGTGCATCGGGTTGCCGCGGAGACCGTTGCTGCCGCGGGGGAGCTTGGCGACGCCGTGGAAACTGTGCCCCTGGAAACCGCTGCGGGGGAAACCGTCGGCGTGGAAACCGTCGGCGTGGAAACCGTCGGTGTGGAAACCGTCGCCGCGGAAACCGTTGCCGTGGAAACTGTTGCCGCGGAAACCGTTTCCGCCGCCGCCATCGTTAAAACAAAAGCCGTCGCCGCGGAAACCGGCATTCCCTTGCAGGGGTCCTCCGCTGCCGAAGCGGTTGTCGTGGAAACCAGCCGCACTGGGGTAACAGCGGTCGGCCGAGGCGAAGCCACCACCACCACCACCGTCGTCGTCACCGCCGCCATCGTCATCGTCGTCGTCGTTGTCGCCGTCGCAGGACCCCGGGCAGCCGCAGCTCGTCACTTCCTCGCAGCAGCAGCAGCAGCTGCCGCAGCTTCCGCCGACGAGCGGCGCCCAGTCCCCGCCGGCGTCGCCGGCCCGGCACAGGCGGCGCACGGACAGCGGCGCCGCGTAGTCCGCGCACTCGGCCGAGGCCGCGGCCGCCGCCGCCGCCGCCATCTTCCCCCTCTCGGCGGCAAAGAAATCCCAGATGGAGCGGGAGGACGCGGAGACGAGTGGACGCCCCGTGCCGCTGCCAAAACCGCCGCCGCTACCGCCGTCGCCCCTGTTCCGGCCCGGCGCCCCGAACGTGGTGGCGCGTTTGAACGGTGCCGACTCGATGGGCGGCGGCGGCCGCCACTCGGCGACGCGGTCGAGCGACGCCGACTTGCAGCGGCGCACGGCGGCCTTCGACGGCGGCGGTGGCTGCCGCTGTTGTTGCGGCTGTTGCTGCTGTTTGTTTGCCGCGCGCTTGCCCGCGTGCAGGCGCCCGCCGGTGAGGAACTGCGAGACGCCGCGCACGATGCCGTGCTTCATCGGCGGCACGCTCGCCACCAGCCGCGTCGCGCGCCGACCCGGCGGCGGCGACGGGGACGGCGGCGACGGCAGCGGCGGCGGTGGCGGTGCTGCCGGTGCCGGTGGCGGATGGGGGAGGGAAGCTTTCGAACCGGACGATAATGACGACGACGGCAATGGCGATGCGGTCGGCAGGACGGGAGGCAGCAGGAGAGGAGGAGGAGGAGGGGGGGAGCGCAGCGACAACCTCACGCTCGTCTCGGACTCTTCTCCGGCGGCGGCGTTCGCCGCGGCCGGGAGCGACGGCACGGAGGAGCCCCTGCCGGACGACGACGAGGACGAGGACAGCGAGGAGGAGAACGAGGCGGCGGCGGCCTTCGACGAGGCGAGCGCCGGGGCCTTCGCCACCGCCGCTTGCCGCCACTTCCTCCTCTCCAGGAGGCGGGCGATGTAATCGTCCGGCTTGCCGGCCGACGGGAAACGCTCGGCAAACGGCGGGGAGCGCGGCGCGGCTCCTCCGTCGGTGGAAGCTGCGGCAGGGACGGCGGATTCTCCAGTCGTGCACGCTCCGCCGGATGATGTGCCGGATGATGTGCCGGCTTCACCGGACGTGCTCGATCGGCTTGATATGCCGGACGTCATGCCGGACTGGCCAGATTTGCCGGACTTGCCGGACGTGCCGGATCCCCCAGACGCGCCGGATGCGCGTAGAGCTCCGGCCGCGCCGGAATCGGCAGACGCGCGAGGTGTTGGGGGCGTGCCGGACGTGTCAAGTGCACCGGCTCCTCCGGGTTCGCCGGATTCGGTGGGATCCCCGGGGGGGGCGTCGCCGTCACGGAGCAGCAGCAGCGCGGGGCTCTGGATGGCCACGGCGTGCAGCGCGCTCGGGTAGCGGTACAGCCCCGAGCCGTCCAGGCTGGGCACGTCCCGAGCGAAGCGGCGCGTGCCGGGGCTCACCGGGGATGCTACGGGGGGGAGGGGCCCGGTGGAAGAGGGGGGTTAAGGGAGGTGACGGTCACCAACAATCGTGCAAAGACCCCCCCCCCCCAATGAAACCTCATTATTAGGAAGACACTGGAGCTATGCAGTTCTAAATCATCTCGATTGAACACCAATTTATTTTAAACTGCGTTGTGTTTAGTTTTGTTGTCCTTCTCCCCCGCACCTCCGTTTCGCGCGGTTGGCTACGTACGGTGCGAAAGAAGTTCAACATACACACTGCCCATAGACTCAACACTGCCCATAGACTCATAGACTAACACTACCCATAGAATAAAATAAAACAAAAATCACGACGTTTCGGAGGCAACACAAGTCTCCGTCATCAGGTGGGACCGTCACAGCCGAATTAGCTGCATCACTTGATGCAGCTAATTCGGCTGTGATGGTCCCACCTGATGTGACGGTCCCACCTGATGACGGAGACTTGTGTTGCCTCCGAAACGTCGTGATTTTTGTTTTATTTTATTTTATTTTCATTAATTTTGATGTTTTACCTACGTGACTTTACCGAAAAAACCTAAGAATATGATTCCTTGCAGTCACGAAAGCTTCAAATCTAGAACTACCCATAGACTCAACACTGCACCATAGACTCAACACTGCACCATAGACTCAACACTGCACCATAGACTCAACACTGCACCATAGACTCAACACTGCACCATAGACTCAACACTGCACCATAGACTCAACACTGCCCATAGACTCAACACTGCACCATAGACTCAACACTGCACCATAGACTCAACACTGCCCATAGACTCAACACTGCACCATAGACTCAACACTGCACCATAGACTCAACACTGCACCATAGACTCAACACTGCACCATAGACTCAACACTACCCATAGACTCAACACTGCCCATAGACTCAACACTGCACCATAGACTCAACACTACCCATAGACTCAACACTGCCCATAGACTCAACACTGCACCATAGACTCAACACTACCCATAGACTCAACACTACCCATAGACTCAACACTGCCCATAGACTCAACACTGCACCATAGACTCAACACTGCCCATAGACTCAACACTACCCATAGAATCAACACTGCCCATAGACTCAACACTGCACCATAGACTCAACACTGCACCATAGACTCAACACTACCCATAGACTCACACTATCCATAGACTAACACTACCCATAGACTAGCAGCAACAGCACTGGAGGCGATTTCGATACGCAATACAAAGACAATAAAAACACGCGCGCTGTGGCGATGGATGTGGCCAAAAGTCTCTCTCTCAGCTCACTCACCAGGATCGCTGTGACCCCAGCTGCCCGGGGTCGTGACCTGCTCGTCGCTGCCCTCTGATTCGTCGGATTCGGAGCCGACGCGGCGATCGGGGCCTCCGCTCCACTCGGAGAAACCTGCCGGGTTCACAAAGTCGCCGCTGGTACTGGTCGCGAGCGGGAACTCAACTCGGGTCGCCGGTTCTTTGAGGTGCAGTGCGCTAACCACTACGCCACGGTTCCTCGTGCACACTCACGCGCACAAAGACAAAGATCCCCCGTGTAGCTCTTGGGGCAAGTGGCTGCTAGCGAGTGGCAGCCACCGATGAAGGCCGGCACGGCGCACGAGGGGGCGGGTGGACAGCGCCACGCCCGGCCGTCTTTGTCTCCCCAGTGGGGATGTTTACACTCCGCACCGGTTATTGATTTAAGGTCGAGTCGACCTAAGGGAAGCCCGGGACAACACGCACTCACTCGCGCACGCTGCAGGCGGGGAACGAGTGGACCAATTTGAGTCCAGAAACTAGCCCCGACTTTAGTCAGTCCACTGCTGGATGATGGCCTCCCCGAGCCGTGCGGGTCGTGGGGAGTTGCACACTACACGTGCCCAATGATTGCTCAACACGCTGTCCCATCTAACCTGGCTACCCTACCTAACCCGGCTACCCTACCTAACCCGGCTTCCCTACCTAACCCGGCTACCCTACCTAACCCGGCTACCCTACCTAACCCGGCTACCCTACCTAACCCGGCTACCCTACCTAACCCGGCTACCCTACCTAACCCGGCTACCCTACATAACCCGGCTACCCTACCTAACCCGGCTACCCTACCTAACCCAGCTACCCTACCTAACCTGGCTACCCTACCTAACCCGGCTATCCTACCTAACCCGGCTACCCTACCTAACCCGGCTACCCTACCTAACCCGGCTACCCTACCTAACCTGGCTACCCTACCTAACCCGGCTACCCTACCTAACCCAGCTACCCTACCTAACCTGGCTACCCTACCTAACCCGGCTATCCTACCTAACCCGGCTACCCTACCTAACCCGGCTACCCTACCTAACCCGGCTACCCTACCTAACCTGGCTACCCTACCTAACCCGGCTATCCTACCTAACCCGGCTACCCTACCTAACCCGGCTACCCTACATAACCCGGCTACCCTACCTAACCCGGCTACCCTACCTAACCCGGCTACCCTACATAACCCGGCTACCCTACCTAACCCGGCTATCCTACCTAACCCAGCTACCCTACCTAACCCGGCTACCCTACCTAACCCGGCTATCCTACCTAACCCAGCTACCCTACCTAACCCGGCTACCCTACCTAACCCGGCTATCCTACCTAACCCGGCTACCCTACCTAACCCGGCTACCCTACATAACCCGGCTTCCCTACCTAACCCGGCTACCCTACCTAACCCGGCTACCCTACCTAACCCGGCTACCCTACATAACCCGGCTACCCTACCTAACCCGGCTATCCTACCTAACCCAGCTACCCTACCTAACCCGGCTACCCTACCTAACCCGGCTATCCTACCTAACCCGGCTACCCTACCTAACCCGGCTACCCTACCTAACCCGGCTACCCTACCTAACCCGGCTACCCTACCTAACCCGGCTACCCTACCTAACCCGGCTACCCTACCTAACGCAGCTACCCTACCTAACCCGGCTACCCTACCTAACCCGGCTACCCTACCTAACCCGGCTACCCTACCTAACCCGGCTACCCTACCTAACCCGGCTACCCTACCTAACCTGGCTACCCTACCTAACCCGGCTATCCTACCTAACCCGGCTACCCTACCTAACCCGGCTACCCTACCTAACCCGGCTTCCCTACCTAACCCGGCTACCCTACCTAACCCGGCTACCCTACCTAACCCGGCTACCCTACCTAACCCGGCTACCCTACCTAACCCGGCTACCCTACATAACCCGGCTACCCTACCTAACCCGGCTACCCTACCTAACCCAGCTACCCTACCTAACCTGGCTACCCTACCTAACCCGGCTATCCTACCTAACCCGGCTACCCTACCTAACCCGGCTACCCTACCTAACCCGGCTACCCTACCTAACCTGGCTACCCTACCTAACCCGGCTACCCTACCTAACCCAGCTACCCTACCTAACCTGGCTACCCTACCTAACCCGGCTATCCTACCTAACCCGGCTACCCTACCTAACCCGGCTACCCTACCTAACCCGGCTACCCTACCTAACCTGGCTACCCTACCTAACCCGGCTATCCTACCTAACCCGGCTACCCTACCTAACCCGGCTACCCTACCTAACCCGGCTACCCTACATAACCCGGCTACCCTACCTAACCCGGCTACCCTACCTAACCCGGCTACCCTACATAACCCGGCTACCCTACCTAACCCGGCTATCCTACCTAACCCAGCTACCCTACCTAACCCGGCTACCCTACCTAACCCGGCTACCCTACCTAACCCGGCTGTCCTACCTAACCCGGCTACCCTACCTAACCCAGCTCTCTCAGCTATCCCAGCTAAAGCCACAACCTCTGCTGCATTCCCCGAGCGTGCACAGCGGAGCCCCCTCAAACGTAGCGACACGGCGCGGGGGGCATTGGTGGGCGGGGGGTGGGGGGGGGCGAGGGGGTTAGGGGGGGGGGAAGCCCCCACCGGAGCTCGGCCTCCTCCGGCTGCTCCGCCTCTCGGCTCCGCCCGGCAACCGCGGCGGGGCCTGCGTGACGTGCCCAGGCCTCTCCTCGCCTAGTTGCTCGAACATGGCTTCCTCTCGCCGTCTTCGTTGGTGAGTGGGGCAGGGGGCAGAGACAGGGGAGGAGAGGTGGGGGGCGGTTACAGACGATTGACAAAACGCTTTCTCAACAACAAAGACCCTGGACCTCACGGGAAAGACGTCAGAATCCGGGCTCACGGGGCCAAGCAGGGCCAGGGGCGGGGGCTAACGATGTGTTTGCTACGCGCGTGTGACGTCAGCCAACATGACTCCTGCAGTGGAAAAACAAACAAACTGGCGCCACCATGAGCAGGCATCGTCAGGGTCGGGATCGAACCCACGACTTCCTGCATACCAGGCGAGGTAGTTAACATCTCCTAGCCACCGTGATGATGATGATGATGATGAGAAAGAGAGACATGCAAACTCCAAATATACAGCAGGTGTCAGGGTCCAGAGATCGAACCCACGACCTCCTCCATACCAGGCGAGGTAGTTAACATCTCATGGCCACCGTGGCGCCCTGAGGTCAGGGTAAGGGGGGGGGGGAGCCCTTACCGATCCAGCGCCTGTGCCGGCCCACCGAGTCCCATCTCCCCGAGTCGGTCCCCCAGACTCTTGAGCTGCAGGTAGAGGCTGGCGTCACGACGGCGCAGCGAGCGCTGCCGGGTAGAGACGGTGGGGAGGGTGGGGAGGAGACGGTGGGGAGGGTGGGGAGGGTGGGGAGGAGACGGTGGGGAGGGTGGGGAGGAGGTGGGAGGAGACGGTGGAGGGGAGACGGTGGGGAGGAGACGGTGGGGAGGAGACGGTGGGGGGGAGATGGTGGGGGGGAGACGGTGGGGGGGAGACGGTGGGGAGGAGACGGAGGAGACGGTGGGGACGGTGGGGAGGGTGGGGAGGAGACGGTGGGGACGGTGGGGAGGAGACGGTGGGGAGACGGTGGGGAGGGGACGGTGGGGGGGAGACATTAAGCGGTGACCACACCTAGAGCGATCAGCCGCTCACCCGCACCGCCGTCGACGTCGTGCAACTCAAATCGCCGCCCGCGACTGCTCTGTCCACATCTGGGCGGGCGGTTGCGCAGCCAAAAAGCGCTCCCAGAACGCCCGCCCTGAGGGCACGGGGCCTTGCCCTGAGGGCACGGGGCCTTGCCCTGAGGGCACGGGAGCTGCCCTGAGGGCACGGGACCTTGCCCTGAGGGCACGGGAGCTGCCCTGAGGGCACGGGGCCTTGCCCTGAGGGCACGGGGCTTTGCCCTGAGGGCACGGGGCCTGCCCTGAGGGCACGGGGCCTGCCCTGACGGCACGGGTCTTGCCCTGAGGGCACGGGGCTGCTGCCACCGCCTAACTGAGCCCTGGACGAACGCATCTCGGATAACGGAACGGCGATGGCGTTCGACTGAGGGTCATCTCATATGCAAACGCCGAATGCGTCGATCAATTCATGAATTGATGAAATGCGGAGGGCGAGGAGGTGCAGGTTAACGTTACACCGTGAAGAGTGGAGGGGCTGGCGGGTGGGCGGGTGGTCGTGGAGAGAAGGTTCACAGCGGCCGTGCCGGAGCTGCCCCCAGGGCCTGCCCTCCCCCCCCCCCTCGTCATGCACGTGTCAGCTCGGGGTAGGGATCGTTCATCAATCGGCCATCAGGAACCACGCGAATTCGCGTGGTTCCTGATGGTGGGAGGTGGTGGAGTGGTGGTGGGTGGTGGTGGTGGGGTGGTGGTGGGTGGTGGTGGTGTGGGGGGGGGGGGGGTGGTGGTGGTGGTGGTGAGTGAGTGGTGATGGTGGGGGGGGTGGTGGTGGGGGGTGGTGGTGATGGTGGTGGTGGTGGTGAGGGGTGGTGGTGGTGGTGGGGGGGTGGTGGTGGTGGTGGGGTGGTGGGGGGGTGGTGGTGGGGGGTGGTGGTGGTGGTGGTGAGGAGTGGTGGTGGTGGGGGGTGGTGGATGGTGGTGGTGGGAGGTGGTGGTGGTGGAGTGGTGGTGGGTGGTGGTGGTGGGGTGGTGGTGGGTGGTGGTGGTGTGGGGGGGGGGGGGTGGTGGTGGTGGTGGTGAGTGAGTGGTGATGGTGGGGGGGGTGGTGGTGGGGGGTGGTGGTGATGGTGGTGGTGGTGGTGAGGGGTGGTGGTGGTGGTGGGGGGGTGGTGGTGGTGGTGGGGTGGTGGGGGGGTGGTGGTGGGGGGTGGTGGTGGTGGTGGTGAGGAGTGGTGGTGGTGGGGGGTGGTGGATGGTGGTGGTGGGAGGTGGTGGTGGTGGTGGGGGGTGGTGGTGGTGGTGGGGTGGTGGTGGGAGGTGATGGTGGTGGTGGTGGGGGGGTGGTGGTGGTGTGGTGGGTGGTGGTGGTGGGGGGTGGTGGGTGGTGGTGGGGTGGTGGGTGGTGGGGGGTGGTGGGGTGATGGTGGTGGTGGGGTGGTGGGTGGTGGTGGTGATGGTGGGGTGGTGGTGGGGGGGTGGTGGTGAGGGGTGGTGATGGTGGGGGGTGGTGGGTGGTGGTGGTGGGAGGTGGTGGTGGTGGTGGGGGGTGGTGGTGGTGGTGGGGCGGTGGTGGGAGGTGATGGTGGTGGTGGTGGGGGGGTGGTGGTGGTGTGGTGGGTGGTGGTGGTGGGGGGTGGTGGGTGGTGGTGGGGTGGTGGTGGTGGGGGGTGGTGGGGTGATGGTGGTGGTGGGGTGGTGGTGGTGATGGTGGGGTGGTGGTGGGGGGTGGTGGTGAGGGGTGGTGATGGTGGTGGGGGGGTGGTGGTGGTGATGGTGGTGGTGCTGGGCTGAGTGGGTGGGGGTGGTGGTGTCGAGGCTGTGTGCTGCAGGAAGTGAGTTCTGTGTTGAATTATCGCAGCACGCCGCTGTGGTGGCGGCTCTGGGAGCTGCAAACTCGCGGATTCCACCCAGAGCAAACATGCCGACTCCGAATCACTCCACATCATCTATGTATCACACACATATATACACGATGAGAAGGGTTAGGTTTGTTCTTTTACACTACAAGAGGTCCCGCTACATTTGGCTGTTTGATGAAAAGCGGTTCACGTCGCTTGCTTCGAGTCGCTGTTGGGAGGGGGGGGGGGAACCGAACCACGTGTCGGGATTGGAACCCAGGGAGCTCGAGGCGCGAGTGTTGCCACTGCGCCACCACCAGCACCGCCACCACCACCACCACCACCGCCACCACCACCGCCTCCACCACAGCCTCCACCACAGCCTCCACCACCACCGCCTCCACCACAGCCTCCACCACAGCCTCCACCACCGCCACCACCACCGCCTCCACCACCGCCGCCACCACCACCACCACCACTACCGCCACCACCACCGCCGCCACCACCACCACCTCCACCACCGCCACCACCACCGCCGCCACCACCACCACCACCACTACCGCCACCACCACCGCCGCCCCACCACCGCCTCCACCACCACCACCGCCGCCACCACCGCCACCACCACTACCGCCACCACCACCGCCGCCACCACCACCGCCTCCACCACCACAGCCTCCACCACCGCCACCACCACCGCCTCCACCACCGCCACCGCCGCCGGCTGGCGTTGGAAAGGGGATCCGAGTTTTATTTTTACCGCGGGATAATTCGAGCCGCGGGGCAGCTGCCAGACACCATCACCAGCTCCCCCCCCCCCCATCGCCTCGCGTCCCACCAACCCCTAGCTCCACCACCTTCCTCACCACCACCACCACCGCCGCCCCTTCTACTGGGACAACCGCGACACTGCTGGACATTCCGTGCAAAAAGAGCTTTACACCTCATCGGATTTCTCGAGGACAAATCCACGATTTCTGCCTCTCATGCCCCTCCCCCCTCCCCCCTCCCCCCCGCTGCCGCCGCCGTCCGCCCTGGGCCCCGTGACGTCGCGCAGCTCAAGGGCGGCGTGCCGACCCCTCCTCGTCTCGTGCACCTCCTCCGAGGGTGCCGTTCCCGTGGTGGCCTCTTTTTGGGACGAGGGGGGGTCAGAGGTCGTTGCGCCCAGCGGCCGCGACTGGAAAACCGAAAACTCATCACGAGGCGTCCCTGGGACGGAGCCGAGGGCTTTCAGAGACGTTCCAGCCGGCAAACCGCTCAGAGCCTGGGCTCGAAACCGGGTGTGGGCCACTGCCTGCGATTGAACCGGGTCGGTGGGGGTCGAGTGAACTGATGGTGGTCTCAGCCTGCTTGCTGGTAGCGACTCACGTAGAGAATCACGTAGAGACCCATAGACTCACGTAGAGACCCATAGACTCACGTAGAGACTCACAGCATTATATACACACCCATAGACTCACCAGAGACCCATAGACTCACACAGACCCAAAGACTTATAAACAGACCCATAGACTTATATAGACACTGGCCATCGACTAATTGCCCATAGACTAACACTACCCATAGACGAACACTGCCCATAGACTCAACACTGCACCTCCGATTGGCTACGTACGGTGCGAAAGAAGGTCAACAACATACACAAACAAAACAAAGATCCCCCATACAGCCTCAACAGACTGTCGGGGCAAGTGCTGTTAGCGAGCAGCACCTCTGAAGGCCGGCACGGCACACGAGGGGATGGGTGGCCAGCACCACACCCGGCCGCCTTTGTCTCCCTATAGTGGCGATATTTTCGCATCGCACCAGGTACTCGTTTGAGGCTGAGTCGACCTAGGGTAGGCCCAGGACCGGTTCAGATAATCGTCACCGGTGTTGTTGGCCGTGAGCGGGAATGGAACTCCGTAGTGCAGAGCGCTAACCGCTACACCACCGCTCTGCACCGCACATACACACGCCGTACCCCCAACTGTGCCAGGCTAGGTGCAGGAGGTCACGGGACAGATCCAGCAGGTGGCTGATGCACCACCTGTGCCCCCTACTGTGCCAACTTGCTGTGCTTTAGCCGCCCGGCGCTCCGCTCGTTGTTGTGAGAGACGCTCCTCCGCCCTCCGTTGTTATTGGAGGGCGACTGCCTCCAACTGCCCAGTAGCGTCCTTCACGAGCCTCCTCCACAGAGGCCGATCTTGACACCGCTGGTACCAGTCATCGGCAAGTCCACTCAGCTCCACGTCCTCCTGTACCACGTCACTCCATCTCTTCTCTAGCCCGTGCCGTACCCGTCTAGCCCCCTCGATCCGGCCGAACAGAAGCTGTTTAGGCATGCGGTGGCTGGGCATGCGGGCTACATGACCCAGCCAACGCAGCCTTGCATGCCGGAGGAGCTCACCGATGGGACTTTGCCCAGATCTTTCAAGGATCTGTGAGCTCCTCACACAATCCAGCCTGCTGGTTAAACCTAGGAAGGATCGTCGGCAGGGCCAGTCTAAATGCTTCTAACCGGCGAAGATGCTTCATTAGGGGGGGGTGGGTCAACGTTTCGCAAGCGTAGGGAAGGGAGGGAATGACCGTGGCCGAGAAGACCCGAAGCTTCGTGCGGACCGACAGACCAGGTAGCTTCCACACAGCGTTACGCAACCGATGAAAATATAATGCACACGCACGTACACAAACACACGTGTGCGTGTGTGTACGTGTGTGTGTACGTGTGTGTACGTGTGTACGTGTGTGCACGTGTGTGTGCGTGTGTGTGTACGTGTGTGTGTATGTACGCGTGTGTACGTGTGGGTACGTGTGGGTACGTGTGGGTACGTGTGTGTGTGTACGTGTGTGTGTACGTGTGTGTACGTGTGTGTGTACACGTGTGTGTACGTGTGTATGTGTGTACGTGTGTGTGTACGTGTGTGTGTGTACGTGTGTGTGTGTGTGTACGTGTGTGTGTACGTGTGTGTGTGTGTATGCATGTGTGTGTATGTGTGTGTGTATGTGTGTGTACGTGTGTGTGTGTACGTGTGTGTGTGTACGTGTGTGTGTGTACGTGGGTATGTGTGTGCATGTGTGTGTATGTGCGTGTGCGTGTGTGTGTGTATGTGTGCGTGTATGTGTGTGTATGTGTGTGTATGTGCGTGTGTGTGTATGTGTGTGTATGTGTGTGTGTGTACGTGTGTGTGTGTACGTGTGCGTGTGTGTGTGTGTCTCTCACCAGCTGATCCCGCAGCAGCTCGAGCGCCTCTCCCAGCGGCCTCTCCGTGTCGCCGGGACCCCCCCGGGACCCCCCCGGGCTCGACCCCGGGCTCGACTCCGACGTTTCGGGCTCGGGGCCCCGCGCAGCCGTCAACTCGCGGTGGACGAGGCGGTCCTGTCGCTCGCGCAGAATGCGCAGCTCACAGAGAGCCGCCACGGTCGCCTCCAGACGCTCCGACATCCTCACGCGTTCTCGTCTCAACATCGCCACGACCACGGTGGTGGTGGTGGTGGTGATGGGGTGATGGTGGTGGGGTGATGGGGTGGTGGTGGTGGGGTGATGGGGTGATGGTGGTGGGGTGATGGGGTGGTGGTGGTGGGGTGATGGGGTGGTGGTGGTGGGGTGATGGGGTGGTGGTGGTGGGGTGGTGGGGGTGGTGGTGGTGATGGGGTGATGGTGGTGGGGTGATGGGGTGGTGGTGGTGGGGTGATGGGGGTGGGGTGGTGGTGGTGATGGGGGTGGTGGTGATGCTGCGATGGGGGTGGTGGTGATGGGGTGGTGGTGGTGGTGATGGGGTGGTGGTGGAGTAGTGATGGGGTTGATGGGTTGGTGGTGATGGGGTGGTGGGGGTGGTGGTGGTGATGGGGTGGTGGTGGTGGTGATGGGGTGGTGGTGGAGGAGGAGGAGTGATGGTGGTCGTGGTGATGGGGTGGTGGTGATGGTGGTGATGGGGTGGTGGTGGTGATGGGGTGGTGGTGATGGGGTGGTGGTGGAGGAGGAGTGATGGGGTGGTGGTGGTGATGGGGTGGTGGTGGTGATGGGGTGGTGGTGTTCGTTGTTGTGACGGTGATGATGTTGGAGGGGTGATGACAGTGATGATACTGAAGGTGTAGGAAGTGCTGTTGATGATGGTGGTACTGATGGTGATGCCGGTTGTGATGGTGATGCTTGAAGTGATTGAGATGATGATGGTGGTGGTGGTGGTTCTGCTGCTGGTGGTGTTGGCGATGTTGCCAGCAAGCGACGGTGTTGATCAGTCGTTGCTTGTTGTAGTTGGTGCGACTTCTGCGGCTACGGTTGACGACGCTGTTGCTTCTGCGATGTTACTCTCACTCCTACTGATGCTGCTGCTGCTGCTTCTACGATGTTGCTGCAATCGTTGTTGCTGCTGCTCAATTGACAGCTAATGATTTTGCCCCTGCTCTTGATGTTGCTGTTGCAGCTGCTGCTGCGGCTGCTGCTGCCGCTGTTGCAGATACAAATGTTGATGTCGTTGACGATTGTTGCTCTTGATGAGATCGCTGGTGCTGCTGCTGGCTTGCTGTCACTGATGATGGCGCTGATGATGATGATGAGTGTTGTTGGTGGTGGTGGTGGTGAGGGTTTCTCGCAGACTGCATGGGCGATTATAAAATAAACCACAACGTATGCGGTCCCAGTCTCCCCCTCCCTCTCTCTCCCTCTGTCTCTCCCTGTGCCCCCCCCTTCCTCTCTCCCTGTAACCCCCCCCCTCCTATCTCACTCCCCCTCTCTCTCCCTGTACCCCCTCTCTCCCTCCCCCTGTCTCTCCCTGTGCCCCCCCCTTCCTCTCTCTCTGCCCCCCCCCCCGTGTCTCGTCCTTCTCTTCAATATGCGGAGCGTGGCGGCGCGGAGCCGCCTACAGACGCACGTGGGGACGGGGGAGTGTGTGTGTGTAGGGGAGTGTGTGAGTGTGTGTAGGGGAGTGTGTGAGTGTGTGTAGGGGAGTGTGTGTGTGTAGGGGTGTGTGTGTAGGGGAGTGTGTGTAGGGGAGTGTGTGTGTGTAGGGGAGTGTGTGTGTGTAGGGGTGTGTGTGTGTGTGTGTAGGGGAGTGTGTGTGTGTAGGGGAGTGTGTGTGTGTAGGGGTGTGTGTGTAGGGGTGTGTGTGTAGGGGAGTGTGTGTAGGGGAGTGTGTGTGTGTAGGGGAGTGTGTGTGTGTGTAGGGGTGTGTGTGTGTGTGTAGGGGAGTGTGTGTAGGGGAGTGTGTGTGTGTAGGGGTGTGTGTGTAGGGGTGTGTGTGTAGGGGAGTGTGTGTAAGGGAGTGTGTGTGTGTAGGGGTGTGTGTGTAGGGGAGTGTGTGTAGGGGAGTGTGTGTGTAGGGGAGTGTGTGTAGAGGAGTGTGTGTGTAGGGGAGTGTGTGTGTAGGGGAGTGTGTAGAGGAGTGTGTGTGTAGGGGAGTGTGTGTGGGGGTGTGTGTAGTGGGGAGCGGTAGTGTAGCGGTTATCGCGCTGCGCTATAAACCTGGCGACCCGGGTTCGATTCCTGCTCACGGCCAACACCGGTGACGATTATCTGAACCGGCCGTGGGCCTCCTCTAGGTCGACTCAGCCTCAAATGAGCACCTGGTGCGATCTGCAGCAAACATCGTCGCTGGGAAGACAAAGGCGGCCGGGCGTGGTGCTGGCCACCCACCCCCTCGTGTGCCGTGCCGGCCTTCACAGGTGCTACTCGCTGACAGCCACATGCCCCAACAGTCTGTCACAGGCTACACGGGGGATCTTTGTCTTTGTGTTTCTCTCTGTGTGTGTGTGGGGCGCAGGGCTGAATATTAAATGCGAGTGCACGTGGCTTCTGTTTGTTTTCATGAGTGCGCGACACGCGCGCAGAATATTACAGAGAACTCCACCACCACCACGGATGCCACCACCACTACGGTCACAACCACCAAAATACCACCACCATGCATATTGAAACCGCTGTTGTAACCACGAACGCCACCACCACTACCGTAACTAGCATAACCATGACTAAAACTCGACATCTTGTTGTTGTAACTTGCTAACCCGCCCCATCCTGGACATCTCTGTTGACAAAGAGCTTCATAGCTCATCGGATTCCTCCTCCTCCTCCTGCAGCAGAAGCCAAAATCAAGATTCCGATAACCATTACCAACACCACAACTGCCACTACCGCTAAAATGTAAAGATACAATACCTCAATACTACTACATTGTGGGCGCCACGGTGGCTAGATGTTAACTACCTCGCCTGGTGTGCAGGAGGTCGTGGGTTCGATCCAGAGCCTGACGCATGCTGTGTATTTGGAATTTGCGTCTCTTTCTCTCTCATCATCACGGAGGCTAGGAGATGTTAACTACCTCGCCTGGTATCCAGGAGGTCGTGGGTACGATCCCGACCCTGACGATGCCTGCTGCTGTAGTTTGGTGTATCTCTCTCGCTCCCTGTGGTTGTGGATTTTTCTCCCGGTCTCTGTCCCTCCACATTTAGAATCAAAGGTCGCCTATTATATATTTATTTTGAAAGCCGGATACTTGTTACTGACGAATGCGTTGGGCGTTGTATGATAACACTTTTAATGCACACGGCACCAGACATTCCTCAGGATAATCTCAAATACACTCTGCTCATCATACTGATGAGCAGAGTGTAGTGACACAGCGCTGTTGTACAGCAACTGCAACTGCAGGTGGACACTTGGCGCACACGCCGTCGAGCATGTCCACGGCTGTGTGTGTGTGGGTGCCGGCAGGGCGGAGGAACTGGGGCAAGGGCAGAGGTCGCAAACGGGTTTTGATTCCTTACCCGTACCCGGCCGCACCAGGGTCGCAAACGGCTACCCGTACCTGGCCGGGTACGGGTAGCCGGGTATCGGGTAGGGTACGGGTATCAGGTACCCGGTTGCGACCTCTGGGCAAGGGGTCACAGTAGACCTCGTGGGGAGGCCCCTGGATCACCCTCTGGAGGGTTCGAGAAGGGAGGCGTGGCCAGGGGCAGAGCCAGGCCGCGCCGAGGGGAATAAAAGCAACGGAGAGCGGGGAGCTCTGGGCTGCCGGTTCTGGGAGTCGACTCGTCTCGTCGTCTTCACCCGATCATCGCGCGGCCGGACAGCGATTGGCCGTCCCGGTCGACGCCGGCGGTGCAACGCGGACGGGGTCGTGTCTGGGCCGTGCGGCAGCGTGGTCGCGAGAGAGAGGGGGCCGGAGTCGGTGGCGTGGACTCAACAAGAATATGGACGGTGCCTCCCGCGATGGACGACATCGTCTCGGACTGAGTGTGTGCGCGACACACGCCACCCACACACAAGCCTCGAGAAGGAAGAAACCTACGACACCGCACATGCACTGTGACGTTTAGTACAGGCACCGTGTACATGTCACGGTACTTGATTTGTAAATGTTGTAGTGGGTTTACTCTCCAACACACAATCGGTGTGTGCTGTACTCGTCACGAATGGGCACATTTTGTTATTACACGCTTTTATGCAACTCACTCGGTCTTGTTGTCACATCCTCAAATCTTCTAACTCAATTTTAACCCACTTCCCAATGTGCTATCGACTGCAAACTTGGTATACTTATGTCATACTGATGACAATACTATATTATATCATTAAAAAAACAATTTTAAACAATCTTTTTTACGTTATGTTTCGGCTTGGGTCTAATTGTCCACGCTCAACTGACGTTGGCTAGTAAATCACCACAGTCCCTTACGTTGTGGCAAGCTTCGGGGCCACTTCCTGGAGTCGTGGAGTTCTGCCATTACTCGTACGGTGCATTTAATTAAAGCGTGTTTAAAAAAAAGTATTTTAAATATTACTTATTTACGTGACACCTCACTAATTGGTTAATACCTCAGATGGCTTTGCCTTGGTAGGATGGGAATGGTTCAGTTGTGTTCGCACGTGTTTGGGTGATCCGTTTACCTTTCTCGTTACTTTGCACTGCTGTCGTGTTTTGCTGGCTGGAGGGCTGGCTGGCATGCAGGCACGTGCGCGGTGATGACGTCACCCGCACCCCCCCACAGCATTGAGCCGGGTTCATACGTCACGCTGACGTCACAAAGGCCCTCCAGCCCGGCCATGTTACCCCGCGCAAATCAAAAGTTTCGCTGGCTGGCTGGCTGGACGGACTGACGCATTGACGGCCACGTCCGAAAAGCACGGCGCAGGCGGCTACTTATGAACAAAACATTTTCTTTAAACAAGCAAACCACAAAACCAACACTTTATTTAAAAAAAAAAACAAATTCGGTACCAAAACGGACATTTACCAACATGATCACCGGGCAAGATGGCGGAAGGGGCCACCACCCACGACACCCCGAAATACTGCGTCGCGAATAACGAGAACAACACGCGACACGTGACGACGACGACGACGACGACGACGTCACCGGCACAGCCAATGACAAGTTCCACACCCGAGCCGGAGAGCGCTCGCTCGACACTTAGGGTCGCGCCGAGTTGCGTGCAACTCGGCACACCCCACCAGCGCAACTTGTTGCTCATCCGCACCTTGAACTGCGTGTCCCACGGCTGCCGCCTGCGACCTGGTTGCTACTCAGGCAACCGGTTGCAACCTGGTTGCGTGCAACTGATTAGCTCGCGCAACCGCTTGCAATCAACCTGGTTATAATCAAGCGGTTGCATGTGGTTGCGCAACCGGTTGACTGCAGTGGCAAATCGGTTGCACGCAACTTGGTTGGCACGCAACCGAATCGCTTGCACGCCGACGTCTCTGCAACAGGTTGCGAGCAGCTTCTCGCAGCGAGCTACATTTTTCAAGCGCCGATCGACGCAGCGACAGACTGTCACGCCACGCGCTGCGCACGCGACAAGCAACGGGCCGTTACGATCGTCTCAACGAATTCAGTTCACTTCCCAACGTCCTCGCAAACCACTCCGGGCGCGCCGTGCAGACTCAAGGGGGGGGGGGGGGGTGACGATTGTGAGCCGCGAGACTTCGAGAGAGCCGTGCGGTCGCGCAACCCGAGCGCTCAGGTGCGTTGGGGGGGGCGGCCCGGCTCGACAGGAAGTCACGACCCACAAGCCCCACCGCAGCTTGTTGACCGACGCCTCGTACTCCGCGCGTGTCTCGGGGTTGTCCAACACAGCCCCCCGGTTCTCCTGGGACCGCCGCCTGTTGCTTTGACGACGCGAATTGGGGACAACGCGGTGAGGAACGTAATTCGGGAACGCGTTTTTTGTTTGTTACAACGCCGATGCGGATTGGGTACAACGCGATCGCACGGGGCGGGATGCTGCCGAATGACTTCCAGAAGGCTACCCTTACACGCCTCAATCTTTGTCCGGCCTGCGTACGCATCTCACGTGTTATCGCGGACTGCGCTTTACCCGAATCCATACATTGTGATAACGAGATTTTCCCATAACGCGATGTTCCTCAGGAACGCAGCTCCTACCGTGTTACAGAACACGCCGTGCCACAAAAACCGGTTCAAGTTTCATCCACGTGATAAGTGAATCACTAAGACCACTCGCGGCACGGCGATAGCGCCCCCCAGCGCTACTGCTGCGGGGTGACTGCCGCACATTTTTCATGAGGCCGAGGGTCACCGCACTCGGCTGCGCTGCTTCCGTGGCCGTCTGGAACGCTCTTCCCCTTACCGATATTAGCAAGGCACTGGGAGCTGTGGCACTTTAAAATGATCATCATCATCGAGATTGACAAACTCATTTGTTTAGGATAGATTTGTGTGTCTAGTTTGTTGTCTTTCACCTCCGATTAGCCACGGTTGGCTACGTACGGTGCGAAAGAAGTTCAACATACGTACATGTGGGTCTGGGTCTTGATGGCTCTCTGTGGGTCTCTGTGGTTCTATACGAGTCTCTGGATCTCCGTGGGTCTCTCGCTGGGCCTCAGAGTCCTTCCGATACGAGGAAGTCACTGACAGCCATGCACTTTTAATTCATCACGATTGACAACCCATTCGTTAAGAACCGCTTTTTTGTGTTGAGCTTCTCCTCCTTACCCGCGCACCTGCGATGTAGCGCGGTCGGCTACGCACGGTGCGAAGGAAGATCAGCGCACGCACAACTCAAGCGGAACGGCGCTAGCAGCGGGTTGCGAGTGCTTTTCGGGTTGCGACGTCGTCGTCGTCGTCGTCATCGTCGTCGAATGTTAATTTCGTTATCACGCGGAGTTTCACGAGAATACAAATAAAAACAACACAATCAGCATCGACTGTGGTTACTGCCCGGAGCCGGGGTCACGCCCAGCTCCGACTCTTTGGAATGATTGCTTTAAATACTGCATCACGCGCGGGCCCGACAGACACACCCCCACGGCGCTAGGGGTTGGGAGTTCAGACCAGGGTTAGGGTTTAGGCACAGGGGGTTAGGGCTCAAGGGCCCAGGATGAAGGCTACGGGGTTAGGGGTGAGTGTCGACAGTGGAGGCGAGCGGATCGTGGTGATGACGGTGATGGAGGGTTCGGGTGAGGTGTAGGGGCTCATGTTGGTGTTAAGTCGAGGGGGAAGTTGTAATGGTTAGGGTGAGGGTTAGTGTGTTAGGTGTAGGGTTAGGACGAGGGTTAGTGTGAAGGTGTAGGGTAAGGTAGAGGGTTAGTGTGTAGGGTAAGGTAGAGGGTTAGTGTGTAGGTGTAGGGTAAGGTAGAGGGTTAGTGTGTTAGATCTCGGGTTAGGACGAGGGTTAGTGTGTAGGTGTAGAGTAAGGTAGAGGGGCCCAGTTTAGTGTCAAGTCCCTCTCTCTCAATCTCCCTCCCTCCCTCTCTCTCTCCTCCGCACCACCCCGTGTCTCCCCCCACTCCTCCCCCCTCACCCCCCCCCCCCCCCCCGCCGGTCACGCGGCGGAGAGCGCCGCTGGCGCCACGCGGCGCAGCACGCGGTGCAGCGCGCCCAGCCGCTCGTGCAGGCGGTGCTCGCTCAGCGCCGCCGCGCTCAGCCGCCCCTCGGCGTGGGCCACGAGTCGCGAGAGCGCCGCGTTCTCCACGTAGAGCTCGCGCAGCGCCACGTCGGAGCGTGACGAACGCACCGTCTGTGACGCGGGGGGGGGGGGGGGGGCAGCCCGGGGGGGGCGTGTGGTTAGTGGTGTGTAACTAGTGTTGTGTGGTTAGTGGCGTGTGGTTAGCTCGGGGTGTGTGCAGCGAGTGGTGAGGCCCACGTCTCACCTGCCCCTTGAGCTGCTCCACCTTCTCCTGCAGCATGGCGCGCACGTTCCTCAGGTTCATCTCCACTTCCTGCAGCTTCTGCTCCATCACACGCAGAGCCACAGTGTGCTCCTCCTACACACACACAAGGACAACAACAACAACAACCGCCATTAGACACCAACTGGCGGCCACGTCACCACGGCGCCTGTGCCAGGCTAGGTGCACGTTGAGGCTACCACGTGAAGCGTCGGACGCCCGCCGGCAGGAGGTCACGGGGCAGACCCAGCAGGTGCCACGGGTCGACTGACTGAGACGACTGAGATGACTGAGATGACTGAGATGACCGAGATGACTGGGCCGATGCACACAGGCACACAGACACACGCGCGTGCACATGCGCGTACAAAGACAAAAATCCCCCATATAGCCTTAACAGACTGTAGGGGCAAGTGCTGTTAGCGAGCACCTATGAAGGCCGCAACGGCACACGAGGGGGTGGGTGGCCAGTACCACGCCCGACCGCCTTTGTCTCCCTAGTGGCGATGTTTGCACACCGCACCAGGTACTCATTTGAGGCTGAGTCGACCTAGGGGAGGCCCAGGACTGGTTCAGAGCGGGAATTGAACCCGGGTCGCCGGGTTCGTAGCGCAGCGCGCTCACCGCTACACCACCGCTCCCCACACGCACACACGGACACGCACGCCCACACACACGCGGACGCCCACACACACACACCCACACACACGCGGACGCCCACGCACACACACACACACCCACACACACGCGGACGCCCACGCACACACACACACACACCCACACACACGCGGACGCCCACGCACACACACACACACCCACACACACGCGGACGCCCACGCACACACACACACACACACCCACACACACGCGGACGCCCACGCACACACACACACCCACACACACGCGGACGCCCACGCACACCCACACACACACCCACACACACGCGGACGCCCACGCACACACACACACACGCGGACGCCCACGCACACCCACACACACACCCACACACACGCGGACGCCCACGCACACACACACCCACACCCACACACACGCGGACGCCCACACACACCCACACACACGCGGACGCCCACGCACACCCACACCCACACACACGCGGACACACACACACCCACGCACACACACACCCACACACACCCACACCTGCTGCGTGGCGACGACTTTCTGGAACTCGGCCCTTAAGTCGCTCTCCGCCGCCGCTGCTGCCGCGGCCGCCCTCTCCCTCGCCCCGTCGGCCCCCCCCCCTGTCCCCCCCCCTGTCCCCCCCCGTCTCCCCGTGCAGCTCCCCCTGTGTGTCCGCTCGCACTCGCTGCAGCTCCCTCTGGTGCTGGGACTGGGCCAGGCAGAGCTCGGCGTTCAGCTCCAAAATCTGTAGCACACACACACACAGCACACACACAGCACATACACACAGCACATACACACACAGCACACGCACACACAGCACACAGACACACAGCACACACACAGTACACACACAACACACACACACAGCACACACGCACAGGTAACTGAGTATGTACGCAACGACAAAGGATCCCCGGTGTAGCCTTCAGACCCAGCTAACCCAGCGAGTGACACGTCACACGGCGAGTGACACGTCACACGGCGAGTGACACATCACACAGCCAGCCCAGCGAGTGACACGTCACGCAGCGAGTGACACGCCACCCAGCCAGTGACACGCCACACAGCCAGCCCGGCGAGTGACACGTCACGCAGCGAGTGACACGCCACCCAGCCAGCCCAGCGAGTGACACGTCACGCAGCGAGTGACACGCCACCCAGCCAGTGACACGCCACGTAGCCAGCCCAGCGGGTGACACGTCACCCAGCCAGCCCAGCGAGTGACACGTCACCCAGCCAGCCCAGCGAGTGACACGTCACCCAGCCAGCCCAGCGAGTGACACGTCACCCAGCCAGCCCAGCGAGTGACACGTCACCCAGCCAACCCAGCGAGTGACACGCCACGCAGCCAGCCCAGCGAGTGACAAATCACACAGCCAGCCCAGCGAGTGACACGTCACCCAGCCAGCCCAGCGAGTGACACGTCACCCAGCCAGCCCAGCGAGTGACACGTCACCCAGCCAGCCCAGCGAGTGACACGTCACCCAGCCAGCCCAGCGAGTGACACGTCACGCAGCCAGCCCAGCGAGTGACACGTCACCCAGCCAGCCCAGCGAGTGACACGTCACGCAGCCAGCCCAGCGAGTGACACGTCACCCAGCCAGCCCAGCGAGTGACACGTCACCCAGCCAACCCAGCGAGTGACACGCCACGCAGCCAGCCCAGCGAGTGACACGTCACCCAGCCAGCCCAGCGAGTGACACGTCACCCAGCTAACCCAGCGAGTGACACGCCACGCAGCCAGCCCAGCGAGTGACACGTCACCCAGCCAGCCCAGCGAGTGACACGTCACGCAGCCAGCCCAGCGAGTGACACGTCACCCAGCCAGCCCAGCGAGTGACACGTCACCCAGCCAGCCCAGCGAGTGACACGCCACGCAGCCAGCCCAGCGAGTGACACGTCACCCAGCCAGCCCAGCGAGTGACACGTCACCCAGCCAGCCCAGCGAGTGACACGTCACCCAGCTAACCCAGCGAGTGACATGCCACGCAGTGAGTGACACGTCACCCAGCCAGCCCAGTGAGTGACACGTCGCCCAGCCAGCCCAGCCAGTGACACGTCACCCAGCGAGTGACACGTCGCCCGGCTCACTGGGCCCTCACCTTGTCGCGTGCCTCCTGCGCGTCCTGCGTGAGCGCGTCCCGCTCGGCCCGCACAATCTTCAGCTCCTGTTCCAGCCGCGGACACCGCTCCGCCTGCTCCTCGGCCGAGCGCAGACGCCGCCTGAGGGTCGCGACCTCGCCGCCCAGCGCTGCGGCCTCCTCGCGGAGGGCCGCGACCTCCGCCGTGAGGCCCTCCTTGTCCTGCGCCCCGCGGCGGAGCTCCGTTTGCAGGCGCGCCAGCTCCAGCTCGCGGCTACGGAGAGAGCCCTCTGCGGAGAGGGCCTGTGGAAGGGGGGGCGGGGGTCACAGAGCACATGACCTCACCATGACCTCACACATAGACTTGCACGGAGACCCACAGACTCGCATGGAGATCCAAATCATAGACTCGCACGGAGACCCACAGACTCGCACAGAGACCCACAGACTCGCACAGAGACCCACAGACTCACACAGAGACCCACAGACTCACACAGAGACCCACCACAGACTCACACAGAGACCCACAGACTCACACAGAGAGCCACAGACTCGCACAGAGACCCACAGACTCGCACAGAGACCCACAGACTCACACAGAGACCCACAGACTCACACAGAGACCCACAGACTCACACAGAGACCCACAGACTCACACGGAGACCCACAGACTCGCACGGAGACCCACAGACTCGCACGGAGACCCACAGACTCACACAGAGACCCACAGACTCGCACGGAGACCCACAGACTCGCAAAGACCAACAGACTCACACAGAGACCCATAGACTCGCACGGAGACCCACAGACTCGCAGAGACCCAGAGACTCGCACAGAGACCCACAGACTCGCACAGAGACCCACCACAGACTCGTGGAGGAAGTAGTGTATCACCTTGTGCTGCAGTGAGCCCAGGCGCGAGAGCGCCGCTTGGTTTTGTTCCAGGAGGAGACTCCTCTCCTCATGCAGAGACGCCAGCTCCCTCTTCACAGCCTGCAGCCCGCTCGTCTGACATCATCATCAGCAGCATCAGCATTGTCAGCATCATCATCATCAGCATCATCATCGTCGTCATCGTTAGCAACAGCATCTGCATCATCGTCGTCGTCATCGTTAGCAACAGCATCAGCATCATCGTCATCGTCGTCGTTAGCAACAGCATCAGCATCATCGTCATCGCTAGCAACAGCATCAGCATCATCGTCATCGTTAGCAACAACTCCCTCTTCATAGCCTGCAGCAGGCTCGTCTGACATCATCATCAGCAACAGCATCAGCATCATCATCAGCATCATCGTCGTCGTCATCGTTAGCAACACCATCAGTAACAGCATCATCAGCTTCATCAGCATCATCATCATCGTCGTCATTATCGTTAGCAACAGCATCAGCATCGTCATCATCAGCATCATCATCATCGTCGTCGTCATCGTTAGCAACAGCAACCCTCTTCACAGCCCGCAGCCCGCTCGTCTGATCCATACCGCACCAGGTAATCATTTAAGGCTGAGCCGACCTACAGGAGGACCCAGGACCGGTTCAGAAACTCGTCACCGACGTTGGCCGTGAGTGCGAATCGAACTCGGGTCGCCGAGATTGTCGCGCGATGCGCTAACCGCTGCGCCACCACTCCCCGCACCCGCCCGCCCCCCCACACGGACACACAGCCCCGTCACCACGCACCTCCGTGCGGAGCACATGCCGCTCCGTCACCAGCTCCTCGTTCTCTTGCTTCAGCCTGTCCACCTCCGCCGTGAGGCCATTCACCGCCTCTCCCCTCCCGTGGAGCTCCGCCTCCAGCCCAGCGACCTGCTGGGCCCTGTCACGGAGCTCCGCCTCCAGGCCGACAACATTCTGAGACTTTTCACGCAGCTCCGTCTCGAGCCCAACAATCTTCTGGGCCCTGTCGCGGAGCTCCACCTCCAAGCCACTGGCTTGTCGAGCTCCTTCACGAAGTTCCTCCTTCAGTCTGTCCAGGCACTGGGCTTCCTTACGGAGCTTCACCTCGAGCCTGCTAACCTGCTGGGCCTTCTCGTGGAGCTCCGCCTCCAGCCCAACGACCCTCTGGGCCCTTTCGCGGAGCTCCGACTCCAGCTCCGCAGCCTGCTTGGTCCCCTCGCGGAGCTCCGTCTCAAGCCTCTGTCTCTGCGTGCTTTCCTGCTGCACCTGCACGAGCGGACCGCGGTGACGACGGCACAAGCGCGAGGTGAGAATGACGAGGTGGGGGGGGATGGTGGAGGAGATGAGGGAGAGGAGGTGAGGGTGAGGAGGTGAGGGTGAGGAGGTGAGGGTGAGGAGGTGAGGGTGACGAGGTGAGGGTGACGAGGTGGGGGTGACGAGGGTGAGGGTGACGAGGTGAGGGTGACGAGGTGAGGGAGAGGAGGTGAGGGTGACGAGGTGGGGGGGATGGTGGAGGAGATGAGGGAGAGGAGGTGAGGGTGAGGAGGTGGGGGTGAGGAGGTGAGGGAGAGGAGGTGAGGGTGAGGAGGTGAGGGTGAGGAGGTGAGGGTGAGGAGGTGGGGGTGAGGAGGTGAGGGAGAGGAGGTGAGGGTGACGAGGTGAGGGAGAGGAGGTGAGGGAGAGGAGGTGAGGGTGACGAGGTAGGGGGGATGGTGGAGGAGATGAGGGAGAGGAGGTGAGGGTGAGGAGGTGAGGGTGAGGAGGTGAGGGAGAGGAGGTGAGGGTGAGGAGGTGAGGGTGACGAGGTGAGGGTGAGGAGGTGAGGGTGACGAGGTGGGGGTGAGGAGGTGAGGGTGAGGAGGTGAGGGTGAGGAGGTGAGGGTGAGGAGGTGAGGGTGACGAGGTGAGGGTGAGGAGGTGAGGGTGACGAGGTGAGGGTGACGAGGTGAGGGTGACGAGGTGAGGGAGAGGAGGTGAGAGTGACGAGGTGAGGGTGAGGAGGTGAGGGTGAGGAGGTGAGGGTGAGGAGGTGAGGAGGTGAGGGTGACGAGGTGAGGGTGACGAGGTGAGGGTGAGGAGGTGAGGGAGAGGAGGTGAGAGTGACGAGGTGAGGGTGAGGAGGTGAGGAGGTGAGGGTGACGAGGTGAGGGTGACGAGGTGAGGGTGACGAGGTGAGGGTGAGGAGGTGAGGGTGAGGAGGTGAGGGAGAGGAGGTGAGGGTGAGGAGGTGAGGAGGTGAGGGTGACGAGGTGAGGGTGACGAGGTGGGGGTGAGGAGGTGAGGAGGTGAGGGTGACGAGGTGAGGGTGAGGAGGGTGAGGAGGTGAGGGTGAGGAGGGTGAGGAGGTGAGGGTGAGGGTGAGGAGGTGAGGTGAGGGAGAGGAGGTGAGAGTGACGAGGTGAGGGTGAGGAGGTGAGGGAGAGGAGGTGAGGGTGAGGAGGTGAGGAGGTGAGGGTGACGAGGTGAGGGTGACGAGGTGGGGGTGAGGAGGTGAGGGTGAGGAGGTGAGGGTGACGAGGTGAGGGTGAGGAGGTGAGGGTGAGGAGGGTGAGGAGGTGAGGGTGAGGGGTCTTGCCTGCGCCTGCAGTTCCTGCGCTGCCCCTGTCCGGGCCCGCAGCTCCGAGAGGTCAGAGGTCGCAGCCTCCAGCTGTGCCCTGTGACCACAAACCAGCATCAGCGATCGCCCCCCTCGACCCTTTGACCCCTTGACCCCTTGACCCCTTGACCTTCACAGCAAGGCAAAGACGCAGCCCCTGCAACCGCTTGCTCAGGAGGGAGATCGCACCCAAAGTGGAGACATCATCTTCTACAGGTATCACGGCAGAGGTGGGAGTCCCCACACTTTCTCCGGCCGTTTGAACCGGCGACCTCTGGACCAGGAGCCCACCTCAGCAGCTCCCCCCTTGTCGCTTAAAGCTGCACAAACACACGTACGGCCCTTGTAGATGCAGACTATTTACGTGCGTGTGTGTACGCACCGGGGCCGTCTGACACAAGTTTACATCTTCCTTAATGACAACTGGAAAAAAACTAAAGAAAGGGTTTTTTATTTTTTTATTTAAGAGTCGCGATCAGGCAGCGTCATCTAGAATGCAGCGTCACAACGTACAACGACGCGATGCCCCGATCCGCAAACACGACGGAGACGCCACAGCGATGGTGATAGACACAGACTCAACACTACCCATAGATTTCAATTTAAAGCTTTCGTGACTGCAGGGATTCATCTTCTTGGTTCTTTCGGTAAAGTCACGTAGAAGGGAAGTAATAAAATAATAAAAATAAAACATAATAGAATAATTCTCACGACGTTTCGGCCACAACGCAAGCAGCCGTCCTCAGGTGAAGAACAGGTCTGTCGAGGCGACAGAGTCTGAATGAAACAGCACACGTGCTTGGAGCATATATTTAAGCTGGGTTGGAAGGGGGGGAAAGGGCGCCTTGACAAAATAATTTGCATATCAAGAAGAATTTTGCATATTTATGGGAAATGCAGGTATGTGATTAGTACTACTTATACCCGTGCATTATGCAGGATTAGCAGCCTCAAAGGGAGGGGATATGAGTAATGCAGGTATGTGATTAGTACTACTTATGCCCGTGCATTATGCAGGATAAGCAAATTATTTTGTCAAGGCGCCCTTTCCCCCTCTTCCAACCCAGCTTAAATATATGCTCCAAGCACGTGTGCTGTTTCATTCAGACGCTGTCGCCTCGACAGACCTGGTTTGCACCTGAGGACGGCTGCTTGCGTTGTGGCCGAAACGTCGTGAGAATTATTTTATTATGTTTTATTTTTATTATTTTATTATTTCCCTTCTACGTGACTTTACCGAAAGAACCAAGAAGACTACCCACAGACTCAACACTGCCCATAGACTCAACACTGCCCACAGACTCAACACTGCCCACAGACTCAACACTGCCCACAGACTCAACACTGCCCACAGACTCAACACTGCCCACAGACTCAACACTGCCCACAGACTCAACACTGCCCACAGACTCAACACTGCCCACTAACGTATAACGACGCAATGCCTGATACACAAATACGAAGGAGACATCACAGCAACGATACACCGCTGCTCCTGACACGGCTGTGAGGCAGTAGTTGTTGCTGCCTTGCGTCTACATCAGCGGCCGTACGGAGGGAGAAGATTCGGTGGTAACGCAAAACCCTCCCCGCCCGCACGACGCCATCTACCAACCTCATCGTCTTGGTCTCCCCGCGGAGCTCCGCCTCCAGGCCGTCTCTGCGCGCCGCCTCCCGCTGCCAAGCGTCCCTGTGGCGGAGGTCCCCGTCGCGGAGGTCCGAGTCCCTCTGGCAGAGCTGCTCCTCCAGGTCGCTCAGCTCCAGCTTGAAGCTCTGCTCCACGCTGCGCCGCAGCTCCTCCGCGCCGCGCTGCACGCGCTCCAGCTCGCGCTTGTAGTAGTTGGTCTGCGGTCGACATCGTCATCATCATCGTCGTCATCATCGTTGTCATCATCGTCGTCGTCGTCATCATCGTTGTTATTATCTTCATCATCGTCGTCATCATCATCGTCGTCATCATCATCGTCGTCATCATCGTCGTCATCATCGTCGTCATCATCGTCGTGATAGCCGTCATCATCATCATCGTTGTCGTCGTCATCATCATCATCGTCATCGTCATCATCGTCGACATCATCGTCATCATCTCGTCGTCATCGTCGTCATCATCGTTGTCATCATCGTCGTCGTCATCATCATCGTCATCATCATCGTCATCGTCATTGTCATCATCATCGTCGTTAACAATACCCATAATCGACAACACAGTTACATTCGGGAAGCGTGCATAAGCCACACGTGACAGATTCCGTCCAATCACAGACAGTTACAATCGGGAAGTTATTGCCGCTGCATGCTCATTGAGCACGCAAACGGCTCCACTCCGACTTGCCATGAGCGGCTGCTCATTTCAGTCTGAGCGGACCTACAAGAGGGCCCATCACATTTGTCAGATTCGGAAATCCCCCGCCCCCTCCCGTCTGCCACGAGTGTCCCTGCCAACGGTCGCCACCGGTGATGGTTGCCGTGGAGACGGTCACCTTGGTTTCCAGCTTGATCCTCAGGTCCTGCACCTCCTCCTGGTGTCGCTGCCTCAGCCGCTCCATCGCCATCTCGGCCTCCAGCGGCAGGCTCGGGCTAGGCGAGCCAAGGCCTGCCGCGAGAACAAAACAAAAAAAAAACAAAGGTCCCCCGTGTAGCCTTAACAGACGGTTTGGGGCAAGTGCTATTTGCGAAGGCCGGCACGGCGCACGAGGGGGCGGGTGGCCAACACCACGCCCGGTCGCCTTTGTCTCCCCATTGGCGATGTTTACACACCGCACCAGGTACTCATTTTAGGCCGAGTCGACCTAGAGGAGGCCCAGGACCGGTTCTGATAATCGTCACCGGTGTTGGCCGTGACCGGGAATCGAACTCGGGTCGCCGGATTCGTAGCTAAGCGTAGCGCTGACCGCTACACACTACCGCTCCACTCAGGACAAGACTTAACAGACTGTCGGGGCAAGTGCTGTTAGCGAGCAGCAGCACCTATGAAGGCCGGCACGGCGCACGAGGGGGTGGGTGGCCGACAACACGCGCGAACACACGCACGCATGACGACGATGACGACGCTGATGACGACGTAGACAGGTGACGACGTCGACGACGAAGGTAGCAATTCGTGCGGTGGGTGCTGCTGCTGCTGATGATGCTGTTGTGAAGATGATGCTGCTGATGATGCTGCTGCTGATGATGTTGTTGTGAAGATGATGCTGCTGATGATGCTGCTGCTGCTGATGATGTTGTTGTGAAGATGATGCTGCTGATGATGCTGCTGCTGATATATGATGATGTTGTGAAGATGATGCTGCTGATGATGCTGCTGCTGATGATGTTATTGTGAAGATGATGCTGCTGATGCTGCTGCTGATGATGATGATGTTGTGAAGATGATGCTGCTGATGATGCTGCTGCTGATGATGATGTTGTGAAGATGATGCTGCTGATGATGATGCTGCTGCTGATGATGTTGTGAAGATGATGCTGCTGATGATGCTGCTGCTGATGATGATGTTGTGAAGATGATGCTGCTGCTGATGATGCTGCTGCTGATGATGATGTTGTGAAGATGATGCTGCTGATGCTGCTGCTGCTGATGATGATGTTGTGAAGATGATGCTGCTGATGCTGCTGCTGATGATGATGATGTTGTGAAGATGATGCTGCTGATGATGCTGCTGCTGATGATGATGTTGTGAAGATGATGCTGCTGATGATGCTGCTGATGATGATGATGTTGTGAAGATGATGCTGCTGATGATGATGCTGCTGCTGATGATGATGTTGTGAAGATGATGCTGCTGATGATGCTGCTGCTGATGATGATGTTGTGAAGATGATGCTGCTGATGATGCTGCTGCTGATATATGATGATGTTGTGAAGATGATGCTGCTGATGATGCTGCTGCTGATGATGTTGTTGTGAAGATGATGCTGCTGATGATGCTGCTGCTGCTGATGATGTTGTTGTGAAGATGATGCTGCTGATGATGCTGCTGCTGATATATGATGATGTTGTGAAGATGATGCTGCTGATGATGCTGCTGCTGATGATGTTATTGTGAAGATGATGCTGCTGATGCTGCTGCTGATGATGATGATGTTGTGAAGATGATGCTGCTGATGATGCTGCTGCTGATGATGATGTTGTGAAGATGATGCTGCTGATGATGATGCTGCTGCTGATGATGTTGTGAAGATGATGCTGCTGATGATGCTGCTGATGATGATGATGTTGTGAAGATGATGCTGCTGATGATGATGCTGCTGCTGATGATGATGTTGTGAAGATGATGCTGCTGATGCTGCTGCTGCTGATGATGATGTTGTGAAGATGATGCTGCTGATGATGCTGCTGCTGATGATGATGTTGTGAAGATGATGCTGCTGATGATGCTGCTGATGATGATGATGTTGTGAAGATGATGCTGCTGATGATGATGCTGCTGCTGATGATGATGTTGTGAAGATGATGCTGCTGATGATGCTGCTGCTGATGATGATGTTGTGAAGATGATGCTGCTGATGATGCTGCTGCTGATGATGGTGGTGGTTGCCCTTACTGCTGTGCGTGCCGTTGAGGGTTTTTCCCCGCGTCTCAGGTGACTTCCTGTCTCCCACCTCCGAGGTGTCTGCACAAAGACAAAGATCCCCCGTGTAGCCTCAACAGACTGTAGGGGCAAGTGCTGTTAGCGAGCAGCACCTATGAAGGCCGGCACGGCACACGAGGGGGTGGGTGGCCAGCACCCCGCCCGGCCGCGTTTGTCTCCCCAGTGGCGATGTTTACAACACACACACACGCACATGTACGTGCACACACACACGCACCACACACACACACACGCACATGTACGTGCACACACACACGCACCACACACACACACACGCACATGTACGTGCACACACACACGCACCACACACACACACACGCACATGTACGTGCACACACACAGAATCCTCACCAACTCTCACCACAGGTGCTGTTAATGGTACAGGGAGGTACGGGGGGGGGGGGGGTACAGGGAGGTGCTGGGAGGTACGGGAGGGGGGGTGCGGGGGGTGCAGGGAGGTGCAGGGAGGTACAAGGGGGGGTACGGGGGGGGGTACAGGTAGGTACGGGGAGGTGGGCGGAGGGGTGGGGGGATGCAGGGGGGTGCGGGGGGGGGGGGGTGCCCGTACCAGAGTGGACGCTGTGTTGTCTCTGTGCTGCTCTGCGCACCGATTCCAGCTCAGCCTCCAACTCATCGTTCCTGTCCCGCAGCTCCTACATCATCACCAACACCGTCACCATCGTCGCGGATATCAACACCATCGTCGTAACCAAGACGATCGTCGTAATCACCATGGTCACCACCAGCACCGTCATCGTGGTCATCACCGTCATCGTGGTTACGATTACTACCACACCTACGATTAGTGCAGTTGGCTACGTATGGTGCGAAATAAGTTCAAAATACATACACCGCCATCACACCACCAGCGCCACCACCATTACCACCGCCATTGTCATCATTGTCACCGCCATCGTCATCATCATCATCATCATCGTCGTCATCATCGTCGTCGTCGTCATCATCATCGTCGTCATCATCGTCATCATCGTCATCATCGTCACCATCGTCACCATCGTTACCATCGTCATCATCGTCGTCATCATCAGTCATCATCGTCATCATTGTCGTCATCGTCGTCATCGTCATTGTCGTCACAGGAAGCAGCGCCGTGCTGCGCTGCCACTCACCTTGACGCGCTGGGCCACATCAGCAGGAGGCAAGGGGTGAGAGGTCAAGGGTCACATGGGGGGTGTCAGAGGGGACACATGACGACGACGACGAGAGGCGACACAAAAAGACACCGTCTGGACAGGCGCTGTTAGCGAGCACCTATTAAGGCCGACGCCGCTCACCCGCAGAGCGTAGGCCTGGTAAACGTGCAAAGCGTTGACCCAACGTCGTTCCCGGCGTTCCACCGTTCAACCGCAACGAACCCCGCACCTCCCATCGTCACGGTTGGCTCAGCGTGCGGTGCGAAACGAAGAGAGTTCAGCGTGCGTGCAAGTGGGGAGAAGACGGCGGCGAGGAGGAGGTGAGAGGTGGAGAGATGTACGGTGAAGAGGTGCGTGGGAGGGACAGCGAGGGATGGTGATCAAAGCGGCGATGACGAAGAAGCGGAGAGATATTCTTGGTTCTTTCGGTAAAGTCACGTAGAAGGGAAATAATAAAATATTAAAAATATAACATAATACAATAATTCTCACGACGTTTCGGCCACAACTCAAGCAGCCGTCCTCAGGTGAAGAACAGGTCTGTCTGAAAGAAAGCGTCTGAATGAACACCACCAGGCTTGGCAGTGTATATTTAAGCTGGGTTGGAGGGGGAAGAGCTTAAATATACGCTGCCAAGCGTGGTGGTGTTCATTCAGACGCTGTCTTTCCGACAGACCTGTTCTTCACCTGAGGACGGCTGCTTGCGTTGTGGCCAAAACGTCGTGAGAATTGTATTTTATTATGTTTTATTTTTATTATTTTATTATTTCCCTTCTACGTGACTTTACCGAAAGAACCAAGAAGATGAATCCCTGCAGTCACGAAAGCTTTAAATCAAAATTTAAGCGGAGAGATGTGCGTTGAGGAGGTGGCGGTGACGAGGAGGAGGAGAGGGATGGTGAGGAGGTGGTGGCGATGAGGTGAGAGGATGCGAGGGATGGTGAGGAGTTGGTGATACGTAGAGGAGGGAGGCCCCACCCTGCACTGCTGCTCGTACTGGGCGACGAGGTGCTGAAACCGCTCCTCTTCGACGAGAACATCGTCCCCCACCTCCTCATCGCTCCTCGCCAACTGCAAAGACAAAGATCCACAGGACAGCCTGTAACAGGCTGGAGGGGCAAGTGCTGTTAGCGAGTAGCACCTGTGAAGGCCGGCACGGAACACGAGGGGGTGGGTGGCCAGCACCACGCCCGGCCGCCTTTGTCTCCCCAGTGGCGATGTTTACACACCGCACCAGGTACTAATTTGAGGCCGAGTCGACCTAGGGGAGGCCCAGGACCGGTTCAGATAATCGTCACTGGTGTTGGCTGTAAGCGGGAATCCAACCCGGGTCGCCAGGTTCATAGCGCAGCGTGTTAACCGCTACACTACCGCTCCCCACACACATAAACGCGCACACACACGCACACACGCACACACACACGCACACACACACGCACACACACGCACACACACGCGCACACACGCACACACACACACGCCTGCCCCCCACCTTGTCCGTGAGCAGCGTCTCCACGTCCTGCGCGAGTCTCTGCACCGAGTCCTGGGACTCGGAGAGCCGCGACGAGACGTCCAGCAGCTCCCGCTCCAGACACTCCTTGCCCTGCGGCACACCACATCCAGTATACCCCTCCCGCTCGCTGGCTCACGTGCTCCGGCTACCACTGGTCACGTGACACGTGCTCCGGTCCGGCGGCGTTGAGTGAGAGGTCAAGCCCTGGAGGCGCACGGGGGAATCAGGAGCCTGGGCTCGCATCCACCTCAGTGGCAGGGGACGACGCTCAGAGCGGTGCCCAAGGTGGTCCAGGAGGCAGAGGTCGCAACCGGGTACCCGATACCCGCACCCTACCCGATACCAGGCTACCCGTACCCGGCCAGGTACGGGTAGCCGTTTGCGACCCTGGTGTGGCTGGGTACGGGTAGGCCGTGAGTCACTGGTGAGTCACCGTTTGTCACTCATTTCCCAACGTCTTGTCTCTTCTCACAATTCAAGTTCCTAGAATCAACCCACCCGCGCCTGCAACATGGCTTCATCCCAGAGGTCGCAACCGGGTACCCGATACCCGTACCCTACCCGATACCCGGCTACCCGTACCCGGCCAGGTATGGGTACGGGTACCCGTTTGCGACCCTGGTGCGGCCGGGTACGGGTAAGGAATCAAAACCCGTTTGCGACCTCTGGTGTGGGGGGGGGTGGAGGGAGTCCACATTTGCTGAGCACCGCCTTCTCCTGGCGAGCCAGGGTTACTGCACCTTTGTCTCCCCGAGGCTTTTGTGTCCACGGCGGCACCAGGTACTCGTGTAATGGGCGAGTCGACTTCGTAACGCACGTGCGTGTGTGTGTGGTGGTGATGAGCGGTAGCGTAGCGGTTAGCGCTACGCTGCGCTAGGAACCCGGTGGCCCGGGTTCCACTCCCGGTCATGGCCAACACCAGTGACGATTATCTGAACCGGTCCTGGGCCGACTCAGCTTCAAACGAGTACCCCGGTGCGGTGTAGTAACCATCGGCACTGAGGAGACAAAGGCGGCCGGGCGTGGTGCTGGCCACCCCATCCCCTCGTGTGCCGCGCCGGCCTTCACAGGTGCTGTCAGCTTACAGCACTTGCCCCGACAGTCTGTTGAGGCTGTATGGGGGATCTTCGTCTTTGTTGATGATGCACACAGTCACACCTCTGCGAGCGTGTGGGTGCTTGTGAGCGCAGGGCCTTGGAGAGCCCCGCTCTGCGCGTGCTGGTGGTGGTGGTGGTGATAATGACTAGCGGCGAGCAGCGGCACAGCGGCGAGCGCGCTTGCGCTACAAGACCCGGCGGGCCGGGGACGATCGCCGCTCACGGCCACCAACGCCGGCGACGATCTGATCGAAATCGAGACAGCGCCTACTCCAAAGGCGCTTCACAGCGATTAGAAAATTGCACGCGAGATGACAGTGGTTTGAGATGAAGCGTGGGGTTGTTGTTGCTGTTGTTGTTGGTGTTGTTGGTGTTGTTGTTAAACAAGAGAACAGGCACGAGAGTGTTAAGGAGGGGTTGGTCCAGACCTCTTCTAAACTGCCCTGGGCCTCCCTCCCCAAGGTCGACTCAGCCACAAATGAACACCTCGTGCGGTGCGTAAACGTCCCGGGCGTGGTGCTGGCCACCCGCACCCCCCCCCCCCCCCCATTGCGTGCCGTGCCGGACTCAAGAGGCGCTTGCTCGCTAACAGCACTCGTCCCGACTGTGTGACACCATCAACTATTTCTTATTTTACCAGGTAAGGCCCCACTCAAGCTACGTAGCTCTTTGGGAAGCGACCTGGCCACCACAAATGATAGCTCAACGAAGCGGCTCATCGTCGTCACGTGGCAATTTACATAGCAACCAAATACTCTGAACGCGTGATGTTGATTGTAAGTGGGGAGGGAAAATCCACGCGACCACAGGGACAGAGACAAATAAACAGCAGGCGTCAGGGTCGGGATTGAACCCACGAACTCCTGTATACAAAGCGAGGTAGTTAACTCTAGATTTGAAGCTTTCGTGACTGCAAGGATTCCTACTCTTAGTTCTTTCGATAAAGTCACGTAGGTAAAAAATGAAATAAAAAATTTTGTTTTATTTTTATTAATTTTAATTTCATTTTTTACCTACGTGACTTTACCGAAAGAACTAAGAGGTAGTTAACATCTCGCCGACGAGATCCCCCCTATAGCCCGAACAGACCGTCGGGGCAAGCGCTGTTAGCGAGCAGCAGCACCTACGAAGGCCGGCACGGCGCACGAGGGGCTGGGTGGCCGGGCACCACCACGCCCAGCCGCCTTTGTCTCCCCCAAGCGGCGACGTCTCCACACCGCGCCAGGCGTCAGGGTCGGGATCGAACCAACGACCTCCTGCGCACCGGGCGAGGTGGCTAACATCTCGCCAACCCGCGGCGCCCCCTCGACGCGCCGGCGCACCTTGCAGAGCGCCGCGATGTGAGCGCGAAGCGTCGCCTCCCCGAGCTGCTGCGCCTGCAGCTGCGCCTGCAGCCGTGCGCAGGCCTCCAGCTCCTCACGGTCCCCGGAGCTCGGCCCACGCTCGCCGCGTCGTCCCCGCGCCGCTCGCTCCTGCTCCAGCTCCCTGCTTCCCACCCACGGTGGCTATGAGATGTTGACTACCTCCCCTGGTATACAGGAGGTCGTGGGTTCGATCCCGACCCTGACGCCTGCTGTTGTATATTTGGAGTCTGCATCTCTCTCTCTCAACATCATCACGGTGGCTATGAGATGTTAACTACCTCGCCTGGTGTGCGGGAGGGCGTGGGGTCAGATCCCGACCCGGACGCCTGCTGCTGTATATTTGAAGTTTGCGTCTCTCTATCTCATCATCATCATCAGCACGGTGGCTAGGAGATGTTAACTACCTCGCCTGGTGTGCGGGAGGGCGTGAGGTCAGATTACGAGCCTGACGCCTGCTGCTGTATATTTGAAGTTTGCGTCTCTCTATCTCATCATCATCATCAGCACGGTGGCTAGGAGATGTTAACTACCTCGCCTGGTGTGCGGGAGGTCGTGGGATCAGATTACGACCCGGACGCCTGCTGCTGTATATTTGGAGATTGCGTCTCTCTATCTCATCATCATCATCAGCACGGTGGCTAGGAGATGTTAATTACCTCCCCTGGTGTGCGGGAGAGCCTGGGTTCAGATTACGACCCTGACGCCTGCTGCTGTATATTTGGAGTTTGCGTGGGGAGACAAAGGCGGCCCGGGGTGGTGCTCGCCACACCGAGTGTTGATTTGAGGCTGGATTTGTGCCCGAGGTGTGTGTTGGTTGTAATGGCGGTGACGATGGT
Source organism: Lampetra fluviatilis (assembly GCF_964198595.1). Lineage (NCBI taxonomy): Eukaryota > Metazoa > Chordata > Hyperoartia > Petromyzontiformes > Petromyzontidae > Lampetra > Lampetra fluviatilis. Next base: position 1,609,027 of record NC_136326.1, on the reverse strand, counting down.
GGCGACGACGACGATGATCATCGTAATGGCGATGATGGCAACGGTGGCGACGGTGGTCATTGTGATGGCGATGACGATGAAGACGACGATGACGATGGTGACGATGACGATGGCGACGTTGATCATCGTGATGGCGATGATGGCAACGGTGGCGACGATGGTCATTGTGATGGTGGTGACGATGAAGACGACGATGACGATGGTGAGGACGACGTTGATCATCGTGATGGCGATGATGGCAACGGTGGCGACGATGGTCATTGTGATGGCGGTGACGATGAAGACGACGATGAAGACGATGAAGACGACGATGACGATGACGATGACGACGGTACCGTATTTGTGCTGCGCTGGCCGCGAGCCGCTCGTCGGCCTCCCGCGCCAACTCGGCGCTGTTCCTCTCCGCTCGCTCCAGCTCGGCCTTGAGGGCGGCGCGCTCACGCCGCACCCGCCACGCGTGCGCGCTGCAAAGGCAAAGACGCCCCGTGTAGCCTCAACCGGACCGTTGGGGCAAGTGCTGTTAGCGCGCGAGCACCTACGAAGGCCGGCACGCCACACGAGGAGGTGGGTGGACGGCACCGCGCCCGACCGCCTTTGTCTGCCCAGTGGCGACGTTTACACGCCGCACCGGGTACTCGTTTGAGGCCGAGTCGACCTAGGGGAGGCCCAGCACCGGTTCAGATAATCGTCACCGGTGTTGGCCGCGAGCGGGAATCGAACTCGGGGCGCCGGGTTCGCAGCGCGGAGCGCTGACCGTGACACTACCGCTCCCCACATGCGCACTGCGGAGACAAAGACAAAGATCCCCTGGATAGCCTCAACAGACTTGCGGGGCAAGTGCTGGGCACCCACCCCTTCCGTGTGCCGCGCCGGCCTTCACAGGTGCGACTCGCTAACAGCACTTGCCCCAACAGTCTGTTATGGCTACACGGGGGATCTTTGTCTTTGTGTGTGTGTGTGTGCGTGCGTGTCACTCACCGCGTGTGCGACACTTCCTGGGTGAAGGTGGCGAGGGCTGCCCTGTGAGCGGGGTGCCCGCTTGCTCTCAACTCCCCCTCCAGGGCCCCCCACAACTCCGCCAGGGACACGAGCCCCCCACCACCCACACCTAGAGACTGCACGCAGACAAAGACAAAGATTCCCCGTGTTGCCTTAACAGACCGTTGGGGCAAGTGCTGTTAGCGAGTAGCACCTGTGAAGGCCGGCACGGCACACGAGGGGGTGGGTGGCCAGCACCACGCGATGCATTTACACACCGCACCAGGTACTCATTTCAGGCTGAGTCGACGTAGGGGAGGCCCACGACTGGTTCAGCAGCGCAGCGCTAACCACTGTGCCACTGCTCCCCGCACAAGCAGAGACTGCACACACACTCACACTTAGAAACAAAGATACTCACACAGATAGACACAGACGCACACACTCAGACACATAGCTACAGAGACACAGAGACGCCCATATAGCCTTGAAGACTGCTACACACCGCACCAGATGCTCATTCAAAGCCAAATTGACCTGGTGGGGGATGGATGGAGAGTAGGCCTAACACCGTAATTATAATATATATTGGGGGGGGGGGGGGACATATCCCCCCCCCCCCCAATATTCAAATATGCTCAAAATGTCCCCCCCCCAATATATTTCACGGCACACACAGACAAAGATTCAGGCCGTTGAGGCAAGCGCTGTTTTTGCGCATACACACAAACACACACGAATACAAAACCACCACCATCATCATCATCATCAAATGCTCTAACACTCGTTACCCACAATGCCTCTTACCTGCAGCACTTCCTGTGGATCGGGGACTCCTTCCTGCTGCCAGAAGTCGACCAATCGGGCAGCCGGGACGAGCCCAGAGCCATCGTCGAGGAAGGAGAGGGGAGGGGTCACTGCCCGGCAGCCCTGACGCACACAAGAGAAAGATCCCCCGTGTAGCCTCTAACAGACTGTTGGGGCAAGTGCCGTTAAGCAAGCACCTGTATGAAGGCCGGCACAGCACACGAGGGGGGTGGGTGGTCAGCACCACGCCCGGCCGCCTTCTTACAAGGCATGGTGAAAGGTAAGAAGTAATACAACCCAAGTTAAACTGGATGACAAGATCTACAGCTATTCAACTAAATTATTTTTATTTTACCAGCTGAGGCCCACTGAGCAATATAGTTATTTTTCAGAAGCGACCTGGCAATCACGAATGATTGCTTAGCGTGTGGAAATTTATATCAGCCAATAACTCTAAAGGAATGTTGGTTCTTAATGTGGAAAGAAAAACCGGAGGACCCGGAGAAACATCCACAGGACCACGGGGAGAGAGAGAGAGAGACACGCAAACTCAAAATATACAGCAGCGGGCATCAGGGTTGGGATCGAACCCACGACCTCGTGTACACCAGGCGAGGTAGTTGACATCTCGCCAGCGCGATGATAACACGGACCAATGAGCCGGCACAGCGCCTGGCACGGACTGCGAGGGACAAGCACCAGTGGACAGCCGTGGGAGGCATCAGTGGCGCACGGTCTCACCACCTTGCGAGGCGTGGAGGTGCGCGTGGGCGAACGGATGTAGCAGTCCACTCCGGAGGAGGGCAGTCGGCCTGCGGGAACACGCGGCAAGCGGAACGCCACTGCTGCTGCTGCCGCCACCACCACCAGCACTACCCACAACGCAGCCATCACTGCCGCCAGCACTACCCACAATACCACCAGCATTGAAACCACCATCTCTTTCACCCAAGGCTGCCACCGTCACCACCATCATTATCAGTGCCATCATTACCACCACGACCACTCCGACTACCGAAGACAAAGATTCCCCGTATAGTCTTAAGAGACCGTTGGGGCAAGTGCTGTTAGCGAGCACCTATGAAGGCCGGCACGGCACACGAGGGGGTGGGTGGCCAGCACCACGCCTGGCCGCCTTTGTCTCCCCAGTGGCGATGTTCACTACACACCGCACCAGGTACTCACTTGAGGCTGAGTCGACCTAGGCGAGGCCCAGGACCGTTTCAAATATTCGTCACCGGTGGTCCGTGAGCGGGAATCGAACTCGGGTCGCCGGGTTCGCAGCACAGCGCGCTAACCGCTGCACCACCGCTCTCCCCTGCTACGGCTACTACCGCCAGCGCCAGGCACGGCAACACGCCGCACCAGCCCGGCACGAGCGCGGTGCAGGCCGCGGGCGAGCCGGTGTAGCCGGGTCGAGCGTCACCTTCAGACTCCAGCGTCTCGGTTTCCAGGTCGCGTTCGCCCATCAGCTCCTCCTCCTCCTCCTCGCTCGGCAAACTCTGTACAGGAGGATTTATTAGAATGACGTTATTATAATATGTGTTTTTACGGCTCTCCGTGTTGCCCGACTGCTGAATGGCAGGGAGCTTCCTCCGTGCCGTGTTGGTCGCGGATGTGATTTGACCGTACTTCACCGCGCCGGTCAGTGCCGGGGGGGGGGGGGCCCGGTAAGGTGGTTTAGACTCACAACAACGAGCAGAGTGCCGGGCGGCTAAAATACAGCAAGTTGGTACAGTAGGGGGCACAGGTGGGTCTGTCCCGAGACCTGCTGTCAGCGACCCTTCGGTTGATGAGTGTGTATGTTGGTGAGTGTGTTGTCGAGCGAGTGTTGGCGAGCGAGTGTTGGTGAGCGAGTGTTGGTGAGTGTTGGTGAGTGTTGGCGAGCGAGTGTTGGCGAGCGAGTGTTGGCGAGCTGCGGGGAGTGCGCGTTGCCGAGCCGTGGACTCACGTCGACGCTGTCGAGGGAGGTGGAGCGGCACGGCGCGCGCCCCCCGGCCCTCGCGACGGCGGCCGCCCCCCCGGTGTCCCCGGCGGTGGCTGCGGTGCCGCCCGGCGGCGAGCGGCGCAGCGCGGCCTCCGGGACGGAGCGACGGCCGTAGCGCTTCCCGCCCCTCACCATGCGGGGCCGCGTCTCCAGCACTGCGCGCGCACGCACGCACGCCGACGACGATGATGACGATGATATGAAGATGGGAGAAACAAACGCACGGGCAACACGCACGCGCGGGACCAGCGCGGCGACGGAGGAGGAGGAGGACGACGACGATGAGGATGATCAACGGGAGGAGGAGGAATCGGTGGAGGACCACCAGGCGCCCACAGGAGCAAGCGCGAAGGACCGCTCACGAGTCACGGCCGCGGTGGAAGACGGCGGCAAAACAGCGGCGTCACCGCCACCGCCAGGGAGAGCCGTGAGTGGGCGTGAGGGTGGCGGGCGTGAGGGTGGCGGGCGTGAGGGTGGCGGGCGTGAGGGTGGCGGGCGACAGGTGGCACCGCTACTGGCGTGGCACACAGTTGGCGCGAGCTCCGGTGCAAGTAATTGGATGGGGGGGGGGGAGGGGGGGAGGCGCCCCTCTTTGTGCAATTTCCATTCCCCGCTTTGTGTCTGTGCCCCTCCGGCCAGCGGGACCCCGTGCAGTTGCACCGCCTGCGCACTCTCAAAGTCAACGCGCTGCTTCCGAGTTGGCTTCGGGGCCAACAGATGTTGTTTTGCGAGCAGAGGCGGGTGGGCGGGTGGGCGGGCGGGTGGGGGTGGTGCGTCTGAACAAAGGGCGGCGCCTGTGGGTGTGCGTGCGAGCGAGTGTGTCGGCGCGTGTGACTTTGTCTTTCTGTGTGCGAGCGTCAGCGTAGCGGGCGGCGCTACGCCGCCGCGCCACGAACCCCGCGACCCGAGTTCGATTCACGCTCACGGGCAACACCGGTGACAATTATGTGAACCGATCCTGGCCTTCCCATAGGTCGACTCAGCCTCAAATGAATACCTCGGGAGACAAAGGCGGCCGGGCGCGGTGCTGGCCACGAACCCACTTCATAGGTGCTACTCGCTAACAGCACTTGCCCCGACAGTCTGTTCAAGGCTACACGGGGGATATTTTGTCATTGTCTCGTGCGTGCGTCTGGCTGTGTTTAGACAACAGCAGCTGTCCGAGTGCTGCGTGAACGGACGTGCATTATTAACGACAGTCGGAGCAAGCGCACGGGGCGCGTGTCGTCACCATCGTCGTCACCATCGCCGCAACGATGGTGACGACGGCGGCGGCTGCTCCCACCGCTGCCGCCGCACCTCCGATCGGCACGGTTGGGCACGTGCGGTGGCGAAAAATGTTCAACCGCCACGCGCACGTGCACACGCGTGTGCGTTACTAGACACGTGCATGCGTGTGCATTACTGGGCACGTGCACGCGTGTGCGTTATGAGACACGCGTGTGCGTTACTAGACACGCGTGTGCGTTACTAGACACGCGTGTGCGTTACTAGACACGCGTGTGCGTTACTAGACACGCGCACGCGTGTGCGTTACTAGACACACGTGTGCTTTACTAGACACGCGTGTGCATTACTAGACACGCGTGTGCGTTACTAGACACGCGTGTGCGTTACTAGACACGTGCGGCCAGCCACACGAGCGATGGGGCGACGAACCGCGACGTCAAATGCGTCGGCGGGGGGGAAGAAAAAAAACGCCCCACTATTTTGCACCCCGCTAAACTAACGGAAACGACAGCTGGATTTATTGACAAGTGCAGTCACTCGAAGTCCGTCGTTCGAACGGATGATTTTGTTGGGAAATGAAATCGTTGAGCAATATTAAACGAGGAACGCTCATCAAGACGCGACGATGTTCTTCCCAAAAACGAACGAGGCGATGGTCGCGGCTCTGACATCGTACGGTGTTTCGGAGCATCGCCGTATCGCGGAGATCCTAACAGGCGATTCGGTTGCGCTGCGGTGTGATGGCGGCGTGATGGCGGTGTGGTTGCGCTGTGATAAGCGGTGTAGTTCGGGTGCGGTTGCGATTTTGGTGCGGCTTGAGTGTGACTGCAGTGTAATTTTGGTGCAATTGCGGTGCGGTTTCGGTGTGGTATCAGTGTGATTGCGGTGCGGTTTGGTTGCGGTGTGGCTGCATTGTAGTTGTGGTGTGGTTGCGGTTTGGTTGCGGTGTGGCTGCATTGTAGTTGCGGTTTGGTTGCGGTGCGATTGCGGTGTGGTTCTGCGCGACGCACCGGGCTCCAGGAAACTGGTATCGTCCTCCTCGTCCGAGGAGGAGCTCAGTGTCAGCACCTTGGACAGCACAGCCACGAATCCCTCCTTGAACTCGTCAAACGACACCTGCCGACGTACGGCGGCACACACACACACAGAGACAAAGATCCCCCGTGTAGCGTTAACAGACCGTTGGGGCAAGTGCCGTTAGCGAGTAGCACCTATGAAGGCCGGCACGGCACACGAGGGGGTGGGTGGCCAGCACCACGCCCGGCCACCTTTGTCTCCCCTGTGGCGATGTTTACACACCAAACCAGGTACTCATTTTAGGCCGAATCGACCTACAGGAGGCCCAAGACCGGCTCAGATAATTGTCACTGGTGTTGGCCGTGAGCAGGAATGAAATTCGGGTCACCGGGTTCGTAGCGCAGTGCTCTAACCACTGCACCACCGCTCCTCACGTACAAAGATCCCCTGCATAGCCTTAATAGACTGTTGGGGCAAGTGATGTTAGCGAGCACTTACGAAGGCCGTCACGGTACACGAGGGGGGTGGGTGGTCAGCACCACGCCCGGCCACCTTTAAATATTCGGATTCTCATTGTTCCAGTGGCGATGTTTACACGTCGCAGGTACTCATTTGAGACCGAGTCGCCCTAGGAGAGGGCCAGGACCGGTTCGGAAAACCGTCAACGGTGTTGGCCGTGAGCGGGAATCGAACTCGGGTCGCCAGGATCGTTGTGCAGCGGCGCTGACCGCTACACTACCGCTCCCCACACACAAAGACCCACGCACACGCACACAGACACACACACATAGACACACACACACAAAGACCCACACACACAGTGGCACACGCACACACACATACACACATAGACCCACACACAAAGCGGCACACGCACACACCTTCCCGCCTCCTCCTCCCAGCAGCGTCTGCAGCAGCAGCGGCGCGCTGTCCTGCATCTCCAGCCGGCGGCACAGCTCCCAGAGGCCGTCCGCTCCGAGCCGCCGGTCCGCTCCGCCTTCTGGGGGGCTCACGTCCACCCGCTCGCTCGACCTCACGCCTGCCCGCTCGTCTATCCTCCCGTCTACCCCGTCTCCATCTCGGGACGTCGTTCTGTCCGCGTGGTCCGAGCGAAGCTCCGGCTCTCGGCGGTGATCGCCGCGGTGATCGCCGCGTTGATCGTCGCGGTGATCGCCGCGGTGATCGTCGCGGTGACCGTGCGGTGAGGGCGAGCAGCACGCGTAGAACTCGGCCCGCAGGCGCTCCACGTACAGGCGCTGCTCCTCCTCGTCCATGGCGGACGTCTGCGGGGGTTGGCGGATCGCGCAAAGATCACCATTAGACTCGTGGCAAGTTTGGAATCAGAATCTTTATTTAGACTCGAGGAGGAATCCAACGAGCTGAGAGCAGCACTTTTTTGCGGGTGTCCAGTACGGGCGGGTCAGCAAGTTACGGTGTGGCAGCAGTAATGTATGCGTGTGTGTATGTACGTGTGTGTATGTTGAACTTCTTTCGCACCGTACATAGCCAACCTTGCTAATCGGAGGTACGAATAGCAACAGTGGCGGTGATGGCGGTGTTGTGGGTTGTGATCGTAGTGATGAGGATAGTGATGAAGGTGGTGGTAGTGATGATGGTGGTGGTGATGGCTGTGGTGATGACAGTGGTGATGCTGCTGGTAGTAGTGGGGAAAGTGCTGGTGGTGATGGTAGCCGATGGTGGCGATTGTTTCGGTGACGGTAAGTAATAACGGCACTTGCACAAGCTTAGGCACTGTGTGTCTGGGGCTTTGACCACGAAGCAGACGAAGCTTCACTCGCAAGACAAATACTCCGATGCGATCGAGACATCTCAGGTGTGCCACACGCTCGTTTTCTTCGTTAGCGGTGCCACGGGGGATCATTAGCGGGGAATTCCTAAACAGGAAACTTTTAAAAAGTCTTTCGCTTAGACGAAGTCCAGCGGTCCTGGACACCGTCTTGGGAGGAACATTTGTCCCCGCAGTCATATCGATCGGCGGGACGCGTCCGATCTCGTCACAACTCGCTCGCTTCGGTGACCCGCCACCGATCCGGGCTTGCCAGGTGTTGTAGGCGTGGAGGTGCACGCGGTGCGGCCAGGAGATGGTGGTGCTGGGGAATAACCTCCACGCAGTTCAGCGCGGCGTTTTGTCCTTTTGGGTTTTCCGGTTTCCCCCCAAACTCTCATTCGGGAAACTGGCCAAACATCCCAACGTCAAAACTAAACATTATTTTATTTTACCAGGTAAGGCCCACTGAGCTATACAGCGACCTGGCCACAAGTGATAGCCCAACGAAGTGGCTTATCGTGTGGAAATGTATAGCAGCCAAATGCTTCAAAGCGCACGTTGATTCTAAATGTGCAGGGAAAAAACCGGAGGACCTGGAGAAAAATCAACACGACCACGGGGAGAGCGAGAGACACGCAAACTCCAAATCTGCAGCAGCAGGCGTCAGGGTCGGGATCGAACCCACGACCTCCTGTAAACCAGGCGAGGTAGATAACATCTCCTAGCCACCGTGATGATGATGATGATGAGAGAGACACGCAAACTCCAAATATACAGCAGCAGGCGTCAGGGTCGGGATCACAACCACGACCTCCTGCACACCAGGCGAGGTAGTAAACATCTCCTAGCCACCGTGATGATGATGAGAGAGAGAGACACGTAAACTCCAAATATACAGCAGCAGGCATCAGGGTCGGGATCACAGCCACGACCACCTGCATACCAGGCGAGGTAGTTAACATATCCTAGCCACCGCGGCGCCCAAACGTAGCGGGATCCACCTGAGGATTTGTGAGACTCCGCGAGTCCCTTCCGATCACGCAACGTGCATCGTTATTATGAATACGAATACCGTAATGGTTTGCTACCGCGGCGAGTCACCTTGCAACAAATGCTACGCAACAGGCCCCCTCGAGGGTCGGTGGGGCTTGCGTGAGCAAACACGCCGCTTGTTTTGTTCCTGTTGCAATAAAAATAAAAACTCAACAGGAACTTGCATTTCATAAGTCGGTGGCCCACACGGCTACACGCACACACACGCACGCACGTGCCAACGTCATTGGCAAGCCAGGTGAGGTGCCGGCCAAAACGGGCAAACCCAAAGGAGGTGTTGACGTTGCACGAGAACACAAAGGTGAATATATAAAAAAGCCTCTCCCCCCCTTGTTTATACATATTAAAGGATTTCCACGTCAGATATTTCATGAGCGGCGTTGCGAGCCAGCGAGCTGGAGGTGCGGGACGCATGCCGGGGCTTGCAGCCCGGGGTGACCGACATTCCTCACCCTCCTCGTCTTCTCTCAGGCAGCGCTCTCAGGAGCCCCCCCCGCTACTCCCACCCCCCCCACCCCCCTTTGCGAGAGGTCGCTCAAACAAACGTGGCCGCGTCCACCTCAGCCCTCGTTTTGTTCGGCGCCCCACTCCAAACACGCGAACCTGTAACCAGCAACGCGGGGTCAACCGAGGGTTCCGCCACCCCCCCGCCACCACCCCCCCCACCACCACCCTACCCCCGCGCGACGAGGCTTTGTGTCGAGGGGATTGTGCGAACGCGACCCAAAAACGCGGCCCCCGGTCGTCGACGTGCAGCCGCTCCGTCGTGACTTGTTGCGAGCAAAACGCAAAACGTCGCGGGTTGAAAATGTTGCATGCGGGGCGGAGGGGGGGGGGCTGGCAAAAAAGTCCACGCCGTGTCCGGCGACTGACTAACGGAGCGCACGAGCGCTGCGCAAGCCGATAAGCCCGTCACTGCGACAAAGCCCCGAAAACAAAATACAGTTGGCAGCGGATCGCGAAAACAATCTCGCGACGGCCGTCATGAACGCCGCCTTCGTGTGCGCGTTGTGAAGCTCTCTGGCACCGTACGTCGCCAAACGCGCGCGTCGTCGTCGTCGTCGTGAGCCGCGCTCAATCAGCTGCTCGACGCGCTCAATCAGCTGCTCGACGCGTTCTACCCCACCCCTCGAGGTTGCTGCCATCATCCCGCCACGGGCTCCGCGTTCGCAACGATCCACTGCCTCGGCAGCTTGCGCCCCAAACGGATTTCACTGCTCCACCTCCACGGTGGATGCCCTCTCTGTCGGCTGCCACCTTCGCTCCTACCGCACGACGTGCCCTGGCACTAGCCCACTTGGCTACCTTTGTGGACGGCTTTAAACGTGCATTTGTGCGTTCCTTCGTTAGCATTCGTCCGTATGCACGTTGAACTTCAGTGAAATGAATGGCAAGGAGATATGAGCTCCGTGTGACAAATCGCATTCACTCACAGACTGCTCTGATCAGTGCCTCACTGAAAAAAGTGACATTTCTGCTTTGGAAGACAGCAAGCTGCTCAACTCAACAAAAAAAATCGGGGGGGGGGGGGGGAGAGGCGATTTTGATGACGCTAACAAATTTCCCCGAGTTGTCATCCTGCTTGCTATACGTATGTACGCTGAACTTCTTCCACACCGTATGTAGCCAACCGTGCTAATCGGAGGTGCGGCGGAGGGATAACAAACTAAACGTTAAAATCACTTTTAAATAAATGAGTTTGTCAAGTCAATCTAGATGATGATTTTAAAGTTGCGTAGCTCCAGCGGCTTCCTAATATCGGAAGGAAGTGCGTTCCAGACGGCCGCAGAAGCGCATCTGAAACCGCGCGTTATGCAGCCACCGTCTTTGTTCGATGGCCAGCCACAAAAGCCACTGTCAGGATGACCGAAATCACATCTACAGGAGATCACGCAACTTTTAAAGCCATCCCCCGTTTTTTAGTATGCACGCCGCACAACACGTTTGAAATCGAACGGAGTAAAGTTGGACTTACGAACAAGCCGACTTACCAACACGCCTCTGGAACCCCAAACTCGCTCGTAAGTCGAGGAGCCCCCGTGCCCCCCACGCTCTCAACAAGACGGCTCACGGGACGTCGTGAACCTGGGCCGTGGAAATGTACACGCACTTGCCACGCGCTCCACAAAGACGACGTTTGGAAATATATTTACCGCATTGTGCAGTGCACGGTCCACCGTCGACCGGGCCGGCTTCTCCAGCGCAGAGGGGGCAGGGACAGAGGTTGCAACCGGGTACCCGATACCCGTACCCTACCCGATACCCGGATACCCGTACCCGGCCGGGTACGGATAGCCGTTTGCGACCCTGGTGCGGCCGGGTACGGGTACGGGTAGGCCGTGAGTCACTGGTGAGTAACCGTTTGTCACTCATTTCGGGTAGGGTAGGGTACGGGTAGGGAACGGGTACCCGTACCCGGCCGGGTACGGGTATCCATTTGCGACCCTGGTGCGGCCGGGTACGGGTACGGGTAAGGAATCAAAACCCGTTTGCGACCTCTGGGCTGGGATCATTGACGCACTTACGGTTTACAGCAGATTGGAACGTTTAGTTAGAAAAGTGTTCAAATGAACTCTGTGGGAATGGCCAAATATGAACGACATTTTAGTTAACCAGGTGAGGCCCACTGAGCTGTATAGTTATTTTTCAGAAGCGACCTGGCTATCGGAAATGAATGCTTAGCGTGTGGAAATGTATAGCAGCCAATTACTCTGAAGGAACGTGGGTTCTTAATGTGGAGGGGAAAACCAGAGGACCCGAAGAAAAATCCACGCGACCACGGGGAGAGAGACACGCAAACCCCAAATATACAGCAGCAGGCGTCAGGGTTGGGATCGAACCCACGACCTCCTGTATACCAGGCGAGGTAGTTAACATCTCCTAGCCACCGTGATGATGAGAGAGAGAGAGACACGCAAACTCCAAATATACAGCAGCAGGCGTCAAGGGTCGAGATCGAACCCACGACCTCCTGTATACCAGACGAGGTAGTTAACATCTCCTAGCCACCGTGATGATGAGAGAGAGACACGCAAACTCCAAATATACAGCATCAGCAGGTGTCAAGAGGTCGAGATCGAACCCACGACCTCCTGTATACCAGGCGAGGTAGTTAACATTTTGCCACCGAGTTCACATCCTAAACTTACTCACCATCACCTCACCACACAAATGAATCTCTCACAAAACCCTCTCACCACACCATCACCACACATCCTCACCACACCACTCGCAATATATACCTTGACAATTCACCCTCTCTCTCAAGCACACCCACTCACCCTCACCACACAAAGATCCCCCATATAGCCTTAACAGACTGTAGGGGCAAGTGCTGTTAGCGAGCACATATGAAGGCCGGCACGGTACACGAGGGGGTGGTTGGCCAGCACCACGCCCGGCCGCCTTTGTCTCCCCAGTGGCAATGTTTACTACACACCGCACCAGGTACTTAATTGAGGCTGAGTCGACCTAGGGGAGGCTCTGGACCGGTTTAGTTAATCGTCACCGGTGGTGGTCGTGAGCGGGAATCGAACTCGGGTGGCCGGGTTCGTAGTGCAGCGCGCTAACCGCTACACCACCGCTCCCCACACACGCTCATCTGAACATACAGACACACTCACAACACACACACACACTCATCACACACACACACACTCACCACACACACACACCACAGACGCACTCACCACACACACACAATCACCAGACACTCACCACACACACACCCACCACGCACTCACCACACACTCACCACTCACTCACCACATACACACACACCACACTCACCACACACTCACCACACACACTACACACACTCACCACACACACTACACACCACACTCACCACACACACTCACCACACACACACACTCACCACACACACACCACTCACACTCACCACACACACACACCCCACACACACCACAGACTCACCACACACACACACACCCCACACACACACTCACCACACACTCACTACACACACCACACACTCACTCACCACACACACACCACACTCACTACACACACTACACACATACACACACTACACACATACACACACTACACACACTCACTACATACACCACACACTCACCACTCACCACACACACACACTCACCACTCACACTACACACACTCATTACACACACTCACTACACACACCACACACACACTCACCATACACTCACTACACACACCACACACACTCACCACAACACCGCTGCACGTTGGGCTGGAGACGACTGTCGCAAAATGCTCCCCTGTAAACCCACTTTACGACCCAGCTGCAGTCACGCTTTGCGACATGCTGCCGTAACGCTTCATTTACGACGGTTCAACCGTCACGCGTCCTTCACGACAGCCGGCTGCCGTAAGGCAGTTAGTCGTAAAGAGACGCACGTGGGCGGCTTGCTCCCGCTGTCGTGAAATCAATGGAGTCAATGAGTCCAATGCCACGTGCCTCTCATTGATCTTTTATCGATCTTTTATCGATCCACTGCTGGATGAGGGCCTCCCCGACCGTCGTTATCGGGCTTGGGGATTATGTTTGTCGTACTCCACCGACGCCACTCCGTGGGTGGAGGCGCGCGTTGTCGATAAGCGGCGGGAGAATGGAACGCCACTGCCATCTGCTGACAACATCGCGCTTTGAAGCCTGCGCTGTCAACAACTGTGTGCTTGAAGGGAAAATAGGCGACGTTTCGGGCAACGACCCTTTTTCACAGCACGTAAATATGAAGGGTAAACCCCCCCCCCCCCCCCTCATTAATAATCATGAGCTGAACAATTTTTCTATTGAATATTTCAGATTTACTGCAATACACCCGTCCTTGGACGGGCTAACAAGCTAGTTAATATAGAACAGACAATTCGTCTGTTCTATATTAGCGTTGTTGAGGAACGCGATGTGTGTTGTTTGCTTGTGCGCGCCAAAGCAACCCAAAAAAAACACGCGTTGGCCTCATTCAACATTTGTAGCTCAACCTCACCACGTGTTTATCGACACATTTATGCGACCAAACCTAAACCCACCCCCCATTGTGGGTTATACCGATCGAGATAGCCTCCTACTACGCCTGAAAAATGTTGATACTCCGACTGATACTCCTGCTGTTATGGAGTGGCTGCAAAGTTTGGTCGTACATTTTTCGATTTAAAGCTTTCGTGACTGCAGGGATTCATCTTCTTGGTTCTTTCGGTAAAGTCATGTAGACAGTCTGACTGTCTTCTCGACAGACCTGTTCTCCACCTGAGGACGGCTGCTTGCGTTGTGGCCGAAACGTCGTGAGAATTATTTTATTTTATTTTTATTATTTCCATTCTACGTGACTTTACCGAAAGAACCAATAAAATTTGGTCGTACATGTTATGTATATCGTTAATAGTTAAATTTGAATCAAAGTTCCTATGGTCACTATTACATTGCTTTTATAGCTTTATTTTGGTGATTTCGAAATCGTTTGGTTTAGCCATGTTTGTTTGTTGAAGTACAGAGTTAGCCTGATAACTTTAATCTAAATTGTCTTACGGTTATTATTTGACTTGCATCCACTGGGATTTCTGCACACAGCGTTGAAATACTGTGTTTTTTCTGGAAGACTTTGCTGTTTTTTCCTGGATTTTTCTGTTGCGCGTAGTCACTTTAAGATGTTCTTTGCTCATGTTTTTGTTTGTTGCGGTTGCACCCGAGTCAAGAGCCGCATGGCTCACAGGGCTCCACCTAATAAACGAAACTGAAACTGCTGCGTGCTAAACTCACCACGTGTTTCTCATGACCCACGCCTTTTATATAACCCCCCGCCCCTCCGAGCCGTGACTCCGCCCACAAACTCAATTAGACTCCTCCCTCCCTCATCGCTCCACCAATAGGCACGCTTCATTCTCGTAACCCCCCCCATCCCTCTTATAGGCCCGCCCACCACCCGGCCTTGTCACGCGCGCGCGCGCGCCACCGACAGACACTTCTCAGTTTCCCGCCATTCTCCCACCTCAAGCAAACTTTCCCCTCAGCTTCGATTGACAACTTCTGCAGAGCAATTAAACGCGGGCTTTAGTAATCGAAACGTATACAAGCGTAACGAAGAACTCCACAAGTGTTACACACAACACGCGCGCAATGGCAGCGGTGTTACTGAGCGGCAAAGACGTCTCTGCGTAAGTGACGCAACATTTAGTTGTGGTCGTGAGGGGATTTTTGTGTCGTCTAACTTTTAAAAGTTTATATTTTTCAAGTGTCAAGGTTGTGTGTGTGTGTTTTTAAGTCAAGTTGCTTTCGACAGTGGGGGTGACTGCGTTAGAAAATGTTGTTGAAGCGCTGTATACTGGAAGTGCATAGGCCCACATTTACCTCAGACACTTTCAATAAACTTAATGATTTATTATCAAACTTTGTTAGAGCAAATTTTTTTTATACATAATCAGTTGTTTTTTTTAAACGGGGGACCTTAAATAATCTTCAAACAATGTATTCCTGTTGGAAACCAACGGGAGTTTATTTTATGGACGGCCTTGGACCCGTCATTGTAACGTGGAATTTCCATGCGGTGGGCTTATGATCATCACGGTTTTTTTAGCCGTTAGATACTTTTGCTTTCATTGTTAACCATTAAATACAATGCCTTAAAGAGTGTACTAATGTACATAGCCCTGGCCCTTTGGGCATTTAAATTTTCTGCAATCCGGGGGCATTTAAATTCCCTTGAAGTGCAAATTCAACCTCGAAAGTGCAGTATGGTTATACTATATACTTTCATATGGCTACTGATGTAGATACAGAGCAACAACAACAACTACAGTCTCACACCAGCGTATTTGTGTACAGTATCACTGTAAACGTGCTTATTGTCCTGGAAATTACGTTTTAACACATCAGTTTTTTAAACCCTTTCTACTCTCAAACCACGTTTATGAGCACAATACTCATCGAAAACCCCCCCTCATATCAGCTTAGCCCATGTTTTATTATATCTGCAGCCTCGCATTGATTTAACGATTTCTGCAAAGAAAAAACTGATCAATAACAATACCTTTAAAGGCTTCGTTATACGTCGTTTTGGTCTCTTGTGGATGTCCGCAGTAGCACACTACTATTGGAGACTTTTAAAGTTTACATTTGTGCATCAGCTATACACTGCCGTGGTTGTGAGTGTGGACCATGAGCTGTATATTTACCGCACGACTGCACGGCGTGGTGACGACCTCATCCAGCAGTGGATTGACAAATGGGCGACTTGGCCAAAATGGGGATATTTGCAGTGTTGTGCCGAATGTAGAAGTTAAAGGCCGTGGTTTGCAATGGTTGAATAGCGATGGTGTGGTTATGCACGGTGGCTATGAGATGTTAACTACCTCGCCTGGTGTACAGGAGGTCGTGGGATCGATCCCCACCCTGACGATGCCTGCTGCTGTATATTTGGAGTTTGCGTGTCTCTATCATCATCATAATGGCTATGAGATGTTAACTACCTCGCCTGGTCTACAGGAGGTCGTGGGATAGATCCCCACCCTGACGATGCTGCTGCTGTATATTTGGAGTTTGCGTGTCTCTTTCTCTCATCATCATCATAATGGCTAGGAGATGTTAACTTCTTCGCCTGGTATGGAGGAGGTCGTGGGATCGATCCCCATCCTGACGATGCCTGCTGCTGTATATTTGGAGTTTGCGTGTCTCTCTCCCCGTGGTCCCGTGGATTTTTCTCCCGAGACCTCAATTTAGAAACGTGCGTTTAGAATATTTGATCTTCTATAAATCTCCACGTGATATTTCACTTCGTTGAGCTATCATTTGTGGCCAAGTCGCTTCTGAAAAAGAGCTACATAACTCATTGGGGTTTACCTGGTAAAAACAAATTAGTAAACTAAGCTTGTTGTGTCTCGTATGCGTGAATTTATCTCCGGGTGTTCCGGTTTTCCTCCCACATGTAAACAGACTCTCGGTAATTGGCCCGTAACACCTTAATATATAGAGGGCTGCAGAGCACGGGAAATTGTTGGCGCCCCAGCTCGCCACGCTTGTCCGTGGTTCGTCGCGCATCTGAATTGTTCTCTCTCGCTTCGGAAAGACGTAGCGTGGTGGATTCGCGGCGATTGGAGTTTGTGAAATTCTTCTATTCTTGAGGGCCAAACACAACAAGGGCTGAGGATATTAGAAATTGATAGATGTGCAAGGCTTACCTTTACAGTTGTTGTTGTTGTTTGACTTGCATCCCACTGGGATTTTTGCACACAGCGTTGGTGTACGGTGTTTTTTTCTGCAATATTTTGCTGTCTTTTCTTGGATTTTCTGTTTGCACTTAGTCACATATTCACTTTAAGATGTTTTTTGTTCATGTTTTTGTTTGTTGCGGTTGCACCCGATTCAAGAGCCGAATGGCTCACAGGGCTATATCTAATAAATGAACTTGAACTACAGATATTTGTGATAAAGAGCTTTATAGCTCTTTGGATTCCTCCAGTACAAATAAACATTTGGATTCTGATTGAAAATGCGTGAAGTGAACCGATTGAAGAGCGCACGACTAGTATAAGACCTTTGTCCCGGCGACTGTTAATTTTGAGTCAATCAGCATGTTTGATGTGTTCGTATAAATTAGCTGCATTGGTTTACATTGTATCATGGACTTTGCTTATACTGGAAAAGACCAATTCGTTTAACTGTAGTAAATAATTTTAACTGACCTTTCTGCTCTGATAAAAGGTCATTGCATCTAACTGAATACAGTGTAGACGTGTGTATATTACAACTATAAGTCAGTAATTAATAACAAAAATGTGATGTGTTTTTGGCCTGTTCCCATAAATACAGCACTTCTGGTAAAGTTAAAGTAAGGTTTATTAGAAGTATGAGCCTAGATATTTTAGTTAATGTTTAATTAATTTAACAGTTTACTGTGGGGTACACAGTTTCTTGCATTAAACCTTAACCTGTGCGTGCTTTTGAGTTAATCTTTATCGACGTATCTTGAACTACTTTCGCATCTTGAGTAGCCAACCGTGCAGGGGAAGGACAACAAACTAAACGCAAAAAGCAGTTCTTAAGTAATGAGTTTGTCAATCTAGATCATTTAAAAGTGCATAGCTCCAGTGGCTTTCTAATATCGGAGGGAAGAGCTTTCCAGACGGCCAACAATCTAGATAATATAAAAGTGCATAGCTCCAGCGGCTTTCTAATATCGGAGGGAAGAGCTTTCCAGACGGCCGCAGAAGCGCATATGAAAGCACGCAATGCGGTCACTGTCTTTGTTCGAAGGCCAGCCAAAAGCCACTGCGAGGATGACCGGGAGTGTGCATGATGGTTTATGCTCCTTGACATCATCAAGGTATTGTGTACTTAACGTAGTGGCACATTTGCATTCTCCCGCAATCCCCACTATATTGGTATAAAAATGATAACATCCTGCACTCTAGTGGTTAAATATTGCTTTAAAGCAAACTGTTGCATCTATTTACCTGTATGACAGTTTATCGTATACTCAGGAAAGGGGTGGTGTTGTGGTTGTAGAGCATTGCGCTATCAACCTGGCGGCCTGAGTATCATTCCTGGCCGCAGCTAACATAAGTGGCGATTGATATCATAGACACCCTTCTTTACGAACTCGCACTGACCAGTGTATTTAAGTCTAGTCAAACCACCCTCCTGACCGACACGGCCATGGTTGGCTATGTATGGTGTGAAAGAAGTTCAACATACAGCAGTGGATTGAAAAATGATTTAACTTTGAATTTACTTTATCCAGAAATACATCCAAGAGAAGATGGAACTCGTTCTTACAGACTAGATAGCAACTTGCTGTAATAATACAATAATATTAATATAATGTATCACCCTTTCTCAATCCACAGTTGGATGAAGGCCACCTCTTCACACTGAGTCAATCATGTTGAAGAGGGGAGTGCCTAGGTCCGGTTTAAATATCACTCTCCACTGATTTCAGCCATTGCCAGGAATCAAATTCAGGTCCCTGGGTTCATAGCATAGTGAGTGAACCTCTGTGCCACCGGTTGCTGAATGAATACATAAGGTCGCACTCATTACACACGAAAGTGCTTCCCACAAATGAACCACAATACCTTGCTTATCTCGTCAAGGGGCGTAAACCATCAAAATGCGAATTCCGGTCATCCTGGCAGTGGCTTTTGTGGCTGGCCATCGAACAAAGACGGTCACTGCATAATGCGTGTTCAGATGCGCTTTTGCGGCCGTTTGGAACGCTCTTCCGATATTAGGAAGCCACTGGAGCTACGCACTTTTAAATCATCTCGAATGAAAACTTATTTTTTGAGAACTGATTTTTGTCTTTAGTTTATTGTCCTTCCCCTGCACCTCCGACTAGCACAGTTGGGTACGTACGGTGCGCAAGAAGTTCAACATACAGTAAAACCTTGGATTGCGAGCATAATTTGTTCCAGAAACGTGTTTGTAATCCAAAGCACTGGTATATCAAAGCACTCGTATATCAGTTGTGGTCACGTGAGGCTCGGCAGACAAAGCGTATACGTATTACTCGTATTGCAAGACCTCGCTCGTTTATCAAATTAATATTTATTTAAAATTTTTGTTCGTCTTGCAAAACACTCGCAGACCAAGTTTCTCGCAATCCAAGGTTTTACTGTACCTACACTCCACACATTACTTGCTCTACTGCCTCGTAAAGGCACCCTTATTGCCCCTGAAGATGGGTCGCTCATGCATGTAATCTCCAAGAACCAGCAATCCTGTCAGCATAAAATATCATTAACACAATTATATTCTTTGTCAATCCATTTCTGCTTAAAGGCCTCCCCGTGCGTTGTCGGTCATGGGGTTGTTTAACCATACTCCACGATGCTGGTCGGTGCAGGTTGTTGAAGTCAGGGGGCTCAGAACAGCCATGATGTTTGCCGTGGCTGTTAATCAAACTCAAGTCCTATCTCATATAGTTTCGTGTGCTAGCCGGTGCATCATTTATCTACATAATAGCACGTAAGTTTTCAATGGACGACATAGTGAACCAATGTAGCCTGCGCTCCTTACATGAATATATTGCTCCTGAATATATTGCTGCCATACATAAGAATATAATAGTTATACAGTATATTATGTTATGACCATGCTTCGCCACGCTGTTCATTGCAGGTTGGTGAAGGGGGGTGGGTGGGAGTGGGTAGGTGAGACCGGTCAATGACTGGTTTAGTTATCATTCCCCACTGATGTTGTACGTGGCTGAATCAAACTCTGGGTCATTGGATTATTGGCGTAATACGCTAACTACTACGCCACTGCTTTACGCAGATATTTGAAACATGCATCGTTCATGCTTGTAGTGGGTAACACTTGACAGAAAATGCTGGTGCTCTGCAACAGCGGTTGTGTTCGAGAGGCTGGAGGTTGCAGGCATGTGGCATTATCAATCCGTGTTGGGCCGGGTTCACCCTGCAGTGACATTTTATTGGATATTAACTTATCAAGTTGGCAGTATTCAGCTGGGTCCACGCTGGGTCATTGGGTTTTGGCATGGTTGAGATGGGTTTGAGCTTGGTCAAAGCCCAATTGCTCATCGGGTTATCGGTTGCTTCTGCTAGCATTGTACATTTATCCTAATAAAGCCAGCACAAGTACACATTTTTAAGAGCGATACTGATCAAATCACCTGGAATGTGCCCCATCTTGCCAGCTCTCGTAAACTAAAGCAGTTGAGTCTGGATCGTGCTTTGATGGGTTAAGCACCACGTGCAACGAATTGTCACAGGGCCTGTGGGGCTGTGTGTTGGGCAGTAGATGGGAGTGCAGTAAAATCCATTGTTGTCCTCTGTTTCTAAACCTTAACGTCTGATGCTCCCCATCTTCACCAAGTCACACTGACCAGCGTGGTGGAATACGGTCAAATTAGTTCAAAGGCCCTCATCCAGCAGTGGATTGTTAGAGGGTTGTAGATGTATTGGGTTGGATACAGGCCTACAAGGGCTACTGTTGTGTATGTAATTCGTGTAATTATTCACCTCCCTTGTGATTAAACGATTTTCTAGATTTAGAGTAACCATTTAATTCAAGAATTGATTCTTGTTTTGTCACTGGTGAATGTATAGTCTTACATGGCTGTGGGGTTTGCGTAAACAAGGTAGCTTTAATTATGCATATGAAATACATTTTTATAAGATTCATGTATGCTCTATAAAGATGTTACAATTTGGATAATGAAGAGATCAGAGATTTTCAAATGAGACGGAGAAAATGATTTTTTTATACGAATGAGACCATAAAAATGAGACGATGAATTCGGTTCACGTACAGGTGCAAGGTGGATTATTACTTCACAGAATTATGAGAGATGGTAATGACTTTGGGCGGCCTTCATCCATCGTGCATTGATCATGGCTTCTGATGATGATGATTGCAATTTATTGAATTGCTGGGAGGGGGTGGGAGTATGCGCAGTGCATAGCTAGCAAAAGTAAGATTAATAATTTACATTTTGTAAGACTCTTTTCATTCGTAGATCCCAATGCACCGTGTATAGAAAGTAGGAAATGAACAGAACCTGCAGGGTAAACGACCAGGACTAGGGGAGTTTTCAAGACAGGACTTAAATAGCTCTAACGACTAAATTTCGATGTAAAGCTTTCGTGACTGCAGGGATTCATCTTCTTGGTTCTTTCGGTAAAGTCACGTAGAAGGGAAGTAATAAAATAAAAACATAAAACATAATAAAATAATTCTCACGACGATTCGGCCACAACGCAAGCAGCCGTCCTCAGGTGAAGAACAGGTCTGTTTTATTTTTATTATTTTATTATTTCTATTCTACGTGACTTTACCGAAAGAACCAAGAAAAAGCTCTAACGACTGTTTCATTTGAAGTATCTTTCTCACTGCTGAGTGTCGTTGCGGGTCTTGTTCGCAAGGGCACGAGAAGAAGCAACTTTTGCACAGGCTAGTGACAGACTTTGCTGCGCAAAGCGACATATGAAGCGACAAGTTGCAGACAGAGTTGGGGAGTCTCCCTGTGTACACTGCATGTAAGTGTCAGCACGGATGGCTATGTAATGAATGGGGAGTTTGTTGTTAAAATAATTAGATATCCTAAGGTGACAGACTGAGATTTTGTATTTGTAGGTTGAGATTAAAAAAAAAATCCTACGTCCCATGACTCTCCACAAAAATACGCTCATGAATTAGCATTGCTCTCAAAAGTCTGAAAGGGTTTTTTTGTTGTTGTAAAGAATCACTTGCGTGGCTGTGCAAAATGAATTAGATTCACTATTATTCGTGTTAAGTTTGGCTCAAACACCATCATTGTACAGGATAAGGGCTTTGGCATTGTGTGGTATAAGTGGGCACAAATACATTTTACATTTTAAACATCTCGTGGATGTTTTGAGCAAAGTCACATTTAGTGCAAAGCATCAACAATAACCTCGTTTAAAAGACTTTATAACTTCAACGTCTGAGCAGGTATTTTATTTCCAGCGCTGTGGACTTAAAATCTGTATTTTGTGCTGCGTTAATTTACTGTTGTAATTGTTTAGTTCTGGCATGTGTTTCTTATAACTGAGAGCTATCAACACCACCAATGCCCTTTAACCACCTAATTTTAAAATACTAGGGCAGTATAAGGCATTGGATAGATACTGATATCTAGAAAATCTATTTAAAGAGTATATCCTCATTACTCATAAATAGTTCAGACTCCAAAACCGTCAATTTAACTTGATTATTGTGTGGTGTGTTACAGTGCACGCATGTTTCTCGTTTATAAATCAAAACCCTTTGAATTAACTTGCTTGAAAAGACATTTTATTGTTCCTGAAAATAAAATCCTTTTGATTTATCATTGCAATGAGGAAGTGAGAGGAAGACTCAAGGGGGTAGAAATCACAGAGACGATGAGAGAGAAAAGGCTGGAGCGGTTCGGTCATGTTGAGAGACAATAGGAAAATTATATGGGTCAGAAGGTGCAAGTGATGCAAGTGGAAGGAAAGTGATCAAGAGGAAGGCAGAAGAAGAGGTGGGGCGATGTGGTGTGATCGGACATGGTGGCCCGAGGAGTGGAAAGAGAGTGGCGAAGGACATGGCAGCATGGAGAAGGGTGGCTCGGACAGCGGGACCCCACATGAGTGGGACAAACGCGTGGAAGAAGAATATTGCAATGGGATGGAACTAGTGATCTGTGAAAAAAAAGCTTTATACCTCATCAGATTCCTCCAGTATCAATAGATATTCTGATTCTGATTGAAAGCTGGATAGTCCACATGGGCATAGAGCACAGAATTAGAAGGACATGTTTTTACTCAATGGGAAATATTAATAGTTATTGATCAGCCTTGCATTAGACGATTATAGTGTGTTACGTAGCTTATACATAACACGTGTTGGTTTCTTCATTGGGCAAGGAGTGATGCAGAGTACGAATGTGGCACACAAAATAACTTGTGCATTTTTAGCAAGTACGGTTTTTGATGAGTGGGCGAATTGTGGAAGTTGAAAGCGAGTCGTTATTTGGAAAGTTCATGTTGCTGGAAATTGTAGTTATTTTAATTTCAAATGTGAAAACATGCCACTCTGTTCCTCTCAATCGGTCAAAAGCAATTGACAAGTTTATGGTTATATTGGGAACATTAGGGTTATGTCTCGCATACCCCGGTAATGCTATGAACTCCTAGTATACAACGCCCCCAGATAATCTATGTTGATTGGTCAAAGTCTTATCGCATTGACAATGACATTAACTAAAATGTGAAGGTTGGAGTTTGACCTGCAGCTGATACAATCAGTTCCCGTTGCATCATTACTGGAAAATACTTTGTCCTCCCGTAACAACACGGATTCATAATATTTATTATTTTCTAGATATGCTTAGTCACTGTAGCCTTTATATTAGGCATGGCCACACAGTGATGTGGTGTCTGCTGAAGTGTCTGTTGGTTTTGACTTGTAAATATGTTCTTGTTGCTGTTTCGTGTTGTACCTAGACAGATCATTCGTGAGAATGTGTAGTTTTTCTTTTGCTCTGCAAAGTTAAAGGATATATATATATATTTTAGTTGTGGACCGAGAAGACTGCTCTGATATATTTGTTAAGTTTTGTTAAAAAAGAAGTTGAAAATAAGTAGAGAATGCCGACTGTATTAAACAGAGTGCTACTGGCAGCTTGTGTGAATGTCCGGCATTACGGAATTGCGATTGGTGCTCGGAAGGTTGGATTTGCAACGAGAGAAGCCAAACCTTTGGTATCGATGGCACAGTATGTCGCGTACGCACACACTCCACACTACACCACTATGTTTTGTTACACTGCATCTGGCACCTGCCGCTTGCCAAAGATTTCGACAGTGCAAATGTATATTTGAATCGTTTGGGCAAATGCCGTTTTAATTCGTAAATCAATTGCGCGTGTACAGGAGGTTATGGTTGTTAAAGCAGTGCCGTGGTTATTTCTTTCAACGTTGTTTTTCGCAGCGATGTCCGCGCAAGACTCAAAAAAGAGGTCCTAGAACTGAAGCAGAAGCATCCGACCTTTCAACCCGGACTGGCCATAGTGCAGGTAACGCTCGGGCTGGGCCGTTATCACAGTTTACTCTGTTAAGATTTTTTTACGACACTAACAGTAATTACTAATGGGTTTTTCATTTTATTTTATCACCTTTGCCCAGGTTGGAAACCGTGAAGACTCCAATGTTTACATCAAGATGAAACTGAAGGCTGCAGAAGAGGTTCATGATTACTCTCTTCTTATTCTATGCCAAAAAGTCCCATTATTTGATAGGGGTCAGTTGCTCATGTTTTTGATATTTTCTGTGCCTCTTGATTCGGTCAGGTCCACCTTCTCTCATACATCATTCCACCACATCCTTCCATCTCACCCTGGGTTCTCCCTCGAATCCATCTGCCCTCTACTGGCATCCCTTTCGTCCTTCTAAATTGCATCTTCTTTGGCTACAAGAGGTTATTGATTCCATCCTTGGCTATTTAATGCATATTTGAGCTCTGTTAGTTTCGCAACGCAGCTGTCAACCCATCGTACACTGCCTGCAACCCCTTAAGTTCGTTCAGGCTATTGCCTGTTGTGGTGATTTCGGCTGTGAAAATATATACGCGCACTGCCTGGGAATTTTTAATAGAAATTTTAATCCAAAATTGCTAAAAGTTGATATTTTGTAAAAATCTCGTGGAAATTATACACAGTTGAGTATTATCATTTATGTCTTAACAAGCGTTGCTCTTTTCTTCAACTGTGTTCTTACAACCACATTTATTATTTAACTCTTTTATTATCGTTGATAATTATATAGGCTGTGTGTACTGGGCTATTGACATGAGTTTCAGCTTTGTTCATGAAACATAAAAATAGAATCGTGATCAGATATGCTATGGTGATGTAGTTGAAATGAAGTCCAGCTTTGAGAGCGTTAATGCATTGTAATGTCCATCTGTCTGGCTGGCTGTAAATGTGGGGCACAATAACTCTTGAAAAGATGATCAATGTGAACCAGTTGTGAGTAGAAAGTTGTTGCTATTAGGGTAGAGTGTAATCTTGTTCTCCTGTTAATAACAGACAGATATGAATGCCCTCAACCTTCGTGTAACAAACCTTGAAACTCTATATGAGCTCGTTTCTCATATGCGTGCACCGACCCGAAATGCAGTCACATTCAGACACTTGTATTTTTCTATGAACGCACTGTTGGCGCATTACTTTTAACTGTGTTAACAACCTTGTGGTCCAGATTGGAGTGGCTGCCGTCCACGTATGTCTGTCAAGGAACACCACCGAAACAGAGGTACGGATTCCACTTGGTTTGTTGCAATGAGTCAGCCGTTGATAATACAGAGGAAACGCAAAACGTTTGACCGAAGCATTTGTAGTTGCCTGGTTCAGCAGTTCCACTGCTGGATTATTTTTATCAGCCTGAGGACGACCGCTTGTGTTGCGATCGAAACGTCGTGATATACAGGAAGTCCTCTACTTACGATGGAGATGCGTTACGACGACCCCATCGTAAGTCGAAAATATCGTAAGTCGAAGATGGCCTAGCCTACCCAGGAGTCTTAAAGAATGGTGATAATTTAGCAAAACAGAGCAATTTATAGTACTGTACTGTATAAACTATATACTGTATGTATTTATTAATTACAATACTGTATTGCACAGTAAAATGTAAAAAAAGAAAACTAAGGTAAATTCTTAGCCTATCTATATGAACTGCAATTTAATAGAAAGTTTTTTCAGGAAACAATCCTATCTGCTATAAAACCTTTTAACATGCATTGAACGTATCGTATCGTGGTAACCTTAACATGAAATCGCTAAAGCTATGTATTATACATGCATTGAACGTATCGTAACATATCATATTGTACTGTACTCGCCAAGATTCTGTCCGTCGTCTGCATACTTGAACGATGTTAGGTTGCTGATGGCAATTTTGTCGTATCGCTATCGCCATCGTAAGATCGAAATATCGTAAGTCAGACCATCGTAACTCGGGGACTACCTGTATTATTTTTTATTATTTTTCTACCTACATGACTTTACCGAAAGAACCAAAGAGTATGGATTCCTGCAGTCACAAAAGCTTCAAATGAAGATAGTTTGTAGTTGCGCGAGCGTTTCTCATGCTCGCACACTTCTAAATCTTGTGCGCAGTTGCTGGATAAAATTAGGGACCTCAACGAGAACACGCAAGTGCACGGGATAATTGTGCAGCTCCCGCTGGAATCGGACCATCCAATTAACGCTAACCGCGTCACCAACTTCATTGTCGCGGGCAAGGATGTGGACGGGTATGTATCCCGAGTTGCCGTACGCAGTTACACCTTTGTGCGATGCGCGTATAGACACCTCCGGGGCCTGTGAAATACGTAGATCGTTCCGGCGTGTGTTCCATACCATTCTGCAGGCTGACGTGCACCAACGCTGGTCTCTTGTCTCGCGGAAATCTGGACGACTGCATTCTCCCCTGTACGCCCAAGGGCTGCCTTGAGCTCATTCGCAGGACAGGTGGCGTTTGCATTCACCTACGCATGCATCACATTCTCCGCCCCCCCCCCCCACACACACACGTGCGATTCTAATCATCGTCACGATTTGGTACAGATGTCCAATATTTTTTTTGTCTCTGTTTATGACATCTCGTTTTTATTCAGAATCTGAATCTTTATTTAGACTGGAGGAATCCGATGAGCTATGAAGCTCCTTTTCACAGATGTCCAGTATAGGCAGGGTCAGCAAGTTACAGCAGCAGTTTAACACGTAGGCATCTACAGAACGTAAACAACCAGTGGCATCTACATCTACAGAAGATTATACAACTTTTAAAGCCATTCCTTGTGAGTGTACAATGCCGTACATCGTGTTTGGAATCGACAGGAGTAAAGTAGGACTTATGAACTAATCGACTTAAGAACATATCTTTGCAACCCAACTCGTTTGTAAGTAGAGGAATCCCTGTTCTTCAAGTTAACATGCATCCCGATCAAACGTACAGCAAAACCCTGGCTAGCCGACCACTGACTCTGAATATCGGTGGGAATTACACCAAGTCACCCAATGGAGATTTATTGACTCCAGAAAAAAAGGGACCACCTCGCTATAATCCCTGAAAAACTCACAAGAAAAGAGCCATGACCAACCCTAACCCATCCGAACCCTGGCCCTCAAAGCGAGAAAGGCAGGAATCAAAGACCCCTACGCACGTTTTGGGTAACCCAGCCCCCCCCCCCCACCAAAAAATCTGTAAACCCTGGGATGCCAGATGGGAAATGTAAAATAACCCTCCTCTCCCTCCCCCCCTCCATCTCTGTGGAGTGCTAACACAAACTTCTCTTAGGGGACCCCAAAGGGACAGAAGCGAATCCAGGGCACGTTGAGGGAGCGACCAGCAATTTTCTCCTCCCAAACCCCCCAAGGAATTTTGTTGCTCTGAAAAAATAATGCAATTCACTCTTCACCTCTGGGATGTGGTGAGACTGAAGAGCAATAGCCGAAGGAAGCCTAACAAATCCAAAGTACATAGACAAAAGCATAAAAAAACAACCATGGATAAGGTTGATTCAAGAGAGCATGACAATGTTTACAGTGGATATCCATGAGCATGAAACAAAACCTGCGTATTACGTGCGTCGTGGTCAAAGGCATAAAGGAAATGCCAAGACGTGGAGCTGCCGACGCTGAGAAACTCTGTTGCACATTACTGGATTAAAATACCGTTGATTGTTTGGCTGCTTGATAAAACATTTGAGGTTTTTTTTGTACAGTACATTTCACAATTAATGTCATTGCTAACAAGTGACAGTGTCTCTGCTTATGAAAGTGAAATTTGCGAGAAATCTGAAATGCCAGAAAAGTGGCGCAACTCACATAAAATAACCTTGACATGAGAATAGGTTTTCCCCTTTTTTATGGCAACAAACGGGTGTAAAGATATTAAAACACCAAACTGAGACCTTTTACATGGAATCATGTCTGCATTAACCACAATACTTGTGGTCAGAATGCAAGCAAAAAACATACCATTGTCGATAGAAAAGTCTCCACTTGTGGGTATTTTCACCTCTTCCACGTTGGCCAGACATCTTTGAAGAGGTGGGAGTACACACACTTAACCCCATCATATGTGTGACCTCTACCGATCAACTAAACCGTGGCATATATATATATATTTGTGTGGCCAGACTTCGGGGGTAGAGGGGATCTAAGAAATCCTCCCTGGAAAATGTACTGACCACCTGAAATGCAAGTCCAGTGTTCAAACAATTACAGCAGCATTTTATTTTGTATTTAAGCTATTGTGTCCAATTTTTCGATTTAAAGCTTTCGTGACTGCAGGGGTTCATCTTGGTTCTTTCTACTATTGTGTCCAGTTAACTTATTCCATAGATATCTCCTCGGTGTTATTTTAATATTTTGTTAAATTCTTATTAATACTGTTGTTTGTATGTTTGTATGTATGTATGTTAATCATATTTGACACCGTACATAGCCAACGGTGCTAATCGGAGGTGTGGCGGAAGGACAACAAACTAAACACAAGAAATTAGTCTTACGTGTCCTGGCAAAAACTGTTCCCTAGGTTTACGCTAGGTCTACTTTGCAATGAGTGGGTGTTTTAAACTGAAGGGCGTTGCTGATTTGTCTGTACCTCCATACATCTGCTGTGGCACTGCCCAGGGGTGAAAATCGCCGGCAAGAGAGCAGTCGTGTTGGGGCGAAGCAGTATTGTGGGAGCTCCGATGCACGACCTGCTGCTTTGGAACCACGCCACAGTCACGACTTGCCACTCCAAGACTGAGAACCTGGAGAAAGTGGTGCGGAGCGACGCACATTACCACCGCGATCGTCACCGTGGTGTTCACACTGTGTGTGTGTGTGTGGGGAGTGGTGGGGCAGTGGTTAGCATGCTGCGCTGCGAAGCCGGCGACCCGAGTTCGATTCCCCTCAGTCAATAACCGTGGCGAATATTTGAACCGGTCCCAGGCCTCCCCTAGGTTGACTCTGCTTCAAATGAGTACCTGGTGCGATGCGTAGACATGGCTACTTGGGGGGACAAAGTCGGCTGGGCATGGAGCTGCCCACCCACCTCCTTGTGTGCCATGCCGGCCTTCATAGGTGCCCGCTAACAGCACTTGCCCCAAGTCTGCTAAAGGCTATAGGGTGAAACCTTTGTGTTTGTTGTTTAGTAGTCCTGTAACAATTTTCTTCCCAGCCTCCCCCCTTTGCGATTTGAATAATAGTCACAATTCTGTGGAATGATTCGGTTATTCACGGTTGTGTGGGGGGGGGATGTCGCACGTCTAAGTGCCGTGCAGTGTTTAGGTGAAGCCACTGTAGTGTTTAGTAATGGAAATAATTTATTCTTACCTGCACGATTTGATGCATGTGCTGTGAGTGTAGGATGATTTTATTCATTGTAATCTAATATAATGATCATGAAGAGAGTGATTTGGTTTTAATAGTGCCCTTTATGCCGGGGGGGCGTAAAAGAGACTCGGCACTTGGCGTGCACTCTGGCATTAGTCTGGCAGTAGGGCGTGAGAATTTCCGCCTTGTGTGATCCTCAAACGAGCAATTTGCGGGTACATTTTCTAATTTTGGACCATAACGCCGGCATTCAATCGCCTACGCATTTCCAGCGACATCGGACAGATCATTCACGTCCGTTATAAAACGGACAAGCGTGTATTTACACTTGTGCAATGGTGTTTTGGCGATTACATCAAACATCTTGGGTGGAATTTTCTCTTGGTTTGTCATTTAAAGCTGTGTAAATAAAGAAGGGGGGCGGGGGGCGGAAATAACTTCGCTTTTTTGCAACTGACCACAGTTTTATCTTTTTTTAAATGTCATGTTATCCCATTTTAGTGGTAGTGTGTAGCAAAAAGAAGTCACGAAAGCTTCAAGTCTAAAAAGGAACGGGTCTGGTCACTCTTACAAATAAGACTACCCTGTTCACTTCAGTTCTCACCTGGTTATACAAATACACTTGAACATGGTATTGGCCAAACTTCCAAATTGCTGAGACGTAAAAAACCTACCAGTGTTTTCAGGGCTCTGTACAGTAAAACCTTGGATTGCGAGTAACTTGGTCTGCGAGTGTTTTGTAAGACGAGCAAATTTTTTAAATAAATATAATTGGATAAACGAGCGAGGTCTTGCAATACGCTTTGCCGAGCGTCACGTGATCACAGCTGATATACGAGTGCTTTGGATTACAAACACGTTTCTGGAACGAATTATGCTCGCAATCCAAGGTTTTACTGTATTGTAAAGTGCATTCTCAAACTAAGCCAGTCCAAGTTTTTTGCTCACTCTTTGTCTCTGACAAGAGTGTGGGCGTTCCGTGAACCGTTAGTCCACTCCGTATAAGAGTTTTTTTTGGGTTAGATCGCGGAAATATAAATGTGTCATTATACCCGCCACCACGTGACACAGCTAGTTCAGCACACCGGTGTGTTGGAGAGTAAACCCACGACATTTACAATTTAAGTATGATGTTTCGCCGGTAATTACAACCAGATGAGGCTGGTTGACGGATTTAATTACATATTTATGCCATCTGACCCTAATATTGGTCGCGAAAGTCGACGTATTAAACTGTTAGCCCACTTGACTTAAAGCTTTCGTGACTGCAGGAATTCATCTTCTTTGGGTCTTTCGGTAAAGTCACGTAGATAGGTTCAAATTAATAAAAATAAAATATACAATTATTAATTTAAACCTATCTACGTGACTTTATCGAAAGACCCCAAGAATGTTAGCCTACTATATGTATATTTGCAGGCAATAGTCAAAAATAGATATGTGGACTGGCAAACAGAAAAGAGTCACGCAGATATAGCATGCGTTGATTTTTCCCGAGAGACATAGAGGAATGTGTGGAGCGGGGAACAGATGTTAATTCGAGATATTGTCAAGTAAAATAAGAAGGCTTGGGCAGGATGCATCATGAGAAGCGGCGATGGCCGATGGACGAGACTGGGTAGCCGCCGGTTTTAAAAAGGCCCAAGTGTTTTGACGACAAAGTTAATTATAGTTTTTAGTCAATTAATCGTATCAACTCCGAATCTTCTGTGTGTCCATATTGATGCGAAGGTTTCTGAAGGAGACATTGTGGTGGTGGCTGTTGGCAAAGCCGAGATGGTTCGTGGCAGCTGGATCAAGAAGGGTGCCGTTGTGATTGACTGTGGAATTAACCACATACCAGGTAACTAGGATAATCACAGTTACAATCAACTCCTATGTTGAAATGTCGTAATCATTGGCAAGGCTCTCTCTCTACTACGAGAAGAGGGCCTCCCAATGCCTTTAAAAGGGCTCTTGATCCTGTGAAACTACAGCCTGTTCCGTTTCTTCATCTGAATAAATCTCATTGCTTCATCTCCACTATGGTCCTCTCTGGTACTTTCTACTTTGTTGCCATTCCCTTCACCAACCGTGTTCATCTGCAGTCAACCCTTACGATGCATCTTGCTGCAAGCTCAATTTTCTTAACAGTCAGTATGATACCTATGAATTAAGTTTGCTCATTTGGTCCATGCCATGTGCTGCTCTTTCTTTCTATCTTCGTGTATACTTTCGAGCATGTATTTTCTTTATGCTTTTTTGCACACTTTTCAGCTTTTGTTACATTTGTAAGTGTCGGTAACCATGTTTCTGATATAATCGTCACAGCGGGTGATTCTCGCCGATAGAAAACGTTATAATCACCACGAAATATGCCTTTCAGATAAAAGCAAAGCGTCCGGCCAGCGAATGGTGGGAGATGTGAAGTTTGAAGAAGCAAGGGAAATGGCTTCCTTCATCACGCCTGTGCCCGGTGGCGTAGGCCCAATGACCGTCGCAATGCTGATGGAGGTATTTATGCAGACGCATTACTACAGCACCCAAGCACTACTTCCCTTATTTTACCAGGTAAAGCCCACAGCTCTATAGTTATTTTTCAGAAGCGACCTGGCTACAAATGATAGCTCAAGAAAGTGGTTTATATGGACATTTATCGCAGCCAAATAACCACGGGGAGAACGGGCTAACTCCAAATATACAGCAGACGTCAGGGTCGAGATCAAACCCACGACCTCCTGTGTACCAGGCGAGGTAGTTAACATCTCGCCACTTAGTCAATCTATGCACGTTAAATTATGTTCGGACGTGGCCTGGTGGTCGCTAGTTTTAAAGGACCCCAAGTGTTTGACGACAGATAGTTTAACATGTTTAGTTGAATTATTCATCGAGTCTCTGAGCTGGCACCACTGAGATCCTGGATTCCATTCCAAGCAACTGCCAGCAATTAAATTGAATTCTCAAGTGCGTAGTGAGTTTATGGTCTCAGCCCAGTCACTAATGACTGAACAAGAAAACATTTTATACTGGTAGGAGCCTCCTGGTTACACCAGCCCACGGGATTATTGTGTCCGTCCGTCTGTCGTGCATCCAAAAATGGGCTGGGTGCAGATGGGAGGGTGGGGAGGGGCTGGGTGGGTGGGGAAGGTGGGGTGGGGCTGGGTGGGGAGGGGCTGGTCACCCCGTGGTGCCCTTATAAAACTCAACGTTTAACCTACTCATGCCGGCTTGTGCCCGCCCTCACAGTCGGCCATATTTGCGGAATACACCACGCCGCCGTTGACCCTGGCCATTGACCGAGCAACCCAACGTTCCTACCAGCTCCCTTCGCAGGAATGTGTTAAAAATGCTTTGCGATTGTGTTCTCGCTGTGTATGCGCTTTCACGTATTTCAGAACACTGTGGAATGCGCAAAGAAGTCGCTGGCGCAAGTTAAGACTGGAACGTGGGAACTGACCCATCTGAAGATTGAGCCAAAGCAGCCAGTCCCATGGTATGGCTTCAGTGCTTCGCCTTTGCCGTGTCACTCGTGATATTGGTTGTTAAAGCCTACGTGTGAAACGTGTCACTATTGTCAGTGTGAGGAATGTAACAATTCACCTCTACCATGATGTGATGAATTGTCGTGATTTGTAGTGATGATTCGATTCGATAGTGAATTATTTTATTTATCTTGCTTCTGCCGTCTCGTTTGTACAGCCCACGCATCGTCTGTATCGTATCTCATTTGACTCATTCCGTGTGAATGTATCCTGAGCAGCGTAATAAATAGATTCTGGCTGATGAATCATCATTACATTTAAAAAAAATTATATAGTGGAGATGAGGTGAATGAAACAGATGAGAAGAAGCAATGGGCAAATCTTTGATGATTCGTGAATTCGGTGAAAGCAAAATTGATGACTGTAAATGATGATGGATGGATTGAATGAATAGGGAATGAGTGAGAGCCATATAATGAGAATATGAAGAGGTAAAAGTAACGGTTGTGGTTATGAGGGGGAGATTAAGGGGTCGTGAGGTGAGCTTGGGAAAATAACTTAGTTTTGAGTGCAGAGTGGAAACTAGTGAGCGAAGGTGATTGTTTAATGTAGAGGGGAAGTTTGTTTCAGTGGGGGGCGAGAAGAGAAAGAGGGAAAGCGTGGATTGAGCGAAAGGAGAAACCAAGAGAGAGACAGCAAAGATTGTGAACGTAGAGGGCGAGAAGCCGACACTTATGAAGATACAAGAGTGGCAAGATATGAAGGGATTTGCCGACCAGAGTGAGGAAATAATAAAATAAATAAAATACATTTCTCACGACGTTTTGGCCACAACACAAGCCGCCGTCCTCAGGTAAAGAACAGAGCTGTTGGAAAAACAGGAAAAACAACATTGAGACGCTGTTTTTTCGACAGTTCTGTTTCTTCACCTGAGGACGGCTGCTTGTGTTGTGGCCAAAACGTCGTGAGAATTTTCTTTTATTCAGTTTTATTTTTACTATTTTATTATTTCCCTTTGACGTAACTTTACCGAAAGAACTAAGAATATGAATCCCTGCAGTCACGAAAACTTTAAATCGAAAAATTTCAGAGGTGAGGAATTTGAACAAGGAACGGTTGTAGATAGGGAGTCAGTGCAGTTGCGCGAGGGGGGTCGAGGTATGGAAATTGTAGGGATTGTTGAATATGAGGTGAGCAAAGTTGTTTTGGATTTGGTGAAGGGGGGCAAAAGAGTGAATTGACAGACCGAGCATAAGAGAATGACTTGTCTGCTCAAGATGCAGTCATTCTTTATAGTGTAACCTTTGGACACACACACACACTGCAGTTGTGTTCTTCTAATGGTTCTGGCCGACTCAAAGTCACACATGTCTTTAACCCTGACGATCACACCCCTTGGTTGTGCGTGATTTTTCCCTCAGCGACATCGAGATTTCCCGCTCGCAGAAGCCCAAGCCCATCGAGGTTTTGGGCCGAGAGGTCGGGCTGTTGCCCAGCGAGATCGAGGCGTACGGACACGGCAAGGGGAAGGTGTCGCTGTGCGTGCTGAATCGCTTGCGCAACGAGTCCAGCGGCAAATACGTCGTGGTCACTGGGTACGAGCGCAGCAGGGTGCAGACGGAACGATGCGGAATCGGAATCAGAATCTGTATTTACACTGGAGGAATCCCATGAGCTATTAAGATTTTTTTGATAGATGTCTAATAGGAGCAGATCAGAACGTTACAACAACAAACAGTACAAAAACATTATAGGAGTACAGAGTGTAGAGAAGGTAAACAAATCAGTAAAAAAAAAACAAATACACTTTTTTTTTCTGACCAGGCAAAGCCCACTGAGCTACTAGCTTCCCCTTCAGAAGTGACCTGCCCACGAACGACAGCTCAACAAAGTGGCCCAAAATAAGTCTGTTACCGCGGCCTTACAAATTGCACACGAATTGATGCAATGAATATCACGTCGCGGTCTGCTTTTTGCTTGCAAGTTTCAGATTTACTGAAATACACCAGTCTTTGGACGGGCAAAAGGCCAGTAATACATATTGACTTGCTCTGCTTGAAAGAATACAAAATAAAGTAGTTGGGTTGGCTGATTGCTCCTGAAGTCGCTGATTCACTAGCCACTCTCACCGGCTGTCATTCGCATCTTTGTCACTCTTTTATCACTACTATGGCAGTCGTTACTGTGATCTTCACCCCTTGACGTCTCAAATAGCAACACTACTTTATACTCCAGGTCCGTTCATATTGGATCGCCTTTACGAGAATTATAGTGCTCCCCTGGACAGAGCTAATGCATTCACTTAAGTTGGAAAGTGTTGAAAAAATGTATATTACGTTGTGCTCGGGAGTAGTGTGACAGCAGCAACTGGGAGCCTATTGTTGAAACGTGGTGCGATGTAATCCCCAGCATCACCCCGACGCCCCTGGGCGAAGGCAAGAGCACCACCACGATGGGGCTGGCGCAAGCGCTGTCCGGACAGCTGCACGTCAATACCTTCGCCTGCGTGCGCCAGCCTTCGCAGGGACCCACGTTTGGCATCAAAGGTGCGTGGGAGCACGTATTTGCTTGTTGTTGTGCGCGTGTAGCGGTTAGCGCGCTGCGCTACGAACCTGGTGACCAGTGTACTATTCCCGCTCATGGCCAACACCAGTGACAATTATCTGAACTGGTCCTGGGCTTTTCCTAGGTCGACTCGGCCTCGAATGAGTAGCCTGGTGCGGTGTGTAAACATCGCCACTGGGGAGATAAAGGCAGTCGGGCGTGGTGCTGGCCGCTCACCGTCTCGTACCGTGCCGGCCTTGATAGGTGATGACTAACAGCACTTGCCCCAAAAGTCTGAAGGCTATAGGAAGGATCTTTGTCCATATCTCCATGGGTGTGATTTCATAAACGTGTCTGTTGGTCTCTGACCATTGGTGTTGCTTTTCCAAACCAGGGGGTGCGGCAGGAGGAGGCTACTCCCAGGTCATCCCCATGGAAGAGGTCAGCTCGCACACTCCGCACGCCGCTTACGCCTCGAAGCCGCACCACGCACGGTGCCCTAAAGTTGTGTTTTGTTCAAAAATTTTAACCAGAAATTAAAAATACGGTTTCCCTTGACGAAAAAAAGTTGTCGAATTTCACATCAACAGAGCTCTGTGCCTTGACTAATTGTTTAGGATATCAAATTAATTCCACGAGTCTGTATGTAGACTCCTATGTAGGAAAAACGATTTCAATCGCCAAACAAAAAATAAGGGGTTAAAGGAAAGCTGAACTTCAAAAGTGTCGTGCTCTAATTATAAATGTTGTGGATTTACTCTCCAACACACCGGTATGCTGTACTAGTAACGAATTGGCACGTTTTTGTTTACGTGACAAATCTTGGGCTTGTTTGTGGTGGCGAGTTTAATGGCACATTTATATTTACGCGATCTAACCCAATAATCCTCTTGTGGACAATTTTGGTATTGAAAACCTGTTGTAAAACTTAACTACTTTTATTTTACCAGGTAAGACCCACGAGCTCTTTTTTCAGAAGTGACCTGGCCACAAATGAGAGCTTAACGAAGTGGTGTATCATCGTGTGGAATTGTATTGCAGCCAAATACTCTAAACGCACGTTTCTAAATGTGGAGGGAAAAACCGGAGGAAAAAAATCACACGACCACAGGGAGAACATGCAAACTACAAATATCCAAGCGTCAGGGTTGGGATCGAACCCACAACATTCTATATACCAGGCGAGGTAGTTAACATCTCTCCACCGTGGCGCCCCTTGAAGGACAAGGAGAAATGTTGGAGTACAATGATTGATTAGATATTCCAACGCTGCAAGATGATATGCATACTTTTTTTTGGCCATCTAGGTAAGGGTGTAGCGATGATTTCAAGTGAGGGGGGGTGAAGAGAATATTGGCCAGGATTTGAATGATTTTATTCACGTCGCCTGCCCGCCAGCTCACTCGCTGTCTCGTCCGCAGTTCAACCTGCACCTGACGGGCGACATCCACGCCATCACCGCGGCCAACAACCTGCTAGCCGCCGCCATCGACGCTCGCATCTTCCACGAAAGCACGCAGACGGACAAGGTGAGCACGCGCGTGGGGGAGGGCGAGGGGGGTCGGAGGGCGAGGGGGGTGGAGGGCGAGGGGGGTGGAGGGCGAGGGGGGTGGAGGGCGAGGGGGGTGGAGGGCGAGGGGGGTGGAGGACGAGGGGGGTGGAGGGCGAGGGGGGTGGAGGGCGAGGGGGTGGAGGGCGAGGGGGTGGAGGGCGGGGGGGTCGGAGGGCGGGGGGGTCGGAGGGCGGGGGGGGTCGGAGGGCGAGGGGCGTCGGAGGGCGAGGGGGGTGGGCGACCTATCAGCAGGCCTGGCTTTTTATACGTTCAGCGATCTTTTATACGCTGTAGTTAATGCTTCAACAAGTTAGGAAAAGGCATGCAAATGCATGTATGCGTGGGTTGTTATGGAGTGTAATGTAATGCTTTCCAAAGTGCGTGTGTCTTCAGGAGTATTTCATCCGCACAGATTGCTTCCTCAGTACAGAAGCCATCTGTGTTTTTAAGGAAGTAACAAAGTTATTTTTTGTATCACTTTTGTCACATTCGAGCTTTAAGTACCAGCAATCATTGGGTTTTAATGCAATGAGACGAGGACCTATGTAGCAGGGCTTGTGAGAAAGGGGCTTCCATTGGGTGTGTGTGGGTGGGTAAGAAACAATTCAAGGTATGGGCCTCCGAAATTGTCCTGTGATGTCCTCTTACCATCCTCTAACATTGGGTGATGTGACGCTTTATACTCTGAACCACGTCCATTCTCGAAGACAGTGGTTCTTAACCTAGGGTACGCACACCCACTAGGGGTGTGAGGTGCCCTTTCTGGGGGTGTGAGACATGGCCAGATTTTTTTAGAATGTTAATCACTGAAACACAAATTAAGCACAGGCACATAAGTACAACTACTTTGTTTTATCAAACCTATGCTTGTGTTGCAATCGAAACGTCGTGAGAATTTAATTGTTTTATTTTTATTATTTTATTATTTCCCTTCTACGTGACTTTACCGAAAGAACCAAGAATATGAATCCCTGCTGCAGTCACGAAAGCTTTAAATCGAAATTTAAACATTATTGTTTTAACGATTGAGAACCAAAGGGGTGCAAGGCTGCAGTAAATGTCAAGAATCGCTGCTCAAAGATGGCCTTGCTTCCATTCAGCTCTGTCCTTGATATCTTACTCGAACTTTGCATTGGATTATCCTCCCCAGTTGCATTACAATTGTTGTAATTGCTCGTGCGTGAAAGTGACGTCCGCGTCGTTCAAATTGTGTATGTACTTGAGCAGTTTAAGCAATCGGATGCAACAAGAGGTCCAAATGAATATGTAATAGTCTCGTGGTATACTACCAATATCGCGCTTGCAATATAATTGATAAAATGAAACACTTTTCCCAGTTCTCAACAAATGATTTAATATAATTTATACTGCCAACAGCATCCGCTATAGGTGCTTGCAGAATGTAGTGGTTGTGGAAGTACCTAAATGAATTGTTATTCCAGAGTAGGAACACAAGTAAAACATTTAAACACAGTACCTTAGCGGAAACAAGACATGGCATTTACCAAACACAGTAAATATGTCAAACATAGATTTATTTACCTTTATGCATGCTGCTAAATGGACGTTAATCAGATGCAGTAGCTACTCGTCGCCTTTTAAAGGTGGCTTTGATCTCCTCTGCCATTTCATCCCCACGTGTTTTCTTCAAAGGCCCTCTTTGCACGTCTGGTGCCTTTGCAAAAAGGGAGTCGAGCCTTCTCTCCAATTCAGCAAGCGCGACTGAAGGTAAGAAAGTGCATCGGTTATATTCCGTGTTTATTCCAACGTTATGTGGTACATTCCGACGTTACGTAGTGCGTGTGTAGCTTCTGTGAAATAACAAATAATGCATCTCTAGGGTTTTGCATGGAAAATGAGTGATGGGGGAAATGGAATGAAACACATTGTGTGAATGCTAGGAATGAACTAATTCACAGTGTGATGTAAATGTGCAAAAATTTTCGTTTATGTTGAGTGACATTCTGTCGAGATGGTGCTATATTTCCCACATTTGAAGTTGAGACATTCAGTAAAATTGGTACCGTGCATAAATAAACATGTATCCGTTGGTAAATTAAATGTATTGGTTAGTTTGTGTGTACTTGAATGTTTGGTCATGGTGAACACCAGTAACAAGTTCTGTCTGAACATGTCCTGGGCTTCCCATTGGTTTGACTGAGAGATTCCTCGCTCTAAGTGTGGTGTGTCCGCATCACCTAAGTGGTGCTGCATTCATGCCAGGATTAACAGCTGCTGTTTTTTAACAGCACTCTTTTTTTCCCCCCCCAACAGTCTCTATGGCCATGCAGAGGAACCTTTGTTTTGTTGTGTGTGTTTACAGAAACTGAAAATAGATAAATTGGATCCGAATACACTCACGGATGAGGAGATCAAACGATTTGCACGCCTTGACATCGATCCCAACTCGATAACGTGGAATAGAGGTAATACAAACTAAACGCAGATCCGCCGTCATCCAGCACGCACAGATCTTGACGATTACTGAACAAAATACAGCAGTAACAACGATCGGGCGAGATGGCATCACAAAGTGTACCCTGTATTATCCAGATTATGATAATTATTTATCCCCCACCTCCCCCCGTGAATTTGAATGCAAAAATTGGTGGTGCGTCTTATTATCCTGTACCTACGTGTGTGTGACCAGATTAGTGCCCAGATATTGACACTCGACACAGATTTTGTGTGTGTCTAGCTTTTGGGAGGGTCTTATAATCCGGATAATATGGTAATGCAGTAAAGGGTTGGCAACTTTTTTCAGTGCAGTTAGTGATGCTGCCTCAACATCTTATTTAAATGTATTTGTGATTGCCACTCCACATCTTCGTGTTATGATTTTGCACAATAATGTTTAATTATAGTTGTTTAATTGTAGTTTAACATCCCATGCTAATTTGGTGAACAATTATTGCAATGAATAATGGTTGAATGTTTTTCTTACATTTATTTTATACTAAAAATGTGAAATTATGAACATACTAAAAATACTGTACACATTTTGGTAACATCTCTATGAAGCTTAAATCGTAGATGCGTTTAACATAAAGCTACCACATTTCTCAGAGGCTCAACAAGGATACGTGGTGGATAATGAGTCGAGCGTGGAGCTGTATAAATGTGAAGCAGGACTACATTCTGACCTTGGAAAACGCTTTAGGACACGGCGATAGCCTTTCTGAAACCCGGGACTGTCCCAGCCAACCTAGGACATTTGATAGCTTTAGTTTAACATATTTCTTCTTGCTAAGTGGGTTTATAATCTCCGGATCGTAGTACAATCTTTACTATAAGTATGTTTTTTTTTTTAGTGATGGACACCAATGATCGCTTTCTGCGCAAGATCACAATTGGAAAGGCTCCGACAGAGAATGGGATGGTTCGGGAGGTACGTGCGTATGTACGAGCTTAAAGCAACGTTGTCTCTACCCGTGGCATGGATACTGTGCAGGAAAAATTGCGAACATGCGCCGGGCAGGTCAATGCCACGTTGCGGCGACAAACACTCGAATACAAAACATGAAACAAAATGCCTTGCTAACAGTTTGCCTACCACAGCTTCGTTTTCCTGGGCTGCTGGGTGTGGCTCCTTCAGCTAAACTAAAACTTTAAACTAATAAACTATTTTACCAGGTAAGGCCCACTGAGTTATATCGCTATTTTTCAGAAGCGACGTAGCCACAAATTATAGCTCAATGAAGTGGCTTATTGCGTGGAAATTTCTAGCAGCCACATACTCCAAAAGCATGTTTGTAATTGTCAAGGGGAAAATCGGTGGACCCGGAGAAAAATCCACCTGACCACGGGGAGAACATGCAAACTTCAAATATACAGACGGCAGGGTCGGGATTGAACTCACGACATCCTGCATACCAGGCGAGGGAGTTAACAGCTCGTGTCCTTTTGTGCGCATCTCCCGCTCCTGCCGCAGACCCAGTTCGACATTGCGGTGTCGAGTGAGATCATGGCGATCCTGGCCCTCGCCACCAGCCTGGGCGACATGCGCGAGCGTCTGGTCCGCATGGTGGTGGCGACGAGCCGCGGCGGGGAACCCGTCACCGCAGAGGACCTGGTACGTAGGGGAGCCGCAGTCTGATTTTAAAACGGATACGATGTCAAATTTCACGATACGACATGATGTACGTTTTCACAATACAATGTAAGTTTATATGAAATAAAATGTCGTGCTACAACATAATGTGCGTTTTCACAATACAATGTAAGTTTATGCGATGTTAAATTTCACGATATAACATGATGTACGTTTTCACGATGCTAATGTAAATTTATACGATATAAAGTTTTCACGACGCAAGATGATGTGCGTTTTCACGATACAATGTACAATCTATACAATATCAGTATTCATGGCAAGACGTGCTGCTAGCTGGCCATGTGCCGTGGCTGAGCCTGCCAGATATGTGGTGGCTTTAAATTTATGTTGAACTTGTTTTGCACCGTACGTAGCCAACCGTGCTAATCGGAGGTGTCTTGAACTTTGTGCCATGCATGCCTGTCTTTGTTGCAGGGTGTGAGCGGAGCCCTCACGGTGCTCATGAAGGAGGCCATCAAACCCAACCTCATGCAGACACTGGAGGTGAGGCCCCCACTTTGCCGGAATACGCCATTCACAGCACTCCTCTAATGGGACTGTTGGCATTGCCTCGCCCGTCACTTCTTGTTAAACGAAGATGCAGTACGAGAAACGAGCGTCGCTCGACTTCTTGACGCGTTGGCTACTTTGAGTCTCTTAATCGGGCCCGACACGAGTTTGAAGCTTTGTTGGTGAGAAAAAAACATGTTGACATCACGATCGGATGCTCTGTGCCCATTAAGGATCACTAGAGTGCCACAGTGGTGCTTTTGACCATGTCTCATTCGAGAAGCTTTAGACTTGTCACAAACAACAACGACAACAACAGCCGCCATTCACCCTAAAATGACGGTGATGTCGCCGCAGCACTTGCGCCAGGTTCTAAGGTGCAATTTAAAGGCCACGTGAAGTGTCAAAGGCTTGCTGCCAGGAGGTCACGGGATCAGACCCCCCCCCCCTTTCACAGGTGCTATGGGTTAACTGACCGCTATGACTGGGAGTTGTACGAGGCAGCTCGGGACACAGGCTAGGTGCGTATCCGCAAGAGCCGGTTTTTTGTGGGGGGTTGCGTTTCTTGTCCGACGACGCACGTGCGTCCGTGGCCTCCGCAGGGAAGCCCGGTGTTCGTTCACGCGGGCCCCTTTGCCAACATCGCCCACGGCAACTCCTCGGTGCTGGCCGACAAGATCGCCCTCAAGCTGGTGGGAGAGCAGGGCTTTGTCGGTACGCGCCCCAGTTTTTATCTCCCTCACGAGCTAGGCACCAGCTGGTTGCACAGCTCCCAGTAAAGTTACGTCATGTGTTTTTTTTTCTTTAAGGTTTTTTTTCTTTCAGGTTTTTTTCTTTAAGGTTTTTATAGACCAAGGTCATCAAAGCTCACCAAAGCTCACCGCAATTCCCGTAGGTCATAGGTCCCTTACTCCGTTGATGACATTATCTTAGTGGCTGTGACTAATTCACAGATTTTACAAATGTGTATGTCGCACGAGCACCCAGCTCACCATCATTTAAATTCTAGTCATTGTGTTGGCTTTGGAAAGCCATTCTTTGGCGTCTGGGGTCGTCCAGATGTTATAGTATTTGTACCTCCTGCAGAAGCACATGTGTTGTGTAGTAACTCCTGACACTCAGGAGGCTTGTAGAGGAAGACTGAGACGAGGATTCTTACATAGGGCCGCTTTTTGTTTACACACTTTTACACACTCTTACACACTCTTACACACTCTTACACACTCTGTTTATATTCTCTACACTCGACGCTTACACCCGTCATGGTGCACGTCAGAACTCTGTCCTCTACGCGGACATCCCTCAACTATCTCCGCCCCGGTACGGCTTCCCCTATGTCTATCACCTCATCTGCCCGGGCGGGGGCTCTCCCATCACCGCCCGGCGACGAGGTGAGACCTCTACATCTCTAGCCCTTCTTCGGCGGCAGCTGGGATGTCTTCCACGCAGGCTGTCGTTCCCCTCACTCTCTCACTCCCCTATGGCGACCACCTCACTCTCCCCACGGCGACCCCGCCCTCGTCCCAGGGTCCCCCTTAAGTACCCCACTGCCTCGATGACATGACGTCATCACATCACGTCATCCCACTCCTCTACAGATGACATGACGTCATCCCACTACTCCTCTACACATGTTTGGCAGAAATCGGTCATGTGAAATATGGGTTGCATTTCGCCGCAGTCACAATTAGGTGACTCCTAATATCCACTTATGGAGGCTCGCAGAGATGCACATTAATACTCATAGACTCACACGGAGGCCTATACTATACAAAGTAATCTGGTGTGTGTGTGTGTGTGATGGATAGCACTTCACTGGCATCGCAAATTGAACAGCTACACTTACGGAGATTTACGGAGACTCGCATAGACTCGGACCCAGAGATTTGCATATCCACAGACTCGCACAGAGCCCCAATACTGTACATTACAATGTGATATGACTATAAACTTCTTAGTTGCACATTGGAGGAAAGCAGCTACACCATTCCAAACGGCTATGAATGAATGTTGAACGGCGATCGGTGATGTGTACATCTCAGTGACGGAGGCTGGCTTTGGGTCCGACATCGGAATGGAGAAATTCTTCAACATCAAGTGCCGCCTGTCGGGCCTCTACCCCGATGCCGCGGTGCTGGTGGTCACCGTGCGGGCCCTCAAGATGCACGGCGGAGGCCCCATTGTGGTTGCTGGGCAGCCCCTGCCTGAGGAGTACACCAAGGAGGTGAGCGCGGGTGGGGGGGGGGGGCGTGGTGGGGGGAGGGAGGCCTTTGAAGAGTCGCAGGAGAGGCGGGCATTGTAAAGGTCAGCCAAGCCAAAGCGGCACACGTCACCTTGAGCATTTTTACAGGTGTTGATGGTGGAGTGAAGTGGTGGCGCTGTGCACCCAGTGGCCTAGGGCTTGAGTACAGAACGGCATATGCAGTTGTAGAATTGGTGAGTCCGGTTTAAGGGGACACTTGTTATAACTCCAATTCAAGAAGGGAGTAAAAACCATTTAGATTCCTTAAGAGATCTTTAGGGGTGGTCAGGACCAGTTCCCTGCCATGCCTAAACCTATGTGGCAAGTGATAACTGAACTGGTCGAACAACCCCCCCACCTCCCACCCGACCCCACCCACATGTCCCTTCACCAACCCCACTGACCAGCGTGGTGAAGTACGGTCAAACAACATCCATGACCATCGTGGCATGTGGGA
The DNA here is from genome assembly GCF_964198595.1 of Lampetra fluviatilis. Classification (NCBI taxonomy): domain Eukaryota; kingdom Metazoa; phylum Chordata; class Hyperoartia; order Petromyzontiformes; family Petromyzontidae; genus Lampetra; species Lampetra fluviatilis. Next base: position 1,564,467 of record NC_136326.1, on the reverse strand, counting down.
CTCCTTCATCGAGCACTGCATCGACAAAGGGCTGACATTTTTATTTGAACGGTGCTTTACATGGATGTGGCTTTTTCATATCAGAAGTTGCCCCGTAGCCTTCCCCGTTCTCCACCAGTGCAATGTAAACTTCATTTGCTTTTATCAGACTTGTGCATCTGCAACAAGATGTGCTTTGTAATCTGACTTGTATTGTAATTTTAAGTTTGATTCTTTCTTCCCCAACAGAATTTAGAGCTGGTTAAGAATGGATGTTGCAACCTTCACAAGCACATTGAGATTATCCGTCTGTTTGGTGTGCCCGTCGTCGTCGCTGTCAACATGTTCACGTAAGAGACGTCTCCTAACCTTTGCTAGAATGTACTTGTACAGGTGACGCTCATGAGCAAAAAAAAAAAAATCTTGAACATTACTTAAACCTAACTCCCCTTTTTTGTCTTTTTCAATCAGTGTCCGTTATTGGACTAAACGTTATTTGGATATTGTAGGATGGATAACAATTATAATATCTACTTGCAAAAAAACCGGATGCTGCTTGTGATCAGGATAAAGTTGTGCTTATTGTGTTGAATAACTAACTAGCTTTTGTGAATATGTTATATGTGTAGCTAAGCTATGCCTGAAGGATTCTATCCAAGCTTTTGTGAATATGTTATACGTGTAGCTAAGCTATGACTGAAGGATTCTATCCAAGCGCAGATTGTAAAAACACCTGATGCACAGCACATGATGCCAGTAGCAGCTTAAAAACATATTTCAATTAATTTTTATAAATTGAATACTTGCTCAACGTATTGACAGCAAAACTGGGAAATTTAATGCAAATACATTATAACATACATCTGTAAGAATCGTACATTCTTCATTGGCAGTAAGTGATCCGATTTGTAAAATGAAACTTCATATTGACAAACTAAACTATAATCCATAATAGAGGTTTTTGGGTTAGATCGCGTAAATATATAAATGTGTCGTTAAAACCCGCCACCACCCGACACAGCCAACTAGCAAGGGTTGTCACGTAAACAGAACATGCCAATTCGTCACTAGTACAGCACTAACCGGTGTGTTGGAGAGCCAAGCCACAACATTTACAAACTGAGTACGACGTTTCGCCAGTAATTACAACTAGCTTCACTAACTAAACTATTTATATTTTATCAGATCAGGCTCACTGAGCTGTATAGCCCTTTTTCAGAAGGAACCTGGCCACAAATTATAGCTCAACGAAGTGGCTTATCACGTGGAAATGTATAGTAGACAAATAGTCTAAACGCATGTTCATTCTAAATGTGCAGGGAAAAAACGGAGGACCTGGATAAAAATCTGCATGACCACGAGAATAGAGACATGCAAACTCCAAATATACAGCAGCAGGCATCAGGGTTGGAATCGAACCCACGACCTCCTGTATACCAGGCGAGGTAGTTAACATCTCGCCACGGTGGCCCCCCTTTGACAGCGATGGCAGTGATGACGCTCTAGCGGGCGCGGTCTTGGCGTGGTGTTGTCGTCGGAAACGTGCGATCGCAGCACTGACACGGACGCGGAGCTGGACGTGGTGCGGGAGTTAGCGCTGGTAGCCGGCGCCTCCGACGTGGTGCGCTGCACCCACTGGGCCGAGGGCGGCAAGGGAGGCAGGGCCCTCGCCGAGGCCGTGCGGCAGGCCGCCCAGGAGTCGTTGACCGCCCCCAGCTTCCTCTACGACGTGCAGGTGAGTCCCGCCCGCGCGCCGCGGTACCGGCACACGGACCGCCCCGTAAGCACCGCTCCCTCGCAACCCGGCGAGATGGAAAGTTACACAAATCTCGATTATGCGATCCGCCAACCCTCGTCTCCAGCAGAGCGCTGGAGACTTCCGTGAACTTGAGCAGAATCGGAATTGGCAGTTAATTTCCCGAGGTCGAGCCCATTGAGCGCGTGTTGGGGTCTGTCCTGGTGCAGCTGCCCGTGGAGGAGAAGATCCGCGTCATCGCACAGAAGGTGTACGGCGCAGACGACATCTGCCTCTCGGAGGAGGCGCGCAGAAAGATCGAGCTCTACACCAAGCAGGTAGGGCATGGCTGGCGTGCATGTGTACCCTGTGTACAGCTGGTGGTGCATGTGCACTGTGTGTACAGCTGGTGGGCTAGCATGTGCACCGTGTGTACAGCTGGTGGGCTAGCATGTGTACTGTGTGGACAGCTGGTGTGCTAGCGTGTGTACCGTGTGTACAGCTGGTGGTGCGTGTGCACCGTGTGTACAGCTGGTGCTGCAATGTTCACTGTGTGTACAGCTGGTGGGCTAGCGTGTGCATGTGTTACTGTGTACAGTGAGACAGGCAATTCATATCTAGCTGCACTGCCGATTTTCCTGCTTGTTCAAGTCCAGGTTTATTTTCCTTCGGCTGTCTGTGATCTTGCGACGTCACACATCACCCGCAGTGTGACGTTATCTCGTTGCGCGTCTCGAAGCCTAACGATATTATTTCTCGTTAAATAGTTCCGATGGCAAACGGCCGTTGGTAACCATCACAGAGCCCATGCATATGGATGATTTTTCTTCCCTGTTTTTAGTATGTTCGCATCTTCTTGTCTGTGTGTGCGGTAGCATAGCGGTAGTGGAGCAGTTAGTTCCCTGCACTACGAACCCAGCAACCAGCGTTCGATTCCCGCTCGCAGAGAACACCGGTGACGATTATCTGAACCGGTCCTGGGCATCCCTTTGGTCCACTCAGCCTCAAATGAGTACCTGGCGCGGTGTGTGAACATCACCACCCGGGGAGACAAAGGCCGCCTGGCGTGGTGTTGGCCACGCACCCCCTCGTGCGCCGTGCCGACCTTCGCAGGCGCGACTCTAACGGCACTTGCCCCTACAAGTCTGTTAAGGCTACACGGGCGATCTTCGTCTTTGTGTTTCCCCAGGGCTTTGCCGAGCTGCCCATCTGCATGGCCAAGACGCACCTGTCGCTGTCTCATCAGCCCGAGCTGAAGGGCGTCCCCAAGGGGTTCGTGCTGCCCATTCGCGACGTGCGTGCCAGCGTGGGGGCCGGCTTCCTCTACCCGCTCGTCGGCACGGTGAGCGCACAAAGACAAAGATCCCCCCCCCCCCCACCCCGTATAGCCTGAACAGAATTTTGGGGCAATTGCTGGTTAGCCGAGCACCTTTTGAAGGCAACTACACATGAGCGCACGCCTCGATCAATCACATCAAGGGCTATTGCCCTTTATGAAAACATAAGAATAGGTTTTACCCTTTCTGGCAATAAAACAGGAGGTGTTAAGATGTTCAAACGCCATATAGAAACCTTTTGGCAAGGAATCAAGTCTGCATCAACACAAGTACTTGTGGTGAACATGCAAACACACATGTTCTGATAATATATGCATTGTCTTTGAAACTGATTGGCCTACACCAGAAACGGTCTTCAGCCTTCTTTAGGGCCTAGTCAGACCAGAGAACGCCAAAATGCGAACAGAGTGATGTGTTAGGTTGAAAATATTCCACTCTGGTACTTTATTCGTGCAGCTTAAGGTGTTTGTGGTGATGCGTGAATATCGTTTGTGGGCCATATCGATGTGGTAGGCCTCGTGTTGGCCATTAGCCGTTATGAAATGAAGTCGCAGGCCTTACCCGGCCCACTGGCCATCGGTTCGTCAATTCTGCTTTGGCCTGTATGCTCGCGAATAATTCGCAGAATTAGTGAATATAGATTGTCATGTGCATCATGTTAAGTGTATCATGAGCTCGTAATTCATGAGCTTAAACATTTGCAATTCGTTACATTTTCAGTGTTAACATGATTTCAAAATCAAGTTTGCTTTTTAAGGGGGGGAATTAAATTTGGTTAATTTCGTTAAAAAACATTCCAAAGTGGATAGGATGATTACATATGGGTACGTCTTTTAAATGTACTTGCAATAAATGCATTTAGAACACAGTTTCATGAATGGCACGGGGATATGAGCTCTGTGTGTGGACAAATCCCATCCAATCACAGACTGATCTAATCAGTGCCTCACTGAAAACAACACGTAATATACAACATCACTTTATATTAAAGTGTACTCTACAATTGGCTGATGGGCCCGTTAAAAAAAGACATTTCTGTTTTGAAAGAAGGCAAGCTGCTCACCTCAACTGAATATATCGGGGGGGGGGGTATTTTTATTACGCTAACATTCTTGTTGTATGTTTGTACGCTGACCTTTCACACTGTATGTAGCCAACCGTGTTAATCGGCGGTGTTCCTGTAAACCCAGCGGCGGGCGGCAATGTTCTTGGACGTAGCTCGTTTTTCTCTTCTTCAGATGATGACCATGCCAGGGCTACCCACAAGGCCGTGCTTCTATGACATCGACATCGACGTGGCCACGGGGAAAATCGACGGACTCTTCTAAGGTTACCGTCACGAACTGCTGCTCTTGTTACCACACCTCCCCCTGCCAACTTTGTTTTTCTGTTAAACAAACACGCGTGCTGGGTGCCAAGCACATGTCTTCCTGATTGGGTGGGCTACACGAGTTGTAACAGATGCCTGCTGCTGCGCATGGTAAAAGATCGAGAGCAGAATTTATTGTTTAATTTTTTACGTTCAACACAGAACCCCAACACAGAACTGCACTTGGTTTACAAGTAGCTGCAAACGCATGCAATTTCGTGTTTTTTTGCAGCCGTTCTGATGAGATGTTAACTCCTTCGCCTGGTATACAGGAGGTCGTGGGTTGGATTGTGACCCTGACGATGCCTGCATGTTTTCCCCATGGTCGTGTGGATTTTTCTCCAGCTCCTCCGTCTTTTCCCTCCACATTTAGAAACATGCCTCTCCAGTATTTGGCTGCTATAAGTTTCCTCATGATAAGCTACTTTGTTGAGCTATCATTTATGGCCAGGTCGCTTCTGAAAAAGAGCTATATAGCTCAGTGGGTCTTACCTGGTAAAATAAAAATTGTTTATTGATAATAAAGGATTTTTGGGTTTGATCGCATACGTATCAACGTTCTAGATTTGAAGTTTTCGTGACTGCAAGGATCCATACTCTTTGGTTCTTTTGGTAAAGTCACGTAGGTGAAATTTTTTTTGTAATAAAATGAAAATAACTAAATTAAATCACGACGTTTCGGAGGCAACACAAGCTTCTGTCATCAGGTGGAACGGCCACAGCAAAATTACTACTCCACCTGATGTGACGGAAGCTTGTGTTGCCTCCGAAACGTCGTGATTTAATTAAGTTATTTTCATTTTATTCTTTTTTTTCATCTACGTGACAGCCAACCAGTAAGGTTTGTCGCATAAACTAAACGTTCCAATTAGTTACTACTTTAGCCAACCGGGTGTGGTGGAGAGTAAATCCACAAGCTTTACAATTTGAGTGACGTTTCGCTGGTAATTACATGCAGCATCATCGGGCGATTTTTCCAGAATAGTTTATACTTGCGTGATCTAACCACGAAAAAACCTTTATTATGAATAATATCGGTCGCAAAAGCCTGCGTGTCAAAAATAATTTGGTTTATATGAAGCGTACTCTTTGGTTTTTTCGGTAAAGTCACGAAGGTAGAAATTAAATAAATCACACGACGTTTCAATCGCAACACAAGCGACCGTCATCAGGTGGAACCGATACAGCAGGACAACTGCTGATGATGGTTGCTTGTGTTGCGATTGAAACGTCGTGACAATTGTATAGTTGTCCTGCTGTATCGGTTCCTCCTGATGATGGTCGCTTGTATTGCGATCGAAACGTCGTGATTTATTTGATTTCTACCCACGTGACTTTACCGAAAGAACCAAAGAGTTTGGATTCCTGCAGTCACGAAAGCTTCAAATCAAGATTATATGAAGCGTGTAATGAATGTCGGTGTTTAACTCGGACGTTTTCCCCCCCTCCCCTCTCTCCCCAGGTTCCTCTGTGCGCTGCGTGAACGTGCAGTGCTGGTGCCATGGTCCCACTTGCTTACAAAAACACACACGACCCCAATAAATGTTCCTCTTCGAGGTGGCAGAGTGGAGTAGGATGGCGATGAACCGGTGTGTTTGTTCTTGGTTCGAGGAATATAATTTGTGAGGTCAAAAAAAACGGTAGGATGAGAAAATCTCATTAAAATAAAAAAAGTGGGGAAATGTTTAAAAATTGTCCCTTTTAAAATGATTGCCGAAATTTGCTTAACTTATGTGTCGGGTGCCATCGTTTGTCAAGGCTTTGCTTGCTACAATTTAAAATCGGCATGTCCTCAGTGAATTTTTACAGCTGTCTTGTTTTCAAACGGCAGATTTATGGGAACACGTTAAACAAGACGCAATGCCTCTATAGATGTGACGTGGAACTTTAAGCACATCTGTTGTGATTCAGTAACGGTATAAAATAGCACTCTACACAGATACTTGAATACATTCACAACATGCACGGTGGCGACCTGCGTTGTAATTGAGGTACATTTATGATATGTGGGGTTAGGATAAAAAGGACCCCTGTCATCACTTTGTGTTGATTGTTATTCAACTTTGTTGCCTCGCAACCTCGTGCTAGCCACTTCAATAAATTACCTGTCTTGGTGTTGTCACCTCGTCATCACCTGTGTAACAAACACGATAAACAACTATTTTATTGACCAGGTAAAAAGCCCACTGAGCCTATGAGCTCTTGGTCAGAGGCGACCTGGCCAACACGTGATGCTAGCGCTTTGAAGTGGCTTCTATCATAATGTGTGGGAAGTTAAAGTTGCAGCCAAATAATCTCAATGCATGTCTTTAAAATGTGGAGGGAAACGCCGGGGGAGAAGCGGAGAACAATCCACGCGACCGCCACGGGGGAGAGAGAGAACAAGCAGACCAGAGGTCGCAAACGGGTTTTGATTCCTTACCCGTACCCGGCCGCACCAGGGTCGCAAATGGGTACCCATACCCGTACCCGGCCGGGTACGGGTACCCGTTCCCTACCAGTACCCTAACCGAAATGAGTGACAAACGGCTACTCACCAGTGACTCACGGCCTACCCGTACCCGGCCGCACCAGGGTCGCAAACGGCTATCGGGTAGGGTACGGGTATCGGGTACCCGGTTGCGACCTCTGACGCAGACTCCCAACTATACGACCAGGCGTCGTCAGGGTCCGGGATCGAACCCACGACCCTTCTGCATACTAGGCGAGGGAGACCACATCTCCTCGCCTAGTACCTTACTATTATCCCCTGTTCACAATGGGAAACGCAAAAGCATATGCAGGCGGCAAAGTTGTTTGTGGTGGGAGGTCGTGCGGGATTTGCGAGTTTTGCTGTTAACGCTTAAATGAGCCTTGCGCTGGTTTCTTTAAAGAGCCACAATACTGCCAGCTCCAATAAAAAGTTGAAATCGAAATGAAGTCTCGCGCCCCTTGTGAGATGTCGCGCACAGGCGTATCTGCTTGCTTTCAATTTGCCGCTTGTTTAACAGGGACGGCACATGTCGCTGTTTGCAAGCGCGCGCACGGCCACCTTGTCAGGCCACGGCTGATTGGGTGGCCCAAGATTTCGCAACTCTGAAGGGCTCCGGAGGAAAGAAGATTCAACAGTGACATCTGCCGCGCACTGCCTCTTGTACTCTGGTTTACTCTCCAAACGTTTTTTTATGGTGCCGTCAAAACGTCCCAATGCACGATCACTCTTTCAAACAAATCTGGAGACCCGGTCAGATTTTTTTTTTCAATCGATAAAGAAATCAATATTGTGTTTGATCAGCTTTCACTGGAACACATTACAATTTGGATGTATGTAGCAAAAGTGACGTTTCTCGGTGAACCCTTGCCTGGTTTTAAATGAAGGGACATCTGTGTGAAGTAGTATGCGCGTGGATGCATCGTTAATGTAACAATCCACACGCAATCCCATTGTCACGATCCGTGGCTGTATTCTGATTTAAGAACGTATCTCGCTCGTATTGTTTTGCGCAATTAGCCTAAATGATAGATTAGTACAGAATATGTGGATACATTGTCAACCACACCGAGTCTTCGTCCCTGGGGGTTAATTACATACTCGTTATTTTTCCAGAAGGATGCTGGGGCTGGCTTGGATTCGGGATTTTTGGTGTAAGGCACTACCACGAGGGTACACCTTCATATTATGTTCGTGAAAGCTCAACGTCTTAGTAGGTTGCACTGAGATCTGCGTTGCGATTTTCTGCTATGAAGGTCCATTGCCCAAAACGTCGCCTATCGTGGTGCCGTGGCGGCGAGATGTTATCGCCCTGGTCGTGTGGATTTTTATCCGGGTCATCCGGTATTTCCATTTACAAACGCGCGTTTAGATTATGCGACTGCTATAATTTCCACATGATAAGCCACTTCGTTGAGCTATCATTTGTGGCCAGGTCGCCTCTGAAAAAGAGCTACACACTGCTCGGTGGGCTTTACCTGGTAAAATAAAGTAGTTGAGTTTAAGGTTTCCGCTTTGAGGCGATTCATTTCGGCCGGGCCACAATCCATTCTATGAAGAGGTTGTTTGCACACCTGGTCACAGTACTATGGGAATATAGGGTACAGGATACAATAATATAGGATTGTTATGGATAGGCATAGCTGGAACTATAGTGGCAGTGCCTTATGCCGATAAATCCCACACCTCTCAAGCCAGAGCAGCAGCAACACGTCCGTGTCATGTCAACAAGATGTCTTGTAGAATTTCGATTTAAAGCTTTCGTGACTGCAGGGATTCATCTTCTTGGTTCTTTCGGTAAAGTCACGTAGAAGGGAAATAATAAAATAATAAAAATTAAACTACAATTCTCACGACGTTTAGTCCACAACACAAGCAGCCGTCCTCAGGTGAAGAAACAGCTGTAGGAAAGACAGCGCTCCAATGAACACTGCCAAGCTTGGCAGCGTATTTAAGCTGGGTGGGAGGACGGCTGCTTGTGTTGTGGCCGAAACGTGAGAATTTTATTTTATTATGTTTTATTATTTCGCTTCTACGTAACTTTACCGAAAGAACCATAATGAAAATAAAATTATTTTATTATGTTTTATTTTATTATTTCCCTTCTACGTGACTTTACCGAAAGAACCAAGAAGAACGTCTTGTAGGACGAGGTGTCTGTAACACTGGTCGTTAGTCACCCTGTATTGACGTGTGTGTGTGTGTGCGGTGCTGACCACCCACCACCTCGTGTGCAGTGCCGGCCTTCTTAGGTGCTCGTTAACAGCACTTGCCCTAACAGTCTGTTGATGCTCTATGGGGGGGGGGGGGGCTTTATATTTGTGTTAAAGGATTGCGCTTTGCCATACAGCTCCGCTCGTCATGGAGACGCTCGCTAACCGTTGTGCCTCAATTTCATAGACACCAAAGACAAAGATTCCCCGTACAGCCTGAACAGACTGTTGGGGCAAGTGCTGGTTAGTGGCCAGCACCACGGCCGGTCTCCCCAGTGGCGATGTTTACACAGCGCACCGGGTACTCATTTGAGGCTGAGTCGACCTAGGGGAAGGCCCATGATCAGGGGGTCAGATAATCGTCACCGGTGTTGGACGTGAGCGGGAATCCAACTCGGCGTTGCCAGGTTCGTAGCACAGTTCCTTTCCCACCACCACCACCCCCAATCGGGGCTGTGGTTTGCCCCGCGTCGGCCGCTTCACAACACGAGACGAGAGACGCGCCACTGCCAAGAGGGAGAGAGAGAGAGCGAGACGATGTCCCGCCACCGGGCGTCCTCCTCTTGTCCGCCCGCAGTATTCTCCGTTTGCTTCCGACGACTCCGCGGCGTTGCGCAGACGTCGCTGTCGCCCCTTCGTCGTCGTTACCACTGGCAGCGTGGGGACGCTGATGCAGCAACAGCAGCAGCAACAGCAGCAGCAGCAGCTGCTGCTGTTTGCCGTGCAGCGAAGGTGCCGGATTGATCTCGCGGAGGTTGGAGTCGCTCGCTCGCTCTCTCATCCTCTCCCTCCCTCCCCCCGTCCCTTTGCTGCGAACAGCCCCAACCAAGCAAGCCCCCCCCCCCTGCCCCTCCTGGCTGGGTCTGGTCCGGCGTGCGATCCGCTTTGTTCATTGCCGCCGTCCGTGTACGATGTAGCCAGCCCCTGCGCGATTGTGATGATGGTGGTGGTGGTGTCGTAGCGTCCACGAAACATCCGCTGAGAGGCGTGCGTGCATTGTGTGGGTGTGCGAGACAGAGACAGAGAGAGGAGGAGAGAGATAGGAAGGGAAAACCGACGGCTGCTGCTGCTGCTGTACAACACGGCCAGGTCTCGTGGTAGCTGCTGGTGGCGGCTGGTTGACAGACGAGACCACGAGCACCGAGATTCTCTCTCCCCGTTGAATGTGGTAGCCTGCTATAATAACAACAATAATACAGCTTGGGGGACAGTCGGGGGGCCGGATAGCGACCGCCAGGCATCGTCCAGGTTGCTGGCAGCCGAGGCCAACGTCGTCTTGTCGTCAGCGGCATCGGCTGTCAGGCCAAGTGGCGGCGGACGATTTGTGACGGGGGGGGAGGGGGGGGAGCTTTTGGCTGCCGGCGATTTTGCGGCCAACACCGAGGGATTGTGACGATCAGCGGACGCCGAGAGCGGCGGCGGTGGTGGTGGTGGTGTTCGTGGTGGTGGTGGGGACGCTGGCTGACGGCCAGAGACGGCGGGGAGGAAGATCGTGGCAGTGGGCAGGTTGGGACCGGGCAGATTGATGGTGGCCGCGTCGGCCAGCGGTTTATAAAGCCCCGTGGCAGCGTTCGGGCTGGCGAGTCCGCGGGGTCTGTTGGTCGCTTGCTTTGATAGCCCAGGCGACCGCCTGCGACAGCCGCTGTCACGCGCATTTACCTGCCGAGTGTAAGCCGGGGGGGGCTTGTAAACAAGTCGGCAGCGTTGTTAAACAATTTTTTTTCGAAATTCCAAAGACCGGCGGCCGCGTGGACAATCCGACGATAGCCGGGTGGCAAGTGGCCAGCCTCCGTTGAGCGCGTACCATGGGGACGGGCGAGCGTGACTAGCCGGTGACAGACGGACAGCCCCCCCCCCTGCGTTATCCCTGGCAGCGAGCAGCAGCAGCGAAGTGGCTACCAGCCGCTAGACATCGTCAGTCGGCATCATCACCGTGGGCACAAACCGAACGGGAAGAGCGGCGCGGCTCGAGCCGACGACGCATCCACAAACCGAGGAGCGAGACCGCTTGGTGTGGGCAGAAGCCGTGTTGAAGCTACTGAGCAAGGCAAGGCAGCTTCCACGTTACACCCCCCTCCACCCCCCTCCACCGCTCTCCTGCTTCTCTCGCAGAAGGTAAACGGGGCGCGCGTCTCTCTCGGCTGTTGTTGCTTCTGTTGTTGTTGATGTCCCCCCGGGCGCACAAGGCCGACCTGCGATGGGACACGAGAGATGCTGCTGTGGATGATGCTGTGCATTCATCTTCTTGGTTCTTTCGGTAAAGTCACGTAGAAGGAAAATAATAAAAATAAAATAATTCTCACGACGTTTCGGCCACAACGCAAGCAGCCGTCTTCAGGTGGAGAACAGGGCTGTCGAGAAGGCAGAAAGCTTTAAATCGAAATTTGATGCTGTGGATGATGATGCTGATGATGTGTGGTGGTGGTGGTGAGAGCTCGTGAAATACGATGTGTGTGTGTGCGTGTACACTCACACTTGTTGACGTGCGATCATTTAACAACAACAACAAAACACGCAACGGGCTGCGATACGAGCACTGTGTGTGTGTGTGTGTCGCCTCGAATTAAAATATATAACGGCCGACGATTCGGGCAATGACCCTCCATAGCAAAACATTGCTATTGTATGTGCTACGAAGATGGGTATTACCCAAAACGTCGCCTGTTATATGTTTTATGCATAGATCACTAATAATATTGGTCGCGAACGCCTACGTGTTAAACTATTATTTTTACGTTAAGGCCACTGTTAAGGGTTTATTTTTTTAACACATTGATGAATGTGCTCTGAATTCGGTCCATTGCCCGAAACGTCGCCTGTCACATATGCACACATTTCCTTTCAAGGCCACGATTCTGTTATTCACGAACTCGTTCTTGTCGTCGTCTGTGCTTGTGTGCTTGTGTGCCACTGCCAACGCACCATCATCATCATCACCACCGACATCATTTGTGTATTATATTTATATCCTCGTCCGCCTTCGCGTTCACGCCCATGAGAGTAAGGCGCTGCTGCTGCTCCTGCTGCTGCTGCTGCTGCTCCTGCTGCTGCTGCTGCTGCTCCTGCTGCTGCTGCTGCTGCTCCTGCTGCTGCTGCTGCTCCTGCTGCTGCTCCTGCTACTGCTGCTACTGCTGCTGCTGCTCCTGCTACTGCTGCTACTGCTGCTGCTCCTGCTGCTACTGCTGCTGCTGCTGCTCCTGCTGCTGCTGCTACTGCTGCTGCTCCTGCTCCTGCTGCTCCTACTCCTGCTGCTGCTGCTGCTATTGCTGCTACTACTGCTGCTGCTGCTGCTCCTGCTGCTGCTCCTGCTACTGCTGCTACTGCTGCTGCTGCTCCTGCTGCTGCTCCTGCTGCTGCTCCTGCTGCTGCTGCTGCTCCTGCTCCTGCTACTGCTGCTACTGCTGCTGCTACTGCTGCTCCTGCTCCTGCTGCTGCTGCTGCTCCTGCTGCTGCTCCTGCTGCTGCTCCTGCTGCTCCTGCTGCTACTGCTGCTGCTGCTGCTGCTGCTGCTGCTCCTGCTCCTGCTGCTGCTGCTGCTGCTCCTGCTGCTGCTCCTGCTGCTCCTGCTGCTACTGCTGCTACTGCTGCTGCTGCTGCTCCTGCTGCTGCTCCTGCTGCTGCTCCTGCTGCTGCTCCTGCTGCTCCTGCTGCTGCTACTGCTGCTGCTGCTGCTCCTGCTGCTGCTCTTGCTGCTCCTGCTGCTACTGCTGCTACTGCTGCTGCTGCTACTGCTGCTGCTCCTGATCCTGCTGCTGCTGCTGCTGCTCCTGCTGCTGCTGCTGCTACTGCTGCTGCTCCTGCTGCTGCTGCTGCTCCTGCTGCTGCTCCTGCTACTGCTGCTGCTGCTGCTCCTGCTGCTGCTCCTGCTGCTGCTCCTGCTGCTGCTCCTGCTGCTGCTGCTGCTCTTGCTGCTGCTCCTGCTGCTGCTCCTGCTGCTGCTTCTCCTGCTGCTGCTGCTGCTGCTGCTCCTGCTGCTGCTGCTCTTGCTGCTGCTCCTGCTGCTGCTGCTGCTGCTGCTCCTAGCTGCTGCTGCTGCTGCTCCTGCTGCTGTCCCGCTGGCGGGGATCGTCTCCACACCACCGACAGGTCGCGACATCGCCACGTGCTCTTTAAATCGACACGTGCGTTCAAACCACCCCGGCAGTCGCACAACCTCCACCGCTCGATGGAATGAGGCTCGTGTTTTTGGGGCCTTGCTCGACCACCGCTTCACCACGTGGGCTGCGTCTGCGGTGCGGGCTGACAAAAAGGCATACTCGGCGGGTGGGGGGGGGGACATAGACGTTGTGAAACGCGGTGCAGTACAACTTGTGTTGTGACGACACAGCCGAGCAACGGGGCCGACGACGGCCCTCTTTGTGCGCATCTCAAATGTTTAAAGGCGCCGTGGTGTCCACGTGGGATGGGTCCTGCAACATCTCGAGAGAGAGAGGGAGAGGGGGGTGTAGGGGGGCTAGCGATGGCAGAGGTCGCAACCGGGTACCCGATACCCGTACCCTACCCGATACCCGGCTACCCGTACCCGGCCGGGTACGGGTATCCGTTTGCGACCCTGGTGCGGCCGGGTACGGGTAGACCGTGAGTCACTGGTGAGTCACCGTTTGTCACTCATTTCCCAACGTCTTGTCTCTTCTCACAATTCAAGTTCCTAGAATCAACCCACCCGCGCCTGCAACATGGCTTCATCCCAGAGGTCGCAATCAGGTACCCGATACCCGTACCCTACCCGATACCCGTACCCTACCCGATACCCGGCCGGGTACGGGTAGGGTACGGGTACGGGTACCCGTTTGCGACCCTGGTGCGGCCGGGTACGGGTAAGGAATCAAAACCCGTTTGCGACCTCTGAGCGATGGTGAGCGATGGGGGTGGGGGGGTGAGCGGTGGTGAGCGATGGGGGGTGAGCGGTGAGCTCCGTGGGGTGAGCGTGGTGCGGGTTACCCAACCGAGCTCCGCTGACCTTCGCCCGTTGCGCCACGGGGGGGTTTTTGATGTCCGCCGTCACTCGCGCCGGGGGATAGGTCACCGCTCGGGGGCACAAAGTGGCCGGATTTGCTCTGATCTCACCCCCCCCCCATACACTCCACACAACACCTCCCGACCCTCCACAGCCTATGATCGGGCACCTGTGGAGGCAGCGGCGAGGGTTGGTGGAGCACCGGGCAGATTTCGAGGAACTCCCTTCATCTCCCGTGGGCGCCGAGGAGATTCCCGTGAAACCCCCCCGACTCGCCAGGAGATTTCACAGCAAAAAAAATTAACCCGTTAAAACAAAGTTTTCCACTATAAATCCTTTATATGCGTGGCGGCTAGAGTCCTCTCGTCCTCTGGCTTGAGATGGCTGCCACCTATGGGTCAGATGATTGCCTGCCACCATTAAGCAATTGGTAATTAAATATAATTTATTTTTTCCTAAAAAGTGTAAAATTTTGGAATTTTTTTTTCACGAAAATTAATTGTCACGCACAACGAGTCTGTGTGGAAAATGTCAGCTCGATTGGATCACGTGAAGTGGGTTAAAAAACGACCGAAAGATTTGCACGGTCGTACGCGCGCAAGCAAGCAAGCAAGTGAACTTAATATAAAGGATTTAAAAATGTGGACCCCACCTGTTCCCCCATGTCTGGGATTAGAGTACATAGGTGCGGTAGTGTAGCGGTTAGCGCGCTGCGCTATGAACCTGGCGACCCGGGTTCGATTCCCGCTCACGGCCAACACCAGTGACGATTATCTGAACCGGTCCCGGGCCTCCCCTAGGTCGACTCAGCCTCAAATGAGTACCCGGTGCTGTGTGTAAACATCGCCACTGGGGAGACAAAGGCGGTCGGGCGTGGTGCTGGCCACCCACCCCCTCGTGTGCCGTTCTGGCCTTCATAGGTGCTCGCTAACAGCACTTGCCCCTACAGTCTGTTAAGGCTATACGGGGGATCTTTGTCTTTGTGTTGAACTTCTTTCGCACCGTACGTAGCCAACCGTGCTCATCGGAGGTGCGGGTGGAAGTACGTCAAACTCCACGCAAAACGATGTTCTCAAGAAATTGGTTTTACATCGAGATGAGGATTTAAAAGTGCGTCGCTCTCAGTGACTTCCTCATATCGGTAGGCAGAGCGTTCCAGACGGCCGCAGAAGCGCATCTTGAAAGCGCCGCGCGATGCACCGTACGTAGCCAACCGTGCTAATCGGAGGTTCGGGGGGAAATTACAGCAATCTAGACACAAAAAAACAGTTCTAAACAAATGAGTTTGTCAATCTGGATGAAGACGACGATTTCAGCTCTCCGTTATTGCCTAGAGCGTTACAGACGGCCGGAGAAGCGCATCTGAAAGCGATGACGCGGTGACCACCGCCTTCTTTGCTGGACGGCCGAGCCAGAAGCCCCTGCTGCTGCTGTTGCTGCTGCTGCTGTTGTTGCTGCTGTTGCTGTTGCTGCTGCTGCTGTTGCTGCTGTTGCTGCTGCTGCTGTTGCTGCTGCTTCTGCGAGGATGAGCGGAGTTGGCTTGATGATGTTTGCTGTGTGGCCACAAGATGCTATGCCTGAATGAGGATGCATACCGTGTCAACCCGTACGGTTTCACCCCGTGTTCTTGTGCAGGGAAATTGAGTTTTCAGGTCCATACGGCGTACAGCCGTTTCAATGCGGGTAACACAAATATGTAATTTGTGTCTATTTGTTTGTGTTTCTCCCTTGTGATGGGACTCTGTAGGATGAACGTTGAGATTCATAAGGGACCACGGGGTGACCAATAAGGTGTGAATTGGTCTGTCGTAAGGTAGTAGTTTAATGTATAGTGTATTTATAGTGTAGTGTATCGTAGTGCATAGTGTAGTGTATAGTAGTTGTAGTGTATAGTAGTATAATGTATAGTGTAGTGTATAATAGTGTAGTGTATAGTAGTGTAGTGTATAGTAGTGTAGTGTATAGTAGTGTAGTGTATAGTACTGTAGTGTATAGTGTAGTGTATAGTGTAGTTTATAGTAGTGTAGTGTATAGTAGTATAGTTTATAGTAGTGCAGTGTATAGTAGTATTGTAGTGTATAGTAGTGTAGTAGAGTATAGTAGTGTAGTTTATAGTAGTGTAGTGTATAGTAGTGTATAGTGTAGTTTATAGTAGGGTAATTTATAGTAGTATAGTGTATAGTGTAGTGTAGCGTAGTGTTTAGTAGTGTAGTGTTTAGTAGTGTAGTGTATAGTAGTGTAGTGTATAGTAGTGTATAGTGTAGTTTATAGTAGGGTAATTTATAGTAGTATAGTGTATAGTGTAGCGTAGTGTTTAGTAGTGTAGTGTATAGTAGTGTGCCTGCAAACCCGTTATCAGTGCCCGACCTTATTACAGACCAACTCAGTCCCTATTGGTCACCCCGTGCCCCTCATAAATCTAAATGCACATCTTGCAAAGTCCCATCACAAGGGAGCAAAACAAATAGACTTTCTTTCTTTTACTCGGATTGAAACGGTTGTACGCCGCCGTGAGGATCTGAAAACTCAATTTCCTTGGACAAGAATACGGAATAAACCGTGTGGGTTTACAGCGATGAGTGCGTGTGTGTGATATATATTAAAATATAAAATAAATAGCTTAACGGTAATGTTAATTGCCTTTTACGGGGTTAGGGATGTAATTTTGGTAAAATAGTCGTCTTTATTAGGGATGTAATGTTAGTAAGTTAGTGGGAGTCTACATTAGGGATGTAATGTTACTAAGTTAGTGGGAGTCTACATTAGGGATGTAATGTTACTAAGTTAGTGGGTGTCTTCATTAGGGATGTAATGTTACTAAGTTAGTGGGAGTCTTCATTAGAGATGTAATGTTAGTAAGTTAGTGGGAGTCTTTATTAGAGATGTAATGTTAGTAAGTTAGTGGGAGTCTTCATTAGGGATGTAATGTTAGTAAGTTAGTGGGAGTCTTCATTAGAGATGTAATGTTACTAAGTTAGTGGGAGTCTTCATTAGGGATGTAATGTTAGTAAGTTAGTGGGTGTCTTTATTAGGGATGTAATGTTACTAAGTTAGTGGGAGTCTTCATTAGAGATGTAATGTTAGTAAGTTAGTGGGTGTCTTCATTAGGGATGTAATGTTAGTAAGTTAGTGGGTGTCTTCATTAGGGATGTAATGTCAGTAAGTTAGTGGGTGTCTTCATTAGGGATGTAATGTTAGTAAGTTAGTGGGTGTCTTTATTAGGGATGTAATGTTAGTAAGTTAGTGGGTGTCTTCATTAGGGATGTAATGTTACTAAGTTAGTGGGTGTCTTCATTAGGGATGTAATGTTACTAAGTTAGTGGGTGTCTTCATTAGGGATGTAATGTTACTAAGTTAGTGGGAGTCTTCATTAGGGATGTAATGTTAGTAAGTTAGTGGGTGTCTTCATTAGGGATGTAATGTTACTAAGTTAGTGGGTGTCTTCATTAGGGATGTAATGTTACTAAGTTAGTGGGAGTCTTCATTAGGGATGTAATGTTAGTAAGTTAGTGGGAGTCTTCATTAGGGATGTAATGTTAGTAAGTTAGTGGGAGTCTTCATTAGGGATGTAATGTTAGTAAGTTAGTAAGATTCTTTATTAGCTCGTGTGGACGCAGCTAAATGTGTAGCCGCCGCACTGTGCCCGATCTCTGTAATCCGTCTGTAAGTGCACCATCGGTACCTCAACTAGATCCGCGAGGTTTTGCGGTTCACTTACGGCCATCGCTTTGTCGCGTGGTAAAGCGCTCCCCTCTAACGTACTCGTTCGTCTGTCTTTCCCACCGCCCCCCTTTCGCGCGTGATGAGACTGCGCTGGAATCTCGTCTCTCTCGGAAGGCCGAGAGAGACACGGGAGGGGAACGCGAGTCTCGTGGTCCCGGAGTTTGCGGTCTGGTCGAATTTTTGCGGTGCGGTCGAATCCCCGCGGTCACATGAGCGTGTTCGCGTGCGTGAGAGCGCGCGCTGCGCTACTAACCCGGCTACCCGATTCCCGCTCACGGCTGACACCGGTGAAGATTATGTTAACCGGTTCGGGCTCACATGAGTACCTGGTGCGATACGTAAACATCGTCACTCGGGAGACAAAGGTGGCCGGGCGAGATGTTTGCCACCCACGCCCCTTGTGTGTCTTGTCGGCCTTCGTTTGCTAACAGCACTTGTCCCAATAATCTGTTGAGGCTATATGGAGGATCTTTGTCTTTGCTGCACTATGAACCCGGCAAACCGAATTCGATTCTCACTCACAGCCACCAACACCGGTGACAAGCATCTGAACCGGTCCTGGGGCCGGTCTCCCCTTTGGTCGACTCAACCTCAAATGAGTACCTGGTGCGGTGTGTAAAAACACATCAGCACGAGAGAGACAAAGACGGCCGGGCATGGTGCCGGCAACGCCACCCCTCGTGTGCCGTGCCGGCCTTCGAAGGTGCTACTCGCGAACAGCACTTGCCCCAGCAGTCCGTTGAAGGCTATACGGGGGGTCTTTGTCTTTGTGTGCGGGTCTTCTTGCGGGATGTGTGCGGGATCTGTCTGCAAATGCCACGTGACATCCACGTGCACCCAGAGACAACACCAACCCTAAGCAATCCTCCTCGTGTATCTCGTTCAGACTGTTGGGGCAATTGCTGCTAGCGGGCAGCTATGAAGGCCGCAATGGTACACGAGGGGGTGGGTGGCCAGCACCACGCCCGACCGCCTTTGTCTCTCCCGAGTGACGATGTGTACACGCCGTACCAGGCACTCATTTGAGGCTGAGTCAACCTAGGGGAGGCCCAGGACAACCGTCACTGGTGTGGGCCCCGAGGGGGAATCGAACTCGGGTGGCCGGGTTGGTAGCGCACGTAGTGCGCTAACCGCTGCGCCACCGCTCCCCCGACGGAATCCGCACGCACACGCGCACACACACGCACGCACACACACGCAGCCCTTGCCTTGACTATCTGCGTGGCTGTATGGGGGGGGGGGGGGGGGCATCTTTGTTTTTTGTTTCCGTGCGCGTACTCGGCGTCACGCGCCAGTTGCACGGCCATCTTTTTTTTTGTACAAAACAAACTCTCGCTCGATCACGGGAGCCCTCCATAAAGGACGCTGCCCCCCCCCCCCACGCCACCCTTGTCTCTCCACTGCCGTGTGTGTACCCTCAGGGCGGCTCTGCTTTGGGTGGCCGGCGATAAAGAGGCGCCGGCGGCAACGGCATCTCCGGCGTCGATGCGAATGTCGTCCCCGTGTCGAGTTTGTCTTCGTCTCGGCGACCGGCGCGGCCGCCGCCGCCACGTGCCCTGACGTGCCCCCCCCCCACTCCTTCTTCCTCCCCCCCGTGCGGCCGTAGTGAATGGAGCTGTCTCTGGACAGGAGGAGGAGGTCGCCCTCGGCCGCCTCCTCCTCCTCCGTGGCCGCCGTGGCCTCGTCGGCGGCGACCGGCCCCGCCGCTTTGTCTCCCGTGGCGGCGCCGCCACCGCCCCCGCCGCCGTCGTGCTCAAAGCAGGCGTCGCGCGAGTCCGGCGTGTGCGTCTCGTCGTCGCCGATGACCTCTTCCTCCTCCTCGTCGTCGTCGTCGTCGTCCTCCTCGTCGGCGGCGTCGTCCCCGGCGGCCACGTCGCAGGCCATCCTGAAGCAGGCGTCCCTCGTGTACAGCCTCGAGAAATCCGGGCGCGCGTCCGTGAGCCGCCAGTCCTCGTCCGTGCCGCAGCAGCAGCCGCCGCCGCAGCCAGCGAGGAGAGGCTCGTCGCGGCGGGGGGCGGACGGTGCGGGAGACGCGGCGGCCGGAGCAGCGGACGTGAGCGGCGACGTGAGCGGCGATGTGAGCGGCGGCGGCGGTGAGAACGACGACGGCGAGAGGGGCGCTGCGCGGTTCTCGTGCAGCTGCCTGCGGCTTGCGGCGGCGGCGGCTTCGGCGGCTTCGGCGGCGACGGCGCGGAGGAGGAGGAGGAGGAGGACGTCGAAGAGGTGCAGCCTCGGACCGGGCGAGGACGACAAGACGGAGCTGACGAAAGCCGGCTCGGCCGACGTGGCGGACCCGCGCCGCCGAAGCCACCGCCGCCACCTCCTCCTCCGGCTGTGGCCCGGCTGCGCGCGGAGGGGGCGGCCGAGGCGGCGGAAGGAGCCGGAGTCGTCGCTCGACGTGGGGACGGCAACGGCGGCGTCGCCGGCGGCGGCGGCAGCGGGCGCCGGCGAGGAGCCGACGAGGAGCGGCGCGCCGGGGCGGCGGCGGCGGCAAAACACGACGGAAGCCGGAACGCAGACGGAGGAGGAGGAGGCGCCGGGGTCGCGACCGGCGCGACGCGACGACGCCCTGTCGCTGTGGAACTCGTTCTGCCGCACCCTGAGCCAGCGCAGCACGGGACGGCGCTCGTCCCGCGCCGCGGAGCCCGGCGGCGACGGCTGCACGGCCAAGCTGCTGACGAACGCCGAGGGCGGCGGGCACGGGGGGGAGGGGGAGGCGGCGGGGAGCGGCGGCGGAGCGGCGCCGGCCGCGACGGCTCCGGCGCCGCCGCCGCACTCGGCCTGGAAGCCGTTCCGCCGCTCGGACCGGCGGCGGAGCCACCGGCGCGGGCCGGAGAGCGCGGCGCAGGACGCGGGGGTCCCGGCGGAGCCGGCGGCAGCGGTGGGGGGGGGCGGGCGGCGAGCGGGAGGACGAGGCGGGCGAGGTGGCCATCTGCATCATCAAGCTGCGCTCGCCCGCCAAGGACGCCGCCGTCTGCCTCCGCGTCAAGACGCACGGCAAAGCCAAAGCGGCGGCGCAACTCGGCGGGGAGCTCGTCCGTGCCGGGGCGGCCGTGACGACGGCGACGCCGGCGCCGGAGCCGACCGTGGCGGCGGCGGTGAAGGAAGAGTCGGTTGAGAAGGACGACGACGACGACGACGTTCCCGAACGGGAGGCGGACAGAGCGAAAGAGCCGCACTGCTCGGCCGGAGAGCAGATCAGCATCGTGATCTGCGACTACGACAGCAACGGGCGGCAGGAGCCCGCGGGGGACGCGAGCGGAGGTCCCGGCGACGGGGAGCGTCCGGGGGACACGGCGGAGGAGGAGGAGGCGGCAGCGCCGGCGCGGAGCGAGCGGTCGGAGGCGAGCGCCGGTGTCGGTCGCGAGACGCACGCCGGCGGGGCCTGCTCAGCGCCAGGGGGGAGTGAACGCCCAGACGCGGAACCAGTTACAGCAGATGGACGCCTAGGCAGGGAACCGGCAGGGGAACACCTCGACACAGAACCGGCAGGTGAACACTTGGATAGGGAACCGGAACCAGCAGTTGAACACCTCAACAGGGAACCAGCAGGTGAACGCTTAGATACAGAACCAGAACCAGCAGGTGAACACCTAGACGACAGCGAACCAGCAGTTGAACATCAAGTCACGGAACCAGCAGGTGAACACTTAGACTGGGAACCGGAATCGGCATGTGAACACGTAGATACGGAACCAGCAGAAGAACAGCTCGAGAGTGAACCAGCAAGTGAACGCCAAGACATGGAAAAAGCAGGTGAACAAGTAGACAGGGAACTGAAGCCTGCAGCTGAACATCTAGACTTGAAACCAGCACATGAACACTTAGACACGGAACCAGAACCAGCAGGTGAACACTTAGACACGGAACCAGAACCAGCAGGTGATCACTTAGACAGGGAACCAGAACCAGCAGGTGAACACTTAGACAGGGAACCAGAACCAGCTGGTGAACACTTAGACAGGGAACCAGAACCAGCAGGTGAACACTTAGACAGGGAACCAGAACCAGCTGGTGAACACTTAGACAGGGAACCAGAACCAGCAGGTGAACACGTAGACAGGGAACCAGAACCAGCTGGTGAACACTTAGACACTGAACCAGAACCAGCTGGTGAACACTTAGACAGGGAACCAGAACCAGCTGGTGAACACTTAGACACGGAACCAGAACCAGCTGGTGATCACGTAGACACGGAACCAGCTGGTGAACACTTAGACACTGAACCAGAACCAGCAGGTGAACACTTAGACACTGAACCAGAACCAGCAGGTGAACACTTAGACAGGGAACCAGAACCAGCTGGTGATCACGTAGACACGGAACCAGCTGGTGAACACTTAGACACTGAACCAGAACCAGCTGGTGAACACTTAGACACGGAACCAGAACCAGCTGGTGATCACGTAGACACGGAACCAGCTGGTGAACACTTAGACACTGAACCAGAACCAGCAGGTGAACACTTAGACAGGGAACCAGAACCAGCAGGTGAACACTTAGACACTGAACCAGAACCAGCTGGTGAACACTTAGACACTGAACCAGAACCAGCAGGTGAACACTTAGACAGGGAACCAGAACCAGCTGGTGATCACGTAGACACGGAACCAGCTGGTGAACACTTAGACACTGAACCAGAACCAGCAGGTGAACACTTAGACAGGGAACCAGAACCAGCAGGTGAACACTTAGACACTGAACCAGAACCAGCTGGTGAACACTTAGACACTGAACCAGAACCAGCAGGTGAACACTTAGACAGGGAACCAGAACCAGCAGGTGAACACTTAGACAGGGAACCAGAACCAGCAGGTGAACACTTAGACACTGAACCAGAACCAGCAGGTGAACACTTAGACAGGGAACCAGAACCAGCAGGTGAACACTTAGACACTGAACCAGAACCAGCTGGTGAACACTTAGACACTGAACCAGAACCAGCAGGTGAACACTTAGACAGGGAACCAGAACCAGCAGGTGAACACTTAGACACTGAACCAGAACCAGCAGGTGAACACTTAGACACGGAACCAGAACCAGCTGGTGAACACTTAGACACTGAACCAGAACCAGCTGGTGAACACTTAGACACGGAACCAGAACCAGCAGGTGAACACTTAGACAGGGAACCAGAACCAGCTGGTGAACACTTAGACAGGGAACCAGAACCAGCTGGTGAACACTTAGACACGGAACCAGAACCAGCTGGTGAACACTTAGACACAGAACCAGCAGGTGAACACTTAGACACAGAACCAGAACCAGCAGGTGAACACTTAGACACTGAACCAGCAGATGAACACTTAGACAGGGAACCAGAACCAGCAGGTGAACACTTAGACAGGGAACCAGAACCAGCTGGTGAACACTTAGACACTGAACCAGAACCAGCAGATGAACACTTAGACAGGGAACCAGAACCAGCAGGTGACCACGTAGACACTGAACCAGAACCAGCTGGTGAACACTTAGACACTGAACCAGAACCAGCCATTGAACACTTAGACAGAAAACCACCACCAGCAGACAAGGAATTAGCAGGTGAACGCTTAGATACAGAACCAGAACCAGCAGGTGAACACGTCAACAGGGAACCAACAGGTGAACACTTAGATACAGAACCTGAACCAGCACATGAACACTTAGACAGGGAACAAGCAGGTGAACACTTAGACACTGAACCAGAACCAGCAAGTGAACACTTAGACAGGGAACCAGAACAAGCAGGTGAACACTTAGACAGGGAACCAGCAGGTGAACGCTTAGACAGCGAACCGGAGTCGGTGTCGGCAGGAGCGCCGCCGTTGTCTGGCGGTAGCGTTGGAGGCCGGCTCCCCGGATGCGCTGCGCCGGCGGCGTCGCCCCCGGCGACAATGGCGCCCGGAGCAGACGGCGCCCGTGCCGGGCCTCGCCCCGCCGCGCCGCAGATCGGCGGCGGCGGCGGCGGCCCGGACGCTTCGCTGGCAAACGGCAAGGCCGAAGGCGGCGCGGGGTCGGCGGCCGCGCCGGGAGCGGAGGATGTCGCCGCTCCCGGCCGGGTGCGGTTCGTCCGCGAGGGCCGGGACGGGGGCGGCCGGCCGGCGAGCCGCGGCTTCTCGTCGGAGTTTGACGGCTGCGTCTGGGAGGAGCTGTACCTCATCGAGGAAGAGGAGGCCGAAGCCAAGGGCCCTCGGGGTGACGGGAGGGCCCGGGCGGAAGAGGAGAGGGGGAGAGACGAGGAGGAGGCGGGACGGGGAAGCGACCGGGACGAGGAGGAGCGGAAGAACGTCGCGGGGTCGGCGAGCGCGAAGGCGGCG
This sequence comes from Lampetra fluviatilis, assembly GCF_964198595.1. NCBI lineage: Eukaryota > Metazoa > Chordata > Hyperoartia > Petromyzontiformes > Petromyzontidae > Lampetra > Lampetra fluviatilis. Next base: position 1,540,385 of record NC_136326.1, on the reverse strand, counting down.
GGCGTGAAGGCGACGGCCGGGCGCGAGAACGGGATCCGAGTGACCGGGGAGCGTCCGGAAGATCGTCGCTCGGCCTCGGAGCGGAGGAGGCGGGGGGACGTGGGGGAGGATGGCCGGATCCGGACGGACGGGGGCGACGAGACGGAGGGCGACGATAACGGCCTCGCGTCCGCGACCACCCTCGCGAGAGAGATCGTCGCGGCGGTCCTGACTTCGGCTCTCGCCGAGATCTACGGCACGGGACGCGGCCGCGGCGGCAGCGGCGGTGGCGACGGCGCGGGGGCGACGTCTTCCTCCTCGCCGGGGTCGAGCGCGGAGGCGAGCCCGGCGGAGGCGCCGTCGTGCGAGGCGGCCTTCGGCGCGGGAGGCAACGCGACGGTGAGCGAGTGGCTCGCCGGCGTGACGACTTCCAGCGCCGCCGCCTCCTCGGCAGCTTGGCGCACGGCGCTGTCCCACGACGACGGCGACGACGACGACGACGACGGCGGCGGAACGGGCAGCAGCTCGAGCGACGGCGGCGGCGGGAGGGACGGCGCGCGACGGCCGCCGCGGGGGCCGCCGGGGCGGCGGCGACGCGGCGGGAGGGGACCGCTCGCGCCCGAGGAGGCCGAGGTGCTCAACAAGGCGGCGGCGTCCATCGTGGCCGACGTCATCGAGATGGCCAGCAGGGCCGTGATGGCCGAGGATGCCGCCCGTCGGCTGGAGGTGCGCGAGGTCTCGCGGCGGCGCTGACGGCCGCGGTTCGTTTGGGGGGTCGCCTCGGAGCCGGGGGGCCGCTGAGTTTCCGCCGGTTTGGATCCGGGTTCTCACGTGCGGCGAGGTCACGGTCTCGGCCTGGTCACCCGTGGACTTGCGTAGACTCCCGTAAGAGACTCATAGACTGACGTAGAGATTCATAGACTCGGGTAGAGACCCATAGACTCGGGTAGAGACCCATAGACTCAGATAGAGACCCATAGACTCAGATAGAGACCCATATACTCAGAGACCTATAGACTCGGGTAGAGACCCATAGACTCAGATAGAGACCCATAGACTCAGATAGAGACCCATATACTCAGAGACCCATAGACTCGGGTAGAGACCCATAGACTCAGAGACCCATAGACTCGGGTAGAGACCCAATGACTCGGGGAGAGACCCATAGACTCGGGTAGAGACCCATAGACTCAGCTAGAGACCCATAGACTCAGAGACCCATAGACTCTGGTAGAGACCCATAGACTCAGATAGAGACCCATAGACTCAGATAGAGACCCATATACTCAGAGACCCATAGACTCGGGTAGAGACCCATAGACTCAGAGACCCATAGACTCGGGTAGAGACCCATAGACTCAGCTAGATACCCATAGACTCAGCTAGAGACCCATAGACTCAGAGACCCATAGACTCAGATAGAGACCCATAGACTCAGAGACCCATAGACTCGGGTAGAGACTCATAGACTCAGTTAGAGACCCATAGACTCGGGTAGAGACCCATAGACTTCTGAAATAGAAGCTAATAGCTCATTGGGCTTGACCTGGCAAGATACACATTGTTTGGTTTTATTTTTAAGTGATTTGTTTACATTTCCTCTTCTTTGATACTCCTGTCGTGTTTGTGTTATTGTGTTTGTTGTTGTTGTTGTTGTGTGATTGTGTTTGTGTGTTTGTTGTTGTTGTGTCTGTGTGATTGTGTTTGTTGTTGTGTTTGTTGTTGTGTTTGTGTGTTTGTTGTTGTTGTGTTTGTGTGATTGTGTTTGTTGTTGTGTTGTTGTGTTTGTTGTTGTAACGTTCTCACCCCATGACCATACGGGACATCTGTGGGATAAAAAGAGCTTCATAGCTCATCGGATTTCTCCTGCAGTCTACACATCCTGACCCTGATGCTGTTTGTGTTGCAGGAGTTTGGAGACGCTGATGGCCCAGCGGAGCAGAATTCCGGACACGTGCACACGTAGACGCGACGAGGTTGCACGAGGAGGCGGATGATGAGGAGGTGGTGGTGGTGGAGGATGATGATGATGTGGATGAGGATGATGATTATGATGATGAGTAGGTGAATGAGGAGGAGATGGGTGGATGAGGATGATGATTATGATGATGATGAGTAGGTGAATGAGGAGATGGGTGGATGATGATAATGTGGATAATGATGATGAGTAGGTGAATGAGGAGGAGATGGGTGGATGATGATGATGATGAGTAGGTGAATGAGGAGTGGGCGGATGATGAGGAGGAGGAAGAGGGTGATGATGATGATGCTGAGGAGTAGGAGATGGTGGATAAGGAGCAGGATGATGAGAATTATAGTGGCAAACATGATGAGGAGAATTATGTGATGGAGGGGAGGAGGTGGTTGAGGTGGATAATGAGGGAGATGAGTCGGTGGATGTGGAGAATGATGAGGGCGGGAGATGAGGAGATGACGATTTGGAGAATGGGAAGTATGAAGAGGGGGCGACGAGGTGGTAGACAGGGCAACCGTTCTGGCTGCGAGCAGCCTTCGTGCGACCGCTCTCCACTAGGGCACCCACAGAATCTATGAACTATATTTTAATCTAGAGCGGCCAAAGACTCTAAACGCGTGATGTTGAGTCTAAATGTGGAGGGGAAAAAACCGGAGGACCCGGAGAAAAATCCAAGTGACCACGGGGAGAGAGAGAGACACGCAAACTCCAAATATACAGCAGCAGGCGTCAGGGTCAGGATCGAACCCACGACCTCCTGTACACCAGGCGAGGCAGTTAACATCTCACCACCATGGAGCCCCATCAACCGCGACAGCCCCAGGCCCCGCCCTTTGGGGGGGCCCTACGCTTTGGGGGGGCCCCGCGCTTCGATGTCACGGTGTCTCGGTGTAAGAGTTTCATTCATGGGCCGTTCGTTGTTGCAGAGATGTAGCGATTTCCAATGGGGTCCATCTTTTTGAAACACCCTGTACTTCGGGTTTAGTTTGAAGGCGTCGGTCGGGGCGGCGGGGGGGTGGGGGTGGGGGGCGGGGAGTGGGGGGTGAGTCCACGCGTTGTGACTTGTCCTGGCCCCCCCCTCCTCCTCTCCCCCCCCCCCCCATGGAGGGCCTTGCCGCTCACCACGTGCCCCCCACAACACTTTGACGAGTCGCCACGACCCGGGGCCACGACCCGGGGCCACGACCCGGGGCCACGACCCGGGGCCACGACCCGGGGCCACGACCCGGGGCCACGACCCGGTGCTACGGTGGCCGCTCCGAGCATCGATTCACTCCGCCTCATCGCAGGGGCCACGTCAACCGGTTGCACCAACATTGGACGAGCGTCGAGCCAAAGCTGGACCGACGTTGGACCGACATTGGGACATCGTTGAGCTGTCGGTGAGCTGTCGATGAGCCAACGTTTGATCGAATGTTGAGCCAACGTTGACCCAATGTTGAGCTAACGTTGGACGAACGTTGAACCAACGATGACCCGATGTTGAGCCAACCTTGGACAAACGTTGAGCCAATGTTGACCCGATGTTGAGCCAACCTTGGACAAACGTTGAGCCAGCGGACAGACTTTGTCGCTGCTGGCACGTTCACCGTTCAGCCCGTGGCCGTGCGTCGCAGGTTGAGCAGATTTCGTTCGAAATTGTTGAAGAGAGGGAAAATAAAGCCCCTTCAAAAAAACATTGTTAGAGACAATCTTATCGACTGTTCTTCTACTGATGATTACCGTGTCGGATGTGGGGGGGGGGGGGTTAGGGAGACAGTGCCAAGAATGGTGAAGTATGATCCGCGTTGTGGTTTTCGGTCGAGGCTGAACCGTAGCGATAGTTTCGTTTTTTTTTTTTCCCCTATAAAGCTCCTCGAGAACAACGTCCACCGGCCACGGGCGCGTTTCAGGTGCAGTCCTCGCTTAACGTGCCGGTAGCGGCCGTGGCCTTCCTGAAATAGCGCCGCGGTTTAGCGAGAAAACGATTTCCTGGTACGTGACGTTGTGTACTCACTACGACTCTACGGTGTAGTAACCATGACTACTACAGTGTACTAACTACGAGGACTATGGTGTAGTGACTACGACTACTATTATAATTGTTTTTTTACCCTTTTATCTGGCAACAAAACTGACACCTTTTTTTACAAGGAGTCATGTTTGCATAGACCACAATACCTGTAGTCATAATGCTAACAAACAACATAACTCTGAGTGCGCCTTTTGGCGTCATCTGGTCCAACCCATGTGAGACTAGGCTCTAAGGAAAGCTGTCTCGGGTGTGGACCAATCAACTTCAAGGACAGTGCAAATCATTATCAGAGTTGTGTTTTTTGTTTGCATTTCACTGCAGGTATTGTGGTCAATGCAAACATGACTCCTTGTAAAAAAAAGGTGTCAGTTTTGTTGCCAGATAAAAGGGTAAAAAAACAATTATCATCTTTTTTTACTGGCAAATGAGGTTCCAATACTATGGTGTACTAACTACAACTACTACGGTGTAGTAACTATGAGGACTACGCGCTACGCAGCGACATGGCGGGACAAATCACCGAGGGTATGTTGCCACCGCTTTACCCTATCGCCATAACGCCCAGCCGCGCAGCTTGAGAAAGTAGTTCGTCTTCGACCGCTCAGAAACCGCGTTATAACGGAGCGTGTCCTGCATTATAACGGTGCACGAATTCTGATCTATAACATAGTGCGTCCCGCGTTATAACGAAGTGCATCCGCGTTATAACGGAGTGAGCGTTCCGCGTTTTAATGGCGAGCGTTCTGTGCGAAAGTGTTCCCAAATGCCCCGCGTTATAACGGAGCGAGCGTCCCGCGTTATAACGGAGCGAGCGTTCCGCTTTGTGCGAAAGCGTTTCCCCAAATGTCAGAGCCGCGTTGCAGCGAGAACGCGCCGTCGTGTGAACACCGCGACGCGCTAAGCGAGGACTGACCGCGCGTTTGTTGTTTACACGTCTCCCCCACCCCCCACCCCCATGTGTTGATGACATTCTGGCCAATAAAGACGCTCCTGTTCCTCCTCCTACTCGTCGTCGTGGTCCTCGAAGCCGGCGGTGGTTTGGGTCTCTGTGTAAGTCTATGGGTCATGTGAGTGTGCACGAGTCTATGGGTCTCTGTGTAAGTCTATGGGTCATGTAAGTGTATTCGAGTCTATGGGTCTCTGTGTAAGTCTATGGGTTATGTGAGTGTATACGAGTCTATGGGTCTCTGTGTAAGTCTATGGGTCTCTGTGTAAGTCTATGGGTCATGTGAGTGTGTACGAGTCTATGGGTCTCTGTGTAAGTCTATGGGTTATGTAAGTGTATTCGAGTCTATGGGTCTCTGTGTAAGTCTATGGGTTATGTGAGTGTATACGAGTCTATGGGTCTCTGTGTAAGTCTATGGGTCATGTAAGTGTATTCGAGTCTATGGGTCTCTGTGTAAGTCTATGGGTTATGTGAGTGTATACGAGTCTATGGGTCTCTGTGTAAGTCTATGGGTCTCTGTGTAAGTCTATGGGTCATGTCAGTGCATAATGAGTCTATGGGTCTCTGTGTAAGTCTATGGGTTATGTAAGTGTATACGAGTCTATGGGTCTCTGTGTAAGTCTATGGGTCATGTAAGTGTATTCGAGTCTATGGGTCTCTGTGTAAGTCTATGGGTTATGTGAGTGTATACGAGTCTATGGGTCTCTGTGTAAGTCTATGGGTCTCTGTGTAAGTCTATGGGTCATGTGAGTGTGTACGAGTCTATGGGTCTCTGTGTAAGTCTATGGGTTATGTAAGTGTATTCGAGTCTATGGGTCTCTGTGTAAGTCTATGGGTTATGTGAGTGTATACGAGTCTATGGGTCTCTGTGTAAGTCTATGGGTCATGTAAGTGTATTCGAGTCTATGGGTCTCTGTGTAAGTCTATGGGTTATGTGAGTGTATACGAGTCTATGGGTCTCTGTGTAAGTCTATGGGTCTCTGTGTAAGTCTATGGGTCATGTCAGTGCATAATGAGTCTATGGGTCTCTGTGTAAGTCTATGGGTTATGTAAGTGTATACGAGTCTATGGGTCTCTGTGTAAGTCTATGGGTCTCTGTGTAAGTCTATGGGTCATGTGAGTGTGTACGAGTCTATGGGTCTCTGTGTAAGTCTATGGGTTATGTAAGTGTATTCGAGTCTATGGGTCTCTGTGTAAGTCTATGGGTTATGTGAGTGTATACGAGTCTATGGGTCTCTGTGTAAGTCTATGGGTCATGTAAGTGTATTCGAGTCTATGGGTCTCTGTGTAAGTCTATGGGTTATGTGAGTGTATACGAGTCTATGGGTCTCTGTGTAAGTCTATGGGTCTCTGTGTAAGTCTATGGGTCATGTCAGTGCATAATGAGTCTATGGGTCTCTGTGTAAGTCTATGGGTTATGTAAGTGTATACGAGTCTATGGGTCTCTGTGTAAGTCTATGGGTCATGTAAGTGTATTCGAGTCTATGGGTCTCTGTGTAAGTCTATGGGTTATGTGAGTGTATACGAGTCTATGGGTCTCTGTGTAAGTCTATGGGTCTCTGTGTAAGTCTATGGGTCATGTGAGTGTGTACGAGTCTATGGGTCTCTGTGTAAGTCTATGGGTTATGTAAGTGTATTCGAGTCTATGGGTCTCTGTGTAAGTCTATGGGTTATGTGAGTGTATACGAGTCTATGGGTCTCTGTGTAAGTCTATGGGTCATGTAAGTGTATTCGAGTCTATGGGTCTCTGTGTAAGTCTATGGGTTATGTGAGTGTATACGAGTCTATGGGTCTCTGTGTAAGTCTATGGGTCTCTGTGTAAGTCTATGGGTCATGTCAGTGCATAATGAGTCTATGGGTCTCTGTGTAAGTCTATGGGTTATGTAAGTGTATACGAGTCTATGGGTCTCTGTGTAAGTCTATGGGTCATGTGAGTGTATTCGAGTCTATGGGTCTCTGTGTAAGTCTATGGGTTATGTAAGTGTATACGAGTCTATGGATCTCTGTGTAAGTCTATGGGTCTCTGTGTAAGTCTATGGGTCATGTCAGTGCATAATGAGTCTATGGGTCTCTGTGTAAGTCTATGGGTCATGTGAGTGTGTACGAGTCTATGGGTCTCTGTAAGTCTATGGGTCATGTCAGTGCATACGAGTCTATGGGTCTCTGTGTAAGTCTGTGGGTCAGGTCAGTGTGTACGAGTCTATGGGTCTCTGTGTAAGTCTATGGGTCATGTAAGTGTATTCGAGTCTATGGGTCTCTGTGTAAGTCTATGGGTTATGTGAGTGTATACGAGTCTATGGGTCTCTGTGTAAGTCTATGGGTCTCTGTGTAAGTCTATGGGTCATGTCAGTGCATAATGAGTCTATGGGTCTCTGTGTAAGTCTATGGGTTATGTAAGTGTATACGAGTCTATGGGTCTCTGTGTAAGTCTATGGGTCATGTGAGTGTATTCGAGTCTATGGGTCTCTGTGTAAGTCTATGGGTTATGTAAGTGTATACGAGTCTATGGATCTCTGTGTAAGTCTATGGGTCTCTGTGTAAGTCTATGGGTCATGTCAGTGCATAATGAGTCTATGGGTCTCTGTGTAAGTCTATGGGTCATGTGAGTGTGTACGAGTCTATGGGTCTCTGTAAGTCTATGGGTCATGTCAGTGCATACGAGTCTATGGGTCTCTGTGTAAGTCTGTGGGTCAGGTCAGTGTGTACGAGTCTATGGGTCTCTGTGTAAGTCTATGGGTCATGTAAGTGTATTCGAGTCTATGGGTCTCTGTGTAAGTCTATGGGTTATGTGAGTGTATACGAGTCTATGGGTCTCTGTGTAAGTCTATGGGTCTCTGTGTAAGTCTATGGGTCATGTCAGTGCATAATGAGTCTATGGGTCTCTGTGTAAGTCTATGGGTTATGTAAGTGTATACGAGTCTATGGGTCTCTGTGTAAGTCTATGGGTCATGTGAGTGTATTCGAGTCTATGGGTCTCTGTGTAAGTCTATGGGTTATGTAAGTGTATACGAGTCTATGGATCTCTGTGTAAGTCTATGGGTCTCTGTGTAAGTCTATGGGTCATGTCAGTGCATAATGAGTCTATGGGTCTCTGTGTAAGTCTATGGGTCATGTGAGTGTGTACGAGTCTATGGGTCTCTGTAAGTCTATGGGTCATGTCAGTGCATACGAGTCTATGGGTCTCTGTGTAAGTCTGTGGGTCAGGTCAGTGTGTACGAGTCTATGGGTCTCTGTGTAAGTCTATGGGTCATGTGAGTGTATTCGAGTCTATGGGTCATGTAAGTGTATTCGAGTCTATGGGTCTCTGTGTAAGTCTATGGGTTATGTCAGTGTACGGCAGTCTTTGGGTCTCTATGCAAGTCTATGCTATGTGTACGGCTTTCCACATGTAAGTCTATGTGGCTTGTCAGCGTGCCTGTCTGTGGGTCTATATCACGGCTCACTGGCCCATCGGGTAGCACCAACACGGCTCATGGATCATTGAAGAATCTGAAGCCTTCGCGGTCGGTGTTGGGGGCCCGCTGTGCCATGGAGCCAGCGGATTGGAGACGCCGAGAGGTGCCAACCCAGAGACAGAGAGAGATGTGTGAGGCTGGCGAGCGCTGTGTGTGTGTGTGCGTGTCAAGTTCAAGTTCAATTCAAGTTCATGAATTAGGTATAGCCCTGTGAGCCATTCGGCTCTTGAATCGGGTGCAACCGCAACAAACAAAAAAACTAAAACACGAACAAAAAACATCTTAAAGTGACTATGTGACTAAGTGCAAACAGAAAATCCAAGAAAAGACAGCAAAATATTGCAGAAAAAAACACCGTACACCAACGCTGTCAACGCTGTCAACGCTGTCGTGCGCGTGGCGTGTCGTGGAGCGGTGGCACAACGGTTTAGCGCGTCGCACTGCGAACCGTGCGGCCAGAGTTGGATTTCCCGCTCGCGGCCCAACACCGGTGACGATCATCTGAAACCCGGGAGTTCTGGGCCTCCCCTAGGTAGACTCGGCCTCAAATGAGTACCTGGTGCGGTGTGTGGAGTAAACGTCGCCACCGGGGAGACAAAGGCGGCCGGGCGTGGTGCTGGAAATCCACCCCCTCGTGTGCCACGGTGCCGGTCTTCATAGGTGCTACCCGCTAACAGCACTTGCCCAAACAGCCTGTTAGGGGCTACAAGGGGGATCTTTGTCTTTGTGTGCGTCCATCCCCCCTGGACTTTATCCCGTGGACGCACGTGGAGTCTTGTAAACAGCCCTTGGGGGTGGGTGGCGTGGTGGTGACGGTGGTGGTGGTGAAAGTGGTGGTGGCACAGTAGGAGATGGTGACGGTGGTGGTGGTGGCACAGTAGGAGGCACAGGTGGTGCATCGGCCAGCAGTCATCTCAGTCGCGACTCGTGGCACCTGCTGGGTCTACCCCGTGACCTCCTGCCGGCGAGCGTTCGACGCTTCACGTGGCCTCAACGTGCACCTAGCCTGGCACAGGCGCCGTGGTGACGTCACTGCCACTTAGTGGCGAATGGCGGTTGTTGTTGACGGTGGTGGTGGTGATGGTGACGGTGGTAGTGGTGGTGACGATGGTGATGGTGGTGGTGATGGTGGTGGTGATGGTGGTAGTGGTGGTGATGATGGTGGTGGTGACGGTGGTAGTGACGGCAGTGATGGTGGTGGTGACGGTGGGGATATCAGATGAAGGGAGTCAGTAGCTACACGTGACGTGCGTGTCGTCGTCTAGAGCTGTGTATGATGTTACCATTATTTGTAACTGTTTCATAAGCTCCGTCTTCGCCAGGCAAAAGTTTACAATAGATATTAGTAACCTTATTTTTTTATTACTATTTTGTATTTGCGATCAGACTAACAACTGCTCAAAAAAATTGTATTTTCCGAATAAAAATACACAAAAATTGTTGACGACTTGATTCAACTTCTTATATTTAAAGACGTCCCCATCAAAAACTGCTCAATTGAAAGATTCCGTTATTTTTTTTATTAGAAAGACTAAACATTAGTGAACGTAATGCTCTGTATCTCTGAGTCTCTGCGTATCTCTATGAGTATCTATGCAACTCTATGAGTCTCTATGTATCTCTACGAGTCTCTATGTAACTCTACGAGTCTCTATGAGTCTCTATGTTAGTTTATTAGGTTCATAAGAACGCTGGCCCGGATTGGGCTAAATAGCCCACTCCTCACTGAGGCATCACAGATTCGGTGTTTCTAACCCTCACATTACAACGGTAACACATTTGAGAATGCCAGTGAAGAGACAAACACCAGATATGTACTATTACAAAGAATTAAAATAACAACATTTTAAACTTACAATATCATCAATTTACTTAGATAAAATCATTGTCAACGCTCCGTCGAAGGACAGCACGCGGGCAGCGTGGAGCGCGGGACAGTACCACGTGGCGGCCACGTGGTGGCAGCCATTTACCACGGACTCGGGCAGCCGCAGTGGGTCAGGGTTCAGAGGTCGGGGGGTCAGGGTCATGGTTTTGAAATTAAGCCGAGGAGCTGGGCGACCCGAACATTCGAGGAATGGGTCACCGGTAATAGGGCAGTCACGTGACCGGTTGCCTGCAACAAAGACAGACTCGACTTTCAAAGATCGGCTCGTCGATTTGCAGCCGGTCCCACGTGACGCCACGCGCCGGGCATTCGCGAGCTGCGATTGGTCGTTACGACCCCGATCCGACTTACGAACCAGCTTCCGTGGCATTTCTTTTCTAATTCACGACGACTCTCGCAAACGGCTCTTGCCCCAACAGTCTGTCACAGGCTATCCGGGGGGGGATCTTTGTCATTGCGTGCGCGTGCGTGAAAGTGTGTAATTGTTTTAGGCGAACAATAAAAAACACAATTGGCCAAATTCTCCTGTTGCGTACAATGACAACAGCAGCGTGTACAGGAGTCAGAGGTCGCAAACGGGTTTTGATTCCTTACCTGTGTAGTGGTGATACGCGCTGGGTGTATATGTCGTGTGCCAGCGCGTATGTACGGGTGTGTGTGCGGTGACGCGCGCTGACGGGGAGGAGCAGGCGTCAGTGCGCGGGTGGGGGTAGTGCTGCTGATTGGCTGTGTGCCGGTGACGCGCCCAGAGGGAGTGATCGGGTAGCAGCGCGGTGTGATTGGTCGGGGAGTGGAAACACGCGCTGAGCGGAACCGGATCGTAAGGATAGCGCGTGGGGATTGGGTAACTGAGGAGCGGTGCCGACGTTGAGGTCCGCATCCGCTCCGCCTCCCGGGAAGAAGGGGTATATAAGGTGATGCACAGAGGAGCAGGGGGCAGAAGTGGAACCATCTAAGAATGAAGAGGAAGGTGCAGAGATAGAGCCCGGAGAGGAGAGTAATGGAGAGTAGAAGCTGAGTGATGTATAGTGTGTAGCCAGCGAGATAGAACGGTCTACACGAGCTGAGTAATGTATAGTGTGTAGCCAGCGAGATAGAACGGTCTACACGAGCTGAGTAATGTATAGTGTGTAGCCAGCGAGATAGAACGGTCTACACGAGCTGAGTAATGTGTAGTGTGTAGCCAGCGAGAGAGAACGGTCTGCACGAGCCGAGTATGCATACGGTGTAGCCAGCGAGAGAGGAAGGTCTGCACGAGCCGAGTATGCATACGGTGTAGCCAGCGAGAGAGGTGCAAAGTCTACACGAGGCGAGTGGAGAGTGTAGCAGAGGCGCAGAGTCTACACGAGGCGAGAGAGGAGTGTAGCCGAGGCGCGGAGTCTACACGAGGCACAGAGAGCCGGCAGCACAGGATCCAGAGTCAAGAGAAGCGCATTGTGAAGAAGAGAGGCCACGCGTTGTATTGTTACAAGTCAAGATTTAATAAAAGAAGTGTGTTCCCGTCAAGGAGTTTCCTGCCGTCATTTTCCAATACTTCATCTGGCGTCAGAAGTGAAACGGGCTTCCAAGTATGGAGACGAGGAAGACCCGTAGGACCCACGGGATTGACCGCGAGGAAGACCTGGACGACTCGGGGCCGCTGGTGGCGGGGGGTGAGGAAGAGGACTTGCCCACGCTGCAGGGTCCGTCGACGGCGCCAGCCGAGCGACCGGGGACAGACGCCGGGCTTCGTGAGGCGCACTCCCGACTGGCGGAGCTGCTGCTCGCCGCCGCGTCCATCTTGGCGGAGATCAGCTCGTCGGGAGGAGCGGGGACGGTGGGGGACATTTTACAAGGTCGCCCCGCAGATTCCCGCCAAAACGAATGGGGGATTCCCGCCATTGCGCCTGGGCCTACTCAAGGCGGGAACGGCGAGCGCCACGTGGTGGTGGGTTCCCAAGCGCGCGCATCGACGTCATCAGCGCGCGAGGGGGTCCGCCATCTTACGTCTGCTGCTGGAGCCGCCATCTTAGACACCGACGGACAGGCGGAGAGGAACCACGAGGCGGATGACTTCATTTTTCAACAGCGCCTGCCCACGTTGTCAGCCTTCAAGGCGGAAGGCGGAGACTGGGGCCAATTTCAGCGGAGGTTTTTGGCGCATCAAGAGATGTCAGCGTGGTCCGATGCTACGGCGCTGCGGGCATTGCCCGCCATGCTGGACGACGATGCGCTCGCGGCCTTCAGGGCTGCACGGAAGTCGGACCGCTCCACGCTGAAGGATGCGCTGGGTTTGTTGGCCAGGGTCTACGGGCCTCCCTCTACGTGCCGCCATCAGTTCTACGCAAGACGGAAAGCGGCCACGGAGACCGCGCTGGCCTATCGCACGGCGTTGCTGGCTCTTGCTGATGCTGCGTTCCCTCGGATGGACGAGGAGGGCCAAGACGCGATGGTTTTGGAGCAGCTGCTCAAGTTGGCGCAGGACCTGGGGGTCCCTATCAACACAGCTGACGAGATTGATATTTCTTCTTTGAGAGTCGCCACGTGTATTCAAGCGCACGAGGCCCTACAACGGAAGCAAGGCGTTGGTTGCAACGCTGCTGTCGTCGCAGCCCCGGGTTTGGTGGTCGCCGAACCCCAAGTCGTCAGCCCACGAGAGGAGGCGTTCGCCACGGGACGACCAGGGGACTGGAGGCCGGGGGCCCGGTCGCCTCTGCGATCGGGCCGAAAGTCGGAGCAACCAAGATCTACTCCGACCCTCGTCACGTGCTATAACTGCGGCCTCCGGGGCCACGTGGCGTCCGGGTGCCGCGCTCCGCGGCAGCGCGCCATGGGAGCTCGGCTGGACGACGACCGAGAGCCCAAGTCATCTCTACAATCCCCGGCAAGTCGCGGCACCTCACACGCTCGGCCTGTTTATTCGGCACACATGGGACGCCGCGTTGCGGCGGAGGAGGGCCGGTTAAGGTTCGGGGATTCGGTTCGGCGAGGGGGGTTCGGCCGGGACCAGGGAGACATTGAATGGGCGGAATTGGGGCATAGAATTGTGGCTGCTTCGGCGGGTTCGTCCGTTGTTACGGGATCTATTGATGGGGTTGAGATTAGGGTGTTAGTGGACACGGGGGCATCGGCAACTATTATATCGGACCTCATTTATAATATTCTTCCGGTCCAATGTCGTCCGCTGCTTCCAGTGGATGTGCCATTTTACGCCGCTAATGGGGGATCGTTGGGCATTATCGGTCAGGTTAGGGCGTCCATTTGCATTGGAGATATCAAATTGTCGGGACCCGTTTTCGTTTCGTCTTCTTTGGCAGTTCCGTGTCTTTTGGGCACTGACTTTTTGGCTAAAATGCCCATTAAAATTCTTATCGATCAACGATGCATTGAACTGCCATCGGGTCGCCGGATTTCATTTTTGACGGGCCCTACTGACATTCGGACGGCGTGCGCTACGATACAAGCGGTGGCGACGCAGACAGTGCAAGTGCCCCCGGGTTCACAGATGTTGATTCCCCTCCGGTTGCGGAAACCATGGGTGAGGGAGGCTTCGGGACAGAGTATGCTTTTGGGTCCTTCTAACAAGGCTGTCGGGGGTCTTGATTTATCGGTGGCTCACACTTTGGTGCGGGCTGACAGGGATCCGTTTGTGATGGTTTTGAACGCGGGGTCGCGACCAGCTGTCATTCCGCAGGGCACCGTGCTGGCTCACGCGGCGCAGGTCCCTGGGGATGATGGGTTGGTTGCGCAGGTGGGCTCGAGCCCCGCGCGGAACGTTGAGCCAAGGGAAGACCTTGAGTGGGTCCATTCGTTATGTGCCGCCTCGGACGATTTGTCGGCGGCGCAGTTGGGTGCGCTGCGCGAGTTGCTCATTGAATTCTCTGATGTATTCAGTAAACATAAGTATGACATTGGGTGCACGGATTTGTTGCACCATCACATTGAAACGGGCGATGCGGCGCCGGTCAGGCTAAATCCCTTCCGACTGAGTCCCGTGGAGAAGGAACATGTTCAGTCGGCTGTTAACGATATGCTAGAAGCCGATATTATTTCGCCCTCCTCTAGCCCGTGGGGAGCGCCTATTGTGCTGGTTAAGAAGCAGGACGGGTCCCTGCGATTCTGCGTTGATTTCCGTCGCCTGAATAAGATCTCTGTGGCTGACGCGTATCCGCTCCCCAGGATGGATGAGTCCCTCGATGCATTGTCTGGTGCGCGATATTTTTCGACTCTTGATTTGTTATCGGGGTTTTGGCAGTTGCCGCTCGACGAAGAGTCGAAACCTAAGACAGCATTTCGGACTCCAGGGGGGCTGTTCCAGTTTAACCGGTTACCCATGGGACTTCACTCCTCTCCAGCGACGTTTCAGCGACTTATGGAGCTGGTTTTGTCGGGCTTGCAGTGGGATACATGCTTGATTTATATGGACGATGTCATTGTTTTCAGTAAAACGTTTGAGGAACACCTCCGGCGATTGAGAGGGGTGTTCTTGCGAATGCGATCGGCTAAGTTGAAATTTAAACCGGCCAAATGTCACCTCCTTCGTAGGTCCGTTAGATACTTGGGTCACATTGTCGATTCTTCGGGGATCTCCACCGATCCCGCGAAGACGGATTGTGTCGGTTCGTGGCCGACACCTACGTCCGTTTCCGACGTGCGTAGTTTCATCGGGTTTGCTTCTTATTATCGGCGGTTCGTTGAGCACTTCGCCACTATTGCAAAACCCTTGCACGCTCTAACGGCGAAGGGAGTGAAGTTCAAATGGGGACCGGAGGAGGAGGCCGCGTTTCGCTCCCTCCGGGACGCCTTGGTGGGTGCCCCACCCTTGTGTTATCCCGATTTTGCCAGTCCCTTTTTGCTGGACACGGATGCTAGCAACACGGGCATTGGGGGGGTGCTATCCCAAGTCGTTGGGGGTGTCGAAAGAGTTGTCGCCTACGGTAGTAGGGTGTTGTCTCCGGCGGAGCAGCGCTACTGTGTCACCCGTCGCGAGCTGCTTGCCATTGTTTTTTTTGTGCAGCAGTTTAGGCCATATCTTTATGGTCGTCACTTTACAGTCCGAACGGACCACGCGGCGCTACAGTATTCATTGAGGGTCGCCCAGCCCTCGGGCCAGTTGTCGCGTTGGTTGGAAGTCCTCCAGGACTATCAGTTTACGACTACGTACCGTAAAGGGTTGCGACACACGAATGCCGATTGCTTGTCGCGGTTGTTGCCTTGTGATGAATGCGCGTGTTTGTCGGGATCGGCGCGCTGTAAACCGACGCTTGCGGGGGAGATGGGGGCACTGGCTGCGACAGCGGGCGCACCGATCGGGGATGATTCCACTGCCTCTCAGGGTCGGGACTCGCTGCTCTCGCTGTCGCTCAGCGAATGGGGCCGCCTCCAGATGGCGGACAGCTCGCTGCTAGCATTGCGCCGCAGGGTTGGGGGTCCCGAGGGGGACCAGGAGCGTACCGGCTCCTATGTACTTGAGCGGGGCGTGTTATTGAAATGGGACAGTTTGTCCCGGCGGAACGCACTCGTGGTGCCTTCCGCTGTGAGGGGGAGGGTTGTCTTGGCGGCACACGAACGCCTCTTGCACTTGGGAGTTAACAAGACGCTTGCCCTGCTTCAGCGTGACTATTACTGGCCGGGAATGGGAAGTGATGTGGTGCATATTCTGAAGGGGTGCGTTGAGTGCGCCAGGCGTAAACCACCGGCCGTGGCAGCTAATCCACCGCTGCAATCTATTCAGGTCTCGCGTACCAACGAGCTCGTTGCACTCGATATTTTGGGGCCCTTCCCAGTCACGCCGAGAGGGAATAAATATTTGTTAGTGGGGGTCGAATACTTTACCCGATGGCCTATGGCGTGGCCTCTCGCTAACCAGTCGGCAGCGGCTGTGACGGATGCCTTCGTCCAGGGCTATGTCCTGGACAAGGGGGCTCCCGAACGCCTGCTGACCGACCAAGGTAAAAATTTTTCGAGTAAATTGTTGCAAGAGGTGTGCGATCTGTTGGGTACCAAGAAGGTGCGTACCTCCCCGTACCACCCGCAGACTGACGGGATGGTGGAGAGACTCCACAAAACCTTGACTTCCATGCTGTGCCAGCAGGTGTGCGAGGCACATGTAGATTGGGACCTGCAGGTCCCGGGAGTCCTTGCCGCGTATAGAATGGCCCCCCATGCAGCTACGGGGTTTTCCCCATTCTATTTGATGTACGGTCGGGAAGCTGACCCGCCAATAGAAACGCAACTTGGCCTGTCCGCTCCACGAACTAATTCTAATTTGGCAGAACATATTAAGTTTAATATTCACAAGCTGACAGAGGCGAGGGAGGCCGCGCGGCTTAATTCGCGGGCTCGCCAAATTGCTAATGAACGGTTGCGGGCACGGAAGGTGTCCATGCACGAATGGAAACCAGGTGACAGGGCCTGGCTGCATTGCCCTCAGGCACCCTTGGCTACGTCGCCTAAATTGTTGAGACCGTGGAGGGGACCCGTGGAGGTCGTGCGCGTTGCACGGCCCCAGTGCGTTCAGATAAAGTGGGGAAAGCGCCGGTGGTACGTTCACCCCTCCCGACTGAAACCGTTCTCGCCTCCATATGGCCTCCCCTTGTGTCGTGATGGCCGGGCGTGTGACGTGACCGGCGACCCAGAGGGGGAAATGTCTCTGCCTGATCCACACGTATTTTCGCCTGATCTGCTCCCAGGTGTCTCGGAACTGACAGCTGCCGATCACCGGCGGCCGGATCTCCGCGGCGGGGCCGGCCCTTTCAGGCCCGTTCCGCGCCGTCTGGAGCAGCCGGAACCGCCGGACGGTCGTCAGTGTCCCGCCCCATACGATGGACCAGCCAGACGGACTCGCGCCAGGTCGTGCTACTTTGCATGACCTGCCTCGTGAGGAATCGGGGCAGTTGGAGCGCCTCGTCACTGCGTGTAGTCGCAGGGACGTGGGGCGCGTTCGTTTCGAATTTGCTCGTATCGTGTTATTGTTGACTTTTCGGGTTCATTGTCAATCTGTACATAGTTATTCTTGTTGTTGTTGTTGTGTTATGTTACGGGGCACACTCGGGGGGTTACGGGGTTTTTTTTGTTGGTTGTCGTTTTATCGTCGCGGTTGGTTGTTGTTAGCAGCCGGGCCGGCTGCGAGCTATGTGGGAGGGGGTGATGTAGTGGTGATACGCGCTGGGTGTATATGTCGTGTGCCAGCGCGTATGTACGGGTGTGTGTGCGGTGACGCGCGCTGACGGGGAGGAGCAGGCGTCAGTGCGCGGGTGGGGGTAGTGCTGCTGATTGGCTGTGTGCCGGTGACGCGCCCAGAGGGAGTGATCGGGTAGCAGCGCGGTGTGATTGGTCGGGGAGTGGAAACACGCGCTGAGCGGAACCGGATCGTAAGGATAGCGCGTGGGGATTGGGTAACTGAGGAGCGGTGCCGACGTTGAGGTCCGCATCCGCTCCGCCTCCCGGGAAGAAGGGGTATATAAGGTGATGCACAGAGGAGCAGGGGGCAGAAGTGGAACCATCTAAGAATGAAGAGGAAGGTGCAGAGATAGAGCCCGGAGAGGAGAGTAATGGAGAGTAGAAGCTGAGTGATGTATAGTGTGTAGCCAGCGAGATAGAACGGTCTACACGAGCTGAGTAATGTATAGTGTGTAGCCAGCGAGATAGAACGGTCTACACGAGCTGAGTAATGTATAGTGTGTAGCCAGCGAGATAGAACGGTCTACACGAGCTGAGTAATGTGTAGTGTGTAGCCAGCGAGAGAGAACGGTCTGCACGAGCCGAGTATGCATACGGTGTAGCCAGCGAGAGAGGAAGGTCTGCACGAGCCGAGTATGCATACGGTGTAGCCAGCGAGAGAGGTGCAAAGTCTACACGAGGCGAGTGGAGAGTGTAGCAGAGGCGCGGAGTCTACACGAGGCACAGAGAGCCGGCAGCACAGGATCCAGAGTCAAGAGAAGCGCATTGTGAAGAAGAGAGGCCACGCGTTGTATTGTTACAAGTCAAGATTTAATAAAAGAAGTGTGTTCCCGTCAAGGAGTTTCCTGCCGTCATTTTCCAATACTTCACCTGTACCCGTACCCGGCCGCACCAGGGTCGCAAATGGGTACTCGTACCCGACCGGGTACCCGTTCCCTACCCGTACCCTACCCGAAATGAGTGACAAACGGCTACTCTTCTTGGTTCTTTCGGTAAAGTCACGTAGAAGGGAAGTAATAAAATAATAAAAATAAAACATAATACTTCCCTTCTACGTGACTTTACCGAAAGAACCAAAAAGATGAATCCCTGCAGTCACGAAAGCTTTAAATCGAAACGGTTACTCACCAGTGACTCACGGCCTACCCGTACCCGTACCCGGCCGCACCAGGGTCGCAAACGGCTACCCATACCCAACCGGGTACGGGTAGCCGGGTATCGGGTAGGGTACGGGTATCGGGTACCCGGTTGCGACCTCTGCCAGGAGTCGTGTTCGGTGCTGGCCACGAAGAGAATGCTTCGGCAGAGTTGGTGTCTTGTCGCACTTCTTCCTCCTTCGCTGCCGTTGAATGAGCGCAGACCACAGCGGGTTCACTGGCCTGGGTGGCATGGGCACAGTCTCTCACTGATGTGGCTTGTGGCTTAATGTAGCTCTATGGGTCTCTGTGTATCTCTGTGTATCTATATGGGTCTCTATGTATCTCTATGGGTCTCTGTGTATCTCTATGAGTCTCTGTGTATCTCTATGTATCTCTATGGGTCTCTGTGTATCTCTATGGGTCTCTGTGTTTCTCTATGTATCTCTATGGGTCTCTGTGTATCTCTATGAGTCTCTGTGTATCTATGTATCTCTATGGGTCTCTGTGTATCTCTATGGGCTCTATGGGTCTCTATGGGTTCACTGTGGGGTCCGTAGTGTGGGTTGTATGGCCACAGTCTCACTGATGTGGCTTGTGGCTTAATGTAGCTCTATGGGTCTCTGTGTATCTATATGAGTCTCTATGGGTCTCTATGGGTCTCTATGGGTTCACTGTGGGGTCCGTTTTTGCAGCCGCGGGTTCCACCCTGGGGGGGCGTCGCCTCTCCTCCACGCCCCCCCCCTCCCATCGCGAGGCATCACGGAAGGATCGATGGAGCTGATGACGACCCCATCGAATCCACACTCCCCCCCCCCCACCACCACCCACCCAGCCACACCACGCTCCACACACGCGCTCACTGACTGTGGTCAAACAACACCAAACACCATCGCGGTTCAGTCGGGGAGTCCTCGCATCTCGCTGCGGTGGCGGCTATGAGATGTTAACTACCTCGCCTGGTGTACAGGAGGTCGTGGGTTCGATCCCGACCCTGACAATGCCTGCTGCTGTATATTTGGAGTTTGCGTGTCTCTCTCTCTCTCTCATCATCATCACGGTGGCTAGGAGATGTTAACTACCTCGCCTGGTGTACAGGAGGTCGTGGTGGGTTCGCTCCAGACCCTGACGATGCCTGCTGCTGTATATGTGGAGTTTGCGTGTCTCTCTCTCCCCGTGGTCGCGTGGACTTTTTCTCCGTGCCCCCCTCCCCCCCCCAGGCGTTTCGTCCCCTTCACATCCCGAATCGACGTCGCGGGTTCAGAGTCGTGCGATGACGACAACAATCAGCCCCCCGCTCTGGTGGCTTCTGCAAAGGAGCCACGCAGCTGATCGAGAGGGCCCCCCCCCCCCTTCTTTACCTCGAGATAAATACTCAGCAAAACGGGGGGGGAGGGGGGTGCGAACAGCCACCTTGGAGCCCCCCACCGCTGATGTTTTACGCACCGCCACCAGCTGAAGAGGTCCTGGTCCGAGTGACCGTGACCGGCGCCGTCTCGCTCCCCCCCCCACCTCGAGCTTGTGCACAATCACCCATTACCGCTCCTTCTGCCTACTCTTCCCCCCATTGCACTGGAGCGAGAGGCGCCCATCTCCCTGTCGAGTTTCCGCTCCTCCTTCAAGACCCCCCCCCCCACCGCATCTCTTCTCCCTGCCCCCCTCCTTAGGCACCCCCCTCCCCCCAGTAATTCCCGTGCCCACTGAACCTCTCCCATTCCTAGTCACCAAATCACCTTCAGCTCCCATCGTGGTATCACTCACAGCCCTCGTGTAAAGCGCCTTGGAAGAAGGCGCTGTGTGAATGAAAGATAAGGTGGTGGGTCTGGGATGAGGTTCGGAGCGAGATGCGCTAACCACTGCGCCACCGCTGCCCCCACCCGCCACGCGCGTTGACTCCGCAAACTCCCCCTGACGGAGAAGGGCAGAGGAATCGTCAGGGTCGGGATCGAACCCACGACCTCCTGCACACCAGGCGAGGTAGTCAACATCTCCTCGCCACCGTGATGATGAGAGAGAGAGACACACAGACCCTAAACATACAGCAGCAGGCGTCAGGGTCGTGATCGAACTCATGACCTCCTGCACACCAGGCGAGGTAGTTAACATCTCCTCGCCACCGTGATGATGATGAGAGAGAGACACGCAGACTCCAAACATACAGCAGGCATCGTCAGGGTCGGGATCAAACCCACGACCTCCTGCACACCAGGCGAGGTAGTCAACAGCTCCTCGCCACCGTGATGATGATGAGAAAGAGACACGCAGACTACAAACATACAGCAGGCATCGTCAGGATCGGGATGGAACCCACGACCTCCTGTATACCAGGCGAGGTTGTTAACATCTCATAGCCACCGTGATGATGAGAGAGACACGCAGACTCCAAACATACAGCAGGCATCGTCAGGGTCGGGATCGAACCCACGACCTCCTGCACACCAGGCGAGGTAGCTAACATCTCATAGCCACCGTGATGATGATGAGAGAGAGACACGCAGACTCCAAACATACAGCAGGCATCGTCAGGGTCGGGATGGAATCCACGACCTCCTGCATACCAGGCGAGGTAATTAACATCTCCTAGCCATCGTGATGATGATGAGAAAGAGACACACACACAGACCCTAAACATACAGCGGGCATCGCTAGGATCGGGATGGAACCCACGACTTCCTGCATACCAGGCGAGGTTGTTAACATTTCCTAGCCACCGTGATGATGATGAGAGAGACACGCAGACTCCAAATATACAGCAGACATCGTCAGGGTCGCGTAAAGTGTATAGTGTAGTGTATAGTGTAGTAGTGTATAGTGTAGGGTATAGTGTATATTAATGTATAGTAGTGTATAGTGTATATTAATGTATTGTAGTGTATAGTGTAGTGTATAGTGTAGTAGTGTGTAGTGTAGTGTATAGTGTAGTGTATAGTGTAGTAGTGCTAGAGTCTGTCGCCAGGGAGAGGGAGGTGTGGACCACCACGGACTCAACGCGCTGCTGCCACCACGACCCTCGCCTGGACGAGCGGGAGAGGAAGAGCTTCATAGCTCATCGGATTCCTCCTCCTCCCCCCGCCCGCTCGCTCACGACTCCGCATCGAGAGCTGCTCCCGTGAGCGATGGCTCCATCGCGGGTTATTTTCTCTCCTCTACCCTCCTCCCCCCCCCTCGCGCGCTCCACACTCATTCATTTGGAGCGCGCGGTGTTAAAATCCTATTACGCCGGTGACGAATGGAGCGGGGAGGGGGATGGGGGCCGGCCAGAGGGGGGAGAAAAACCAATCTGGAGTCAGCCTCCGAATAAATCAGTAACGTCGCTGGAACAGTGCGGCCACCAAGCCCCCCCCCATCAACCCCCCCCCCCCATCTACCCCCCCACCTACCCCCCCCCCCACCAACCACCCCCCCACCACCAACCCCCCCACCAACCCCACCACCCCCCACCTACCCGCCCACCAACCCCCCCACCACCAACCCCCCCACCAACCACCCCCCACATACCCCCCCACCACCTACTCCCCCACCACCCCCCCACCTACCCCCCCCCACCAACCCCCCCCACCACCGCCCCCCACGCTACTACCCCGAGGTGACAAATACCCAGACCGCCACAGCGATTTTGCCAAATTTCGCTGTGGTGGCACTCGCTTCTCTGTCTGTGTGTGTGTGTTTGTGTGTGTCTGTGTGTCTGTGTCTGTGTGTCTGTCTATTTGTGAATGTGTGTGTGTGTGTTTGTGTCTGTGTGTGTCTGTGTGTGTGTCTGTGTGTGTGTGTGTGTCTGTCTGTGTGTGTCTGTGTGTGTGTTTGTGTGTCTAGTCACGATTATCTGAACCGGTCCTGTGCCTCCCCTAGGTCGACTCAGCCTTAAATGAGTACCTGGTGCGGTGTGCAAACATCGCCACTGGGGAGACAAAGGCGGCCGGGCGTGGTGCTGGCCACCCACCCCCTCGTGTACCGTTCTGGCCTTCAATGATGCTCGCTAACAGCACTTGCCCCTACAGTCTGTTAAGGCTATACGGGGGATCTTTTTATCTGTGTGTCTGTCTGTGTCTGTGTGTCTGTATGTGTGTGTCTGTGTCTGTCTATGTCTGTCTGTGTGTGTCTGTGTGTGTCTATGTCTGTGTCTGTGCCTGTGTGTGTCTGTGTGTGTGTGTCTGTCTGTCTGTGTGTGTCTCTCTGTGTCTGTGCCTATCTCTGTCTGTGTGTGTCTGTGTGTGTCTATGTCTGTGTCTGTGCCTGTGTGTGTCTGTGTGTGTGTGTCTGTCTGTCTGTGTGTGTCTCTCTGTGTCTGTGCCTATCTCTGTCTGTGTGTGTCTGTGTGTGTCTATGTCTGTGTCTGTGCCTGTGTGTGTCTGTGTGTGTGTGTCTGTCTGTCTGTGTGTGTCTCTCTGTGTCTGTGCCTATCTCTGTCTGTGTGTGTCGGTCTGTGTCCGCGGTGGTGGATCAGTCAGCGCTACGCTGCGCTGCGAACCTGGCGACCCGGGTTCGATTCTCGCTCACGGCAAACACCGGCACCGGTACTGGGCCTCCCCTAAGTCGACTCAGCCTCGAATGAGTACCTGGTGTGGTGTGTAGCAAACATCGTTACCGGGGAGACAAAGGCGGCCGGGCGTGGTGTTGGCCACCCACCCCCTCGTGTGCCGTGCCGGCCTTCATAGGTGCTACTCGCTAACAGCACTTGCCCCTACAGTTTGTTACAGGCTATACGGGGGGTCTTTGTCTTGGTGTCGCCGTGTCTCTGCAACTCGCATTTCCACGCACGGTGAACCCCATGTGCTAACAAAACGGATAAACATAAAATAATCATTAAGAGAATGAAGGCGTTCTTAATGGAATCGGCTTTCACGGGTCTGGATACCATTCTCCCCCTTTCCCCATTCGTATGTGTGTATGTGTGTGTGTATGTGTGTACGTATGTGTGTATGTGTGTATGTGTGTATGTGTGTGTGTACGTATGTGTGTATGTGTGTATGTGTGTGTGTACGTATGTGTGTATGTTGAACTTCTTTCGCACCGTACGTAGCTAACCGTGCTAATCCGAAGTGCAATGCTGAGTCTATGGGTAGTGTTGATTCTATGGGCAGTGTTGTGTGTATGGGTAGTGTTGATTCTATGGGCAGTGTTGAGTCTATGGGTAGTGTTGAGTCTATGGGTAGTGTTAGTCTATGGGTAGTGTTAGTCTATGGGCAGTGTTGAGTCTATGGGCAGTGTTGAGTCTATGGGCAGTGTTGAGTCTATGGGTAGTGTTGAGTCTATGGGCAGTGTTGAGTCTATGGGCAGTGTTGAGTCTATGGGCAGTGTTGAGTCTATGGGCAGTGTTGAGTCTATGGGTAGTGTTGAGTCTGTGGGCAGTGTTGAGTCTATGGGTAGTGTTGAGTCTATGGGCTGTGTTGAGTCTGTGGGCAGTGTTGAGTCTATGGGTAGTGTTGAGTCTATGGGCAGTGTTGAGTCTGTGGGCAGTGTTGAGTCTATGGGTAGTGTTGAGTCTGTGGGCAGTGTTGAGTCTATGGGTAGTGTTGAGTCTGTGGGCAGTGTTGAGTCTATGGGTAGTGTTGATTCTATGGGCAGTGTTGTGTGTATGGGTAGTGTTGATTCTATGGGCAGTGTTGAGTCTATGGGTAGTGTTGAGTCTATGGGTAGTGTTGAGTCTATGGGCAGTGTTGAGTCTATGGGCAGTGTTGAGTCTGTGGGCAGTGTTGAGTCTATGGGTAGTGTTGAGTCTATGGGCAGTGTTGAGTCTGTGGGTAGGGTTGAGTCTATGGGCAGTGTTGATTCTATAGGCAGTGTTGAGTCGATGGGTAGTGTTGAGTCTATGGGCAGTGTTGAGTCTATGGGCAGTGTTGAGTCTGTGGGCAGTGTTGAGTCTATGAGTAGTGTTGATTCTATGGGCAGTGTTGAGTCTATGGGTAGTGTTGAGTCTATGGGCAGTGTTGATTCTATGGGCAGTGTTGAGTCGATGGGCAGTGTTGAGTCTATGGGCAGTGTTGAGTCTATGGGCAGTGTTGAGTCTATGGGCAGTGTTGAGTCTATGGGTAGTGTTAAGTCTATGGGCAGTGTTGAGTCTATGGGCAGTGTTGAGTCTATGAGCAGTGTTGAGTCTATGAGCAGTGTTGAGTCTATGGGCAGTGTTGAGTCTATGGGTAGTGTTGAGTCTATGGGTAGTGTTGAGTCCTTGGGCAGTGTTGAGTCTATGGGTAGTGTTGAGTATATGGGCAGTGTTGAGTCTATGGGTAGTGTTGAGTCTATGGGCAGTGTTGAGTCTATGGGCAGTGTTGAGTCTATGGGCAGTGTTGAGTCTATGGGTAGTGTTGAGTCTATGGGTAGTGTTGATTCTATGGGCAGTGTTGTGTGTATGGGTAGTGTTGATTCTATGGGCAGTGTTGAGTCTATGGGTAGTGTTGAGTCTATGGGCAGTGTTGAGTCTATGGGCAGTGTTGAGTCTATGGGCAGTGTTGAGTCTATGGGCAGTGTTGAGTCTATGGGCAGTGTTGAGTCTATGGGTAGTGTTGAGTCTATGGGTAGTGTTGATTCTATGGGCAGTGTTGTGTGTATGGGTAGTGTTGAGTCTATGGGCAGTGTTGATTCTATGGGCAGTGTTGAGTCTATGAGCAGTGTTGAGTCTATGGGCAGTGTTGAGTCTATGGGTAGTGTTGAGTCTATGGGCAGTGTTGAGTCTATGGGTAGTGTTGAGTCTATGAGCAGTGTTGAGTCTATAGGTAGTGTTGAGTCTATGGGCAGTGTTGAGTCTATGAGCAGTGTTGAGTCTATGAGCAGTGTTGAGTCTATGGGCAGTGTTGAGTCTATGAGCAGTGTTGAGTCTATGGGCAGTGTTGAGTCTATGGGCAGTGTTGAGTCTATGGGTAGTGTTGAGTCTATGGGCAGTGTTGAGTCTATGGGTAGTGTTGAGTCTATGAGCAGTGTTGAGTCTATGGGTAGTGTTGAGTCTATGGGCAGTGTTGAGTCTATGGGTAGTGTTGAGTCTATGGGCAGTGTTGAGTCTATGGGTAGTGTTGAGTCTATGAGCAGTGTTGAGTCTATGGGCAGTGTTGAGTCTATGGGCAGTGTTGAGTCTATGAGCAGTGTTGAGTCTATGGGCAGTGTTGAGTCGATGGGCAGTGTTGAGTCTATGGGCAGTGTTGAGTCTATGAGCAGAGTTGAGTCTATGGGCAGTGTTGAGTCTATGGGCAGTGTTGAGTCGATGGGCAGTGTTGAGTCTATGGGCAGTGTTGAGTCTATGAGCAGAGTTGAGTCTATGGGCAGTGTTGAGTCTATGGGCAGTGTTGAGTCTATGAGCAGAGTTGAGTCTATGGGCAGTGTTGAGTCTATGAGCAGTGTTGAGTCTATGAGCAGAGTTGAGTCTATGGGCAGTGTTGAGTCGATGGGCAGTGTTGAGTCTATGGGCAGTGTTGAGTCTATGGGCAGTGTTGAGTCTATGGTGCAGTGTTTATTCTATGGGCAGTGTTGAGTCGATGGGCAGTGTTGAGTCTATGGGTAGTGTTGAGTCTATGAGTCAGTGTTGAGTCTATGGGCAGTGTTGAGTCTATGGTGCAGTGTTTATTCTATGGGCAGTGTTGAGTCGATGGGCAGTGTTGAGTCTATGGGTAGTGTTGAGTCTATGAGTCAGTGTTGAGTCTATGGGCAGTGTTAGTCTATGTACGTATGTTGAACTTCTTTCACACCGTACTTAGCTATATCTGGCCGCTCTGGTAGGGAGTCACTCGCTCACCCACGCAGACAGCGGCAGGGCTCCAAACTTCGCTTTCCATCTCGGGCGACCAATTTTGTTTAATTCCATCACATCAGACACCAGGGATTGTGTTCGGGGTGAGGTGGTGGTGGGGTCCACGCGCCGATGCACAAACTCCCCCGCCTCCTCCATCATTGCTGGATAATTATCCTAGTAGCACAAGTAGCTACATGTGTAGCTACTTGTGCTACTACATATGTAGCTACTACATACGTGTAGCTACTACATATGTAGCTACACACATGTAGTAGATACTACACATGTAATAGGTACGGGGTCCCGCACTTTCAAGGGCCCCGCGCTAAATGCTGTCAAGCTATCAATTCCGATTCAATGATTCTGCACTTGCTCTATTACTATAGTACTATACCGCCTTCAACTTTTACGAACGACCGGGTGTTAAGGTCGTATTATCTGGCCGCGTGTAGTAAATAAAAAGAATACAATTACTTTACTGTGCGAGTTAAAAAAGTCGTGTTTTAATATTTACGTGCTTTCTATTTATTTAGGGCCCATTTTTAACATCATGCTACAGCCCCCCCCCCACTCGGGATGTAGCAGAAGCCCATGAATCGAGAAGCGAGTGAGTGGCGAAGGGGTTAAGAGCAGACTCCATTTATATGATAATGTGGAGGCGCTAATCCAGTGTCGAATGCTTTTTTGGGGGGTGCCGTGGGTGGTGGTGGAGGCACGGGGTACATCTGTAGCGTCATCGCCACCATCCCTCCCCAGAGCCATCATCATATTTCTCGTTTCCATCATCATCGTCATCGCCATCATCACACCGTTGTTGTTGTCGTCTAGAACTACACCCAGGCCACCACCATCGTTAACTGCTGCTGCTGCTGCTGCTCCAATCGTCATCGCTGGCGTTGTCCAAATCATCACAAATCCCCCATTGCCATCATCATCATCATCCCATTGTCATAAACATCATCCCATTGTCATCATCATCATCTCATTGTCATCATCATCATCATCATCCCATTGTCATCATCATCCCATTGATCATCATCATCCTCTCATTGTCATCATCATCATCCCATTGTCATCATCATCATCCCATTGTCATCATCATCATCCCATTGTCATCATCATCATCATCCCATTGTCATCATCGCCATCGTCATTATTTATTGAACAGGGCTGCACCTACACCGCCGTTACTGATGCTAGTCACGTCATCCTCCATATCACCACCACCACCATCCACAACCACCACCATCGCCGCCGCCACCACCACCACCATCAAGCACAACCCTCATCACCACCACCACCACGCACAACCACCACTATCGCCGCCACCACCATCGATCACGACCATCGCCACCACCACCGCCCGAGTGGAGGTGTCTCCTGCGGGCTGTGTAAACTGAACACATCAGCGACACGCGGCCGATGTTGAGATGAAATCCGTTTCAATGTTGACGTCGGCAATGCCAACAACGCAGCGTGTGCACGGGGAGCAGCCGGGTCCTTCCTGCCGGCCCTGCCGCTCGCCGGCTGCTGCTACTGCTCATATCATGCTGCTACTGCTGCTGTGTTGCTGCTGCTGCTGCTGTGTTGCTGCTGCTGCTGTGTTGCTGCTGCTGCTGTGTTGCTGCTGCTGCTGTGTTGCTGCTGCTGCTGTGTTGCTGCTGCTGCTGTGTTGCTGCTGCTGCTGTGTTGCTGCTGTTGTGATTTCGATTCGAAATACACAAAGTCACCAGCAAACAAATGAAAATAAACGCTACGAATCCACGCGCTGTGGCGCTACAAGCACCGCGCACAACACGAAAGAAAAGCCACGTGGTGGTTGTGGTGGTGGTGGTCATCGCGCACGCCACGGTGACGAGCGAGCGCTTCAGAAGGTGAACACCACGAGGACGCCGTCCACGCTGGTACAGAGAGGGGCTTGTCCGGCTCCCCAGCGTTCGAAGAAGACGCGCTGCACATCACCGGCACGTGTGTAGTACGCGTGCTCCAGCCGGAGCCGCGCCTTGAGCAGGCCCCTGAACACTGGAAGCACAGAGCAGCCGTCAGTGTCACCTTGCAGCATCTTCTTCTCGTTCTGTACACCGCCATCTTCGCCTGAGCACAGGCGGAGTTGGCGAGGTCATGGCGCTAGAGACACACAGAGATACACAGAGAGAGAGAGAGTGGAGAGAGAGAAGATCAGCCTGGGCATCTTCCGCGCTCTGGTCGGAGCCAGGGTGTGTGGGCTGGAGTTCCGCCATGATCGCGGCTGACCCACGCCGTGCCGGCCTTCAAGGAGCAGTGGGCGATGGAGGAGGCCGTGTGCTCGGTGCAAGATGACGGGGGAGCTCTGCGTGCAGTTGTGAGCTACCCGTCAGAGGCCGTAAAACTGCGAGGAGGGCTGGGTGCAGATGCAGCACTTGTCGTAGTTAAAACAACTACGTACATAGAAAACAGGGGGAGCATAGACATAGAGCAGGGAGAGAGGGGGTAGAGAGAGAGAGAGAAGGGGTAAGGAGAGCAGAGCGTGAAATATTTCATTTAAAAAAAGGGGGGGGGGAAGTTTACATAAAGCAAAGCATGAAAAAAAAAACGAAATGATGAACGAAGCAAAGTGCCGACTACACCGAGCATCTTCTAGTTTCCTCTGCATCGTGAAAAAAAAGAAAGAGAGCGAGGGGAGATGTGAGAGAGAGAGAGAGAGCGAGGGGGAGAGCGAGGGGAGATGTGAGAGAGAGAGAGAGCGAGGGGAGAGCGAGGGGAGATGTGAGAGAGAGAGAGAGCGAGGGGAGAGCGAGGGGAGATGTGAGAGAGAGAGAGAGCGAGGGGAGAGCGAGGGGAGATGTGAGAGAGAGAGAGAGCGAGGGGGAGAGCGAGGGGAGATGTGAGAGAGAGAGAGAGCGAGGGGAGAGCGAGGGGAGATGTGAGAGAGAGAGAGAGCGAGGGGAGAGAGCGAGGGGAGACGTGAGAGAGAGAGAGAGCGAGGGGAGAGCGAGGGGAGATGTGAGAGAGAGAGAGAGCGAGGGGAGAGCGAGGGGAGAGCGAGGGGAGAGCGAGGGGGAGAGCGAGGGGAGAGCGAGGGGAGATGTGAGAGAGAGCGAGGGGAGAGCGAAGGGGAGAGCGAGGGGAGACGTTGAGAGAGAGAGAGAGCGAGGGGAGAGCGAGGGGGAGAGCGAGGGGAGAGCGAGGGGAGAGCGAGGGGAGATGTGAGAGAGAGCGAGGGGAGAGCGAGGGGAGAGCGAGGGGAGAGCGAGGGGAGAGCGAGGGGAGAGCGAGGGGGGTTTCGTGAAGCCATCGATCACTCAATTAGCGTCAATGTGATCGCTGTCCCCTGCTGGGGGGGTGGTGGTTGTGGTGGTGCCGTGCGGAATCCGTGGCCCGGACTTCCCATTGCTCCGAGCTCCACTCCGGAGTGGAGTGGAGCTCTCCAGGAACTCGTCCTGCCTCGGCACACGAAGACAGCAGCAGCAGCGGCGAGATGCTTCAGGGGCAGTTTGTCTTCATCGCAAGGGCCCCCTACGGACCACTGATGCCCCCCCCACACGCTAGCGGCCCCCTGATGGCCTTTTAGCGCGGCCCTGATGTGGGGGGCCTCCCCCTGACAATACACAAAGGGTGAGAACACCTCCCCGTCGTCGTCATCATCATCATGCTGCTGCTGCTGCCACAACCCCGTAAGTCTACAGGGTGCTTCACAAAACTGTGAACGCTTCTGAGAATTTGCAACGATGCCACGATAAATGTGCCACTTGGAGATAATTCCAGGCGTAGCGTTGACGATGACGGCGAGGAAGTGGAGACTTTTTGAAGCCATTGACATCACGTTTGTTTCGATTTAAAACTTTCGTGGCTGCAGGGATTCATCTTCTTGGTTCTTTCGGTAAAGTCACGTAGAAGGGAAGTAATAAAATAATAAAAATAAAAACATCATAAAATAATTCTCACGACGTTTCGGCCACAACGCAAGCAGCCATCCTCAGGTTGAAGACCAGGTCTGTCGGGGAGACAGACCTGAGGACGGCTGCTTGCGTTGTGGCCGGAAACGTCGTGAGATTTATTTTATTATTTGTTATTTTTATTATTTTTATTATTTCCATTCTACGTGACTTTACCGAAAGAACCAAGAAGATCACATTTGTTATCACGTTATGGTGTTATCATCCGTTTCTTTTATCAATGGAAGCGATAGTCCCAACAAGTGTCAACATTTTGTTTTGAAGCACCCTGTTTGAACGTACAGCCAACCAGTAAGCGCTTTGTCAACGTAAACAAAACTTGGCCAATTCTTTACTAACAACGAAGCGGGACTTTCGCCTGACCAGTATTACTGTTCTCATGATAACGGTTTTTGAGTTGGATTGCGTAAGTGTATAAATTTGGTCGTGGGTTCGAGGTAGCGAGATGTTAACTCCCTCGCCTGCCTATGCAGGAGGGTCGTGGGTTCGATCCCAACCCTGACGCCCTGCTGCTGTATATTTGGAGTTTGCGT
This sequence comes from Lampetra fluviatilis, assembly GCF_964198595.1. Classification (NCBI taxonomy): domain Eukaryota; kingdom Metazoa; phylum Chordata; class Hyperoartia; order Petromyzontiformes; family Petromyzontidae; genus Lampetra; species Lampetra fluviatilis. The sequence goes on along the minus strand of NC_136326.1, from coordinate 1,509,643 downwards.
GTCTCTCTCTCTCATCACATCATCACGGTGACTAGGAGATGTTAACTACCTCGCCTGGTGTACAGGAGGTCGTGGGGTTAGATCTCGACCCTGACGCCCTGCTGCTGTATATTTGGGAGTTTGCGGTGTCTCTCTATCATAATCACGGTGGCTAGGAGATGTTAACTCCCTCGCCTGCTGTGCAGGAGGTCGTGGGTTCGATCCCGACCCCTGACGCCTGCTGCTGTATATTTGTAGTTTGCGTGTCTCTCCCTCTCCCCGTGGATTTTTCTCCCGGTCCTTCGGTTTTTTCCCTCCACATTTAGAATCAACGTCACGCGTTGTCGACTATTTGGCTGCTGTACATTTCCACGCGATAATGATGATGATGCTTATGAAGCCACCACACTTCACGTGTGTGTGGCCCCATTGTTTGGCATGGCCAGGTCGCCTATTGAAAGAGATCTTCCCCAGCAGCTCAGTGGGGATGGTTGGGGGGGAGGGCCTTGCCTGGTGAAACTAAAATAAAATTTCGATTTAAAGCTTTCGTGACTGCAGGGATTCATCTTCTTGGTTCTTTCGATAAAGTCACGTAGAAGGGAAACAATAAAAGACTAAAAATAAAACATAATTAAATAATTCTCACGAGACGCTGTCTCCCCGACAGACCTGTTCTTCACCTGAGGACGGCTGCTTGCGTTGTGACCGAAACGTCGTGAGAATTATTTTATTATGTTTTATTTTTATTATCTTATTACTTCCCTTCTACGTGACTTTACCGAAAGAACCAAGAAAATGAAACTAAAATTGTTGAGTTGATTCGCACCGTCGCTAACCAGGGCAGGCGCAGTGAGCGCGTGGCGCGGCGTACGTCTGGGACGGCGAAGGCGAGCGAGCGGTATGGTGCGAAAGAAGTTTCAGCGAACCCGCCACCGCCGTCGCGCAAAAGTCCCTTCTCTAAAAAAATTAAAATTCATAATTCATAATCATTTCATTTTAAATCGAGCCTCATTCGTGCAATTACACACCCCCGCCCCCCTTGGCACATAACGTTGCCACGTCAATTAGTCGGTTCCCGTATGCTGATGATACAAAAACTAACCCCCTTCCCCCCCCCCCCCCCACTTATGTAGCAATTAAAAAAACGAATACATAAACATAGGGAGAGAAAAAATGGCACGCGTTTAGGGGAACCATTTCGCCGTGTTTAGGAGAACCTTCACAAGGAGGGGTGGTGGTGGTGGAGTGGCCAATAACAGTTACGAGCCAGTTGGACCGTAAATATGAATGCCTATTTTCCAGCGTATCTCTGGGCAAATAAATAGGCCTTAAATGGCACCTCTTTTGGCGCGAGATAGCGGAACCCTGCGGTTTAGCTAATCATAAATACTTACATGTAATTTTTATATCCCGTGGCGGACCACGTGATCAAATTTATAGTGCGCTGGGCGGGCAACGCGAGGTCACGTGCCACATCATGATCACTGTTCGACCGACGAAGCACAGAAGCAGATCGATTCAAACAAACCGATGGGGTCGCCCTCGTGGCCAAAGCCACAAAAAGCCACAAAAAAGCCACAGAAAGCCACAAAAAGCCACGAGAAGCCACCGCCGCGGCCGCCAAAGCACCGCTGGCAATGCCCCCTTCCGTGCCACCTTCCGTGCCCTCGCGCCCGAGCCTGCGACGGCTACGGGCAGCAGCAGCAGCAGTTGCAGGAGCAGATGCGAGATGTCACCGAAAAATGTAAAACGATGAAAATATATTGACAGTTGCCATCAGTTACCATCACAAAGACCCCCCCCCCCTCCCCCTCTCCACGGTACAGTCTTAACAGACTGTAGGGGCAAGCGCTGTTAGCGAGTAACACCTATGAAGGCTGGCACGGCACACGAGGGGGTGGGTGGCCAGCAACCACGCCCGGCCGCCTTTGTCTCCCTCGTGGCGATGTTTACTACACACCGCACCAGCTACTCATTTTAGGCTGAGTCGCGCTAGGGGAGGCCCAGGACCGATTCAGATAATAATCGTCACTGGTGCTGGCCGTGAGCGGGAATCGAACTCGCGTTCGCCGGGTTTGTAGGCGCAGCGTAGCGCTAACCGCTGCACCACCGCTGCACCACCGCCATCGTCATCTCCATCAATGCGCAATCCCCCGCGAGTGATGGACGCGGGATGGAGGAGGTCAAAGGTGAACATCGAAATAGAGCCGCGGTAGAGCGAGCGCGCCGTAGGTGGACTCGACGCGTGGAATCACGGCCTGGCTAGAGGGAGGGAGGGCGGGGGGGGGTTACATAATGTGGCGCTCGGCACTAAAGGTTACAGCACTCCAGCCAGCCGGGCCGGAGAGAGAGACAGACAGAGAGACAGAGACAGACAGAGAGACAGAGAGACAGACAGAGACAGACAGAGACACAGACAGACAAGAGAGACAGAGAGAGAGACAGAGACACAGACAGAGAGACAGACAGAGAGACAGACAGAGACAGACAGAGAGACAGACAGAGACAGACAGAGACAGACAAAGAAACAGAGAGACAGACAGAGACAGACAGAGAGACAGAGAGACAAACAGTGAGACAGAGAAAGACAGACAGAGAGACAGACAGAGACAGACAATTTATTGGGATTCTGTCCGGGGGGTGAAAGAGCTTTGTAGCTTTTCGGATTCCTCCCGCACTATAAATACAGATTCTGATTTCCCAATTGTCACGACTTGCTGACTTGCACGCGAGCTGCGTGGCAACCCGAGGCACCTTGTTGTGTGTTGCAGCAGCGACATCGACGACGACGACCAAACAACGTTGGCCCACGTTGGACGCGACCCTGGCCACGCTTGGCCACCCCCCAGCCAAGTAGGTGGACGTGAGAGACCAACTCTGCTGCTCGCTCGCTCAGGTAGTCGGGGGGGCAGGGTGTGTGCGTACAGGGTGTGAGTGTGTGTACAGGGTGTGTGTGTGTGGGGGGGTGTTGGGGGGGCAGGGTGTGTGTGTACAGGGTGTGTGTGTGTGGGGGGGGTGTTGGGGGGCAGTGTGTGTGGGGGTGTGTACAGGCTGTGAGTGTGTGTGTGGGTACAGGGTGTGAGTGTGTGTGTGTGGGGGCGGGGTTGTGTGGGGGGTGTACAGGGTGTGTGAGTGTGTGTGGGGGGCGGGTGTGTGTGTGTGTGGGGGCGGTGTGTGTGTGGGGTGTGTACAGGGTGTGAGTGTGTGTGGGGGGGTGTTGGGGGGCGGGGGTGTGTGGGGGTGTGTACAGGGTGTGAGTGTGTGTGTGGGTACAGGGTGTGAGTGTTTGTGTTTGGGGACGGGGTGTGTGGGGGTGTGTACAGGGTGTGAGTGTGTGTACAGGGTGTGTGTGTGTGGGGGGTGTTGGGGGGGCGGGTGTGTGGGTGTGTACACGGTAGTGAGTGCGTGTGTGGGTACAGGGTGTGAGTGTTTGTGTGGGGGGGTGTACAGGGTGTGAGGTGTGTGTGGGGGGGGCGGGGGGTGTGTGTGTGTGGGGGCGGTGTGTGTGTGGGGTGTGTACAGGGTGTGAGTGTGTGTGGGGGGTGGTGGGGGGGCGGGGGTGTGTGGGGTGTGTACAGGCTGTGAGTGTATGTGGGTGGGGGCGGGGTGTGAGTGTGTGTGTGGGGACGGGGTGTGTGGGGGTGTGTACAGAGTGTGAGTGTGTGTGGGGGGTGGTGGGCGGGGAGTGTGTGGGGGGTGTTGGGGCGGTAGTGAGTGTGGGGGTGTGTGTGTGTGGTGTGTGTGTGTGGTGTGTGTATGTGGTGTGTGTGTATGGTGTGTGTGTGTATGGTGTGTGTGTGTGTGGTGTGTGTGTGTGTATGGTGTGTATGTATGGGGTTGTGTATGTGGTGTGTGTGTGTGCACGGGGTGTGTGTGTGTATGTGTGTGTATGTGGTGTGTATGTATGGTGTGTGTGTGTATGGTGTGTGTGTATGTGGTTATGTGTGTGTATGTATAGTGTATGTGTGTGTGTGCACGGGGTCGTGTGTGTGTGCGGTGAGGAGGCGTGTACCGCTGTCCCACCGCTCCCCAGGTGCCCACGTGGAAACCATCACGAGGACGCTGGAGCCAAACCGCCACGAGCGCCGGGCACGGCAGCCAATAGGAGAGCGGGGAAAGTGGGGGAGTGCGTTAGGGTCATGGTTGGGGGCAAGGGGGGCGCTGGGTGGGGGGCAGGGTGGGGGGGAGGCAGGTTGGGGGGTGGGAGGGGGGAAGGGTGGGGGCAGGGGGGGGCGGGTGGGGGTGGGGGCAGGGGGGGCCGGGTGGGGGCAGGGGGGGGGCCGGGTGGGGGGGGAGGCAGGTTGGGCGGTGGGAGGGGGGAAGGGTCGGGGGCAGGGGGGGGCGGGGGTGGGGGTGGGGGCAGGGGGAAGGGTGGGGGCAAGGGGGGGGTAGGGTGGTGAGGGCAGGGTGGGGTCACGTCCAAACAGAGGCATCGCCACCATTATACAAACACTGGCGGGGCAGGGGGGAGGAGGGAGAGGGGGCGGGGGGAGGAGAGGGTAGGGGGGGAGGGGGCGGTGGGAGGAGGGGGCGAGGGGGCTGGGGGGAGGGGGGGAGGGGGGCGGGGGGGAGGGACGGGGGCTGAGCCGGCCAAGAGGGGCAGCTCTCAGAGTGAGAATCTCTAAAAGACGGCAGGAGGAATCCGATGATCTATGAAGCTCTTTTTCACGCACGCCCAGATGTCTCGACGGAAGTAGAACTGCGATAATTTCGACGATTGGGCCGATTAATCGATAATTGCTTGCGGTCGATTTACTCTGGTTCCAGGATAGAGGCTCATTTGCAAGAGCGACCTGGGCCCATGGGGTCATGGGTCATGGGTCTGTGGTCATGGGGTCATGGGTCATGGGTCTGGGGTCATGGGTCATGAGTCTGTGGTCATGGGTCATGGGGTCTGGGTCATGGGTCATGGGTCTTGGGTCATGGGTCTGTGGTCATGGGATCTGGGCTATGGGTCTGGGCCAGGGGAGGGAGTGATATTTGCTGCGGGTCTCTGAGTGAGACTCAACTTTAATAATTTGCCGGTCTCATTTTCCTCGTCGTCTTCATCACGATTCGTGGGCAAGATGGCCCCGCAGTGGTCGTCGGTGACCACTGCACACTTGTTACATAGATACCCACAGAGATACCTACAGATACTCATAGATACCCACATAATTACATAGATACCCACATAATTACATAGATACCCACATAAATACATAGATACCCACATAATTACATAGATACCCACATAATTACATAGATACCCACATAATTACATAGATACCCACAGAGATACCCACGGAGATACAGATATAGCCACAGAGATACCTACTGAAACACATAGATACCCACAGAGATACATAGATACCCACAGAGATACCCACAGAGATACAGATATACCCACAGAGATACCCACTGAAACACATAGATACCCACAGAGATACATAGATACCCACAGAGATACCCACAGAGATACAGATATACCCACAGAGATACCCACTGAAACACATAGATACCCACAGAGATACATAGATACCCGCAGATACACATAGATACCCACAGAGATACCCACAGAGATACCCACAGAGATACATACAGAGATACATAGATACCCACAGAGATACACAGAGATACATAGATACCCACAGAGATACCTACAGATACTCAGATACCCACGGAGACACATAGATACCTACAGAGATACCCACGGAGATACCTACAGATACTCATAGATACCCACAGAGACACATAGATACCCACAGAGATACATAGATACCCACAGAGACACATAGATACCCACAGAGATACATAGATACCCACAGAGATACACAGAGATACATAGATACCCACAGAGATACACAGATACCCACATAGATACATAGATACCCACAGAGATACCCACAGAGACACATAGATACCCACAGAGATACCGAAATAGATACTTAGATAACCACATAGATATCCACAGAGATACACAGACTGTAGGGGCAAGTGCTGTTAGCGAGCAGCACCTATGAAGGCCGGCACGGCACACGAGGGGGTGGGTGGCCAGCACCACGCCCGGCCGCCTTTGTCTCCCCAATGGCGATGTTTACTACACACCGCACCAGGTACTCATTTGAGGCTGAGTCGACCTAGGGCAGGCCCAGGACCGGTTCAGATAAGCGTCACTGTTGGTGGCCGTGAGCGGGATTCGTAGCGCAGCGTAGCGCTAACCGCTGCGCCACCGCTCCCCACTCACTACCAGTCAACAACAACAACAATCGCCGTTCACGACTAAGTGGCGGCGACGTCACCACGGCGCCCGTGCCAGGCTAGGTGCACTTTGAGGCTGTCGCGTGAAGTGTCGAGGGCTCGCTGCTGGCAGGAGGTCACGGGACAGGGCCGGGTGGTGCCACGGGTTGACCGACTCAATCGGTGCTAGCAGAGACGATGCACCACCACCACCACCACCCCACCTGTGCCACCCACACACCTGTGCCACCCACCCCCATGCCACCCCACGGTGTCCACCTCTCTGGAGCAACGGCGCGCCACGCCCGCGTGGACACGGCTGGACGCGGCTGTGCATCAAAGCGCTTGACAGCTCATCGGATTCCTCCGGGATGAGTGATTCGTCGACTTAGAAGAGGAATCGGGGGTGGGGGGCCGGGGGGGCAGGGGGTGGGGGCGGGGGGTAGGGGGGCGGGGGGTTCCACGGGTCACGCGGCGCAGTCTCACCGCCTGCGTCAATCGTCCAGCCACACAACAAACTTCACCGGAGAGGCGCCCCCCTCTGCAGCTCCTATTGTTTGTTGTTGTTGTTTGTTTGTTGTTGTTGGTTGTTTGTTGTTGTTGTTTGTTGTTGTTTGTTGTTTGTTGTTTGTTGGTTGTTGTTGTTGTTTGTTGTTGTTGTTGTTGTTGTTTGGTGTTGTTTGTTGTTTGTTGTTGTTGTTTGGTGTTGTTTGTTGTTTGTTGTTGTTGTTTGGTGTTGTTTGTTGTTTGTTGTTGTTGTTTGTTGTTGTTGTTGTTGTTTGGTGTTGTTTGTTGTTTGTTGTTGTTGTTTGTTGTTGTTTGTTGTTGTTGTTCCTGTAACGTTCTTAACCCCCGTGCCCTCTTACTGGGCATCTGTGTGGGAGGGGGTGGGGATGACGACGACACACACAAGAGCTTTATAGCTCATCGGATTCCTCCGTCCCCCCTCCCCCCCCGGCATGAGCGCAGATTGTGAGCTTCTGTTCACAGCCAGCCCGCTTCTCGCGACTCCGACAGCGGTCCCACCCACTCCGCCGTCTCATTTGGCGCGATCCACCCGGAGATTCATCGGGGCCCCGAGTGAGCTGATTGAGAGCGGATTGCACCTCGTTAACGACTCTGCCGATGTGTAAACACGCATGCCGATCGGGGGTCTATATATAATGAGTGTGTGTGTAGTGTGTGTGTGTGTAATGTGTGTGTGTAATGTGTGTGTAATGTGTGTGTGTAGTGTGTGTGTGTAATGTGTGTGTGTAATGTGTGTGTAATGTGTGTGTGTAGTGTGTGTGTGTAATGTGTGTGTGTAATGTGTGTGTGTAGTGTGTGTGTGTAATGTGTGTGTGTAGTGTGTGTGTGTAATGTGTGTGTGTAATGTGTGTGTGTAGTGTGTGTGTGTAGTGTGTGTGTGTAATGTGTGTGTGTAATGTGTGTGTAATGTGTGTGTGTAGTGTGTGTGTGTAATGTGTGTGTGTAATGTGTGTGTGTAGTGTGTGTGTAATGTGTGTGTGTAATGTGTGTGTGTAGTGTGTGTGTGTAGTGTGTGTGTGTAATGTGTGTGTGTAGTGTGTGTGTGTAATGTGTGTGTGTAATGTGTGTGTGTAGTGTGTGTGTGTAATGTGTGTGTGTAATGTGTGTGTAATGTGTGTGTGTAGTGTGTGTGTGTAATGTGTGTGTGTAATGTGTGTGTGTAGTGTGTGTGTGTAATGTGTGTGTGTAGTGTGTGTGTGTAATGTGTGTGTGTAGTGTGTGTGTGTAATGTGTGTGTGTGCAATGTGTGTGTGTAATGTGTGTGTGTGTAGTGTGTGTGTGTAATGTGTGTGTGTAATGTGTGTGTGTGTAATGTGTGTGTGTAATGTGTGTGTGTAATGTGTGTGTGTGTAGTGTGTGTGTGTAATGTGTGTGTGTAATGTGTGTGTGTGTAATGTGTGTGTGTGTAATGTGTGTGTAATGTGTGTGTGTGCAATGTGTGTGTGTAATGTGTGTGTGTAATGTGTGTGTGTGTGTAATGTGTGTGTGTGCAATGTGTGTGTGTAATGTGTGTGTGTGTAGTGTGTGTGTGTAGTGTGTGTGTGTAATGTGTGTGTGTAATGTGTGTGTGTGCAATGTGTGTGTGTAATGTGTGTGTGTAATGTGTGTGTGTGTAGTGTGTGTGTGTGTAATGTGTGTGTGTGTAATGTGTGTGTGTGTAATGTGTGTGTGTAATGTGTGTGTGTGTAATGTGTGTGTGTAATGTGTGTGTGTGTAGTGTGTGTGTGTGTAATGTGTGTGTGTGTAATGTGTGTGTGTACTGTGTGTGTGTAATGTGTGTGTGTACTGTGTGTGTGTAGTGTGTGTGTGCAATGTGTGTGTGTAATGTGTGTGTGTAATGTGTGTGTGTGCAATGTGTGTGTGATGTGTGTGTGTAATGTGTGTGTGTAATGTGTGTGTGTGCAATGTGTGTGTGATGTGTGTGTGTAATGTGTGTGTGTGCAATGTGTGTGTGATGTGTGTGTGTAATGTGTGTGTGTAATGTGTGTGTGTGCAATGTGTGTGTGCAATGTGTGTGTGTAATGTGTGTGTGTGCAATGTGTGTGTGTAATGTGTGTGTGTGTAATGTGTGTGTGTGCAATGTGTGTGTGTAATGTGTGTGTGTAATGTGTGTGTGTGTAGTGTGTGTGTGTAATGTGTGTGTGTAATGTGTGTGTGTGTAATGTGTGTGTGTGCAATGTGTGTGTGTAATGTGTGTGTGTAATGTGTGTGTGTGTAGTGTGTGTGTGTAATGTGTGTGTGTAATGTGTGTGTGTAATGTGTGTGTGCAATGTGTGTGTGTAATGTGTGTGTGTGTAGTGTGTGTGTGTAATGTGTGTGTGTGTAATGTGTGTGTGCAATGTGTGTGTGTAATGTGTGTGTGTGTAGTGTGTGTGTGTAATGTGTGTGTGTGCAATGTGTGTGTGTAATGTGTGTGTGTAATGTGTGTGTGTAATGTGTGTGTGTGCAATGTGTGTGTGTAATGTGTGTGTGTGTAGTGTGTGTGTGTAATGTGTGTGTGTGTAGTGTGTGTGTGTAATGTGTGTGTGTAATGTGTGTGTGTGCAATGTGTGTGTGTAATGTGTGTGTGTGCAATGTGTGTGTGCAATGTGTGTGTGTAATGTGTGTGTGTGTAGTGTGTGTGTGTAATGTGTGTGTGTGTAATGTGTGTGTGTAATGTGTGTGTGTGTAATGTGTGTGTGTAATGTGTGTGTGTGTAATGTGTGTGTGTAATGTGTGTGTGTGCAATGTGTGTGTGCAATGTGTGTGTGTAATGTGTGTGTGTAATGTGTGTGTGTGTAATGTGTGTGTAATGTGTGTGTGTGTGTAATGTGTGTGTGTAATGTGTGTGTGTGTAATGTGTGTGTGTGCAATGTGTGTGTGCAATGTGTGTGTGTAATGTGTGTGTGTGTAATGTGTGTGTAATGTGTGTGTGTAATGTGTGTGTGTAGTGTGTGTGTGTGTAATGTGTGTGTGTAATGTGTGTGTGTGCAATGTGTGTGTGCAATGTGTGTGTGCAATGTGTGTGTGCAATGTGTGTGTGTAATGTGTGTGTGTAGTGTGTGTGTGTGTAATGTGTGTGTAATGTGTGCAATGTGTGTGTGTAATGTGTGTGTGTATAGTGTGTGTGTGTGCAATGTGTGTGTGTAATGTGTGTGTGTAATGTGTGTGTGTAATGTGTGTGTGTGCAATGTGTGTGTGCAATGTGTGTGTGCAATGTGTGTGTGCAATGTGTGTGTGTAATGTGTGTGTGTAATGTGTGTGTGTAATGTGTGTGTGTAGTGTGTGTGTGTAATGTGTGTGTGTAGTGTGTGTGTGTGTAATGTGTGTGTAATGTGTGCAATGTGTGTGTGTAATGTGTGTGTGTATAGTGTGTGTGTGTGCAATGTGTGTGTGTAATGTGTGTGTGTGTAATGTGTGTGTGTGTGTGTGTGCAATGTGTGTGTGTGTGTAATGTGTGTGTGTATAGTGTGTGTGTGTGTAATGTGTGTGTGTGTGTGTGTGCAATGTGTGTGTGTGTGTAATGTGTGTGTGTGTAATGTGTGTGTGTAATGTGTGTGTGTGTGTGCAATGTGTGTGTGTAATGTGTGTGTGTGTAATGTGTGTGTGTGTGTGTGTGCAATGTGTGTGTGTGTGTAATGTGTGTGTGTGTAATGTGTGTGTGTGTAATGTGTGTGTGTGTGTGTGTGCAATGTGTGTGTGTGTGTAATGTGTGTGTGTGTAATGTGTGTGTGTGTGTGTGTGCAATGTGTGTGTGTAATGTGTGTGTGTGTGTGTGTGCAATGTGTGTGTAATGTGTGTGTGTGTGTGTGTGTAATGTGTGTGTGTGTAATGTGTGTGTGTGTGTGTGTGCAATGTGTGTGTAATGTGTGTGTGTGTGTGTAATGTGTGTGTGTGTGTAATGTGTGTGTGTGTAATGTGTGTGTGTGTAATGTGTGTGTGTGTGTGCAATGTGTGTGTGTAATGTGTGTGTAATGTGTGTGTGTGCAATGTGTGTGTGTGTATGTAATGTGTGTGTGTGATGTGTGTGTAATGTGTGTGTGTGCAATGTGTGTGTGTGTATGTAATGTGTGTGTGATGTGTGTGTGTAGTGTGTGTGTAATGTGTGTGTGCAATGTGTGTGTGCAATGTGTGTGTGTGATGTGTGCGTGATGTGTGTGCATAATGTGTGTGTGTCTATAATGAGTGTGTGTAGTGTGTGTGTAACGTGTGTGTGCAATGTGTGTGTGCAATGTGTGTGTGTGATGTGTGTGTGATGTGTGTGCATAATGTGTGTGTGTCTATAATGAGTGTGTGTAGTGTGTGTGTAACGTGTGTGTGTGTACCATCCCCGTTCTCGCCTTCCTTCATGATTCATCTCCCGCCAGCGCCGTCCGTCACGCCGCTCTCTCCCTCTCGCTCTCTTCCTCTCAATCTCTCTCTTGCTCTGCGCTGTCTCTAGCTCTTTCTCGCTATCTCTCTCTCTCGCTCTCTCTCTCGCTTGGAAACAAATGTACAAGTCTCCCATCGCCAAACGCTGCGGTGACCTCCAGTGGAGGTTGGCACACTCCACGTTGCCATCGGCCGTGTGGCTCAGCCGAATCTCTTGCCAGGGGTAACAGACTTGTGCATTTCCTGCGGTGCCAGGGAGGATCTGCCCCACTAGTACTTACACTGCCAGCGGCTCAAACCAATGTTCCGCCTTTTGGGGGACATCTTCAGGAAACTGGGGGTACCCTTCTACAACAGCAGCTTCGTGTATGTGGTGGTGCCTTACCTGGCTAACAAGCGCCATGACCTCGCCAACTTCGCCTGTGCTCAGGCGAAGATGGCGGTGTACAGAACGAGGAAGAAGATGCTGGAAGGTGACACTGACGGCTGCTCTGTGCTGCTTCCAGTGTTCAGGGGCCTGCTCAAGGCGCGGCTCCGGCTGGAGCACGCCATGTACCACACACATGGCGGTGATGTGCAGCGCGTCTTCTTCGAACGCTGGGGAGCCGGACAAGCCCCTCTCTGTACCAGCGTGGACGGCGTCCTCGTGGTGTTCACCTTCTGACAGAGGTGTGGACTCGAGTCATGTGACTTGGACTCGAGTCAGACTCGAGTCATGAATTTGATGACTTGCGACTCGACTTGGACTTGCATAACAATGACTTTGTCCCACCTCTGAGATGTGGACTCGAGTCATGTGACTTGGACTCGAGTCAGACTCGAGTCATGAATTTGATGACTTGCGACTCGACTTGGACTTGCATAACAATGACTTTGTCCCACCTCTGCCTTCTGAAGCGCTCGCTCGTCACCGTGGCGTGCGCGATGACCACCACCACCACGTGGCTTTTCTTTCGTGTTGTACGCGGTGCATTTAGCGCCACAGCGCGTGGGTTTATAGCGTTGGTTATTTGCTGGTGACTGTATTTCGTTTCGCCTGTATTTCGTATCGGAATCGCCTCCAGTGCTGTTGCTGCTGGCGGCAATAAAAGTTGTTTAAAAGTCAAAGTCTCTCGCTTGCTCTCTCTCGGTCGCTCTCTCGATCTTTCTCCATCTCGATCTCTCTCGCTCCCGTATCGACGCACTCCACGTTACTTATTCGCCTCTGCGCATCAACGTTCACTCGGGCGTTCTGCGGAGGCACGCGAACGCCAAACTTGTGTCGTCTTTTTTTTACTTTGCTGAACCGCCCTTCCGCTCTGCTGCTGCTCCCACTGCCTCTGTAGCGCTCGTAGCGTGGACGTCTTCGTTGGTTTACCAAAACAACAACGACAACAACAACAAGCTGTACAGCTGTACGCCTCTGGTCGTGTAGCTACACATGTAGTAGCTACTACACGTGTAGCTACACATGTAGTAGCTACACATGTGTAGCTACTACATGTAGTAGCTACACATGCGCAGCTACTACATGCGCAGCTACTACACGTGTAGTAGCTACTACACGTGTAGTAGCTACTACACGCGCAGCTACTACATGTGTAGCTACTGCATGTAGTAGCTACACATGTGTAGCTACTACATGTAGTAGCTACACATGTGTAGCTACTGCATGTAGTAGCTACACATGTGTAGCTACTACATGTAGTAGCTACACGTGTAGCTACATGTGTAGCTACACGTGTAGCTACTACATGTAGTAGCTACACATGTGTAGCTACTACATGCGCAGCTACTACACGCGCAGCTACTACACGTGTAGTAGCTACTACACGCGCAGCTACTACATGTGTAGCTACTACATGTAGTAGCTGCACGTGTAGTAGCTGCACGTGTAGTAGCTGCACGTGTAGTAGCTGCACGTGTAGTAGCTACACGTGTAGTAGCTACACATGTAGTAGCTACACGTGTAGTAGCTACACGTGTAGTAGCTACGCGCCCCGCACTTTCAAGGGCCCCGCGCTAAATGCTTTCAAGCTTTGAATTCCGGTTCAGTGTTTATGCACTTGCTCTATTACTATAGTACTATACCGCCTTCAACTTTTATGAACGACCGGGTGTTGAAGGTGAGCGCTTTGTCGTATTATCTGGCTGTATAGCAAATGCAAAAATGCAATTACTTCACTTTGCAGGTAAAAAAATAGTTTTATTTCGATTTAAAGCTTTCGTGACTGCAGGGATTCATCTTCTTGGTTCTTTCGGTAAAGTCCCTTGTACGTGACTTTACCGAAAGAACCAAGAAGATGAAAAAATAGTGTTTAAATTTTTACGTGTTTTTTTTTATTTAGGGCCCCTATATAACATGTGCTACAGGCCCCGCACTAGCTCAATCCGGCACCGGGTGGGTGCGGTGTCCCCCAAAGCGCGGGGCCCAGGGCAGTCGCCCAGATTCGCCGTGTACCCCTAGGGACGGCTCTGCGCGCCAGCCACCATCTCCACGTGTGTTGGTGCCACTACGGCCTTGCGTCGGCAACCAGCAACAAAAACCAAATCTAATTATTTATCATTATCATCATCAGAAGCGACCTCAGAAAACCTCGCTCCTCTGTGCGCCCCACACCGCGCCGCTCGTTATCGGCGGCGAGCGAATTTTTATTTATTAAATAAATAAATAAGCAAACACGCAACGGCGTTACAGAAGCCGGGTCTGGGGGTAACCCGCATTTGCAATTCGTTCGCGCAGGCCCACGATGCATTATTTATTTCCCACGCGCGCCTTGATCCAAGCGCCCGCGCTCCCAGAGCATCGCATCCTCCCAGCCCCCTCGGGGTCAATAGGTCAAGGGGTCAGCCGGGTTCAAAAAAGCCAACGGAGAGGGCTTGTTGGCGTTTGGCGGTGCCAACCGAGTCGGGGTTGGTGTTTGTGTCTACGAAGAAAGTAGCACAGATTGATGTTGTTTCACAATGAGAAAATACGTAAAATATTTCATTTAAAGCAATGGAAAAATAGCAAAAAAAAACGACATGATGAACGAAGCAAAGTGTCGACTAAACCAAGGGAGAGAGAGAGAGGGAGATATTCAAAAAGTCAGAATCCCCATCGCACTCCGTGCACGTTCGAGGCTGTGATCCCGAATCGTTGGGACCCGGACCCCTGGCATCCAACTCGTCCAGGCCGGAGCGAGGCTCCGAGAGTCCGGGCCCGAATCGGCAGCGTCAGACCTCACGAAGGTCAAACCCTGCCTTTGAAATGGAGACCACATTCATTATCCAAGAACTCCCCCCCCCACCCCACCTCGTAACCATAGCAACAATAACCCCCCCTCCCCCTCCCCACATCCCCTGCTCACCTTGTAAGTAACGGCCAGACGAGGAACGCCGCAGAACATTCATCGTCGTCGTCGTCGTCAGCCGTGATCTCTCCACGGATGGACGGGGACTTCCCATGCAGTCGCCATCTCTGTGCGTGTGGGTCTGAGTGTTGGCCACCCACCTCCTCGTGTGCCACAGCGCCGGTCTTCATACCTGGTGGTGCTGCCACTTGCCCCAGCAGCCTGTTAGAAAGATCAGCAGGTTCATCACAATAAAGGTTTTATAGAACACGATGATGATTTTTTTTTTCGATTGAAAGCTTTCGTGACTGCAGGGATTCATGTTCTTGGTTCTTTCGGTAAAGTCACGTAGAAGGGAAATAATAAAATAAAATAAAAAAATTATTCTCACGACGTTTCGGCCACAACGCAAGCAGCCGTCCTCAGGTGAAGAACAGGTCTGTCGGAAAGACAGCGTCTGAATGGCATTGTTTATTTTTATTATTTTATTATTTCCCTTCTACGTGACTTTACCGAAAGAACCAAGAAGATGAACACGATGATTATTTCGGTGATACAGCGTTGGCAATGGTGCACAACAAACAACAACAACAACCGAACCTCAACACAACAACTGTGTGCGTGGCCTTAGTATAGCATAGGCGACGTTTCGGGCAATGGCCCTCCACAGCACACACGTGGAGAGAGGCCCAGAGAGATCGCCTAATGGATATTCTGAGTTGGTCACTGCTGGGCCGCCGATCAACGTGGGTTCTTCATAAAGATTTAAAAACATATTTGGGTGTAAAACCACCATATGAACATTGGACTTATTAAGATATCAAACTCTTGAAAACATGTGTGTCGTAAAACCCTCCACCACCCGACACAGCCAATGAATAGAGAGTTGTCACGGCTAAGAGCGAACTTGACCCTAATGTATCGCTGATGAACAAAAAAAATTAGAATAGGCTTCGCCATTTTACTGGTAGGAACCACCTGCTGCTGCTGCTGATGATGATGATGCTGCTGCTGTTGATGATGCTGCTGATGATGATGATGCTGATGATGCTGCTGCTGATGCTGCTGCTGTTGATGATGATGCTGATGATGCTGCTGCTGCTGCTGATGCTGCTGCTGATGATGATAATGATGCTGCTGATGATGCTGCTGATGATGCTGCTGCTGATGATGATGCTGCTGATGCTGCTGCTGATGATGCTGCTGCTGCTGTTGATGATGATGCTGCTGTTGATGATGCTGCTGCTGCTGCTGATGATGATGATGCTGCTGCTGCTGCTGCTGCTGATGATGATGATGCTGCTGCTGATGATGATGATGATGATGCTGCTGCTGCTGTTGATGATGATGCTGCTGATGATGATGATGCTGCTGCTGCTGCTGCTGATGATGCTGCTGCTGCTGATGATGCTGCTGATGCTGCTGCTGATGATGCTGCTGTTGATGATGATGCTGCTGTTGATGGTGCTGCTGATGCTGCTGCTGATGATGCTGCTGCTGTTGATGATGCTGCTGCTGATACTGCTGATGATGCTGCTGATGCTGCTGCTGATGATGTTGACGGCGACGCCGCGTGTCTGCACGGCGACCGCGAGACTCGTCGCTGTCATTGCTCATGCGGCTCCACGCGCTCCTGATTGACGCTGTTGCATTGTGGGGCGCGGTGTGTGCTGCAGGGGCAGGTGCGGCGGATATTGAGGTGGAGGGGGGGGGCATGCCTCCATCCAGCAGTGGATTGACCAGGGCTGTTGCTGCTGCTGATGATGATGCTGATGATGCTGATGATGCTGCTTCTGATGATGATGTTGTTGCTGATGATGATGATGCTGCTGCTGATGATGATGCTGCTGATGTTGCCGATGATGATGATGATGATGCTGCTGATGCTGCTGATGATGCTGCTGCTGCTGATGATGCTGCTGCTGCTGCTTATGATGATGATGCCAGTGATGCTGCTAATGATGATAATGATGCCGATGATGACGATGATGCTGCTGCTACTGCTGATGATGTTGATGATGTTGATGATGCTGCTGATGCTGCTGATGATGCCGATGATGCCGATGATGATGCTGCTGCTGCTGCTGATGATGACTTTGGAGGGCTGCAGCAGCAGCAGGAGGAGGAGGCTTCGGATCGTCGCCTCTCTCGCGATCCGAGCCGTCGGTAACGAGCGCCCAAGTCTCGGCGCGTTCCATGAATGTTTTAAGGGGGCGCTTCTCATGCGTTATGCATGAGGAGCTCTCCACGGTAGCGGCCGCAGCAGCAGCAACAGAAACAGCAGCAGTAGCAGCAGCAGTAGCAGCAGTAGCAGCAGCAGCTCTCAAATGCAAATCCAAGCTGCTAATTAGCCGGCAGTGAAAACCACTTTTTTTTGGAGTAGAACCTCAACATCGTTATTTTGAGTCCTCCACACCCCCACACACACCCCACGCTCACCACCCTCCTCCCTCGCACCCCCCCCCCCCACACCACCACCCTCACCAACCCCCCCCCACACCACCACCCTCACCACCCTCTTCCCTCGCACACACACACACACACCACCCTAACCACCCTCCTCCCTCCCTCCCTCCCACACACCCCCCCACACACCACCACCCTCACCACCCTCCCACACACACAACCCACCCTCACCAACCCCCCACACACACCACCCTCACCACCCTCTCACACACACACACACCACCCTCACACACACCCTCCTCCCACACACACACCACCACCCTCACCACCACCACACAGGGGCAGACTGAAACGCGTTATTCTCGTTTGATTTATTTATTAATATTTTTTAATCACAAAAAATGTTGAAAACCAAAAAGTGAAATCCGTTTCGTTTTTATCGCTCGCTGCGCGTGACCACTTCGCTCATGCCGCCTGCGTGTCCACACACACCACCCTCACCACCCTCCCCACCCTCCCCACCCTCACCACCCTCCCACACACACACACCACCCTCACCACCCTCCCCACCCTCACCACCCTCACCACCCTCCCACACACCACCCTCACCACCCTCCCCACCCTCACCACCCTCCCAAACACACACACACCACCCTCACCACCCTCACTACCCTCACCACCCTCCCCACCCTCCCAAACACCACCCTCACCACCCTCACTACCCTCACCACCCTCCCCACCCTCACCACCCTCCCAAACACACACAAACCACCCTCACCACCCTCACCACCCTCCCCACCCTCACCACCCTCCCAAACACACACACACCACCCTCACCACCCTCACTACCCTCACCACCCTCCCCACCCTCACCACCCTCCCACGCACACACACACCACCCTCACCACCCTCCCACGCACACACACCACCCTCACCACCCTCCCAAACACACACACACCACCCTCACCACCCTCCCACACACACACACACACCACCCCCACCACCCTCTCCACCCTCCCACGCACACACACACCACCTTCACCACCCTCCCACGCACACACACACCACCCTCCCACGCACACACACACCACCTTCACCACCCTCCCACGCACACACACACCACCCTGACCACCCTCCCAAACACACACACACCACCCTCTCCACCCTCCCACACACACACACACCACCCTCACCACCCTCTCCACCCTCCCACGCACACACACACCACCTTCACCACCCTCCCACGCACACACACACCACCCTCACCACCCTCCCAAACACACACACACCACCCTCACCACCCTCACCACCCTCCCAAACACACACACACCACCCTCACCACCCTCCCACACACACACACACACCACCCTCACCACCCTCCCACGCACACACACACCACCCTCACCACCCTCCCACACACACACCACCCTCACCACCCTCACCACCCTCCCACACACACACACACCAGCCTCACCACCCTCCCACACACACTCTCACCACCCTCACCACCCTCACCACCCTCACCACCCTCCCACACACCACCCTCACCACCCTCACCACCCTCCCACACACACTCTCACCACCCTCACCACCCTCACCACCCTCACCACCCTCCCACACACCACCCTCACCACCCTCACCACCCTCCCACACACACTCTCACCACCCTCACCACCCTCCCACACACACACACCACCCTCACCACCCTCACCACCCTCCCACACACACACACACCACCCTCGCCACCTTCACCACCCTCCTCCCTCCCACACACACACACACCACCCTCACCACCCTCACCACCCTCACCACCCTCCCACACACACACCACCCTCACCACCCTCCCACACACACACCACCCTCACCACCCTCCTCCCTCCCACACACACACCACCCTCACCACCCTCCCACACACACACACACCACACCACCCTCACCACCTTCACCACCCTCCTCCCACACACACACCACCCTCACCACCCCCACACACACCACACACACCACACACACCACCCTCACCACGCCGCCCGCGTGTCCACAGCTTTAGTGGGCAGCCGATCTCGCCCCTGTCCATTCCTCCTCCTGCTCAAGGATCGCAGACCGCAGTGGGTTTACTCTGAAGTCCATAATGTATCTATATGTGTCTCTCTGTATCCATTGTGGGTCTCTATGTATCTCTATGGGTCTCTCTGTACATATGAGTCGCTATGTATCTCTATGGGTCTCTGTATATATGAGTCTCTATGTATCTCTATGGGTCTCTCTGTATATATGAGTCTCTATGTATCTCTATGGGTCGCTGTGTATATTAGTCTCTATGTATCTCTATGGGTCTCTCTGTATATATGAGTCTCTATGTATCTCTATGGGTAGCTATGTGTCCATTGTGGGTCTCTATGTATCGCTATGGGCCGTGTCGTGTCTGTAATCTATCTCTGTGTGTCTATGTGTGTCTATTATGGGTCTCTATGTATCTCTATGGGCTATCTCTGGGTCTATGAGTCTCTATGTATCTCTATGGGCCTCTCTGTGTCTGAGTCTCTATGTATCTCTATGGGCCTCTCTGTGTCTATGAGTCTCTATGTATCTCTATGGATCTCTATGTATCTCTATGGGCTATCGATGGGTATCTATCAATCTCTCTGAGCCTCGATGGGTTTACTGTGTGGCCCACAGTTTGGATTTTGCATGGCCACAATTGCACTCTTGTGGTTTCTCTATAATGTATCACTTTGGGTCTCTATGTATCACGATGGGTCTCTCTGTATCTATGAGTCTCTATGTATCTCTATGCGTCTACTATGGGTTTACTATATGGCCCATTATTTGCGCTGTATGGCCAATCTGCTAACCATCGACACCCCTGTAGTGGCAACGTACAGTGCTGGATTAAGCTCGTGCGGGGGCTGTAGCATGTGTTAAAAAGGGGCCCTAAATAAATAAAAACCACGTAAATATGAAAACACATGTTTTTAACTTGCATAGTAAAGTAATTGTATATTTTTCATTTGCTATACATCCAGACAATACGACAAATCGCTAACCTTAAACACCGGGTCGTTCGTAAAAGTCGAAGGCGGTATAGTACTATAGTAATAGAGCAAGTGCAGGATCACTGAACCGGAATTGATAGCTTGAAAGCATTTATCGCGGGCCCCTTGAAAGTGCGGAGCCCGTAGCTACATTTGTAGCTACTTTTGCTCCATGGATAATTCGGCATTGGCAGCATATCAATTGCACCTAAGTTACATGAATAGTAGAGCACAGGGAGTTATTCTTACCCAAGTGATCTCGCGCACGTTGCAATGCGCGCGAGAATCAATATGAATCGATTACTTGTTACGCGCCTGGTTTGTCTGATACCCAAGATCCAGATTTTACTTTTCAAAAATTGTTTTTGCCACGTGAAGGCTTCCGTGACCAATGTTATCCAGAATATAAATATTTAAAAGATGGGTGAAGCTAAAAATACATAATAAAAATACATGAAATAATAATAGAAATAAAATAGTTATATATATATATTTTTATTATTTTTTTTATATTATTATTTCATGTATTTTTATTATGAAATAAAATAATTATTATTTTATTTCAATTATTTCTCTTATTTGTAGACCAAGCGTTTATTATTTATTCATAAAAATAACATTTATCATTTAATTTCTATTATTATTTCTATTTTTATATATATATATATTTTAACTACGTGATTTTACCGAAAAAAACCTTAGAGTATGAATCCTTGCAGTCACGAAAGCCTCAAATCTAGAATGGGTGAAGCTGTTTATTGTTATCGGCAGCGAAACGTCACGAAATTCCACATCTTGTTAGTGTTGAACTAGCAACTAATTGGCACGTTCTGTTTACGGGACACAATTCTAGATTTGAAGCTTTCGTGACTGCAAGGATTCATACTCTTAGTTATTTCGGTAAAGTCACGTAGGTAAAAAAATGAAATTAAAATTAATAAAAAAACAAATGAAATTTAAATTCATAAAAAATAATAAATAAGAAACTAATAATAGAAATCACGTGACACAACTTCACTAATTGGCTGCGTCGTGTGGTGGCGGATTTAACGACGCATTTATATTCATGTACGCGACCACAAAAATACAACAAAAACCTTTATGATCGATTTTAGATTTTTGTTGTTGTTGTTTTGCCCGAAGGTGGAGGCGATTAGTCGGGGGGGGAGGGGGACGCTTGGAGCCTGCGGGAGGTCACGGGGTCAGAGAGTGAGAAGGGACGAGAGGAGTGAGCCGGTCGCGGTGGCTCACGGGTAAAGCGCAGTGTCAGCCCGGGCCCTGGGGTCACGTGACCCTCTAATTGTGCTCCCAATTTGTGGGGCCTCCAATGATGGGGGGGGGGGGGGGGGGGGTGGCGGCGGGGGGGGGGCGAGGGGGGGTCATGTACAGATGTGGTGGGGGGAGGGGGGTAGGAAGTGGGGGGCATCCCCCATCCCCTCCCCCAAACTAAACAGGGCGCCACGGTGGCTATGAGATGTTAACTACCTCGCCTGGTGTGCAGGAGGTCGTAGGTTCGATCGCGACCCTGACGATGCCTGCTGCTGTATATTTGGAGTTTGCGTGTCTCTCTCTCATCATCATCATCATCACGGTGGCTAGGAGATGTAAACTACCTCGCCTGGTGTACAGGAGGTCGTGGGTTCGATCCCGAGCCTGACGCTTGCTGCTGTATATTTGGAGTTTGCGTGTCTCTCTCTCATCATCATCATCACGGTGGCTAGGATATGTTAACTACCTCGCCTGGTGTACAGGAGGTCGTAGGTTCGATCCCGACTCTGACGCCTGCTGTATATTTGGAGTTTGCGTATCTCTCTTTCTCATCATCATCATCACGGTGGCTAGGAGATGTTAATTCCCTTGCCTGGTCTACAGGAGGTCGTGCATTCGATCCCGACTCTGACGCCTGCTGCTGTATATTTGGAGTTTGCGTGTCTCTCTCTCTCATCATCATCACGGTGGCTAGGAGATGTTAACTACATCGTCTGGTATACAGGAGGTCAGGTGGAACCGTCACAGCACGATAGCTGTATCAAGTGATACAGCTATCGTGCTGTGTTGACTCCGAAACGTCGTGATTTTTATTTTATTTTTATTTTACTTTTATACAATTTTTACCTACGTGACTTTACCGAAAAAACCTAAGAATATGAATCATTGCAGTCACGAAAGCTTCAAATCTAGAATTAATACAGGAGGTCGTAGGTTCGATCCCGACCCTGACGCCTGCTGCTGTGTATTTAGAGTTTGCGTCTTTCTCTCTCTCTCCCCGTGGTCGCGTGGAATTTTCTCCGTACCAGGTACTCGTTTGACGCTGAGTCAACCTAGGGTAGGCCCGGGTCCGGCTCAGGTAATCGTCACCAGAGAAGGGAGCGTGGCTGTCGTAGGGGCAGAGGGGAAGGCTGTAGTAGAGAGAGAGGGAGGCTGTAGTAGGGGGAGGGGGTGTAAGAGGGAGGCTGTAGTAAGGGGGGAGGCTGTAGTAGGGGGGGGGTGTAGGAGGGAGGCTGTAGTAGAGAGAGAGGGAGGCTGTAGTAGGGGGGCGCTGTAGTAGGGAGAGGCTGTAGTAGGGAGAGGGAGGCTGTAGTATGGGGGGGGGGGCTTCTGGGTGCATCAGCCAATGAATTCCAGGTGAGGCCGCCCCATCCAGACGCGTGACCCCGCGTGACCCCGCACGTGGCGCGCGAGCCGCGTGCGGGGTGGGGATGCAGAGCCGCGTGTGGGCATCGCCCGAACGGCGTTGCCAGATCAGAGGTTTATTTTGTTTGACCTCTCGAGAAGCACAGATTTCACGGTGCCCACCACACGGCACAGACGCTCCCCCCTGGCACAGCAGACCAACAAGGGCACTCGGGGTGAGCCCACGGCTCATGACCATCACCACGCACGTGCAGGGTCCTGCAGGCTACTGTGGGGCTGGATGGTGGGCAGCAGTGTGTGTGTGTCTGTGTGCCTGTGTGTATGTGTCTCTGTGTGTGTCTCTGTGTTTTAGTTTGTTGTCTGTGGACGGGGAGGCTCGTGAAGGACGCTGCTGCTGCTGCGCAGTTGGAGGCAGTCGCCCTCCAGCAACAACGGAGGACAGAGGAGCAACGCTCACAACAACGAGTAGAGCGCCGGGTGGCTAAAATGTAGAAAGTTGGCTCAGTAGGGGGGTACAGCTGGTGTGTATCTACCGATCATCTCAGTCAGCCAACCCATGGCACCTGCTGGGTCTGTCCCGTGACCTGCTGTCAGCAGCGAGCCTTCGACACTTCACGTGGTAGCCTCAAAGTGCACCTAGCCTGGCACAGGCGCCGTGGTGACGTCACCGTCACTTAGTGGCAAATGGCGGTGGTAGTGGTGTTGGTGTCCTTCCCCTGCACCTCCGATGAGCTACGTACGGCGCGAAAGAAGTTCAACGTACATACCATGGCACGCGGCGTGGAAGTCGCCGCCGCAGCAACGACAAAATCCGCCGCCGTTGTACTCTACCGCTATGCTCCCACTTGTGCGCGCACCAGAGGTCGCAACCGGGTACCCGATACCCGTACCCTACCCGATACCCGTACCCGGCCGCACCAGGGTCGCAAACGGGTACCCGTACCCTACCCGATACCTGGCTACCCGTACCCGGCCAGGTACGGGTACCCGTTTGCGACCCTGGTGCGGCCGGGTACGGGTACGGGTAGGCCGTGAGTCACTGGTGAGTCACCGTTTGTCACTCATTTCCCAACGTCTTGTCTCTTCTCACAATTCAAGTTCCTAGAATCAACCCACCCGCGCCTGCAACATGGCTTCATCTCAGAGGTCGCAATCAGGTACCCGATACCCGTACCCTACCCGTACCCGGCCGGGTACGGGTAGGGTACGGGTACGGCCGGGTACGGGTACCCGTTTGCGACCCTGGTGCGGCCGGGTACGGGTACGGGTAAGGAATCAAAACCCGTTTGCGACCTCTGGCGCGCACCGCAAGCGACGTGGCGGCCGTCATCCAGCAGCGGAGTGACACATTTCACGCGACACTTTGTGGGACGTCTGTGATCTCTCATGAAAGTGGCGCGGCTTGCGCCGGGTCCGTGAAACTATCCCGGCCCTGTTGCCATGACGACTTGAAACGCCTCTGTCTTGAGATGGCACTTTGCTGAAGACACGACGTTCACTTGAGATCAGGCGGAGACCCCCACTGCGACAGCCCCGAGTCTCTCCCACGCATCTCCCTTTTATACCGACACGAGGCCACGCCCCCCTTCTCAATCATTCTCGTTGACTCTGGACGCTCGCTCCACCGGCAGACTCTACCATCTGGACAGTGGCGGCTCCTGCAAAATCTCTCAGGGGAGGCAAATGTCTGGATGATTGATAAGGATAAGGTCCACCCATGCAATGGATAAATTAACAGCTTAAGCATGTAAAGGCAACTTCACTTCTTTAATATTAATGAAAAATAAAGTGACTCTTACAATACATCTTGTTTGTTTCTATACTCACTATTAATACAATCCACTCAGTTTATTTTATTTAAGATTCCACTAGGTGGCGACAAATAAAATTGTTGACTGAAACGTGCTTACGTATGATGACGTAAGCACGTATGATGACGTAAGCACGTATGATGACGTAAGCACGTTAGGGCGAGCCCTCCCGTGAGCCATAGAGAATGCATTGCAGCGCCCCCGTTCGAAAAAAAACATCTTTGAATGTAAGTCTATGGGACCACTCGGGGCGATTCTCAGCTGGAGGGAAATCGCCCAAAAAGAGGCGGTACTCCACAGAACGTAGCATGACGCTGATTGGACTATATCCAGAGGCACAGTGACGGCTAGCGTGACTCTGTGGTTGAATGACATTGGTGGTGCGTCGCCCAATCGCCCTAATGAAGAAACCGCCCCTGCATCTGGATGTAATTACCGGCGAAACGTCGTCCTACTCAAGTTGTAAATGTTGTGGATTTACTCTCCAACACACCGGTGGGTTTTGTTAACGTGACAAGTCCCTCACTAATTGGCTGTGTCGGGTGGTGGAGGGTTACGACACGTTTATACTTCCGCGATCTAACCCAAAAACCTTTTTTATGAAAAATATTGGTCGCGTAAAATTGTGGTCGCGGAAGCCTACGTTTTAAACTGAGGCGTATGGTTCACATCTGTACTCCAGTACAGACTGGAGTACAGACGTGGAGGTAAAACCTCTCATCTGACAGCAGCTGCTGTAGAAGTACAGACTAGAGTACAGACGTGAAGGTAAAACCTCTCATCTGACAACAGCTGCTGTAGAGTACAGACTGGAGTACAGACGTGGAGGTAAAACCTCTCATCTGACAGCAGCAGCTGTACAGTACAGACTGGAGTACAGACATGGAGGTAAAACCTCTCATGTGACAGCAGCTGCTGTACAGTACAGACTGGAGTACAGACATGGAGGTAAAACCTCTCATCTGACAGCAGCTGCTGTACAGTACAGACTGGAGTACAGACGTGGAGGTAAACCCTCTCATCTGACAGCAGCAGCTGCTGTAGAGTACAGACTGGAGTACAGACGTGGAGGTAAACCCTCTCATCTGACAGCAGCAGCTGCTGTAGAGTACAGACTGGAGTACAGACATGGAGGTAAAACCTCTCATGTGACAGCAGCTGCTGTAGAGTACAGACTGGAGTACAGACGTGGAAGTAAAACCTCTCATCTGACAGCAGCTGCTGCTGTAGAGTACAGACTGGAGTACAGACGTGGAGGTAAAACCTCTCATCTGACAGCAGCAACTGCTGTAGAGTACAGACTGGAGTACAGACGTGGAGGTAAAACCTCTCATCTGACAGCAGCTGCTGCTGTAGAGTACAGACTGGAGTACAGACGTGGAGGTAAAACCTCTCATCTGACAACAGCTGCTGCTGTAGAGTACAGACTGGAGTACAGACGTGGAGGTAAAACCTCTCATCTGACAGCAGCAGCTGCTGTAGAGTACAGACTGGAGTACAGACGTGGAGGTAAAACCTCTCATCTGACAGCAGCTGCTGCTGTAGAGTACAGACTGGAGTACAGACGTGGAGGTAAAACCTCTCATCTGACAGCAGCAGCTGCTGTAGAGTACAGACTGGAGTACAGACGTGGAGGTAAAACCTCTCATCTGACAGCAGCAGCTGCTGTAGAGTACAGACTGGAGTACAGACGTGGAGGTAAAACCTCTCATCTGACAGCAACACAGCTCAGTCTCCCTCCGTCCCTCCCTACCCCGCCTGACCCCTCCTCTTCTCCCCTCCCCCTCTCCCCCCTCTCCCCTCCCCCCCTCTCCCCTCCCCCCTCTCCCCTCCCCCCTCTCCCCCTCTCTCTCTCTCTGCCTCTCCGCCTCTTCCCCTCTCCCCCTCTCACCACCACCACTACCAGCACCACCACCACAGCACCACCACCACCACAGCAGCAGCAGCATCACCGGCACCTCCTGCGGATTCAAGAGCCAGGCTACAGCGCGGTGGCATACAGACATAGACATACAGACACAGACATACAGACATAGACATACATACAGACATACAGACACAGACATACAGACATACATACAGACATACAGACACAGACATACAGACACAGACATACACGTACATACATACAGACATAGACATACAGACACATACATACAGACACATACAGACAGACATAGACATACAGACACAGACATACAGACACATACATACAGACACAGACATACAGACACATACATACAGACACATACATACAGACACATACATACATACAGACACATATATACAGACATAGACATACATACACTTACAGACACATACAGACACATACATACAGACACATACATACAGACACATACATACACATACATACAGACATAGACATACAGGCATAGACATAGAGACATAGACATACAGACACATACATACAGACACATACAGACATAGACATACAGACACATACATATAGACACATACATACATATACAGACACGTACATACAGACACATACATACAGACATAGACATACATAGACATACAGACACATACATACAGACATAGACATACATAGACATACAGACACATACATACAGACACATACATACAGACATAGACATACAGACACATACATTCAGACACATATATACAGACATAGACATACAGACACATACATACATACAGACACATACATACAGACATAGACATACAGGCATAGACATACATAAAGACACATACATACAGACACATACA
This sequence comes from Lampetra fluviatilis, assembly GCF_964198595.1. Classification (NCBI taxonomy): domain Eukaryota; kingdom Metazoa; phylum Chordata; class Hyperoartia; order Petromyzontiformes; family Petromyzontidae; genus Lampetra; species Lampetra fluviatilis. Next base: position 1,482,622 of record NC_136326.1, on the reverse strand, counting down.
TACATACATACAGACATATACATACAGACACAGACATACATACAGACACACACATACAGACACACATACAGACACATACATACAGGCATAGACATACATACAGACACATACACACAGGAATATAAATACACATATACATACATACACACACAGACAGACATATACATACACGCGTAGAGACATACAGACACGAACATATACATACATACATATACAGTGATATTCAACTCACATACATACAGAGACACACACATTCACAGACACAACTCACAGACACGTACACAGACAGACACACACACACAGTGACAACTCACGCCTACACACGTGTACATTGTGACACACAACTCGCATGCACACAGAGACACGGACATAGTGACAGACCCACGTATACAGGCACACACATAGACGTACTGTACTCACACACACAGACACTGTGTACATACCAACATTGCCACGCATGAAGATAAGAGATACAGACACCCACACACAACAACAACAACCTCCATTCGCTACTAAGTGGCGGTGACTTCAACCACGGCGCTTGTGCCAAGCTAGGTGCGCATACGACACATACATACACACACGTATTTACATACACTTATATAAAGACACTCTACCATACACACACAGACACACAGACCGACAGATACACACACAGAGACCGACACACACACAGACAGACAGATACAGACACACAGACAGACACACACAGACATAGCCCGACACACACGCACAGAGACCGAAAGACAGACGCAGACCGAAAGACAGACACAGACCGACAGACAGACACACTGACACAGACAGACACACATACACACACACAGACAGACAGACACACACACACGCAGCCACACACACACACAGACACACACACAGACAGACACACACACAGACAGACACAGACACACACAGACACACACACAGGCACACACACAGACACACACACAGAGACACACACAGACACACACTGACACATACACACTGACACACACACATACACACACACACAGAGACACACACACACAGACAGACACACGCAGCCACACATACACAGAGACACACACACAGACAGACACACAGAGACACACAGACACACACTGACACATACACACTGACACACACACACAGACACACACATTCAAGTCGCAACTCCACGGTTGGACTCGGGGCCATGGCCACTGTTGTACAGAACCCGCTGAAATCGTGAGTACACGAAGCCGTCTGTCACTTCGTGATCTCCTCGTGTGTCTCGTCTGTCGATGTCGATGTGTGTCTATGTCATTGTGTGAGTCTGTGTGTCGATGTCATTGTGTATCTCTCGGCATCTGTGTGCGGCCTTCATAGGTGCTCGCTAACAGCACTTGCCCCGACAGTTTGTGAAGGCTACACGGGGGATCTTTGTCTTTGTGCGTCTAAAATGTGTACAGTATGTACATGTATGTAGGCATGTGTTTGTACAGTATGTTGTGTTTGTATGTCTATCCATCTGTCCGTGAATGTGTCTGTCCGTATGCCTGTGTGTGTGTGTGGCTGTGTGTGTGTGTGTAGCTGTGTGTGTGGCTGTGTGTGTGTGGCTGTGTGTGTGTGGCTGTGTGTGTGTGTGGCTGTGTGTGTGTGTGGCTGTGTGTGTGTGTGGCTGTGTGTGTGTGTGGCTGTGTGTGTGTGGCTGTGTGTGTGTGTGTGTGGCTGTGTGTGTGGCTCTGTGTGTGTGACTGTGTGTGTGTGGCTGTGTGTGTGTGTGGCTGTGTGTGTGTGTGTCTGTGTGGCTGTGTGTGTGTGGCTGTGTGTGTGTGACTGTGTGTGTGACTGTGTGTGTGGCTGTGTGTGTGGCTGTGTGTGGCTGTTGCTGTGCGTGTGTGTGGCTGTGTATGTATGTGTGTGGCTGTGTGTCTGTGTGTGTGTGGCTGTGCGTGTGTGTGGCTGTGTATGTATGTGTGTGGCTGTGTGTGTGGATGTGTGTGTGTGTGGCTGTGTGTATCGGTATGTACGGTGACTATGAACCCCGTAACGCCCCGCTGGGTCTATCCGACTGTGACTTGCCAACGAGCCATCGCCACGTTACACGGTCTCAAAAGTGCACCTAGCCTGGCACAAGCGCCTCGGCCACGTCAGCACCGCTGAGTGGCGAATATTGATGCTGTTGTTGATGTGTGTGCGTGTAGAGTTGTACTGTACTCCACACATACCGGGCTAAGCCCAGGGGAGGCTGATATCGCGTTGTATCTGGTTTAAAAAAAAAATTCATTTTCACGAAGCCCACATTGCAATGTGATTTTGGAATGCTCAGTAAATTCGTATTTGTTTTTTTTTTAAGCACCGGTTTTACTTTTTAGCAGGGAATATATCCAACAATCATTTGTGAGAATTATTTTATTTTTCTTATTTGTATAAAATTTATTATTTTATTATTTCCATTCTACGTGACTTTACCGAAAGAACCAAGAAGATGAATCCCTGCAGTCACGAAAGCTTTCAATCGAAACATCATTTGGCCGTGCTGGACTTTTACGCTTCGGAGCGAGCGGCGGAGATGTGGAACTCACTCAAGCTCCTGGTCTCGGAACGCCAGCGTGTGGTAGTGTGGTTGAACCAAGGGTTGTTCTTTTTCCCCAAAACCGTCGGCTCACGCAATAGGTTTCCTGCTCAGCCCAGGAATGATCCTAAACCTCGGTAAAGGTGCAGCCCTGCAATTCCGTGCCCGTGCCGCTTCTGACAGAAGGGCATCCACCAAAGGGGCTTCAAGAGAGCCCCCCCCCCCCTAACAGAGCATGTTTGCTCTTTGGTTCTTTCGGTAAAGTCACGTATAAAGATAAAATAATAAATTAAATACTAGCATACGACGTTTCGATTGCAACACAAGCAACCATCAGCAGAAATGGAATGTAATACATTCCATTTCTGGAATGTATTACATTCCATTTCTAAGTACACTAGATTTGTGTTTCTATTTCATTTATACCTGATGACGATTGCTTGTGTTGCAATCGAAACGTCGTATGCTAGTACTTTATTTATTATTTTATCTTTATACGTGACTTTACCGAAAGAACCAAAGAGTAATTCCTGCAGTCACGAAAGCTCCAAATTAAGAGCATGTTTGGCCAACTCAGACGCACTGGCCAGACCAAAGGGGCTTCAAGAGTGCCCCCCCTAACAGAGCATGTTTGGCCAACTCGAACGCACTGGACAGACCAAAGGGGCTTCAAGAGAGCCCCCCCCCCTAACAGAGCATGTTTGGCCAACTCAGACGCACTGGCCAGACCAAAGGAGCCTTAAGAGAGCCCCCCCTAACAGAGCATGTTATGCCAACTCGGACGCACTGGCCAGACGTGTTGGAAGCAGCGGGGAGCGCCCCCCCCCCCCAAATCTACCCCGTCGCAGGCAACCTTCCAATCGACTCAAACGCGGATTTGACGAACTTAAAACGTCGTTCACGGGAGATTGAGCCGGCGATCCGTCTTGATCTCCACAGTAGCAGTGTCGGTCACGAGTCTTTGAGCCGAGCCAAGCTTATAAACGAGCGGTGTCTTAAACGCGAGCAGTTGTTAAAACCCAGGGTTGGCCTTAAAACCTGGAGTTGGCATTCGACTCAGAGATGGTCTTAAACCGAGATATAGCCGGTCGTATCATTCTCAGGATTGGTCTTAAAGCCCAAGTGGGCGGTGGCCTTGTGGCCACGGCTTTAGTTTTAAATACCTGTGCTGTTTCGTGTTGGTCTCATACCAGAGGTCGCAAACGGGTTTTGATTCCTTACCCGTACCCGGCCGCACCAGGGTCGCAAACGGGTACCCGTACCCGGCCGTACCCGTACCCTACCCGTACCCGGCCGGGTAACGGGTAGGGTACGGGTATCGGTTACCTGATTGCGACCTCTGCGATGAAGCCATGCTGCAGGCGCGGGTGGGTTGATTCTAGGAACTTGAATTGTGAGAAGAGACAAGACGTTGGGAAATGAGTGACAAACGGTGACTCACTAGTGACTCACGGTCTACCCGTACCCGTACCCGGCTGCACCAGGGTAGCAAACGGGTACCCGTACCCGGCCGGGTAGCCGGGTATCGGGTAGGGTACGGGTATCGGGTACCCGGTTGCGACCTCTGCCTCATACCCAGGCCATTGCTGGTTTTGCTGCCCATGCGTTGGTGCTAAACTCAAGAGACGTTTACACCCCAAAATGTGTCTTTTGCGCGTGGATTGTCTCAAAGCCACGGCCGGTTTGATTCACATGGACGGTGTCGTGGTCTTTAGACGGGACAGCAACAGTCCGTTAACTAGAAGCTATATTCTTAGGTTTTTTCGGTAAAGTCACGTGGGTAAAAAATGTAAATTAATAAAAGTAAAATAAAACAATTTTATTTTTATTTTGTTTTATTTTACTTTAATTAATTTACATTTTTTACCTACGTGACTTTGCCGAAAAAACCTAAGAATATGAATCCTTGCAGTCACGAAAGCTTCAAATCTAGAACTAGAAGCTACTTAGACTGGCCGTGTTTTGAGCCATTTGTTTTGAATCCAGTAGCTGGCAACAACCGTGTAAGCAGTGCAGGTGGACTTCAACTAGACGATGAACTAAACTATTTTTTTTCTTTTACGAGGTAAGGCCTCACTGAGTTGTGAACCTCTTTTTCAGAAGCGACCTGGCCACCACAATTGATAGCCCAATAAAGTGGCTTATCATCATCACGTGGAAATGTATAGCAGCAGGCGAACACTCTTAATCACAGTGTTCTTCACTGGCGGCATTGAAAAATGTTGACACTCCGACTGATGCTCCTGCTGTTGTGGAGTGACTCATGCAGCCAGCTGTGGCTGCAGAGTTTTGGTAGTACTTGTTGTTGACGTCGTTTATTGTGAAAATTCGGTCACAGTTCCTATTATCACTGTTTCATTGCTTTTATGGCTTTATTTTGGTGATTTTTTAAAAGTTTTTTTGGTTTGGCCATGTTTGTTTGTTGTAGTACAGAGTTAGACTGATGGCCTTAATCTAAGTTGTCTTGTGGTTGTTTTTGTTTGACTTGCATCCCACTGGGATTTTTGCACATTTTTGTGTACGGTGCTTTTTCTGCAATATTTTACTGTCTTTTCTTGGATTTTCTGTTTGCACTTAGTCACATAGTCACTTTAAGATGTTTTTTTGTTTTTGTTTGTTGCGGTTGCACCCGATGCAAGAGCCGAATGGCTCACAGGGCTATACCTAATAAATTAACTTGAAAACTTGAAAACCCTGGTGGCCTTTAGTGCGGGCCCTGACGTGCAGCCCGCCCACCGACAATACACAAAGTTGAGAACGCTCCCCATCATCATCATCGTCGTCGTCCTGATGCTGTCACAAAACCCCAATGGTTTGAAATGCGTGGCGACCCGCAACACACCAATGATGCCTTATCGGCGAAAGTGGGCCCCTGACCTCTGAAAATTAGTGAAGAGCGTTGCTCTAAACCTCACCACAGCACATGTACACACTTATTCTTTACTTGTTTGTCCAAGAGAGCACACGCCGAGTCGTAAGACTGTTTTTCAGCAGGCTCCTAGCCGCTGCGTTTGGTTTTTTATATTTTAGAATGGTTTTCAGTGCCAGTTAACGACGAGTCGTGTTGATTATTCACGCGGGTAGGAAACCGGAGAACCCAGAGAAATCCCCGCACCTTGCGCGAGGGAGCAACGCTCTATCCCCGTACAGATGGAAGCAGAACGGCGACGTTTCCACATTCGTCCTGTCCCGCCTCCTCCTCCTGGCGAGCCGGGCTACGGGCACCTCCTCGACGCCCACCCACGGGTAGAAGGGAGTGTTCCGTGCAATCTGTGCGTGACCCACCAACCCTCGCCGCCGCTGCTGCCTCCACAGCGCCAGCCACGTGTGCGACAGCGTAGCGCCACCACCGCTGCCCGGCTGCACGCAGCGCCCTCTGGTCAATCCACTGCTGGATGAGGGCCTCGCCTTGCCATGCGGGTCGTTGGGGTTACTTTACCGCGCTGGTCAGTGCTGCCCTGTGAAGGCAGGGAGCATAGACTTTGGAGTATTGTACAGTACAACCAGGGGCGGTTTCTTCATTAGGGCGATTGGGCGACGCACCACCAATGTCATTCAACCACAGAGTCACGCTAGCCGTCACTGTGCCTCTGGATATAGTCCAATCAGCGTCATGTCACGTTCTGTGGAGTACCGCCTCTTTTTGGGCGATTTCACTCCGGCTGAGAATCGCCCCGAGTGGTCCCGTAGACTTACATTCAAAGATGTTTTTTTTCGAACGGGGGCGCTGCAATGCATTCTCTATGGCTTCCGGGAGGGCTCGCACTAACGTGCTTACGTCATCATACGTGCTTACGTCATCATACGTAAGCACGTTTCATCCAACAATATAATTTGTCGCCACCTAGTGGAATCTTTAATAAAAGAAACTTGAGTGGATTGTATATTAATAGTGAGTATATAAACAAACAAGATGTATTGTAAGAGTCACTTTATTTTTCATTAATATTAAAGAAGTGAAGTTGCCTTTACATGCTTAAGCTGTTAATTTATCCATTGCATGGGTGGACCTTATCCTTATCAATCATCCAGACATTTGCCCCCCCTGAGAGATTTTGCAGGAGCCGCCACTGAGTACAACCGATTCTATTTTTTTACGCACCGTTTTCTGATGACAGGCTTAGTAGCCCTTGCAGCAGCAGCAGCCTATAGACCCTATTTTTACGTACGTACGTATGTCGTACGTATGTTGAATTTCTTTCACACCGTATGTAGCCAACTGCTCATCGGAGGTGCGGGGGAAGGACAACTAAACAGGCTCAAACCTGCTCAGCTTCTGATATCCGATGAGATGGGGTGGTGCATTGCCGGGTGAATCGAATTAGTGTGAGGCGCTTAGGCAGGAGACGATGCGAGATGGTCAAGAATCATAATAGTAGTAGGGCACGTCCGCCGGGAGAGATGGAGCGATGAATCGGATCGTGTGCGGGTGCTGTGTGGACTATCGCATTGCGTGATTGTGATGGGTGCTTTGGAGGGTCCAGCGTTGGTGAGATGTTAATTACCTCGCCTGGTCTACAGGAGGTCGTGGGTTCCATCCCGACCCTGACGCCTGCTGCTGTATATTTGGAGTTTTCGTCTCTCTCTCATCATCATCACGGTGGTTAGGGGATGTTAACTACCTCGCCTGGTATACAGGAGGTCGTGGGTTCCATCCCGACCTTGACGACGCCTGCTGCTGTATATTTGGAGTTTGCGTGTCTCTCTCTCATCATCATCATCACGGTGGCTTGGAGATGTTAACTACCTCGCCTGGTGTACAGGAGGTCGTGGGTTCGATCCCGATCCTGACGACGCCTGCTGTATATCTGGAGTTTGCGGTGTCTCTCTCATCATCATCATCATCACGATGGCTATGAGATGTTGACTACCTCGCCTGGTGTACAGGAGGTCGTGGGTTCGATCCCGACCCTGACGACGCCTGCTGCTGTATATTCGGAGTTTGCGGTGTCTCTCTCTCTCCGTGGTCGCGTGGATTTTCCTCCGGGTCCTCCGGTTTTTCCCCTCCATATTTAGAATGAACATCACGCGTTTTCGAGAGTATTTGGCTGCGATATACATCCACGTCATAATCCACTTCGTTGAGCAATCATTCGTGCCCAGGTCGCTTCTTCAAAAGAGCTGCACAGCTCAGGTTAGTCTTGGCAGCTTTGGGGAAGCTTTCATCCAGCAGTGAACTCAACGTGACTGACTCACACAGTGGCTGGTGAAATCGTGGAGCACGTGTCCATATGTGCCGTACCCAAGATTGTCTTCACTCATGCCCCCCCCCCCCCCCGTGGCTTCTGTCCATCTCTGTCTGCCTGTCAGTGTCCGTCTCAAGACTCGATGTCTAAGCGATTCGTGTCTCCCTGCGTTTGCAAGGCGCCTTGGATTGCCCGTTGCATTTAAGCGCTGAATGTACAGACATGGTGGTCCAGATATATTGTGACCTCCCCCCCCCCTCAATAAATTGACCCTTAATTTTTTTTTTCATTTGCACATTGATTTCTGTTTTTGAAATAAACCTTGCTTTTGAAAAAAAAAAGTACGTTTTAGAGAATTAAATGGGGGGGGGGTCACAAGACATCTGGGCCACCCTGGACATCTTATGTCTGTCTGAAGCTACCCATAAATTTCTCCGTGTCAGTGTGGGTGTCTCTCTCTCTCTCTGTCCGACTCTTTGCCTGTCTCTCTGTCGCTCTCACCGTGTCAATGCCTGTCCGTCTCTCGACGTATCTCTTGCCTGTCTCCATGTCCACCCCGGCATGTGTGTCTGTCATCGATGCATATACTGGTAGGAACCTCCTGGTTACACCAGCCCACAGGGGATTATTGTGTCCGTCGTGTAGGGAGGGGCTGGGTGAGGAGGGAGGGGCTAAGTGGGGAGGGGCTGGGTGGGGAGGGTGAGGCTGGGTGGGGAGGGGAGGGTGGGGGAGGGGCTAGGTGGGGGAGGGGCTGGATGGGGAGGGTGGGGCTGGGTGGGGAGGGTGGGGCTAGGTGTGGACGGTGGGGCTGGGTGGGGGGTGGGAGGGGTGGGGCTGGGTGGGGTGGGGCTGGGTGGGGTGGGGCTGGGTGGGGTGGGGCTGGGTGGGGTGGGGCTGGGTGGGGTGGGGCTGGTCACCTCGTGGTGCCCTTGTAAAACTCAACGTTTAACCTACTCACACCGGCTTGTGCCCGCCCTCACAGTCGGGCATATTTGCGGAATACACCACGCCGCCGTTGACCCTGGCCATTGACCGAGCAACCCAACGTTCCTACCAGCTCCCTCCGCAGGAATGTGTTCAATGTTTGTCCGTCTCACTCCGTGTCTCTGTCTTTCGTCCGCGTCTCTGTTTCTTTGTCTCTCCCCTCTCGTCTCTCTCCCCAAGAGCCTCTGTCTACATGTCGGTGTCTCTCTCTGCGTGTCTCGTCTCGCTGTCTATCTCTCCTTTCCCCTCCCCGTGGCTCTGTCTCTCTGTGTCTCCTTCATTCTCCCCGTGTCTGTGTGCGTGTTTAATTTCTGTCTCGCAGTGTCTCTCCACATCTCTGATTCTCTGATTCTCTGTGTGTCTCTGCCCCCCCCCCCACCACGCTGTCTCTCCCCTCTCTGCAACCTCTCACCGCGGCCCCCTATTCCCCCCCCACGTGTCGCAACACAGAGCCCCATTTGTGATGTTTCACGCTGCTGACTCGACTCTGCCGTATACGCATTCCATACACACACACATACACACACCACACATACACACACCACACATACACACACACATACACACATACATACACACACCACACATACACACACCACACATACACACACACATACACACATACATACACACACCACACATACACACACCACACATACACACACACATACACACATACATACACACACCACACATACACACACCACACATACACACACACATACACACATACATACACACACCACACATACACACCACCACATACACACAAATACACACACCACACATACACACACACCACCACATACACACATACACACACACATACACACACCACACACACACACCACACACATACACACACATACACACACACACCACCACATACACACAAATACACACACACCACACATACACACACACCACCACATACACACATACACACACACATACACACACACATACACACACCACACATACACACACATACACACACACACCACCACATACACACAAATACACACACACCACACATACACACACACCACCACATACAAACACACATTACACATACATACACACCACACACACACATACACACACACATACACACACCACACATACACACACATACACACACACACCACACATACACACACATACACACACACACCACCACATACACACAAATACACACACACCACACATACACACACACCACCACATACAAACACACACTACACATACATACACACCACACACACACATACACACACACATACACACACCACACATACACACACATACACACACACACCACCACATACACACAAATACACACACACCACACATACATACACACACACATACACACACACATACACACACACATACACACACACACCACCACATACACACAAATACACACACACACCACACATACACACACCACACATACACACACTACACATACACACACACCACACACACACACCACCACACATACACACACCACACATACACCACCACACATACACACACACCACACACACACACCACCACACATACACACACCACACATACACACACTACACATACACACACACCACACACACACACCACCACACATACACACACCACACATACACACACTACACATACACACACACCACACACACACACCACCACACATACACACACCACACATACACCACCACACATACACACCACCACACATACACACACACCACACACACACACTACACACCACACACACTACACACACACTACACACCACCACACACACCACCACACATACACACAACCACCACACATACACACCACCACACTCACCACACACACCACCACACTCACCACACACACCACCACACTCACCACACACCACACACACACCACCACACACACCCTACACACACACCGCCGCCACCAGCAACAGCAGCACAACCGTGCAGACCTAACTTGATGATTGCAGTGACTGTACACACTCGCATAAGGCAACTCAGATGCACTCAACACGACTGCAGTGCAATCACTGGGAGGCACGGGACCATTTGCAGGATACAAAGACAAAGATCCCCCGTATAGCCCCTAACAGAATGTTGGTGCAAGTGCTGTTAGCGAGCACCTATGAAGGCCGGCACGGCACACGAGGGGGTGGGTGGCCAGCACCACGCCCGGCCGCCTTTGTCTCCCCAGTGGGGATGTTTACTACACACCGCACCAGGTACTCATTTGAGGCTGAGTCGACCCAGGGGAGGCCCAGGTCCGGTTCAGATAATCGCTGTCACCGGTGTTGGCCGTGAGCGGGAATCGAACTCGGGTCGCCGGGTTCGTAGCGCAGCGCGCTAACACACAGTCACACAGACACACACACAGACACACACACACAGTCACACAGGCACACACACAGAGCCACACACACACACAGTGCCACACACAGTCACACACACACAGTGCCACACACACAGACACACACACACAGTCACACACACACAGAGCCACACACACAGAGAATGACACAGACACACAGAGAATGACACAGACACACACACACATAGACAATGACACACACAGACACACACAGAGTCACACACACACAGAGCCACACACACAGACAATGACACACAGACACACACAGACACATACACACAGTCACACACACACACAGACACACACACACAGACAATGACACACACGGAGTCACACACAGAGACACACACACAGAGTCACACACACAGAGACACACACACACAGTCACACACACACAGTCACACACACAGAGACACACACAGAGACACACAGACTGTACAGAATACAGCACTGTACAGAATACAGCACTGTACAGAATACAGCACTGTACCGTGCACATACAGCACACTATACAAAGCACTGTATACAGTACATACAGTGCTGTGTACAGCACGATACTGTATAGAATACAGTGCTGTGCACGGTACAGTGCGCACGCAGCACATCACCCTACACATCGCAGTGCTGCATTGCACACTGAAACTGTACACTGTACTGTGTACAGTACAGTGTAAAGTACAGTGTACTGTATACAGACCTGTCAATCCACTGCCAGATCAGAGTATTGCCCCGGCCGTGAGGGTGGTGGTGGTGGTCGGTTTGTTGTTGGCCATACTTCACCGCGCTGGGCATGAGACGCCTCAATCAATAACACGTTGATGCTACGGATCAATAACACGTTGATGCTACGGATCAATCGATAACACGTTGAAGCTACGGATCAATCGATAACACGTTGAAGCTACGTATCAATCGATAACACGTTGATGCTACGGATCGATAACACGTTGAAGCTACGGATCAATCGATAACACGTTGATGCTACGGATCGATAACACGTTGATGCTACGGATCAATCGATAACAAGTTGATGATACGTATCAATCGATATCACGTTGATGCTATGGATCAATCGATAACACGTTGACGCGACATGTCAAACGGTGTTAAGGGTCAATATTAACCGGAATCGATTTGATGAGAGAAATGTTCCTGAAGAAGATAAAACAATATATATGAGCACGTGATGTGGTGGAAATTCCACATTCCTATGACGGGGCGAGGCCACATGTTCGGTGGGACAACGCTTGTTGGCTTTCTGCGAAGTGGCGTACCCTTTAGTCCGTTGTTTGTTGACCCCTCCGGAAAAGGTTTGACCTCGAAACTTTCCTATTGTGAGTGGAATGCTCTGACCACGATGTAAGGAGATGTTAACTACCTCGCCTGGTGTACAGGTGGTCGTGGGTTCGATCCCGACCCTGATGCCTGCTGCTGCTGTATATTTGGAGTTTGCGTGTCTCTCATCATCATCACGGTGGCTATGAGATGTTAACTACCTCGCCTGGTGTACAGGAGGTCGTGGGTTCGTTCCTGACCCTGACAACGCCTGCTGCTGTATATTTGGAGTCTGCGTGTCTCTCTCTCTCATCATCATCACGGTGGCTATGAGATGTTAACTACCTCGCCTGGTATACAGGAGGTCGTGGATTCGTTCCCGACCCTGACAATGCCTCCTGCTGTATATTTGGAGTTTTCGTGTGTGTCTCTCTCATCATCATCACGGTGGCTATGAGATGTTTACTACCTCGCCTGGTGTACAGGAGGTCGTGAGTTCGATCCTGACCCTGACGCCTGCTGCTGTATATTTGGAGTTTGCGGTGTCTCTCTCTCTCCATGTGGTCGGAGTGGATTTTTCTCCGGGTCCACCGATCTTTCCCTCCACATTTAGAAACGTGCATTTGGAGCACGTGGCTGTTGTGAATGTCCACGTGATGACGATGATAACCCACTTTCGCTGGGCTGTTATTTCGTGACAGCCAGGGTCGCTGCTGAACCTGGCGAACTAAAACAATAGTTGTACATACAGTGGCGTCCTGCTTGATGCAAGTGAGCATTGAGGCATTGGTGCTGATCTCCCGTTTGCAGCCCTGCAGAGCCAGTGGTGTGAATTCCACGTTCTTATGGCAGGGACAAGTCTTTTCATGGGATTCTTGACTTCCTTTGAAATACCGTACGTATTTTTCCCCCTTTTTTTCAATGTAGGGTGGCTCCCAATAAGACGGGTGAGGGTTCAAATCCTGGGGTCATTAAAATGAGTACCGCTTTGTAAGCAAGTCAACAGTGGCTGTCCCATGGATCGACTCGCCCCCGCCGTAGGAATGTGGAATTTCCTGTGTGTGCCGGGTCCGGGATGTAAACATGAGATGAACTATGAGTGCTCACTTGAGCCGGAAATCACCGGCCATGTACACACACACACAGCTGATCTGACTAGAATCCTGTAGAGAACACACAAAGAGAATACTCTGTGCACGTTTACACAAAGACAAAGATCCCCCGTATAGCCTCCACAGACTTTTGGGCAAGTGCCGTTGGCGAGCACCGATGAAGGCACACGAGGGGGTGGGTGTCCAGCACCACCACGCTCGGCCGCCTTTGTCTGCCCAGTGGCGATGATTACGCACCGTACCAGGTGCTCATTTGTGGCTGAGTCGACCTACGGGAGGCCCAGGACGGGTTCAGATAATGAATCGTCACTGGTGTCAACCGTGAGCGGGTGGCCGGGTTCGTAGCGCAGTGCGCTAACCGCTGCCCCACCGCTCCCCTATATTGAATGTTGAACTTCTTCCTCACCGTACGTAGCCAACTGTGCTCATCGGAGGTACAATAGCAGAATGGAGGTACAGCTACGCTTAGATGTGTGAATATGTACTCTGGAGTAGACACATGTACATGCGTACAGAGTGGGGACAGGCATTGTTCGGCACAGTAAAGCATTAATTCCTGGCTTTTGTCGATCATGAAAAGGCAATTTTGCTTCAATGGAAACTGATGAGGTCATCATCATCATCCAAGATCTCACCAAAGCGATGGGAATTGAAAGCCACCACGTGTGTAGGTTGACCGACGGCATCTCTGCAACACTCAGCAACCGAGATGGCTTTTCGAAGACAATCTCAGAGCTTAGGAAGGACAACGATCACGACCACGACCTTAGGAGGACAAAAAAAAATGTTTAAAACAACAAAATCGGAGCGGAGGTATGATGAAGGCACGGCTTTGGATTGAGAAATTATTAACTGCGTGTGGGATTTGCTGACGGCCGTACTGTCCTGAGGTCATTATACAGTGGCAACAGCCAAAGTCGAAAAGAGTCTAAAGTGAATTGTCTATTCTTTGGTTCTTTCGGTAAAGTCACGTCTATAATGTAGACTGTAGCCTGGTTATTAAGTTTGGTGAGTGTATTGGCAGTCTATAATATAGACTGTAGCCTGGTTATTAAGCTGGGTGATTGTACTGGCAGTCTATAATGTAGACTGTAGTCTGGTTATTAAGTTTGGTGAGTGTACTGGCAGTCTATAATGTAGACTGTAGCCTGGTTATACTGGTAGGAACCTCCTGGTTACACCAGCTCACAGGGGATTATTGTGTCCGTCGTGCAGGGAGGGGCTGGGTGGGGAGGGTGGAGGGGAGCTGGATGGGGAAAGGAGGGTGGGGAGGGGCTGGGTGAGGAGGGTGTGGCTGGGTGGGGCTGGGTGGGGGAGGGGCTGAGTGGGGAGGAAGGGGCTGGGTGGGGGGTGGGAGAGGTGGGGCTGGGTGGGGAGGGGCTGGTCACCCCGTGGTGCCCTTATAAAACTCAACGTTTAACCTACTCACGCCGGCTTGTGCCCGCCCTCACAGTCGGCCATATTTGCGGAATACACCACGCCGCCGTTGACCCTGGCCATTGACCGAGCAACCCAACGTTCCTACCAGCTCCCTCCGCAGGAATGTGTTTAACCTCGGTGAGTGTACTGGCAGTCTATAATGTAGACCGTAGCCTGGTTTTGAAGCTGGTGGTGAGCTTAAAAACTGAGCGTTGAGGCAGTGTCCATGACCTCTTTGCAGCCCTGACAATTGCTGGACGCGCCACGTTCGTGTGGCGGGGGTGAGTCCATCCGTAACACAACTGCTGTTGATTTCCCCACCGGGTGTAAAGTCACGCCGGTAAACATGATGAACGTTCGCGCAAAAGTTGTTGGTCCCAACGGTGCACGTTCGCCATGCTATTGATGTAAATATCATGGTATTCGTTTTTATCGACCCTGCATGGATGATGAGCTTTGTTAACCCCCAGCCAGAATTTAAATCCCAGTTGGAACCGTGGCCCAACGGTTCCAAACACAAAACTAAACGTGATTTTTTTTCTATTTTACCAGGTAAAGCCCACTGAGCTATGTAGCGCTTTTTCAGAAGCGACCAGGCCACGAATGGAAATGTATAGCAGCCAAATGCTCTGAACGCGTGATGTCGATTCTAAATGTGGAGGTGAAAACCCGGAGGCCCCGGAGAAAAATCCACGCGACCACTGGGAGAGAGAGAGACACGCAAACTCCAAATATACAGCAGCAGCAGGCGTCAGGGTCGGGATCTAACCCACGACCTCCTGTACACCAGGCGAGGTAGTTAACATCTCCTAGCCACCGTGATGATGATGAGAGAGAGACACGCAAACTCCAAATATACAGCAGCAGGCGTCAGGGTCGGGATCTAACCCACGACCTCCTGTACACCAGGCGAAGTAGTTAACATCTCCTAGCCACCGTGATGATGATGATGAGAGAAACGCAGACTCTAAATATACAGCAGCAGGCGTCAGGGTCTAAATCGAACCGACGACTCCAGTACACCTGGCGAGGTAGTTAACATCTCACCACTGTGGGGCCCATGCCGCCCATGCCAACGTTGGCCCAACGTTCCATGTTGACTGGGACGTTGACCATGAAGTGCTGTGCGAAATCCTGAGCGGGCTGGGCCAGTGCTCATTGCCAAAAGTGTTGATGGGCGGGCTGATGGATGATGAGACACGTTGCTGGCATGACAGCCAAAGGAGAGAGAGAGAGAGAGCGTACCCGTTAACTACCTCGCCTGGTGTACAGGAGGTCGTGGGTTTAAAGTGGCTAGGAGATGTTGACTGCCTCGCCTGGTAGGCAGGAGGTCGTGGGTTTAAAGTGGCTAGGAGATGTTAACTACCTCGCGTGGTAGGCAGGAGGTCGTGGGTTTAAAGTGGCTAGGAGATGTTGACTGCCTCGCCTGGTGTACAGGAGGTCGTGGGTTTAAAGTGGCTAGGAGATGTTAACTACCTCGCCTGGTGTACAGGAGGTCGTGGGTTTAAAGTGGCTAGGAGATGTTGACTGCCTCGCCTGGTATGCAGGAGGTCGTGGGTTTAAAGTGGCTAGGAGATGTTGACTGCCTCGCCCGGTAGGCAGGAGGTCGTGGGTTTAAAGTGGCTAGGAGATGTTGACTGCCTCGCCTGGTGTACAGGAGGTCGTGGGTTTAAAGTGGCTAGGAGATGTTAACTACCTCGCCTGGTGTACAGGAGGTCGTGGGTTTAAAGTGGCTAGGAGATGTTGACTGCCTCGCCTGGTATGCAGGAGGTCGTGGGTTTAAAGTGGCTAGGAGATGTTGACTGCCTCGCCCGGTAGGCAGGAGGTCGTGGGTTTAAAGTGGCTAGGAGATGTTGACTGCCTCGCCTGGTGTACAGGAGGTCGTGGGTTTAAAGTGGCTAGGAGATGTTAACTACCTCGCCTGGTGTACAGGAGGTCGTGGGTTTAAAGTGGCTAGGAGATGTTGACTGCCTCGCCTGGTATGCAGGAGGTCGTGGGTTTAAAGTGGCTAGGAGATGTTAACTACCTCGCCTGGTGTACAGGAGGTCGTGGGTTTAAAGTGGCTAGGAGATGTTAACTACCTCGCCTGGTGTGCAGGAGGTCGTGGGTTTGACCCCGACCCTGACGCCGTCTGCTGCTGCTGCTGTATATTTGGAGTTTTCGTGTTTCTCTCTCCCTGTGGATCGCTGTGTCGTACAGTGCTGTACAGTGTACAGTGCGCTGTAACGTGTGTACAGTGCGCTGTGACGTGTGTACAGTGCGTTGTGCTCTGTGACAAATAATTTCCACTTTAGCCCCCCCCCCCCCGTGAGTTCGTGGAATAAACAGCGACAACAACTTGCGGCTCCCGCCCACGTGACTGTCTGGGGGGGGGAGGTTGGGTTGGTGGTGTGGTGGGGGCTGAGGGGTGGTGGAGGGGGGGGGGGTGGAGGTTGGGTTGGTGGTGTGGTGGGGGCTGAGGGGTGGTGGAGGGGGGGGGGGTGGAGGTTGGGTTGGTGGTGTGGTGGGGGCTGAGGGGTGGTGGAGGGGGGGGGGTGGAGGTTGGGTTGGTGGTGTGGTGGGGGCTGAGGGGTGGTGGTGCAGGGGGGGGGGGTGGAGGTTGGGTTGGTGGTGTGGTGGGGGCTGAGGGGTGGTGGTGCAGGGGGGGGGGGGTGGTGGTTGGGTTGGTGGTGTGGTGGGGGCTGAGGGATGGTGGTGGTGGAGGGGGGGTTGGTGGTGGTTGGGTTGGTGGTGTGGTGGGGGCTGAGGGGTGGTGGTGGAGGGGGGGGGGTGGAGGTTGGGTTGGTGGTGTGGTGGGGGCTGAGGGGTGGTGGTGGAGGGGGGGTGGAGGTTGGGTTGGTGGTGTGGTGGGGGCTGAGGGGTGGTGGTGGAGGGGGGGGGGTGGTTGGGTTGGTGGTGTGGTGGGGGCTGAGGGGTGGTGGTGGAGGGGGGGGGGGAGGTTGGGTTGGTGGTGTGGTGGGGGCTGAGGGGTGGTGGAGGGGGGGGGGTGGTGGTTGGGTTGGTGGTGTGGTGGGGGCTGAGGGGTGGTGGTGGAGGGGGGGGGGGTGGTTGGGTTGGTGGTGTGGTGGGGGCTGAGGGGTGGTGGTGGAGGGGGGGGGTGGTGGTTGGGTTGGTGGTGTGGTGGGGGGGGCTGAGGGGTGGTGGTGGAGGGGGGGGTGGTGGTTGGGTTGGTGGTGTGGTGGGGGCTGAGGGGTGGTGGTGGAGGGGGGGGTGGTGGTTGGGTTGGTGGTGTGGTGGGGGCTGAGGGGTGGTGGTGGAGGGGGGGGGGTGGTGGTTGGGTTGGTGGTGTGGTGGGGGCTGAGGGGTGGTGGTGGAGGGGGGGGGGGTGGAGGTTGGGTTGGTGGTGTGGTGGGGGCTGAGGGGTGGTGGTGGAGGGGGGGGGTGGTGGTTGGGTTGGTGGTGTGGTGGGGGCTGAGGGGTGGTGGTGGAGGGGGGGGGTGGTGGTTGGGTTGGTGGTGTGGTGGGGGCTGAGGGGTGGTGGTGGAGGGGGGGGGGTGGTGGTTGGGTTGGTGGTGTGGTGGGGGCTGAGGGGGGTGGTGGTGGAGGGGGGGGGGTGGAGTTGGGTTGGTGGTGTGGTGGGGGCTGAGGGGTGGTGGTGGAGGGGGGGGAGGTTGGGTTGGTGGTGTGGTGGGGGCTGAGGGGTGGTGGTGGAGGGGGGGGTGGTGGTTGGGTTGGTGGTGTGGTGGGGGCTGAGGGGTGGTGGAGGGGGGGGGGGTGGAGGTTGGGTTGGTGGTGTGGTGGGGGCTGAGGGGTGGTGGTGCAGGGGGGGGGTGGTGGTTGGGTTGGTGGTGTGGTGGGGGCTGAGGGATGGTGGTGGTGGAGGGGGGGTTGGTGGTGGTTGGGTTGGTGGTGTGGTGGGGGCTGAGGGGTGGTGGTGGAGGGGGGGGGGTGGAGGTTGGGTTGGTGGTGTGGTGGGGGCTGAGGGGTGGTGGTGGAGGGGGGGTGGAGGTTGGGTTGGTGGTGTGGTGGGGGCTGAGGGGTGGTGGTGGAGGGGGGGGGGTGGTTGGGTTGGTGGTGTGGTGGGGGCTGAGGGGTGGTGGTGGAGGGGGGGGGGGAGGTTGGGTTGGTGGTGTGGTGGGGGGCTGAGGGGTGGTGGTGGAGGGGGGGGGTGGTGGTTGGGTTGGTGGTGTGGTGGGGGCTGAGGGGTGGTGGTGGAGGGGGGGGGTGGTTGGGTTGGTGGTGTGGTGGGGGCTGAGGGGTGGTGGAGGGGGGGGTGGTGGTTGGGTTGGTGGTGTGGTGGGGGCTGAGGGGTGGTGGTGGAGGGGGGGGGTGGTGGTTGGGTTGGTGGTGTGGTGGGGGCTGAGGGGTGGTGGTGGAGGGGGGGGGTGGTGGTTGGGTTGGTGGTGTGGTGGGGGCTGAGGGGTGGTGGTGAGGGGGGGGTGGTGGTTGGGTTGGTGGTGTGGTGGGGGCTGAGGGGTGGTGGTGGAGGGGGGGGGTGGTGGTTGGGTTGGTGGTGTGGTGGGGGCTGAGGGGTGGTGGTGGAGGGGGGGGGGGTGGTGGTTGGGGTGTGGTGGGGGCTGGTGGGGGGGTGGTGGTGGGGGGGGTGGTGGTGGGGTGGGGGGGGTGGTGGGGGGATGGTGGGGGGTGGTGGGGGGGTGGGGGGGTGGTGGTGGGGGGGGGGGAGGTGGTGGTGGAGGGGGGGGTGGTGGTTGGTGGTGTGTGGGGGGCTGAGGGGTGGTGGTGCAGGGGGGGGGTGGTGGTTGGGTTGGTGGTGTGGTGGGGGCTGAGGGATGGTGGTGGTGGAGGGGGGGGTTGGTGGTGGTTGGGTTGGTGTGTGGTGGGGGCTGAGGGGTGGTGGTGGAGGGGGGGGGGGGTGGAGGTTGGGTTGGTGGTGTGGTGGGGGCTGAGGGGTGGTGGTGGAGGGGGGGTGGAGGTTGGGTGGTGGTGTGGTGGGGGCTGAGGGGTGGTGGTGGAGGGGGGGGGGTGGTTGGGGTTGGTGGTGTGGTGGGGGCTGAGGGGTGGTGGTGGAGGGGGGGGGGGAGGTTGGGTTGGTGGTGTGGTGGGGGCTGAGGGGTGGTGGTGGAGGGGGGGGGGTGGTGGTTGGGTTGGTGGTGTGGTGGGGGCTGAGGGGTGGTGGTGGAGGGGGGGGGGTGGTTGGGTTGGTGGTGTGGTGGGGGCTGAGGGGTGGTGGTGGAGGGGGGGGTGGTGGTTGGGTTGGTGGTGTGGTGGGGGCTGAGGGGTGGTGGTGGAGGGGGGGGTGGTGGTTGGGTTGGTGGTGTGGTGGGGGCTGAGGGTGGTGGTGGTGGGGGGGGGTGGTGGTTGGGTTGGTGGTGTGGTGGGGGCTGAGGGGTGGTGGTGGAGGGGGGGGGGTGGTGGTTGGGTTGGTGGTGTGGTGGGGGCTGAGGGGTGGTGGTGGAGGGGGGGGGGTGGAGGTTGGGTTGGTGGTGTGGTGGGGGCTGAGGGGTGGTGGTGGAGGGGGGGGGTGGTGGTTGGGTTGGTGGTGTGGTGGGGGCTGAGGGGTGGTGGTGGAGGGGGGGGGGTGGAGGTTGGGTGGTGGTGTGGTGGGGGCTGAGGGGTGGTGGTGGAGGGGGGGGAGGTTGGGTTGGTGGTGTGGTGGGGGCTGAGGGGTGGTGGTGGAGGGGGGGGGGTGGAGGTTGGGTTGGTGGTGTGGTGGGGGCTGAGGGGTGGTGGTGGAGGGGGGGGAGGTTGGGTTGGTGGTGTGGTGGGGGCTGAGGGGTGGTGGTGGAGGGGGGGGGTGGAGGTTGGGTTGGTGGTGTGGTGGGGGCTGAGGGGTGGTGGTGGAGGGGGGGGGGTGGTGGTTGGGTTGGTGGTGTGGTGGGGGCTGAGGGGTGGTGGTGGAGGGGGGGGGGTGGAGGTTGGGTTGGTGGTGTGGTGGGGGCTGAGGGATGGTGGTGGAGGGGGGGGAGGTTGGGTTGGTGGTGTGGTGGGGGCTGAGGGGTGGTGGTGGAGGGGGGGTGGAGGTTGGGTTGGTGGTGTGGTGGGGGCTGAGGGGTGGTGGTGGAGGGGGGGTGGAGGTTGGGTTGGTGGTGTGGTGGGGGCTGAGGGGTGGTGGTGGAGGGGGGGGGGGGAGGTTGGGTTGGTGGTGTGGTGGGGGCTGAGGGGTGGTGGTGGAGGGGGGGTGGAGGTTGGGTTGGTGGTGTGGTGGGGGCTGAGGGGTGGTGGTGGAGGGGGGGGGGTGGAGGTTGGGTTGGTGGTGTGGTGGGGGCTGAGGGGTGGTGGTGGAGGGGGGGGGGGTGGAGGTTGGGTTGGTGGTGTGGTGGGGGCTGAGGGGTGGTGGTGGAGGGGGGGGGGTGGAGGTTGGGTTGGTGGTGGGGGGCTGAGGGATGGTGGTGGTGGAGGGGGGGGTGGGTGGTGGTGAAGGGGGAGTGGAGGGGGGGTGGTGGTGGGGGGGGTGGAGGGGGGTGGGGGGGGGCTAGTGGTGGTGGAGGGGGGGTGGGTGGTGGTGGATTGGGGGGTGGTGGGGGAGTGGTGGTTAGAGGGGGTTGTGGTGGTGGCGGGGGGGTGGTGGGTGGTGGTAGAGGGGGTTGTGGTGGTGGAGGGGGGGTGGTGGGGGTGGTGGTGGAGGGGGTGTTGGGGGTGGTGGTGAAGGGGGGGGTGGTGGAGGGGGTGGTGGTGGGGGGTGTTTGACCATACTTCACCACGTTCGGGGCCTTTCCGAACCCACCGTTTACTGCCACTGTTTAGTTTGCTGTAGTGCAGGAAGTCCTTTCAGACTAATCTCGCATCTCCTCTGAGCACTCTACACGCTCTGTGTGTATGTGTGTGTGCACACTGCTGTGTACTGTAACAACAGCAACAACCCCTCAACACCGTGGCCTTCAAAGGAACATGGATAATAGGCCAACGTTTCAGGCAATGGCCCTTCATAGCACGGCTACGAAGCGATGACATTCCCCAAACCAATGTGGTTCAGTAGCTGTCAGGGTATTTGTGGTTTTCGCCACCGCTGCCAATGCAACATCATCGCCAAACGCCAAGAATCACAATCAGAATATTTATTTGGACTGCGGGAGGAATCCGATGAGCGATGAAGCTCTTGTTTTCACAGACGTCCAGTGTGGACGGGGTCTGCAGTATTACTTGTATACAGTACTGTGTGTGTGTGTACTGTGTGTGTGTACTGTGTGTGTGTGTACTGTGTGTGTGTACTGTGTGTGTACTGTGTATGTGTACTGTGTGTGTGTACTGTGTGTGTGTGCTGTGTGTGTGTACTGTGTGTGTGTACTGTGTGTGTACTGTGTGTGTGTGTACTGTGTGTGTGTACTGTGTGTGTGCACTGTGTGTGTGTACTGTGTGTGTGTGCTGTGTGTGTGTGCTGTGTGTGTGTACTGTGTGTGTGTACTGTGTGTGTGTACTGTGTGTGTGTACTGTGTGTGTGTGTACTGTGTGTGTGTACTGTGTGTGTGTACTGTGTGTGTGTGTACTGTGTGTGTACTGTGTGTGTGTACTGTGTGTGTGTACTGTGTGTGTGTGTACTGTGTGTGTACTGTGTGTGTGTACTGTGTGTGTGTACTGTGTGTGTGTACTGTGTGTGTGTACTGTGTGTGTGTGTACTGTGTGTGTGTACTGTGTGTGTGTGTACTGTGTGTGTGTACTGTGTGTGTGTGTACTGTGTGTGTGTACTGTGTGTGTGTACTGTGTGTGTGTACTGTGTGTGTGTGCTGTGTGTGTGTTATAGGGTTGTGTGTGTACTGTGTGTGTGTGTACTGTGTGTGTGTGTGCTGTGTGTGTGTGCTGTGTGTGTGTGCTGTGTGTGTGTACTGTGTGTGTGTACTGTGTGTGTGTACTGTGTGTGTGTACTGTGTGTGTGTACTGTGTGTGTGTTATAGGGTTGTGTGTGTACTGTGTGTGTGTACTGTGTGTGTGTACTGTGTGTGTGTACTGTGTGTGTGTACTGTGTGTGTGTACTGTGTGTGTGTGCTGTGTGTGTGTTATAGGGTTGTGTGTGTACTGTGTGTGTGTGTACTGTGTGTGTGTGTGCTGTGTGTGTGTGCTGTGTGTGTGTGCTGTGTGTGTGTACTGTGTGTGTGTACTGTGTGTGTGTACTGTGTGTGTGTACTGTGTGTGTGTACTGTGTGTGTGTTATAGGGTTGTGTGTGTACTGTGTGTGTGTACTGTGTGTGTGTGTACTGTGTGTGTGTACTGTGTGTGTGTGTGCTGTGTGTGTGTTATATGGGTTGTGTGTGTACTGTGTGTGTGTGTGCTGTGTGTGTGTACTGTGTGTGTGTACTGTGTGTGTGTACTGTGTGTGTGTACTGTGTGTGTGTACTGTGTGTGTGTACTGTGTGTGTGTGTGCTGTGTGTGTGTTATATGGGTTGTGTGTGTACTGTGTGTGTGTGTGCTGTGTGTGTGTACTGTGTGTGTGTACTGTGTGTGTGTACTGTGTGTGTGCACTGTGTGTGTGTACTGTGTGTGTGTACTGTGTGTGTGTGTACTGTGTGTGTGTACTGTGTGTGTGTGTACTGTGTGTGTGTACTGTGTGTGTGTACTGTGTGTGTGTGTTATATGGGTTGTGTGTGTACTGTGTGTGTGTACTGTGTGTGTGTTATAGGGTTGTGTGTGTACTGTGTGTGTGTACTGTGTGTGTGTTATAGGGTTGTGTGTGTACTGTGTGTGTGTACTGTGTGTGTGTGTACTGTGTGTGTGTACTGTGTGTGTGTGTACTGTGTGTGTGTGTACTGTGTGTGTGTTATATAGGGTTGTGTGTGTGTACTGTGTGTGTACTGTGTGTGTGTACTGTGTGTGTGTACTGTGTGTGTGTGTACTGTGTGTGTGTGTACTGTGTGTGTGTTATATAGGGTTGTGTGTGTGTACTGTGTGTGTGTACTGTGTGTGTGTACTGTGTGTGTGTACTGTGTGTGTGTACTGTGTGTGTGCACTGTGTGTGTGTGTACTGTGTGTGTGTACTGTGTGTGTGTACTGTGTGTGTGTGTACTGTGTGTGTGCACTGTGTGTGTGTACTGTGTGTGTGTGTGCTGTGTGTGTGTTATATGGGTTGTGTGTGTACTGTGTGTGTGTACTGTGTGTGTGTTATAGGGTTGTGTGTGTACTGTGTGTGTGTACTGTGTGTGTGTTATAGGGTTGTGTGTGTACTGTGTGTGTGTACTGTGTGTGTGTGTACTGTGTGTGTGTACTGTGTGTGTGTGTGCTGTGTGTGTGTTATATGGGTTGTGTGTGTACTGTGTGTGTGTGTGCTGTGTGTGTGTACTGTGTGTGTGTACTGTGTGTGTGTACTGTGTGTGTGTACTGTGTGTGTGCACTGTGTGTGTGTACTGTGTGTGTGTACTGTGTGTGTGTACTGTGTGTGTGTGTGCTGTGTGTGTGTTATATGGGTTGTGTGTGTACTGTGTGTGTGTGTGCTGTGTGTGTGTACTGTGTGTGTGTACTGTGTGTGTGTACTGTGTGTGTGTACTGTGTGTGTGCACTGTGTGTGTGTACTGTGTGTGTGTGTACTGTGTGTGTGTACTGTGTGTGTGTACTGTGTGTGTGTACTGTGTGTGTGTGTTATATGGGTTGTGTGTGTACTGTGTGTGTGTACTGTGTGTGTGTTATAGGGTTGTGTGTGTACTGTGTGTGTGTACTGTGTGTGTGTTATAGGGTTGTGTGTGTACTGTGTGTGTGTACTGTGTGTGTGTACTGTGTGTGTGTACTGTGTGTGTGTGTTATATGGGTTGTGTGTGTACTGTGTGTGTGTTATATGGGTTGTGTGTGTACTGTGTGTGTGTACTGTGTGTGTGTGTTATATGGGTTGTGTGTGTACTGTGTGTGTTATATAGGGCTGTGTTTGTACTGTGTGTGTGTTGTATAGGGTTGTGTTTGTACTGTGTGTGTTATATGGGGTCGTGTGTGTACTGTGTGTGTTATATAGGTTGTGTTTGTACTGTGTGTGTGTTGTATAGGGTTGTGTTTGTACTGTGTGTGTTATAGGGTTGTGTGTGTACTGTGTGTGTTATATAGGGCTGTGTTTGTACTGTGTGTGTGTTATATGGGCTGTGTTTGTACTGTGTGTGTGTTATATGGGGTCGTGTGTGTACTGTGTGTGTGTTATATGGGTTGTGTGTGTACTGTGTGTGTGTTATATGGGTTGTGTGTGTACTGTGTGTGTGTTATATGGGTTGTGTGTGTACTGTGTGTGTGTTATATGGGCTGTGTTTGTACTGTGTGTGTGTTATATGGGCTGTGTTTGTACTGTGTGTGTGTTATATAGGGTTGTGTGTGTACTGTGTGTGTGTTATATGGGTTGTGTGTGTACTGTGTGTGTGTTATATAGGGTTGTGTGTGTACTGTGTGTGTGTTATATGGGGTCGTGTGTGTACTGTGTGTTAGAGAGGGTTGTGTATGTACTGTGTGTGTGTTATAGGGTTGTGTGTGTACTGTGTGTGTGTTATATAGAGTTGTGTTGTACTGTGTGTGGGTGGTCCAGATGTCTTGTGACCACCGCCCCCCATTTAATTATCTAAAACGTAACTTTAATAAAAGTGACGTTTATTTCAAACAGGAATGAATATGCGAAGGTTAAAAAAAAATTGGGCGTGGGTCACAAGACATTTGGACCACACTGTAAAACTCAACAATTTTTTTTTATTTTACCAGGTAAAGCCCACTAAGCTATGCAGCTCTTCGACCTGGCGATCACAAATTGCAGCTCAAGTGGCCTATCGTGTGGAAATGTATTCCAGCCAAATTCTCTAAACGCAGTTCAACGCGTAGGCTTTCGCGACCAATATCATCCACAGTAGAGGGTTTTTTTTGGGGGTTATATCGCGTAAATATCGAAATGTGTCGTTAAACCCGCCACCACCCGACACAGCCAACTAGTAAGGGTTGTCACGTAAACAGAACGTGGACAATTCGTCACTAGTACAGCATTAGTGTGTAGTGTCGTGTATAGTAGTGTATAGTGTAGTGTATAGTAGTGTATAGTGTAGTGTATAATGTAGTGTATAGTGTAGTGTGTAGTGTAGTGTATAGTGTAGTGTATAGTGTAGTGTATAGTGTAGTGTATAGTGTAGTGTATAGTGTAGTGTATAGTAGTGTAGTGTATAGTGTAGTGTATAGTGTAGTGTATAGTAGTGTAGTGTATAGTGTAGTATACTAGTACAGCAACACCGGTGTGTTGGAGAGCCAAGCCACAACATTTACAATCGCGTGTTTGCAAATGTGGAGGGGAAAATCGGAGGACTTGGAGAAAAATCCACACGACCACGGGGAGAGAGACACCGGGCGAGGTAGTTAACATCTCCTAGCCACCGTGGTGGTGACGAGAGAGACATGCAGACTCTAAATATACAGCAGGCATCCCCCCAATCTACTCTTTTGGGGCCCTAATTAACCCCCCACTGTTCCAGACTCGTGGGGCCCTCAAAAAGAATCCCAGGAGATGGCTCCTGTGTTGTGGTGGTTGGTTCTCCCAACCAGTCCTGGATCCACGACCCCTCCTCCCCGCCTCGCTCCCCACCCTCCTCCACCTCCTCCTCATCCCTCGCCGATGAAGTATGGCCTCATGGGGCCCCCCACCATCCCAACAACCCCACTGCCTCCCCCCCCCAAAGCGAACCAGCGTCTCTCACTGCCATGCCACCACCAGCACCACCAGTCTGCTGCCTGGTGGTGGTTGCTTGCTCATTAGGGTGACACAGTGAAGGGACAGGGAGACAATGACCTGTGTGTGTGTGGATCTGTGGGGGGCTGCTGTTGCTGCTGCAGCTACTGTGCCCCTGTGATGTGCTTGATACATAAACCACGTACAGTGTACTCTCCCAATTGTCCATGCGATGCAGGATTGGGATGGGCATAATTCATTGTCCACGGGGATAATTTGAACGAATGCAATTATAGGGGTTTTCAGCGTCATCGTGATCAGATCAGCCATGGTCAGTCCACTGCTGGATGAAACCGCCGCCACAAAGCCACCGCCAAAACCTCCCTCGCATGATCCTGCAATGCACCGGATCCACCGTGCGGAATTCATCGCTCCATCTCCTTTGTCGACGGTGACCGGCCACCCACTCTCGGACTCGTTCTGCCACTTGGCCGCCACGAATGTTGTCACATTAATCTTGACCCATCGGCTGTCGCGCCTTCTCGCCATGACGTGGCCTGCCCCGAGGCAGCTTTAATTTACTTAATAGTTTTGGATGTCCTCTAATCCACGTGTCTCTCTCGCTCGCTCGCTGTCTGTCTCTAGGTATAATTCCAAGCGTGCTTCTCTGCGCACTTTGCAGTTTCAGTTCTTGCATTTTGTTGTTGTTGAGAACCACATTTTTGAACCGCCACATACGTCACAGCGAGTAGCACCCACTGAATAACCACAATGCTCTTTGTTAGGCACGCTGGGTCGCAGCGGTGGCGAGATGTTAACTACCTCAACTGTCTTCTTGGTTCTTTCGGTAAAGTCACGTAGAATGGAAATAATAAAATAATAAAATAACACATAATAAAATAATTCTCACGACGTTTCGGCCACAACGCAAGCAGCCGTCCTCAGGTGAAGACCAGGTCTGTCGGGAAGACAGCGTCTGAATGAAACAGCACCATGCTTGGAGCGTATATTTAAGCTGGGTTGGAAGGGGGGGAAGGGCGCCTTGACAAAATAATTGGTATGCAGGAGGCCGTGGGTTCAATCCAGAAGTTTGCGTGTCTCTCTCTCTCCCCATGGTCACGTGGATTTTTCTCCGGGTCCTCCGGTTTTTCCCTCCACATTTAGAATCAACATCAGTGGGGCCTTACCTGGTCAAATAAAATATCGTTGAGTTTGTTGTTTCATAATTGTTTTTTTACCCTTTTATCTGGCAATAAAACTGACACCTTTTTTACAAGGAGTCATGTTTGCATTGACCACAATACCTGCAGTCGAAATGCAAAAAAAAACACAACTCTGATAATGTATGCACTGTCCTTGAAGTTGATTGGTCCACACCCGAGACAGCTTTCCTTAGAGCCTAGTCTCACATGGTGTTGGACCAGATGACACCAAAAGGCGTTGTTTCAGTTTTAGTAAATGTACCCATATATGGCTATTCATTGTCCAGTGTGTGATACTGCAATATTCACAGGAAACCAGAGAGGACCGAAACGCCAGGCAGCCAGCGACAATCGGCACCATTGAAGGTGTACAAGATTAGAGATACACGGCACTATGCAGCAATTCTAGATGCGTACATCTCTGGAATTGTTCACGTATATGCATATACTAAACAATGCTATCACAAACGCGGACATTTACAGTAGCCAAATCCTCTATGACGCGCGATGTCGATTTTGAATATACAATACCGCAGACCCCCAGGTAGGAAGATATGCGACACTGTTATAACTAAACTAAACTACTACTGTATTTATTTTACCAGGTAAGGCCCACTGAGCTATGTAGCTCTTTTTCACATGTGACCTGGCCACAAATGACAGCTCAACGAAGTGGCTTATCACGTGGGAATGGAATGCAGCCAAATGCTCTTTAAGGGCACGTTGAATATAAATGTTGAGGGAAAAACCGGAGAACCTGGAGAAAAACCCACGCGACCACGGGGAGAGAGAGACACCGCAAACTCCAAACATGCAGCAGGCGTCGGGGTTCGGATGGAACCCACGACCTCCTGCACACCAGGCGAGGTAGTTAACATCTCCTAGCCACCGTGATGATGATGAGAGAGAGACACGCAAACTCCAAACACACAGCAGGCGTCGGGGTTGTGATCGATCCCACGACCTCCTGTACACCAGGCGAGGTAGTTAACATCTCGCGGTGCAGTTCTCGCCACAAGGGCCTCCACTCGAGGGGGCTCTAGGCAGCTCACCTGGAGAGTATTTGGTCTACTCTTCTACGCGGACCAAGACGTCTTGCAAATCGGGAGTATCTACGCTTGAGCCCACCACACGCTGCCCGGTAAACATGCCAACGGTGACTTGTGGTTGGAGCCGTTGGACCGCGGAAGGAGCAATCCGATGAGCTATGAAGCTCTTTGTCAACAGGTGATTCCAGTATGGGGCGGCTCGGCGAGTTAGCAACAAAAAACGATTACAAAACCGCACCGATAGGATTGCAAAATAGAGAAAAAGGTCAGCGAGTCACGAAATAAAATAAAAAGCTACATGAATAAATTATGTAAGTCACTTAATTCTAGATTTGAAGCTTTCGTGACTGCAAGGATTCATACTCTTGGATTTTTTCGGTAAAGTCACGTAGGTTAAAAATAAATAACTAAAATTAAATTAATTTAGTTATTATTTTTTTACCTACGTGACTTTACCGAAAAACCCTAAGAGTATATAAGTCACATTTATCAAGATTGGGGCCAGGCAGCAACAACAGCACCACCAAAACAGTCCCAGACCACAACCAAGATAACGCCACACAGCAGCAGCAGCCGCTGAATAGAACGGCGCACGGGCAGTGACACTTCTCGCCACGCGCCACCACCGACAGTCGCAGGTGGCACCGTTCCACGTTTCCTGGGCACCTTGCCGATGGTCGATCTGTGGTGGTGCAGGTGGGGGGGTGGTGCAGGTGGGGGTGGTGCAGGTGGGTGGTGTGGGTGGGGGGGTTGTGCGGGGGGGGGGGGTGCGGGTGGGGGGTGGTGGTGCGGGTGGGGGGGGTGGTGCAGGTGGGTGGTGTGGGTGGGGGGGTTGTGCGGGGGGGGGTGCGGGTGGGGGGTGGTGGTGCGGGTGGGGGGGGTGGTGCGGGTGGGGGGGTGCGGGTGGGGGTGGGGGGGTGGTGCGGGTGGGGGGGGGGGTGGTGCGGGTGGGGGGGGGTGCGGGTGGGGGGGTAGTGCTGAGGGTGGGGGGGTGGTGATGAGGGTGGGGGGGGTGGTGCGGGTGGGGGGGTGAGGTTGGGGGGGGGTGGTGCGGGTGGGGGGGGTTGTGCGGGTGGGGGGGGGTGTAGGTGGTGTAGGTGGGGGGGTGCAGGTGGGTGAGGTAGGAAGCTGCCGTGCCGGGAGATTGGAGTCGAAGTGGACGACCTCTGGGTTACAAGTCCAGGAAGGAGCGTGGCTGCTGCTTGGCTGTCAACCCCTGGCCAGAGCCCGACCTTGTTACAGACCAATTCAGACGTTACCGAGGTCACCCCGTGCCACTAAGACATCTCAACATCCTACAGAGTCCCATCACAAGGGAGAAACACAAACAAATAGACACAAATCATGTTTCTGTTGTTGCCCTGATTGAAACGGCTGTACGCCGTATGGACCCGAAATCTCAGTTTCCCTGTACAAGAATACGGGGTCAACCGGGCATCGATGCCGCATGCCTCCACTAAAGCTGTGCTTGTTCTCAGCATTTGTGAGGTCATCCCTAACTAGCTGGCAGTAACTTCAAGCGAATACAAAACAATTCAGCCTTAGCTGGTTACTCTTGTTAACCGACATCGTTTACGATCAACGAGTTTAGAAAGTTTTCTCATATCGCTCCAGGTTGTCATCTGGATTTAAAAAAAAAACAATCTTAGCGATTGTATATTGGCAGATTCATGCAACATGATTATTCACCGAGGACTCTCATGTACGATATCATTTCACACGTTTATAAATCACCTCACGTGCACCCCAGGTTGAGAACCACTGGTGTAGTGTATAGTGTAGTGTATATGGTAGTGTATAGTGTAGTGTATAGCAGTGTGTAGTGTAGTGTATAGTAGCATAGTGTAGTGTATAGTGTAGTGTATAGTAGTGTATAGTGTAGTGTATAGTAGTGTATAGTGTAGTGTATAGCAGTGTGTAGTGTATAGTAGCATAGTGTAGTGTATAGTGTAGTGTATAGTAGTGTATAGTGTAGTGTATAGTAGTGTATAGTGTAGTGTATAGTGTAGTGTATAGTAGTGTATAGTGTAGTGTATAGTGTAGTGTATAGTAGTGTATAGTGTAGTAGTGTATAGTGCAGTGTATATGGTAGTGTATAGTGTAGTGTATAGTAGCATAGTGTAGTGTATAGTGTAGTGTATAGTGTAGTGTATAGTGTAGTGTATAGTGTCATGTATAGTAGTGTATAGTGTAGTGTATATGGTAGTGAATAGTGTAGTGTATAGTGTAGTGTATATGGTAGTGTATAGTGTAGTGTATAGTAGTGTGTAGTGCATTGTATAGTGTAGTGTATAGTGTAGTGTATAGTAGTGTATAGTGTAGTGTATGGCACTGTACTTTATTTACATATTGCACTGTACTCTATTTACACATGGCACTGTACTCTATCCACACATGGCACTGTACTCTCTTTACACATGGCACTGTACTTTCTTTACACATGGCACTGTACTCTATCTACCAGAGGTGGGACAAAGTCATTGTTATGCAAGTCCAAGTCGAGTCGCAAGTCATCAAATTCATGACTCGAGTCTGACTCGAGTCCAAGTCACATGACTCGAGTCCACATCTCATAGGTGGGACAAAGTCATTGTTATGCAAGTCCAAGTCGAGTCGCAAGTCATCAAATTCATGACTCGAGTCTGACTCGAGTCCAAGTCACATGACTCGAGTCCACACCTCTGCTATCTACACATGGCACTGTACTCTATTCGCATATGCCATTTAGGTGACAGCACCGGAACTCATGGCCTACAATTGACGCCTAATTACTTGGTGATTTTATTTTATGATCTTCGTTTTTTTTATTGTAATTCAGGAAAATCACCCAGAGTGCCCCAGTAAGCGGTCATTTAATGACTCATTAGTTCAGTGGTAAAAGTGTCTGCTGTTCTACGTTCACGGAATCTATGGAATGGCGCTATTATTTATACAGGTAGAGTAATTGAATTACAATTGTGCATCCATGATTTTTGCTGCTGTAATGTGCCCATTAAGATCGTCATCATCGTCAACATTCGGGAGTCATATCGGGATTGATTATAATCAGTCCGCTGTTGGCTGGAAGCCATCATCGTGGGGTGCCACGGTGGCCAGGAGATGTTAGCTACCTCGCCTGGTCTACAGGAGGTCGTGGGTTTGATCACAACCCCGACGCCTGCTGGTGTATATTTGGAGTTTGCGGGTCTCTCTCTCATCATCATCACGGTGGCTAGGAGATGTTAGCTACCTCGCCTGGTCTACAGGAGGTCGTGGGTTCGATCACAACCCCGACGCCTGCTGCTGTATATTTGGAGTTTGCGTGTCTCTCTCTCTCATCATCATCACGGTGGCGAGGAGATGTCAGCTACCTCGCCTGGTCTACAGGAGGACGTGGGTGCGATCACAACCCCGACGCCTGCTGCTGTATATTTGGAGTTTGCGTGTCTCTCTCTCTCATCATCATCACGGTGGCTAGGAGATGTTAGCTACCTCGCCTGGTCTACAGGAGGTCGTGGGTGCGATCACAACCCTGACGCCTGCTGCTGTATATTTGGAGTTTGCGTGTCTCTCTCTCTCATCATCATCACGGTGGCCAGGAGATGTTAGCTACCTCGCCTGGTCTGCAGGAGGTCGTGGGTTCGATCACAACCCCGACGCCTGCTGCTGTATATTTGGAGTTTGCGTGTCTCTCTCTCTCATCATCATCACGGTGGCCAGGAGATGTTAGCTACCTCGCCTGGTCTACAGGAGGTCGTGGGTTCGATCACAACCCCGACGCCTGCTGGTGTATATTTGGAGTTTGCGGGTCTCTCTCTCTCTCATCATCATCACGGTGGCTAGGAGATGTTAGCTACCTCGCCTGGTCTACAGGAGGTCGTGGGTTCGATCACAACCCCGACGCCTGCTGCTGTATATTTGGAGTTTGCGTGTCTCTCTCTCTCATCATCATCACGGTGGCGAGGAGATGTCAGCTACCTCGCCTGGTCTACAGGAGGTCGTGGGTGCGATCACAACCCCGACGCCTGCTGCTGTATATTTGGAGTTTGCGTGTCTCTCTCTCTCATCATCATCACGGTGGCTAGGAGATGTTAGCTACCTCGCCTGGTCTACAGGAGGTCGTGGGTGCGATCACAACCCTGACGCCTGCTGCTGTATATTTGGAGTTTGCGTGTCTCTCTCTCTCATCATCATCACGGTGGCCAGGAGATGTTAGCTACCTCGCCTGGTCTGCAGGAGGTCGTGGGTTCGATCACAACCCCGACGCCTGCTGCTGTATATTTGGAGTTTGCGTGTCTCTCTCTCTCATCATCATCACGGTGGCGAGGAGATGTCAGCTACCTCGCCTGGTCTGCAGGAGGTCGTGGGTGCGATCACAACCCCGACGCCTGCTGCTGTATATTTGGAGTTTGCGTCTCTCTCTCTCTCATCATCATCACGGTGGCTAGGAGATGTTGACTACCTCGCCTGGTCTACAGGAGGTCGTGGGTTCGATCCTAACCCTGACGCCTGCTGCTGTGTATTTCGAGTTTGCATGTTTTCCCCGTGGTCGCGTGGATTTTTCTCCGGGTCCTCCGATTTAGAACCAACATGCGTTCAGAGTATTTTGCTGATGCTACAAATTTCCACGTGATGACGATAAGCCCCTCCATTGAGCTGTAATACGTGTCCAGGTCGCTTCTGAAAAAGAGCTACATAGCTCAGTGGACCTTACTTGTTCAAATACAAAAATAGTTTAGTTTATCTCCCTATGCCATGTTGGTCATCGGAGTTGATTGACCGAACCTCAAGCACACGGGTTAGTGGCTGGGCGGTGTTAGTGAAGAGGAGGATGGCCCATCACTAGCTCGGGCATCACCCGTCGCTGCGGGTCAGCGACAGGGGCAGCTCTCGAACTCGGCTCGACGGGTTTCATTCCCGCGGTGCGCCAACCACCGCCAACCACTGCCGCCTTCCAATGGTCGTCGCCTAAATGGAGCGAAGGAATCACGTGAAATCGAGGACACGGGGGCCGTCTTTGTACGACGGCCACGAAGCAGAATTTGACCGTTGTATAAATTGACTTTGGGGGGCAGGCTGGGGGAGGGGTGGATAGCAGAAGGAGCGACCATGAATCACCACGTGCTGTGCAATTTGCAGGCTTCATCTGAATTCCCGTGGGGTGTGGCAGTCGGGCCTGGGCTGCTGTGATCGTGGCGGTGGTGGTGGTGGTGGTGGCGGTGGTGGTGGCGGCGGTGGTGGTGGTGGCGGTGGTGGCGGGGTTGGTGGTGGCGATGGCGGTGGTGGTGGTGGTGGTGGCGGGGTTGGCGGTGGTGGTGGCGGGGTTGTTGGTGGTGGTGGTGGCGGTGGTGGTGGCGGGGTTGGTGGTGGTGGTGGCGGCGGTGGTGGTGGCGGTGGTGGCGGCGGGGTTGATGGTGGTGGTGGCGGTGGTAGCGGCGGTGGTAGCGGCGGTGGTGGTGTTGTACCCATAATAGTTCCTTGTTGGGTTAGATAATGTAAATATGAATGTGTCAAATTTCGATTTAAAGCTTTCGTGACTGCAGGGATTCATCTTCTTGGTTCTTTCGGTAAAGTCACGTAGAAGGGAAGTAATAAAATAATAAAAATAAAACATAATAAAACAATTCTCACGACGTTTCGGCCACAACGCAAGCAGCCATCCTCAGGCGAGGATGGCTGCTTGCTTGTGGCCGAGGATGGCTGCTTGCGTTGTGGCCGAAACGTCGTGAGAATTGTTTTATTATGTTTTATTTTTATTATTTTATTACTTCCCTTCTACGTGACTTTACCGAAAGAACCAAGAATATGAATGTGTCGTTAAACCCGCCACCACCTGATATGGCAAATTTCGTTAAGTGTGTCACGTCAACAAAACGTGGCCAATTCGTTACGCGTTCAGCACACCCGGTGTGTTGGAGAGTAAACCCACAACATTTACAATTTTTTGTTGCATGTTTTCTTTACATGACAAACCTTACTAATTGGCTGTTTCGGGTGGTGGCGGGTTTAATGACACATTTGGATATTTACGTGGCAATTAGTTACCACTTCAGCAGTCCGGTTGTGTGTTGGAGAGTAAACCCACAGCATTGACTAAATTAGTACCGTGACGTTTCGCTGGTGATTACAGCATACCTGTCAACCCCTTATCACAGCCCTACCTTATTACAGACCAATTCAGACCTTATTGGTCAAACCGTGTCCTTATAAATCTCGACGTTCATCCTACAAAGTCCCATCACAATGGATAAAATCAAACAAATAGACACTCACCACTAGTACATTCACCACTAGACTCACCACTAGTACCCTCACCACAACACACCTGTCAACCCCTTATCACAGCCCTACCTTATTACAGACCAATTCAGACCAAATTGGTCACCCGTGCCCTTACTCATCTCAACATTCACCTACAAAGTCCCATCACAAGGGAGAAGCACAAACAAATAGACAATTATTCGTTCGCCCGTATTGAAACGGCTGTACACCGTATGGACCTGAAAACTCAATTTCCTTGTACAAAAATTTCGGGGCAAACCGTATGGGTTGACACGGTATATTACAACAACCAGGTTTATCGGGCGATAGCCAGAATTATCTGGGTGGTGGCAGGTTTAACAACGCATTTATATTGTACGCGTTCTAACCCAAAAACAAAACCCTTCATGGATAATATTTGTCGCGAAAGCCTACGTGGCGGTGTTGTACGTTCTGGACATTCCCGTGCCGCACGCACACAGCGGCTTTTGGCAAGAATCACCGTTTGCCAATCACAGGACCAACTTGAGACAATTCTAATGCGAGTGACAATGATTGGAACACAAAAACAGCCAAAAAAATCCACGCGCATTGTGCGGATTCAATGACTTGAGCTGGGAAAGATAATACATATGGAGGGTGACCTGACCATACTTCGCCACTGGTCAGTGCGTGTCGCCGAAGTTGCCCAGTTACAGTAAAACCTTGGATTGCGAGTAACTTGGTCTGCGAGTGTTTTGCAAGACGAGCAAAAAATAAAAAAAGTAATATTAATTTGATGAACGAGCGAGGTCTTGCAATACGAGTAGTACGTATACGCTTTGTCTGGCGAGCGTCACGTGATCACAACTGATATACGAGTGCTTTGGATTACAAACACGTTTCCGGAACGAATTATGCTCGCAATCCAAGGTTTTACTGTATATCGTTCGCGATGACCGCCCATTAGCCGCGGCTGGGAATTGAACTCAGCCGCGGAGAGAGAGAAAGAGAGAGACACGCAAACAACTCCAAATGTGCAGAGTTCAGGATCAGGATATCCTGTATACAAGGCAAGGTAGTTCACATCTCACCATGCGGAGTGATTGGAATTAAATTCAGTCGGAGGCGGCTAAAGTTGGTCTTTCCAAATGGCTCGAATATCGTAAGAAAGAAAAATCACAGTCGCGCCATTAGGTGCGACTGTTGACACGGCGATAAATCATTGAAGCGACTTCCTCGCCACGCAGGCGGTGGGTTGCCTCGTCCTTGTGTCCCAGGCCGTCCTGCATCATTTGCCATCGTCGGACGACACAGCGGAGGGACTCCAAAAAGCCACCGACCTCGTCGCATTTCGAGCGGTGCAAAAATGCGCCGACGCCGGCGTGGCTGACCGGCGCGGTGAAGCGTGGTCAAATAAACCTCCGCGATTGGCACGGCGCGGGCAGAGCCCGTGGATTCCAGCAGTGGATTTACGAACGGAGCGCGACGACGTTTTTGCATTTTTTTGGATCGGTTAAATTGTGTAACGACTGAACGGTGTCTTTGTGCGCGCGAGAGTGATGCGACGTTTTTCTGGGGAGAGGGCAGACGTAATGACACAAAGCGACATCACTTCCCGCGACGTCTGGAACGCATCCCTCCGAAGGGTCCTCGAAATAACGAGGGGTTTGGATGTACCGGGCCGCGTATATGTGTCTGCGCAAAAAATAATTGACAATTTTCTGGCGGAAAAAAAGATGAAATCTCACGAAGCTTCAAGGGATCGAACGGCACTGTGCAAGGCATTGATGGCTCGTCATCCGTGGTGTCCTCCACGCTGCACCATCGCCGTCCGTCGCGGGTTGCGGTGCCGCACTGCACAATAACCGCTGCAGCGTCGCTTCGTGCATCCCTAAATTCGCTTGTGATATTCAGTGGGGGGTTTTTTTTTGTCGTATGTTTGTAGAACTTCTTTCGTGCCGTACGTAGCAAACCGTGGCTAATCGGAGGTGCGTGGAGAAGGACGATGAACTAAACACAAAAAGCAGTTCTGAAGAAATGAGTTTTCAATCTAGATGATGTAAAAGTGGATAGTTCTAGTGGCTTCCTAACATCGGAAGGAAGAGCATTCCAGACGGCCACAGGAGCACATCTAAAAGTGCCGCGTGATTTCATTGTATGCACTGTACACGGACAATTAAAGCCGTGCAAGCGACGTTACATTACCAGCTGTAAATGGCCTTAATTTGATCAAAAACACGACAACATGAACACACATTTCTTAATAACACCATAGTTGTGTGTGTGGACACGTCATCTCTCTGTGTATTGTGGCCATAGCAACCTAAGGTGGGGGCGGCGAGAGGGGGGGGCAGGAGGCGGGGGGGGCGAGTCTACGTCTTGAATAGAGAGATGCCTTAATGGCTATAGACGCCGCGATGGAGAGATGTTAACTACCTCGCCTGGTGTACAGGAGGTCTTGAGTTCGATCACCGACCCTGACGCCTGCTGCTGTATATTTGGAGTTTGTGTGTCTCTCTCTCATCACCATCATCACGGTGGCTATGAGATGTTAACCACCTCGCCTGGTATCCAGGAGGTCTTGAGTTCGATCACCGACCCTGACGCCTGCTGCTGTATATTTGGAGTTTGCGTGTCTCTCTCTCATCATCATCATCACGGTGGCTATGAGATGTTAACTACCTCGCCTGGTATACAGGAGGTCGTGGGTTTGTTCCTGACCCTGGCAACGCCTGCTGCTGTGTATTTGGAGTTTGCGTGTCTCTCTGTCTCTCTCATCATCATCACGGTGGCTAGGAGATGTTAACTACCTCGCCTGGTGTACAGCAGGTCGTGGGTTCGATCACCGACCCTGACGCCTGCTGCTGTATATTTGGAGTTTGCGTGTCTCTCTCTCATCATCATCATCACGGTGGCTATGAGATGTTAACTACCTCGCCTGGTATCCAGGAGGTCTTGAGTTCGATCACCGACCCTGACGCCTGCTGCTGTATATTTGGAGTTTGCGTGTCTCTCTCTCTGTCCCCGTGGTGGTCGCGTGGATTTTTCTCCGGGTCTCTCGGTTTGTCTCTCTCCACAAAGACAAACATGCGTTTCTAGTATTTGGCCAAATTTACTCACGATAAGCCACTTCGTTGAGCTATCACGTGAGGCCAGGTTGCTTCCGTGAAAGAGTAATAAAAAGAAAACGTTTTAGAACCATTGGTCTAGTGCAGGGGTCGGCAACCTACGGCTCCGGAGCCGCATGCGGCTCTTTGCGGGCTGCTTCTTGACGATATGTACGTATGTACAGTATGTACTCAGATGCATTGCGGCTCTTGAAATACTGAATTTTGTACCGAATTGGAAAGAAATGGCTCTTCTTGTTATTTTGGTTGCCGACCCCTGGTCTAGTGCAACCAAAGTAACAAGCAGAGCGATTTTTCTCGAATTCTGTATTTTAAAAAAACCAGACTCAACGTTGCAAGAGCCGCAATGCGCCGTGGTGAATACGAGACGCTCGTGCGCTCGTTTCTCAGTCCGCTTGACCTGGTGCGGGGAACGTGACGGTGGGTCCTTAATAAATAGATGACGTTCACGAAGCGGTCCCTTAACAAGAGCCACCCCGCATGATGCGGCGGCTCCGTGGCCGCAGGTTTGCCGCCGGCTCTCCTGCTCTCTCGTGTCTCGTATCGGAGGGGTCAGACGGATTTTGTGTCACAGGTTGATCCGGTCAAGGGTGGCGGTCCTCATTGGATGTGAGACAAAAGCCTGCTGGGAGGGGATTCCCCCAAAGAGTTCTGCATCGGGCGAGACCGGGCACTCCTTCGCCTAAACGTCGACAGTTCGAGCGTCGCGTTTCACGTACGGCTCGCGGGGGTACCATTATCGACCGGTGTGGAGTGTCCCGTTCGGAGCGTTGTTCAGATAACAGGGATTCTGTTCGTAAGTCGATTTGTTCGTAAGTCCAACTTTCCTCCTGTCGATTCCAAGCGTGTTGTGTGGCGTGTACACTAAACACAGGGAATGGATTCAAAATTTGTATAAACTCCTGTAGATGTAGAAACCACACTGGATCTTCACGTTCTGCAGATGTAGATGCCACTGGATCTTCACGTTCTGCAGATGTCGATGCCACTGGTTCTTCATGTTGTGCAGATGTTGATGCCACTGGTTCTTCACGTTCTGCATATGTAGATGTCACTGGTTCTTCATGTTGTGCAGATGTAGATGCCACTGGATCTTCACGTTCTGCAGATGTAGATGCCACTGGATCTTCACGTTCTGCAGATGTAGATGCCACTGGATCTTCACGTTCTGCAGATGTAGATGCCACTGGTTCTTCACGTTCTGCAGATGTAGATACCACCACCACCATCTATTGCACGGCAATTGAACTTACGACTCTCGGTCCGAACAGGCAACTGGACATACGGACCAGGTTTGTTCGTATCTCTGAAAGTCGAATGTTCATAAGTAGAGAAGTCCATGTATTTAGCATATTTAGCTTCTATAAATCTCCACGTGATAAGCCACTTCGTTGAGCTATCATTTGTGGTTAGGTCGCGTTTGAAAAAGTGGGTTTTATCTGGCAAGATTAAAATAGTTTATTTTCTATCTACCTCCCCATCTCCGTCGTCGTCGTCATCATCTTGTGGATTTAAGATGTTACGTAATGTCCTTCAAGGTTCGCTCTTGAAGTCTCATCATCATCATCCATGGTATGCAGGAGGTCGTGGGTCCGATCCCGACCCTAACAACACCTGCTGCTGTACATTTGGAATTTGCGTGTCTCTCTCTCTCATCATCATCACAGTGGCTATGAGATGTCAACTACTTCGCCTGGTGTACAGGAGGTCGTGGGTTCGATCCCGACCCTGACAACGTCTGCTGCTGTATATTTGGAGTTTGCGTGTCTCTCTCTCTCCCCGTGGTCGCATAGATTTTTTTCCTCCAGGTCCTCCGGTTTTTCCTTCCACATTTAGACACATACATTTAGATTATTTAGATTATTTCGCTGCTATAAATGTCCACATGATAATAAGACACTTTTTGAGCTATCACTTGTAGCCAGGTCCTCTTCTAAAAAAAAATACCAAATAGCTCAGTAGGCTTTACACGGTAAGATAAAAAGTTTACTTTTAATTTATATTTTTCTAAGTGCTTTGTTTACTTCTCCTATTCTTTTTCGTCGTTGTGACGTTCAGACCCCCGTGCCCACCCCACCCTCGAAGAGCTTTATAGCTCATCGGATTCCACCTCCAGTCTCACATCAAGATTCTGATTCCGATTGTGGCTCTGCGCTCAAGGAAGGGCGCACGTGGAACCCGGAGTCTCCGTCGCGAACTTCTCGCCCGCAAATCCGTAGCCGCCCTCGGTTGAGCGCTGGGCGAGGGAGCCGTGGCCGCGCCGTTCTCTCTCGCCCCTCTCGATGTCGACTTGGACGGGAGTGGTTGGCGCGTCGTTGGCACCTCTCAATTTCCCCGAAGCGGCAAAGGAAATAATAATAGTGGTAGTGCTTTGTGGTGCGCGTGCGCGTCTGCGCATGTGATGTGCGCTGGTGGTTTGCACGCCGGTTATTTTGGGCCCCGTATCGACCTCGTTTGTGGTTGTTGCCACGGTGGTGGCGGCGAGCAACTCTCTGAGTGGCACAACCAGGAAGTTCACCGATGGGGCTGCGTGGCATGACGACAACAACTGCGAAAACACCACCACCACGACCACCACCACCACCACCGCCGCCGCCACCACCATCGCCACCGCTGCCACCACCGCCACCACCACCACCAACCCCGCCACCACCACGACCACCACCACCGCCACCACCGCCACCACCGCCACGA
Organism: Lampetra fluviatilis; assembly: GCF_964198595.1. Classification (NCBI taxonomy): domain Eukaryota; kingdom Metazoa; phylum Chordata; class Hyperoartia; order Petromyzontiformes; family Petromyzontidae; genus Lampetra; species Lampetra fluviatilis. The sequence continues at coordinate 1,441,923 of NC_136326.1, read as the reverse complement.
CCACCGCGCCACCACCACCACCGCTGCCACCACCGCCACCACCGCCACCACCACCACCACCATCGCCACCGCTGCCACCACCACCAACCCCGCCACCACCGCTGCCACCACCACCACCACTGCTGCCGGCCTCTCGGGGGGGGGGGAGGTGGCGAATTCGCGAACGAAGTACAGTGTGTTTCACACGTAGGATGCTTTCGCGACCAATATCCATAATACAGGTTTTTTTAGGGGTTAGATCTGAGTACGATTTGCTCTCCAACACAGCGGTGTGCTGTTTACGTGACACAACGTCCCTACTTGGCTGTGTCGGGTGGTGGCGGGTTTAACGACACATTCAGATATTTACGTGATCTAACCCCCCCTCTTAAAAAAACACCTGTATCATGGGGGTACAGTGTGTGTGCGCGTGTCTATATGCCTCTGAGGTTTCCACATTCCAACTCCCACTTCACCCTGGACCTCAACTTCTCCCCCACCCCGCCCCTTCACATCGCGAGCCCATTCAAGTTCATGTATTAGGTAGAGCCCTGTGAGCCATTCGGCTCTTGAATCGGGTGCAACCGCAACAAACAAAAAACAAAACATGAACAAGAAAACATCTTAAAGTGACTATGTGACTAAGTGCAAATAGAAAATCCAACAAAAGACAGCAAAATATTGCAGAAAAAGCCACCGTACACCAAAAATCCCAGTGGGATGCAAGTCAAACAACAACAACAACAACCACAAGACAACTTAGATTAAGGCCATCAGTCTAACTCTGTACTACAACAAACAAACATGGCCAGACCATTGCTGTCCACCTCTTCAGGGCCAGACTCTCCACGTGACGCTTGGCAGTCCGCGCCACCACCCAAAACAAAGGCAAAGATGCCCCCAGGTAGCCTGTAACAGACTGTCGGGGCAAGTGGCTGTTGGCGGGCAGCACCTGTGAAGGCCGGCACGGCACACGAGGGGGTGGGTGGCCAGCACCACGCCCGGCCGCCTTTGTCTCTCCCCACTGGCGATGTTTACCACACACCGCACCGGGTACTCATTTGTGGCTGAGTCTATCTAGGGGAGGCCCAGGACCGGTTCAGATGATCGTCGCCTGTGTTGGCCGTGAGCGGAGATGGAACTCGGGCGGCCGGGTTCGTAGCGCAGCGCGCTGACCGCTAATTCTACGACATAAGAGGGTGGGTGGTTGAAATAACGAGTTGGGGTTGTTGTTGTTGTTGTTCAAAGTGGTGGTGTAGTCATGGTGACGGGAGGACAAGGGGCTGGAGTGGTTAAGGAGGGGAGGGTTGTTGGTCGATGACTTCGGCCCCCTCCAAGCGTGGTGCCCCCCCCCCGCACGCCACATCCTGCAGAAGGCCGGAAACCCCCAACTGCTACAAGCAGCTGACGATGCCGATGATGTCAGCAAAGCCCCCACCCCCTCCCCTTCCCCCCAGCACCGCCCGTCCAGCGGCGTCACGTGGGAACAGAGGTGACGACACCTTTGTGACGATTTGGCGGCCATTGCGATGAGCCGAGTATTCGAACCGGTTGTTTGGGAGAGTAAATCGATGACCTTTCGAAATGGGATTTCTCGCGGCCCAATGAAACTTGTGCGTCCAATGACAAGCGCTCCGTCGCCCATGGTGCGGTTTGTTTTTTCGCCTTCTCAAGACTTCCTGTCTGTTTGGGGAGCCCAGTTGTGAATTTCCCTCCGAAGTTTTCGTGTTAAGGAGCGTGGGTTTGAATTCCAGAATTCACGTGTTCACAGATGCCTCTGCGCTGCGTGCGTACGAACGAACGCGTTCGTCTTCTTGGTTCTTTCGGTAAAGTCACGTAGAAGGGAAATAATAAAATAATGAAAATAAAACATAATAAAATAATTCTCACGACGTTTCGGCCACAACGCAAGCAGCCGTCCTCAGGTGAAGAACAGGTCTGTCGGGGAGACAGCGTCTCGTGAGAATTATTTTATTATGTTTTATTTTATTATTTTATTATTTCCCTTCTACGTGACTTTACCGAAAGAACCAAGAAGATGAATCCCTGCAGTCATGAAAGCTTTAAATCGAAATTGAACGCGTTCGTATGAACGCGTGCGTACGAACGCGTGCGTACGAACGAACGCGTGCTTACGAACGAACGCATTCATACGAACGCGTGCTTATGAACGCGCGTGTTGATGTTTCGCTACGACTGCGCGTGGATTTTCGGCCACGCGTGGCACGCTCGGGGTGACGACGCACTCCGTGGCTCCTGCGACGACGTTGGGCTTCGTTTGATTTTGGTAATCTGTTTATATTTAGTTGTTGTTGTTGTACCCAACTCAAAACAAAAAATCATAACAACCCCACGGGTGTCTCGGGGCCCTGCTGCTGCTGCTACTGTGGCCGCCACTCACATTGCGCCCCTCCGCTCAGAATCCGACGCTGCTGCCCTCTTGCCCCCCCCCCCCCCCCCGGGCAGCCTGCCCCCTCTCCGCCGTGGGCTGCGCCGACAGCGCCGTGAGTGTTGTGCCACCGCCGCCATCGTGGTCGCAAAGAAATGTGTGAACGCAACACGAGCCCAGGTCGCCCGCCGCCGCCGTCGTCGTCAGCGTCAGCGTCGCGCGAGTCGCCCGAGGGGTGGGTGGGTGCGTCGGTGCCTCGTTGGGCGTACGGCTGCCCGCACGCCTCAGCGACAGGGTGACGGCTGAGGTCAAGAGGTCACCGCGCCCAGTGCCGAAGAATTCCTGCGCCGCCGCGCCCCGTGTCGCTTAGTCGGCGAGCGAAGTCGACGCCCGGCCTTCAAGGACCGCTCTTACAGCGTCGTCATCATCGTCATCATCGTCGTCATCGTCATCATCGTCGTCGTCATCATCATCGTCATCATCGTCGTCATAACAATCACCACCAAGATTCAGCATGACGTTCAAGGTCCGCTCTTACAGCATCGTCATCATCATCGTCGTCGTCGTCGTCATGATAACAATCTCTCTCTCTTTGGTTCTTTCGGTAAAGTCACGTAGAGAGAAAATAAATTCAATAATCGAGCACGACGTTTCGATTGCAACACAAGCAACCGTCATCAGGTATAACTACATTTGAGAGAGAGACAAAACACAGACACGGAGACACAGAGAGACACACAAGCAGAGAGAGACAACACAGACACACAGAGAGAGGCACACAGAGACACACAGAGAGAGACACACAACATAGACACAGACAGGCACAAGCAGAGAGACACACAACATAGACACACAGAGACACAACATACACACACAGACAGACACACAAGCAGAGAGAGACAACATAGACACACAGAGAGAGACACACAAACAGAGAGAGACACACAACATAGACACAGAGACACACAGAGAGAGACACACAACATAGACACACAAAGAGAGACACACAAGCAGAGAGAGAGACAACACAGAGACACAGAGAGAGACACACAGAGACACAACATACACACACAGACAGACACACAAGCAGAGAGAGAGACACACAACACAGACACACAGAGAGAGACACACAACATAGACACACATCATAACTATCACCACCGAGATTCGGCATGACGTTCAAGGTCCGCTATTAGAGTCGCCTCATTGTCGTCGTCGCCGCGTGGATTTAAGTCTGCCCCCTATGACAGTCATATCCTTCATGGACCGCTCTTACAGTGCCTACCTCTCCATCATTTCGTCGTCGTCGTCGTCATCATCACCACCGTGTCGTTACGTAATGTCCTTCAAGGCTCGCTCTGTCCCTCTCATCATCATCATCCATGGTATGCAGAAGGTTGTAGGTTCGGTCTCAAACCATAACGCCTGTTTATACTGCGAACCCACTGGTTCCACCAGCCCACGGGATTGTTGTGTCCGTCCGTCGTGCAGGGAGGGGCTGGGTGGGGAGGGAGGGGCTGTGTGGGGAGGGGAGGGTGGGGAGGGTGGGGCTGGGTAGGGAGGGGAAGGTGGGGAGGGGCTGGTCACCCCGTGGTGCCCTTATAAAACTCAACGTTTAACCTACTCACGCCGGCTTGTGCCCGCCCTCACAGTCGGGCATATTTGCGGAATACACCACGCCGCCGTTGACCCTGGCCATTGACCGAGCAACCCAACGTTCCTACCAGCTCCCTTTGCAGGAATGTGTTTTGGAGTTAGCGTGTTCTTTATAAACACGCTTTTAGATTGTTTTGCTGCTATCAATGTCCACATGATGATAAGCGAACCAACAGCTCACCAACAGAGGGGCGGGGCTTGCCGGTAGAGGGCGTGGTCAGACACGTTGGCCACGCCCAGACACACCCTTGCTGCGCAACCGCTCGCTCGGACGCGGACATAGCAGGCACCGAATTCTGCGCGATTTCAAGACGAGCAATTTCGTTGGGCCACTGATGATGGCCCGGGCGTTGTGGCTCCCCCGGTCGTTGGGGCTGCCCCGGGCGTTGGGCCTGGCCCGGACGTTGGGCCTGGCCTGGACGTTGGGCCACCGATAATGGCCCAGGTGGTGGGCCTTCCCTGGCCATTGGGCCTGGCTGGGCGTTGGGCCACCGATAATGGCCCAGGCGTTGGGCCTGGCCCAGGCGTTGGGCCTGGCCCAGGCGTTGGGCCTGGCCCAGGCGTTGGGCCTGGCCCAGGCGTTGGGCCTGGCCCAGGCAGTGGGCCTGGCCCAGGCGTTGGGCCTGGCCCAGGCGTTGGGCCTGGCCCAGGCAGTGGGCCTGGCCCAGGCGTTGGGCCTGGTCCAGACGTTGGGCCACCGATGATGGTGGTGGGCCTTCCCCGGCCATTGGGCTTGGTCCAGGCGTTGGGCCACCGATAATGGCCCAGGCGGTGGGCCTGGCCCGGGCGTTGTCAGCGTCGCGTCGCCGTACAGCGACAGCACGGGCGACCGCTGCAAGGCAGCGGCGGCCCCGGTACTGTATTTTTGTATTTTCCCATTTCCATGAAACGAATCGAAAGCGACCGTGCGATGCATTTCAATTACAGAAATATTCTCGACGGCGAAAAAACGCTGCGAGCCGACGGCACCCTGCACGGCGGTGCAGCCTTCACTCCGATTACACAAAATAAAATTATTTTTATTTTCTTCTCTTTTCCACCCTCCTCCCCCCTCCTACTCTTCGCCCTAATTTTAAAACCCTTCCGTATTTCTTTTTCCCTTTTCCTGCCGTATCATAAATATGCCGGTCGTGGTGCTTGCAACAAGGAGGGGGGGGGATTTCATTTGCTGCTGTTGCGGTAGTGGTGGCGGTGGTGGTGGCTGCGGTGGTGGCGGTGGTGGTGGCGGTGGTAGTGGCGGTAGTGGTGGTGGTAGTGGTGACAGCGGCGGTGGTGGCGGCTGTGGTGGTGTTTCGTGGTGGTGGTGGTGGTGGTGGCGGTGGTGGTGTTTGGTGGCGGCGGCTGTGGTGGTGGTGGCGGTGGCGGTGGTGGCTGCGGTGGCTGCGGTGGTGGTGGTGGCGGCGGTGGTGGCGGCGGTGGTGGCGGTGGTGGTGGTGGTGGCGGTGGTGGTGGTGTTTGGTGGCGGCGGCTGTGGTCGTGGTGGTGGCGGTGGTGGTGGCGGTGGTGGCTGTGGTGGTGGTGGCGGCGGTGGTGGCGGCGGTGATGGTGGTGGCAGCGGTGGTGGTGGCGGCGGTGGCGGTAGTGGCGGTGGTGGTGTTTGGTGGTGGTGGTGGTGGTGGCGGCGGTGGTGGTGGCTGCGGTGGCGGTGCTGGCTCCTTCATGAATCATGATTTCCTTTTTTCTCTCTAATCACAAAAAGCCAGCTCCTCATCCGGGGCATGCGGAGAACTCAATATAATAATAATAAGGCTGATTGAATAAAGCTTCAAATATGAAATGATTGCACGTTTTAAATATTGGCCATGGCAGGGAGAATAGGGAAAGAGATGCGTTTCTCCTGTACAGTGTAGCGCAGCAAATATCCTCCTCCCCATATAGCCTCAACAGACTTGTGGGACAAGTGCTGTTGGCGAGCACTTATTAAGGCCGGCACGACATATGAAGGGGGGAGTGGGTGGCCAGCACCATTCCCGGCCGCCTTTGTCTCCCCAGTGCTGATCTGTACTCCACACCGCACCAGGTAAGGCAGCGGAGCCCACTCGGGCAATTGCCGATTTTTTTTTACAGATCCGGGCTGGAAAATCTGAAATCTGGCAAATTGTCAAGCCTCTGCTTTATAACTGGGAACACATTCTGAAAAAAAATCTGGAAAAAAATCCACATTTTTGGAATTGTTTGACCCCCCCACCTCCCCTCCCCCCACCTCCCCATCCCCTCCCCCTACCTCCCCTCCCCCCACCTCCCCCCACCTCCCCTCCCCCACCTCCCCTCCTTCCACCTCCCCCCACCTCCCCTCCCCCACCTCCCCTCCCCCCACCTCCCCCCACCTCCCTCGACCTCCCCCCACCTCCCCTCCCCCCACCTCCCTTCCCCCCACCTCCCCCCACCTCCCCTCCCCCACCTCCCCCCACCTCCCCTCCCCCTACCTCCCCCCACCTCCCCTCCCCCCACCTCCCCTCCCACCCTCCCCCACCGAACGAATTTTTCGCGAGTCAAATATCAGCAACGTTGTTCATATAAGAGGTTTTTTTGTGTTGGGTTAGATCGCGTAAATATATAAATGTGTCGTTAAACCCGCCACCACCCGACACGTTCAACGTGACAACCCTTACTAGTTGGCTGTGTCGGGTGGTGGCGAGTTTAACGACACATTTAGATATTTACGCGATCTAATCCAACACAAAAAAAACAACCCTCTACTATGGATGATATTGCTCGGGAAAGCTTCCTACGTGTTGAACGTTGTTGTTGTTGCCGTCGGACGTTGAACCGAGCGCCGGGGAACGTTGCGATGGGCGCCCAACAACAACAACAGCAGCAGCGGCAGCAAAAATAATCCTGTGTGCGGCATCGGATTTTTGTTGCGTACGGGAAAATAACAACGGGTTTTTACCCCTTCCTGCCAATAAACAAGGAGGTGTTACGATGTTCCAACACCGCAATAGATGAAACCTTCCGCGAGGCATCAAGTACTGCACTAACCACACGTACTTGTGGCGAACATGCAAACTGTGACGGTTCCACCTGAAGACGGAGGCTTGTGTTGCCTCCGAAACGTCGTGATTTTTATTTTATTTTACTTTTATTAATTTTAATTTTTTACCTATGAGACTTTACCGAAAAAACCTAAGAATATAAAAAAACAAACATGACTGATCATATTCGAGCATTGCGTTTGAAACTGATTGTGTCTACACCAGCAACAGCAGTCTTATGGCTGGCCTTGTCTCACCACCAGTGTCAGACCAGAGGGCAACGCCAACAGATTGTTTGTGCGATCACTTAATCTGTGGGGCACCACCATGGGTCTCCTGGGAAGGCACCAGAGGTCGCAAACGGGTTTTGATTCCTTACCCGTACCCGTACCCGGCCGCACCAGGGTCGCAAACGGGTACCCGTACCCGTACCCGGCCGTACCCGTACCCTACCCGTACCCGGCCGGGTAAGGGTAGGGTACGGGTATCGGGTACCTGATTGCGACCTCTGGGATGAAGCCATGTTGCAGGCGCGGGTGGGTTGATTCTAGGAACTTGAATTGTGAGAAGAGACAAGACGTTGGGAAATGAGTGACAAACGGTTACTCACCAGTGACTCACGGCCTACCCGTACCCGGCCGGACCAGGGTCGCAAACGGGTACCCGTACCCGATAACCGGCCGGGTACGGGTATCGGGTACCCGGTTGCGACCTCTGGAAGGCACCCACAATGTGTCCCCGATATAATAAACGGAAGACGGAGCCAGAGGTAAACTTACGAAACTGTAAACTTATGAAACTGTTTTAAATTTTGCCAGGTAAAGCCCCCTCCACTGATAGCTCAACGAAGTGGCTTATCATCATCATCATCATGGTGTGGACATTTATACCCGTAATGCTGATTCTAAATGTGGAGGGAAAAACTGGAGGAGCCGGAGAAAAATCCACACGACCACGGGGAGAGAGAGAGACACACCGCTAACTCCAAATATACAGCAGCAGGCATCACGGTCGGAATCAAACCCATGCCCTGCGCTGATGCCTCCTTCATATAGATCTCTGCGTGGGATCTATGGGTCTCTATGTGAGTGTGGTTTAGTATGTGAATCAATAGATCTCCATGTTGAGTCTAGGGGTTTCTATGTGAGTGTATGGGTCTCAGTGTGAATCTGTAGATCTCTGTGTTGGTCTAAGGGTCTCCATGTGAGTCAGTGGGTCTCGGTATGGGAGGGCGTCACGGAGAAAACCACACTGTCGTTATGGACAACATCGACTTTGTCAACAACACTGTCATTTTTCGATTTAAAGCTTTCGTGACTGCAGGGATTCATCTTCTTGGTTCTTTCGGTAAAGTCACGTTGAAGGGAAATAATAAAATAATAAAAATAAAACATAATAAAATCATTCTCACGACGTTTCGGCCACAACGCAAGCAGCCGTCCTCAGGTGAAGACCAGGTCTGTCGGGGAGACAGCGTCTGAAACGCGGAAAGACAGCGTCTGAAACGCTGTCTTTCCGACAGACCTGTTCTTCACCTGAGGACGGCTGCTTGCGTTGTGGCCGAAACGTCGTGAGAATTATTTTATTATGTTTAGTTTACTAAGTTTATCTTCTGGGTTCTTTCGGTAAAGTCACGTAGAAGGGAAATAATAAAGTAATAAAATAAAACATAATAAAATAATATAATGTATATAATATTATGTTTTATTTTTATTATTTTATTATTTCCCTTCTACGTGATGACTTTACCGAAAGAACCAAGAAGATGAACACTGTCATTGAAAGCCTCGCCGCCGTGTCTCCCACCAATCCGAACGCCACTTCCTCGTCGCATCGATAAGCAGCACCGACCACCTCCCGGCCACCACCAGACGGTGAGCTGTGGCTTCTTGCGATATTCACTTAAATCAGCTGCTGGGGAAGAAAGTGTGGGGTGTGTGGGGGGGGGGGGGATTGGTGGGGGCGGTGGGAGGGGAGGGGGCTCATCAGAATTCAGCAGGGCATCTCCTGAGAGATCCTATCTGGGATTCGAATTAGCGACCGTCCATTTCGCCCTGTGCGACCGATTTTAGTTGCAGTTCAGGTGACACAGCTGGAGCCAGAGGCGAGGTGCCACTGTAGTTAGGGTGACACAGCTGGAGCCAGAGGCGAGGTGCCACTGTAGTTAGGGTGACACAGCTGGAGCCAGAGGCGAGGTGCCACTGTAGTTAGGGTGACACAGCTGGAGCCAGAGGCGAGGTGCTACTGTGGTTAGGGTGACACAGCTGGAGCCAGAGGCGAGGTGCTACTGTGGTTAGGGTGACACAGCTGGAGCCAGAGGCGAGGTGCTACTGTGGTTAGGGTGACACAGCTGGAGCCAGAGGCGAGGTGCTACTGTGGTTAGGGTGACACAGCTGGAGCCAGAGGCGAGGTGCTACTGTGGTTAGGGTGACACAGCTGGAGCCAGAGGCGAGGTGCTACTGTGGTTAGGGTGACACAGCTGGAGCCAGAGGCGAGGTGCTACTGTGGTTAGGGTGACACAGCTGGAGCCAGAGGCGAGGTGCTACTGTGGTTAGGGTGACACAGCTGGAGCCAGAGGCGAGGTGCTACTGTGGTTAGGGTGACACAGCTGGAGCCAGAGGCGAGGTGCTACTGTGGTTAGGGTGACACAGCTGGAGCCAGAGGCGAGGTGCTACTGTGGTTAGGGTGACACAGCTGGAGCCAGAGGCGAGGTGCTACTGTGGTTAGGGTGACACAGCTGGAGCCAGAGGCGAGGTGCTACTGTGGTTAGGGTGACACAGCTGGAGCCAGAGGCGAGGTGCTACTGTGGTTAGGGTGACACAGCTGGAGCCAAAGGCGAGGTGCTACTGTGGTTAGGGTGACACAGCTGGAGCCAGAGGCGAGGTGCTACTGTGGTTAGGGTGACACAGCTGGAGCCAGAGGCGAGGTGCTACTGTGGTTAGGGTGACACAGCTGGAGCCAGAGGCGAGGTGCTACTGTGGTTAGGGTGACACAGCTGGAGCCAGAGGCGAGGTGCTACTGTGGTTAGGGTGACACAGCTGGAGCCAGAGGCGAGGTGCTACTGTGGTTAGGGTGACACAGCTGGAGCCAGAGGCGAGGTGCTACTGTGGTTAGGGTGACACAGCTGGAGCCAGAGGCGAGGTGCTACTGTGGTTAGGGTGACACAGCTGGAGCCAGAGGCGAGGTGCTACTGTGGTTAGGGTGACACAGCTGGAGCCAGAGGCGAGGTGCTACTGTGGTTAGGGTGACACAGCTGGAGCCAGAGGCGAGGTGCTACTGTGGTTAGGGTGACACAGCTGGAGCCAGAGGCGAGGTGCTACTGTGGTTAGGGTGACACAGCTGGAGCCAGAGGCGAGGTGCTACTGTGGTTAGGGTGACACAGCTGGAGCCAGAGGCGAGGTGCTACTGTGGTTAGGGTGACACAGCTGGAGCCAGAGGCGAGGTGCTACTGTGGTTAGGGTGACACAGCTGGAGCCAGAGGCGAGGTGCTACTGTGGTTAGGGTGACACAGCTGGAGCCAGAGGCGAGGTGCTACTGTGGTTAGGGTGACACAGCTGGAGCCAGAGGCGAGGTGCTACTGTGGTTAGGGTGACACAGCTGGAGCCAGAGGCGAGGTGCTACTGTGGTTAGGGTGACACAGCTGGAGCCAGAGGCGAGGTGCTACTGTGGTTAGGGTGACACAGCTGGAGCCAGAGGCGAGGTGCTACTGTGGTTAGGGTGACACAGCTGGAGCCAGAGGCGAGGTGCTACTGTGGTTAGGGTGACACAGCTGGAGCCAGAGGCGAGGTGCTACTGTGGTTAGGGTGACACAGCTGGAGCCAGAGGCGAGGTGCTACTGTGGTTAGGGTGACACAGCTGGAGCCAGAGGCGAGGTGCCACTGTGGTTAGGGTGACACAGCTGGAGCCAGAGGCGAGGTGCCACTGTGGTTAGGGTGACACAGCTGGAGCCAGAGGCGAGGTGCTACTGTGGTTAGGGTGACACAGCTGGAGCCAGAGGCGAGGTGCCACTGTAGTTAGGGTGACACAGCTGGAGCCAGAGGCGAGGTGCCACTGTGGTTAGGGTGACACAGCTGGAGCCAGAGGCGAGGTGCCACTGTAGTTAGGGTGACACAGCTGGAGCCAGAGGCGAGGTGCCACTGTAGTTAGGGTGACACAGCTGGAGCCAGAGGCGAGGTGCCACTGTAGTTAGGGTGACACAGCTGGAGCCAGAGGCGAGGTGCCACTGTAGTTAGGGTGACACAGCTGGAGCCAGAGGCGAGGTGCCACTGTAGTTAGGGTGACACAGCTGGAGCCAGAGGCGAGGTGCCACTGTAGTTAGGGTGACACAGCTGGAGCCAGAGGCGAGGTGCCACTGTAGTTAGGGTGACACAGCTGGAGCCAGAGGCGAGGTGCCACTGTAGTTAGGGTGACACAGCTGGAGCCAGTGGCGAGGTGCCACTGTAGTTAGGGTGACACAGCTGGAGCCAGAGGCGAGGTGCCACTGTAGTTAGGGTGACACAGCTGGAGCCAGAGGCGAGGTGCCACTGTAGTTAGGGTGACACAGCTGGAGCCAGAGGCGAGGTGCTACTGTGGTGCAGTTCAAGTGACACAGCTGGAGCCAGAGGCGAGGTGCCACTGTCGTGCAGTTAGGGTGACACAGCTGGAGCCAGAGGCGAGGTGCCACTGTAGTTAGGGTGACACAGCTGGAGCCAGAGGCGAGGTGCCACTGTAGTTAGGGTGACACAGCTGGAGCCAGAGGCGAGGTGCCACTGTAGTTAGGGTGACACAGCTGGAGCCAGAGGCGAGGTGCCACTGTCGTGCAGTTAGGGTGACACAGCTGGAGCCAGAGGCGATGTGCCACTGTCGTGCAGTTAGGGTGACACAGCTGGAGCCAGAGGCGAGGTGCTACTGTCGTGCAGTTAGGGTGACACAGCTGGAGCCAGAGGCGAGGTGCCACTGTGGTGCAGTTAGGGTGACACAGCTGGAGCCAGAGGCGAGGTGCCACTGTGGTGCAGTTAGGGTGACACAGCTGGAGCCAGAGGCGAGGTGCCACTGTAGTTAGGGTGACACAGCTGGAGCCAGAGGCGAGGTGCTACTGTGGTGCAGTTCAAGTGACACAGCTGGAGCCAGAGGCGAGGTGCCACTGTCGTGCAGTTAGGGTGACACAGCTGGAGCCAGAGGCGAGGTGCTACTGTGGTGCAGTTAGGGTGACACAGCTGGAGCCAGAGGCGAGGTGCTACTGTGGTGCAGTTAAGGTGACACAGCTGGAGCCAGAGGCGAGGTCCCACTGTGGTTAGGGTGACACAGCTGGAGCCAGAGGCGAGGTGCTACTGTGGTGCAGTTAGGGTGACACAGCTGGAGCCAGAGGCGAGGTGGCACTGTGGTGCAGTTAGGGTGACACAGCTGGAGCCAGAGGCGAGGTGCTACTGTGGTGCAGTTAGGGTGACACAGCTGGAGCCAGAGGCGAGGTGCTACTGTGGTGCAGTTAAGGTGACACAGCTGGAGCCAGAGGCGAGGTCCCACTGTGGTTAGGGTGACACAGCTGGAGCCAGAGGCGAGGTGCTACTGTGGTGCAGTTAGGGTGACACAGCTGGAGCCAGAGGCGAGGTGCTACTGTGGTGCAGTTAGGGTGACACAGCTGGAGCCAGAGGCGAGGTGCTACTGTGGTGCAGTTAGGGTGACACAGCTGGAGCCAGAGGCGAGGTGCTACTGTGGTGCAGTTAGGGTGACACAGCTGGAGCCAGAGGCGAGGTGCTACTGTGGTGCCGCTTTTGGCGATGCAGCCCAAACTGTGGGCCATACAGCAAAGCCCGCAGAGAGCCGTAGAGATACACAGAGACCCGTAGAGATACATTTAAAACACCTCGAGACGCAAATAGACTCATTTTCAGAGCGGAGCCGCTTTCGCCGATGAGACGTCACCAGTGTGTGAGGGCTGCCATAGCAATTGATACCTTTGGGGGTTTCACAGCAGCACTGTGATGATGATGATGATGGGGGCTGAAGAGCGTTCCAGACGGCCGCGGAGGAAGCACATCTGAAAGCGCCGCGCGATGCGGTGGCCACCTTTGTTCGATGGCCGGCCAAAAGCCGCTGTGACTACGACCGCAGTCGGCGTGGTGTTGGTCTGAGACCAGCAAGGCGGCATCGCGGCTCATCCGTGGCAGGCGCTTCGCGTGCGGCGAGCGCGACCTCCCAACAACTCGTTCGTTCGGCAAGCGGAAGCCAGCGCAGCTCGGGCGAGCACCGGACGGACACGGTCGGATCTTGCGGTCCCCCGTCGCGCGCTGCAGCTCGGTGACGTTTTCTTGCTGCCAGACGCCTCGTGGCGTGGCGAGTCGCGGTAACCCGGCCTTGCCGGTTACTGCGCCTCGAGCCGACGGCAACGGTGCGCGAAAGAAGGGAAGGACCACCGGCACCTGCGACGACCGGTCGAGGTGGGGTCCTCGGCAAGCGATTCACCCCCCGGTCAGTTCCACCCCCGGCCACGCTACGATACGGCGTCGCGATCTTCCTGGGGGGTCTGTACCGCAGTTGCTGAGCAGAGGCCGAAAGGCTCCACCATCAACAAACCGCACCACGTAAACACTTCATTAATTGGGCCGATAGCTTTATATATAGAGGACTGCAGAGCTTGGTGCTGGTTCATCGCGTGGCTTTCTTCCCTGCTCCTCGTCTGAGTCATCCTCTCTCTCTGAGTCGTCCTCTCTCTGAGTCGTCCCCTCTGAGTCGTCCGCTCGCTCTGTCTGTATGAGAGAGCGAGCGGACGCTGCGCGGCGGTGCCGCTGTCGTCGAGAGCGATAAAATCGGACACGCCGGCGAAATCGCCGATCAGAGATTCTGCCCGTGTGTGTGGAAGCGAGCAGGCGTGTCGTTGCCCGAAAGGGGAGCGCGTGTCGTTGCCCGCATGCGGTCTGTGCGGATCGTGAATCGAGGTTAAATCGTATCGATTCTCGCCAGAGGTCGCAAACGGGTTTTGATTCATTACCCGTACCCGGCCGCACCAGGGTCGCAAACGGGTACCCGTACCCTACCCGATACCCGGATACCCGTACCCGGCCGGGTATCGGGTAGGGTACGCGTACCCGACTGCGACCTCTGGGATGAAGCCACGTTGCAGGCGCGGGTGGGTTGATTCTAGGAACTTGAATTGTGAGAAGAGACAAGACGTTGGGAAATGAGTGACAGTTACTCACCAGTGACTCACGGCCTACCCGTACCCAACCGCTGCCGGGGCTGCCGTCGGAACGTGGAAGCCGCCGCTGGCGCGAGCGAGCGCGGTGTGGAAACACAGCTCCTGCTAAATCGTCCGCTCGAGGGACCCCGCAAGGCCCCCACCGCGGGGGCCCACGTGGCCTGCAGGCCTGCAGCCCTGCGCGCTTTTAAACAAACAACAAAAAGACCGAGTCAGAATGCGCAGGAAACGTCTCCCGAGCGCCGCCAAGAGAAACGATGAAGAATGATGGCCGAACCCCCCCCCCCCTGTCACCCGTGACCCTGGCGGAGTTATTCTGAATATTTCTCGCCCCACTGGCAAACATTTCCTGGCTGCGCCACCACCACCATCGTCCCTCTTCCTCTCTCTCCTTCTTCACTCTCTCTCTGCAGAGTATCTGGCGATAGAGAACGTCGCTCGCTCGCTCTCTCCGCCACGGTAAACCATTGTCCGGAATATTCCGCACGGTGCAAATTGGGAAACGCGCGGCCAGCGAGCGTCACCCCCCCCCACCCCCCCCTCCCCCTCCGGACCCGCTTCAACCTCTGGTCGGAGAAGCGTCAACGATTAAACTAAAACTATAAACATTACGTTTTTATTTTACGAGGTAAGGCCCCAACTAAGCTGTCGAGCTCTTTTTCGGAAGCGATCTGGCTATCACAAATGATGGCCCAACGAAGTGGCTTATCTTCGCGTGGAAATTTATAGCGGGCAAATACTCCAAAGGCGCGTTTATAAACGTGCAGGGACAAACCGGAGGACCCGGAGAAAAATCCACGCGACCACGGAGAGACAGAAAGCCCCCAGACAGGAAGATATGCAACACCGATTATCACCACCTTGAACCCAGGACCTCCTGCATACCAGGCGAGGTAGTTAGCATCTCACCACCTCAAACCCACGACCTCCTGCGTACCGGGCGAGGTAGTCAACATCTCCTAGCCACCGTGGCGCCGCCATCAAGCGAGGCTCTCCCTGGAGTGGTGCCCGGCTGGAACCCAGCGCCAGGCCACCGGCCCGTGCCTGCGCCGGACGTCCTCGTCGCCCTCCGCGACAAATAAAATATTTTATTTTAAACATTATCGTTTAAATAACAACAACAACAAGCTGCCATTGACGATGCCGGTTACGGCTCTTGTTATTTGAGCTCCGATTACGTCTTGTTAGGCGACACGGCGGGTGAGCGGGTTGTGTGTGGCTAACGCAGACTTCATTCCTTGCCAAAAGGTGTTCGGATATCGCAACACATCCTGTTTTATTGCCAGAAAGGGTAAAAACCTACGCTTACTTTTCGCATTTGACTTCTCATTATTACTGCGACTACTACTATTATTATTCTCATTCAAATTGCCGTATCGCTTTCCTCTTCCCCGACACCTCCAGCAGTAGGAGACGACTCGCAATTAACCCGGACAGTGCCAATTAAACGTAATTAATGACGGGACGGAGAGGTGGTGGTGGTGGTGTGCGAGGCAGGGTTGCATTTGGACGTCGGAGGGATGTTGGGCCAGGCGCAGTGTCGGGGGAACGAGCGACGTTGCCGGCTTCGCGAGCGTCGCGCACCCACGCGGTGGTTGCGGGGGGGGGGACCGCTTGTCCACGTTCCTGTGCCGCCGTCCTCGACGCGAGTCGTCGTGACGACCGCCCCGGCCGGAATCGCGGAGCGTTGCAACGAGACGGAGAGACCCGCTGCGGCGCTGCCGTGTTGTGATTCACAAGAATTATAATTGATGATGGTGATGGTGGTGGTGTGGACGCGCGTGGAAGCAAACTAACAAAAATGATTGTACCGAGATTCACGGCGGAGAGCCGCGGTCGGTTTATTTTTTCGCAAAAAGCGTTCACAGGCTGCAGTGGGGGGGGGGCGGTGTGGGGAGGGGGGGTTCAGCAATAATTGAGTAAACGTTGGGGCAACGTGGTGGTGGTGATGGTTGTGGTGGTGATGGATGTGTGGGGGGGGGGGCGGTGTGGGGGGGGCTGTCTGGGGGGGTGGTGTTTGAGTTTTCGGCGATTCCTCGACAGCGCGAGCCGGAGCTGCTTGCCCGGCGACCCGAGTTCGGCTTCCGCTCACGGCCAATAGGAGTGGCAAAATATTTATTTTGGTCTTCCCCTAGGTTGACTCGGCATTAAATGAGTACCTGGCGCGGCGTGTGGTGAGCAGCATCGCCGCTGGGGAGACGGCGGCGGCCGGGCACAGCCCTGCCGTGCCGGCGCTGCTGCTACTCGCTAACAGCGCTCGCCCCAACAGTCGAGCTTAGTTCACCACGTTTAGTTTACCAAGTTTAGTTTACCATGTTTAGTTTACTAAGTTTATCTTCTGGGTTCTTTCGGTAAAGTCACGTAGAAGGGAAATAATAAAGTAATAAAATAAAACATAATAAAATAATATAATGTATATAATATTATGTTTTATTTTTATTATTGTATTATTTCCCTTCTACGTGACTTTACCGAAAGAACCAAGAAGATGAATCCCTGCAGTCACTAAAGCTTTAAATCGAAATTTACCAAGTTTAGTTTACCAAGTTTAGTTTACCAAGTTTAGTTTACTAAGTTTTTGAGCCAGTTGGGAACGAACCCACGACCTCCTGCGTACCAGGCGAGGCAGTTAACATCCCCTAGCCACCAGGGGGCCACTTGGTCTAATCTTCCATCCTGACCAGACCTCTTGAAAGAGGCGGCAGTCACCTACCCTCAACGCTTGATCCCATCACAGCATCATCCTGAAACCACGTTGATTCTAAATCAGAGGACCCGGAGAATAAAATCCACACCACCATGGGGGGGGGGGGGAGAGATATTCTTAGGTTTTTTCGGTAAAGTCACGTAGGTAAAAAATTAAAATTAGTAAAAGTAAAATAAAAAATAAAATAAAAATCACGACGTTTCGGAGGCAACACAAGCTTCCGTCTTCAGGTGGAACCGTCACAGCACGATTGCTGTTCCAAGTGAGAGAAATTAGAGAGACACCGCAAACTACAAATATACAGCGGCAGCAGCAGGCATCGTCAGGGTCGGCATCGAACCCACGAGGAGGGAGGATCTGGCGTTGTACCACGGCGCTCGCACGTCGGTACGAGCGGGGAAGGTGGCACGACGAGGCCTGCGGTGGCCACGTCGCCACACCGCCACGTGCGGTGTGCCGGGCGAGGTGGTTGAGATCTCGCGGCGTTGACGCCGTCTGTGGTCGTTTGTCGTTCTCGTCGGCGTGGTCGTCGCAGGCTCGGTGACCAGTTCTACCGGGAGGCCATCGAGCACTGCCGCAGCTACAACGCGCGGCTGTGCGCCGAGCGGAGCGTGCGCCTCCCCTTCCTCGACTCGCAGACGGGCGTCGCGCAGAACAACTGCTACATCTGGATGGAGAAGCGGCACCGCCGGCCCGGTGAGGGCGTGTGTGTGTGTGTGACGCGTGTGTGTGTGACGTGTGTGTGTGTGACGCGTGTGTGTGTGACGCGTGTGTGTGTGTGTGTGTGAGACGTGTGTATGTGACGTGTGTGTGACGTGTGTGTGTGTGACGTGCGTGTGTGACGTGTGTGTGTGTGTGACGTGTGTGAGTGTGACGCGTGTGTGTGTGACGCGTGTGTGACGTGTGTGTGTGACGTGTGTGTATGTGACGTGTGTGTGACGTGTGTGTGTGACGTGTGTGTGACGTGTGTGTGACGCGTGTGTGACGTGTGTGTGTGTGACGTGTGTGTGTGTGACGTGTGTATGTGACGTGTGCGTGCGTGTCTCCCCCAGGCCTGTCTCCGGGGCAGCTCTACACGTACCCGTCCCGCTGTTGGCGCAAGAAGCGGCGCCTGCTGCCGCTGGATGACCTGCGACTCCGGCTGCCCGACATCAAGCCCGGTACGTCGGTGGGGGTGGGGGGGTGGGGGGGGGTGGGGGGCAGCGCGGACCACGTGGTGCAGCTGACGCGACGCCGCTTTGCGCTGCCCCTCAAGCCGCGTTGCTGCTGCTCTCTCGCGAGTTACTGCAACTGTTGAGTGTTTGAAGCAGGTAAGGCCCCGCCGAGCTACGTAGATTTTTGTCAGAGGCGACCCTGGCTATCGCAAACGAATGGGGTTATCATCATCATCATCGTCGTCATCGCCGCGTGGAAATTCATAGCAGCAGCCAAATACTCGAGACGCGCGACGTCGATTCTAAATGTGGAGAAGCAAAAAAAACGGAGGGCCCAGAGAAAAATCCACGCGACCGCAGAGAGAGAGAGAGACACGCAAACTCCAAATATACAGTAGCAGCAGGCGTTGTCAGGGTCGGGATCGAACCCACCACCTGCTGGGATTACACGATTGAGATTTCACGAAGACACCGAGCGGCGATGATCGCCCCTCTCCCCGTGCACCGGCGGCCGAATGCCCCGGGTGACTCTGGCGAACGAGGCTTTGAATCCTGGTCACTTGGGTCGTCTCTCGGGTTGAACAGAAATCGAGCTTGAATCTCCGCTTCTGTCTGGCGGCGCGGCTGGGCAGCGTTCGGCCATCGGCCGCTTCTTTGCAAGGGAGTAACCCGCCGAGCACCTCACGCGAGACGTCGCGTCGTGAGCGTACGCAACGACAAACGACCACTGCCCGCCCCGTCAAGCGGCCTGCGTTTCACGTGCGCCTCCTTGTGCAGGCCCGACGCGGCGGCAGTCCGAACGGACGACTTGGGCTCGTTCCGGGCCTCCGTTGGTCCTTCTAGAGCCGTGGCTTCCCAAAGGCACGGCGACACCATTCCGCCCCCGCCGCGCGGCGCGAATGGTGACGGCGTTCGTCAGGCCTTGGGACCGTGAATAATGCATGAAGGCAGCGAGGCGGGATGGTGGTTGGCGTTTGGGAGTCTCGAGACGGGCGGGCGGGGAGCGGAGTCCGCGGGGAGCGGAGTCCGTGGGACTGTCGCCTCGATCTGAGAGAACCGCCACTGAACGGGAGGAGGGAGGAGGTTACTCGTGTGAGGCACGGCCAGATCTCTCCGCGCGGTACAAGTGGGCAATGTGGCACGAGCCCGGCGGTGGCCGTGGCCACGTGGCGGTGTTGTACTGCACGGGGTGTGCCGGGCGGCGGCGGAGGTATTTCCCCGGGTCGCCGACCTCCGACAGACCCGGTAGAAGTTTTTTGCCGTTCGTCACATGACCTGCATAATAATAATAAAGACGAAGCGGGAAACGGCGGCGATTGCGCGGCGCGGCTTCGCTCCGCAGAGGGAGCCGCTTTTTTCCAATCGGCACGCAGGCAGAGGCGGCAGGGAATTGAATTAATTGGCCGATGCGACGTGTCGAGACTTGTGCAGGGACGCTGAAGGGGGGGGCCCTGGAGAGGTGGGGTTGGGGGC
Source organism: Lampetra fluviatilis (assembly GCF_964198595.1). Lineage (NCBI taxonomy): Eukaryota > Metazoa > Chordata > Hyperoartia > Petromyzontiformes > Petromyzontidae > Lampetra > Lampetra fluviatilis. Next base: position 1,422,416 of record NC_136326.1, on the reverse strand, counting down.
GGCGGTCGGGTGCTGGGGGGGGCGGGGGGGGGGGACCTTTGCCCTGTTTGAAGCGAGGCCCACGTCCGCTAGCACCGGTACCGTCTGTGGCGGCGGCGGCGGCCGTGACGACGACGACGAGAGGAGGCGATGGCCGGCGTGGGTCCACCCGGGGAGTCCTCACGGTCACAGCGGAGATCGGGGGGGGGGGGGCAGGGGGAGGACCGGTGGGGGGGGGGGGGGCATCGAGCTCGCAGTGGGGAGACGAGCGGACGTGCGCTACGGGGGGAGCCCCATTGCTTCCCGCGTCGGGTAAAGGATTCACGTAGCCAACCGCGCTAATCGGAGGTGCGGGGGGAACGACAACAAACTAAAGGCAAAAAATCAGTTTGACAGAAATGCGTTTGTCAATCTGGATGATGGTGGTTTAAAAGTGCGTCATTACCAGTGGCTTCCTAATATCGGAAGGAAGAGCGTTCCAGACGGCCGCAGAAGCAGCGCATCTGAAAGCGCCGCGCGATGCGGCGACCACCGACTTTGTTCGACGGCTAACCGAAAGCCGCTGCCGCTGCGAGGATGAGTGGAGTTGGCGCGATGATGGTTCATGCTCCTTGAACGAGACCTCACAATCGATCCGTTCGGCAACCGGAAGCCAACGCAGCTCGGAGAGCACTGGACGGACACGGTCGGATCTCGCAGTACCCGTCACGACATGTGCCAGAGAATGTTGTACATGTGGCAATCACTTTGCGTGCAATGATTGCGACCTCACAATGCATTCGCTCATCAGCGACCTGGGTCGGGATCGAACCCACGCACTCCTGGATAACAGGATGACCGGAGTCCTCGGCGAGGTGTTTGTGTTTCGATTTAAAGCTTTCGTGACTGCAGGGATTAATCTTCTTGGTTCTTTCGGTAAAGTCACGTGACTTTACTGAAAGAACCAAGAAGATGAGGTGTTTGTTGTTCCGAGCGCTAAAGCGGCCGCGTCTGGAGGCCCTCCCCACGAAGCGAGGCCCTCCGTGGGGAGACGTCGCGGCCACGAGCGGGGCCTTCGACTCGCGGGCCTCCGGCGTCGTTTCAATCTCCGGGTGGATGACTCGCCACCCCGCGCGGCGCTATTCTCGTCCTGTCCCCCGTGTGTGATTAAAGGAGCGGCACCACTCGCCGGGAAATTGCCTTTTATTTATGTACGCGGTGGCCCAAAAGTCCGGACACATTGGGTTGTTGTATTTATTTGAACAAAGCACGTGAAGGGTTGTTTCCCCCGTAATGAAGGTTTTTGTTGGGTTGGATCGCGTGAATATCAATGCGTCGTTAAACCCGCCGCCACCCGACACGGCCAATTAGTGAGGTTTGTCACGTTAACAAAACGTGGACAATTCGTTCCTAGTTCGGCACACCGGTGTGTTGGAGGGTAAACCCACGACATTTACAATTTCGATTGCGACCGACTTCACCAGGCGATCTTCCATCTGTGTGGCGAAGTCCTCTGACTTCCGGTCTTCAAGAGAGTAAAGGTCACATCATCACCGCGTGGTGAAGATGAGAGGCGGGTTTATTGTGACGATGTAACTTACAACGGATTACGTTAATGCGAAAATATATGCGGTCACGTACTTCCAGATGGGTTATTTCATGAAGATGTATATATTTTTTGTACAAATGTCCAAACTGACTTCCGTTCACGTGGATGCACTCACACGCGTGAATTTTCTTCTGATTCTAGATTTGAAGTTTTCGTGACTGCAAGGATTCCATACTCTTTGGTTCTTTCGGTGAAGTGACGTAGATCAAAAAGAAAAATAATAATTAAAATAATAGAATTAAAATAACTAAATTAAATCACGACGCTTCGGAGGCTGTTCCACCTGATGACGGGAGCTTGTGTTGCCTCCGAAACGTCGAGATTGCATTGAGTTATATTCATTTTTTTTTCTTCTGATGTTAATTCAGAACCCTCTTTTTTCTTTACAAAGATTACAACTGTAGTAGTCTTTGCACGTCCCACCAATTATGTTTCGTCTCAATCCGTTCACGGCCGTTGGTCGAGCGTTGGCGAATGTCATCGGAAAAACTAAAAAATAAATGTTCATCATGATAACAGATTAAATATGAACTCAAAGAATGAACAATAGAAAAAACTATTATACAGGATGGGCCAATGTGAGACATTGGGTTATTATGCAAGGTGGCCCAACGGTGTTAAAATCACTTAAATAACCCGGTGTGTCATATTGACCACCCTATATAATAACCCTATAAACCCTATTGACCCACCCTATATAATAACCCTATAAACCCTATTGACCCACCCTATATAATAACCCCGTGTGTCCTCTGACTATTGGGATGCTATCAGCGCCGGCAGTGGCGGTGGGCGCTGATTGACGGCCCCCGTCGCCCACTTTGCGTCGCTATCGACACCTCCTCCTCCCCCCCCTCCTCCCCCTCCTCCCCCCCCCTCCTCCCCCTCCTCCCCCTCCTCCCCCTCCTCCCCCCCCTCCTCCCCCTCCTCCTCCCCCCCCCTCCTCCTCCCCCCCCTCCTCCTCCCCCCCTCCTCCTCCTCCTCCTCCCCCCCCTCCTCCTCCCCCCCCTCGTTATGGAGTGCACCTGCTGCTGCTGCTTCGAGCGTTATTTCTCATTTCGACGAAAACGGCACGTGGGTGCAAATTATCAGCCAGAGCATCTTTCTTTTTTAATAATCCGCCACTTTTATTTATTTATTTTCCATCTCTCGCCCTCCCGCCGGCTCTCTAAGTCGCTCTCCCACCCGCTCTCCCGCCCACTCTCCCACCCTCTCTCCCACCCGCTCTCCCGCCCACTCTCCCACCCTCTCTCCCACCAGATCTCCCACCCGCTCTCCCACCCTCTCTCCCACCCTCTCTCCCACCAGATCTCCCACCCGCTTTCCCGCCCACTCTCCCACCCTCTCTCCCACCAGATCTCCCACCCGCTCTCCCGCCCATTCTCCCACCCGCTCTCTCATCAGCTCTCCCACCCACTCTCCCACCCGCTCTCTAAGTCACGCTCCCACCCACTCTCCCACCCGCTCTCCCACCAACTCTCCCACCCACTTTCCCACCCGCTCTCCCACCCGCTCTCCCACCCACTTTCCCGCCCGCTCTCCCACCCACTCTCCCTCTCATTATTGCCCACCCAACCTCCCAGAGCCGTCACGACGATCTCGCTTCATCACAAGACGCCACCACTGAGCGGATAATGAATGTTGGTCTTGGAAGCCGCTAAACTGATGGTCTCAAATCATATTTATATATTTTAAAATGTATAATTATGTATGTGGAGACACAGGAAACGGAGTTCTTCTGCTTGCAGTTACCTATTATATATTAATCGCTCTAAGGCGAGGACATATCCAGCATGGACGACGACGATAACTATGATGATGACGATGATGATGATGATGACGATGATGACGACGATGATGACGATGACGATGATGACGATGATGACGATGACAATGACGACAATCACGATGATGATGATCACGGTGATGACAATGAAATCATAACAATGACAAGGATGACTAAAACGACAATGATGATAACGACGATGATGACGACGGCAATTACGATGGTGACGATGATGATGACGATGACGACGAAGTTGACAATAACGCTGACGATGACAATGTTGATGACGATGATGACAATCACATTGATGACGACGACGACAATCATGATGGCCACGACGATGATTGATGACTACGACGATGACGATGATGACGATGACGGTGGTGATGACGATGATGACGATGACGGTGGTGATGACGATGATGACGATGACGGTGGTGATGACGATGATGACGATGACGGTGGTGATGACGATGATGACGATGACGGTGGTGATGACGATGATGACGATGACGGTGGTGATGACGATGATGACGATGACGGTGGTGATGACGATGGTGGCAATGACGACGGTGGTCGCAGCTGCTGCTGCTGGTCGTGGTGGTAGTGGTCGTGGTGGTGGTGGTGGTGGTCGTGGTGGTGGTGGTCGTAGTGGTGGTGGTGGTCGTGGTGGTGGTGCTGGTCGTGGTGGTGGTGGTGGTCGTCGTGGTGGTGGTCGTAGTGGTGGTGGTGGTCGTGGTGGTCGTCGTGCTGGTAGTGGTGGTGGTGGTCGTAGTGGTGGTGGTCGTGGTGGTCGTCGTGGTCGTCGTGGTGGTGGTCGTAGTGGTGGTGGTCGTCGTGGTGGTGGTGGTGGTCGTAGTGGTGGTCGTGGTGGTGATGGTCATGGTGGTGGTCGTAGTGGTGGTCGTGGTGGTGGTGTTGGTCATGGTGGTGGTGGTGGTGCTGGTCATGGTGGTGGTGGTGGTGGTCGTGATGGTGGTGGTCGTGGTGGTCGTGGTGGTGGTGTTGGTCATGGTGGTGGTGGTGGTGCTGGTCATGGTGGTGGTGGTGGTGGTCGTGATGGTGGTCGTGGTGGTGGTCGTGGTGGTGGTGGTGGTCATGGTGGTCGTGGTGGTGGTCGTGGTCGTGGTGGTGGTCGTGGTGGTCGTGGTGGTGGTCGTGGTCGTGGTGGTGGTGCTGGTCGTGGTGGTGGTGGTGGTCGTGGTGGTGGTCGTGGTCGTGGTGGTGGTCGTGGTGGTGGTGGTGGTGGTTGTGGTGGTGGTCGTGGTGGTGGTGCTGGTAGTGAATGGCGAAGTCGCGCTGCCCCCGGGTGTGTTCAGCATCTCGGTGTGTTCACCATCTCGGTGTGTTCACCATCTCGGTGTGTCCACCATCTCGGTGTGTCCACCATCTCGGTATGTTCACCATCTCGGTGTGTCCACCATCTCGGTGTGTTCACCATCTCGGTGTGTCCACCATCTCGGTGTGTTCACCATCTCGGTGTGTCCACCATCCCGATGTGTTCACCATCTCGGTGTGTTCACCATCTCGGTGTGTTCACCATCTCGGTGTCCTTCGTGGCTCCTGCGGTGACCGCAGGCCCCGGGTCAGCCGCGGTGTCAAACGGCGCAGCGTGGAATTAGCAGTGACCCCCCCCATCCTCCCTACCCCCCCCACTACCCGCCCCCCCCACACCCCCTCACTCCTCCCCTACCTCTACCCCCCACTCCCCCCACCCCCTCCCTACCTCACCCATCCCCCTACCCCACCCCACTCCCCCCCACCCCCCACTCCCCCCCACCCTCCCACTCCCCCCCACCCTCCCACTCCCCCCCTACCTCTACCTCCCCTACCTCTACCCCCCCACTCCCCCCCACTCCCCCCACCCCCCCCACCTCACCCACCCCCCTACCCCCCCCCTGCCTGCCCCCGGCGGCGCTGTAACCGACCCTCGTGGTCCATCACGGCCCCTGACGTTGCATTAGCGGCAGCGAGCGTTGACGTGAGTGCGTGTGCGTGTGCATGTGTGCGTGTGTGTGTGTGCGTCGGCGTGCGTGTGTGTGCGTGATGGTGTGTGTGTGTGCGTGTGTGTATGTGTGCGTGTGTGTATGTGTGTGTATGTGTGTGTGTGTGCGTATGTATGTGTGCGTGTGTGTGTGCGTATGTGTGTGTGTGTGTGTGCGTATGTGTGTGCGTGCGTGTGTGTGTGTGCGTCAGCGTGCGTGCGTATGTATGTGTGTGTGCGTGAACTTATGTGTGCGTGTGTGTGCGTGATGGTGTGCGTCCTTCATTTGCGTTTTATCAGGGGGGGGGTGAGGGCCGGGGGGGAGGTGGTGGCGCAGTGGTTAGCGCGTTGCCCTGCCGCCACAGACCACCCGGCGGGCCGAGTTGGATTCCCGCTCGCGGTCCAACGGCGGGGCGACGATTGTCTGCGCCGGTTGTGGGCCTCCCCCCGAGGTTGACTCGAACGGGTGCCGAGCGCGGCGCGTAGTCAACGTGGGAGACAAAGGCGGCCGTGGAAGCGATGCTCTCCACGCCTCCCCCTCGAAGATGCCGCTCGCTAACGGCACTTGCCCCAGCAGCCTGTTAAAGGCTCCACGGGGGCTCTTTGTCTTTGTGTAGTGAGGGGCTATAAATAAATACAGACTATGTGCGAGATAGGGTAATATTTTTCCGGCGGATATTGCTCCGGCGGATATATATATTCTCTCTTTAATTCTTCATTCACCCGCTGCGTGATTTATAGAGCGGCGGTGGATGGGGGGAGCGGCGGCGCAGCGGTTGGCGGCGCCGCCACTCCCGTGAGCCGTAGCCCTCCGTGGACGTCAGCTGTGGCCCCTAACCCCGGCTGCAGGAGCGAGCTTCGATGATCGTCATCGAGCGTCGAGCGTCGATGATCGTCATCGAGCGTCGATGATCGAGCGTCGACGCGGGAGAGTGTCGATACATCGAATCGACGAATTGTTGCTCGGCCCGGTGCTCAAACAGGAACCCCCGTCCTTGGGCCCAGCGCCGGGTCAAACAAACGCAGTCGCTCCGCTGGGAGGTGACGGGGCGGAGGGAATAAATACGCGAGCCGTGGAGGGGCTCAGGGTTGAGAAAGGCTGCGGGGGAGGGTGGCGGGTGGCGGGGGGGGGGGTGCAGGAAGGCGTTGGAGGAAAGAGCCAGCGGTGAGAATGTGAGAGAGGCAGGTAGGGGGCCCTGTATGGGTCACATGGTAGGTGGCCCTATGTGGGTCACATGTTAGGTGGCCCTATGTGGGTCACATGGTAGGGGGCCCTGTATGGGTCACATGGTAGGGGGCCATATATGGGTCACATGTTAGGGGGCCCTGTATGGGTCACATGGTAGGTGACCCTATATGAGTCACATGGTAGGTGACCCTATATGGGTCACATGGTAGGTGACCCTATATGGGTCACATGTTAGGTGGCCCTGTACGGGTCACATGGTAGGGCATCAGGGTCAGGATCGAACCCACGACCTCCTGCATTCCAGGCGAGGTAGTTCACATCTCCTAGCCACCACGGCGCCCTGCGGGTCGTGCGCCGCCACCTCCTACAGTCGACGGAGCACGCCGTGACGTCTCCCCGCCGACCGACCGAGCCGACTGACCGACAGTTTGTGACGTAAGCAAAACATGCCAAGTCGCGTAGATAGAAAATAATCAAATGAAATTTGTATTATTTGAATTGTATTATCTTCTATCTATGTGACTTTACCGAAATAACCTAAGAATACGAATTGCTGCAGTCACGAAAGTTTTAAATCAAAATTTCAAACGTGCCAATTAGTAGATCTTGCCACGTAGACAAAACGTGCCAATTCGTTACTCGTACAGCACACCGGCTGTGTGTTGGAGAGTAAACCCACGACGCTTACAATTGTTGTTGGAGAGTGGCCGGGCACCCGGTTTCCCGCAGCAGGGACGGACTCCGGCTGTCAAGCGGCGATCTGCCTGGCACGTCCGCAGCGACGTCCCCTCCCGTCGCGTGCGCCGCACGTTAGCGCACCGAGGCCGGCGGTTACCATCCCGGATCGGGCGCCGCGCTTCATTTTCCAGGCGCCCGCTCGCCATGCGGACGACGCAGATCGTGGGCGATCGCCGCCACGCTGGTGCGATCTCAAGTCAACGACCGTTTGGTGTTAGCGGTCGAGCGCTCGGGCGTGCGCCTGGCCTGACTCACCCCCCCGCCCACCCCCCCTCCCACGGCGTTTCAATGAATTGCCACGATTCGAGGATAACGATTAAAAAAATTGTTTGCTTTCGATTTTAGTCTCTGGTTTGTGACGCGCGACGAGACGCGCGTCGGTCGATGCGCCGCGTGCGCAGGGCAGCGACTTTAACCGTCCAATCGAAGCATCGCTAGATGCCCACGCAGCCTTATCAGTCTCCGTCTATCCCTCTCTCTCTCTCTCTCTCCCCGTCTCTCCCATCTCCTTCCCATCTCTCCCCGTCTCTCCCCCCTCTCCTCCCTCCCCCCCGTTTCTCTCGCCGTGCCCGCCGTGCAGTGGACGTGGCCCTGAAGAAGGAGGCGCTGCTGGCGGGCGAGGGGCCCAGCCTGGAGGCCTTGCTGCGTGGGGACGGCAGTGACAAGTCCCGCGACGATGAGCCCAGCCTCAGTGACTACCAGGTAGCTACTCTGACCCACGGTTACCCACAGGCACCCACGGGGACCTACAGGGCCCATAGGTACCCTACCCACAGCTCCCACGGGGACCTACAGGGCTCATAGGTACCCTACCCACAGCTCCCACGGGGACCTCCTGGCACCCGCAGGGAGATACGGGCACCTACCCACAGGGACTTATGGGTAACCTACCCACAGGGTCCGACAGGTGACTACAGGTACCCACATTTACCTACGGTTGCCCACAGGTATCTACAGGTACCTACAGGTATCTACAGGAACCTACAGACACACAAAGACAAAGGTCCCTCCATATAGCCTTTAACAGACTGTTGGGGCAAGTGCTCGAGTAGCACCTATGAAGGCCGGAACAGCACACGAGGGGGTGGGTGACCAGAACCACCCCGGCCGCCTTTGTCTTCCCAGTGGCGATGTTTACACACCTCACAGGTCCGGGACCGGTTCAGATTATCGTCACTGGCGGTGTTGGCCGTGAGCGGGAATCGAACTCGGGTGGCCGGGTTCGTAGCGCAGCGTAGCGCTAACCACTACAGCACCGCTCCTCATTGTACACACAACCACCCAACTAGATGCATAACAGGTACCCCACACACACACACACACGCTGTTAAACACGCACACACACACACACACGCTGTTAAACACGCACACACACACACACACGCTGTTAAACACGCACGCACACGCACACACGCACACACGCACACACACACACGCACACACACACACGCACACGCACACACGCACACGCACACACGCACACACACACACGCGCACACACACACACGCACACACACACACGCACACACGCACACACACACACGCACACGCACACGCACACACGCACACACACGCACACACACACACACGCACACACACGCACACGCACACACACACACGCTGTTAAACACGCACACACACACACACACGCACACACACACGCACACACACGCACACACACACGCACACACACGCACACACACACACACGCTGTTAAACACGCACACACACACACACACGCACACACACACACACACACGCTGTTAAACACGCACACACACACGCACACACACACACACGCTGTTAAACACGCACACACACACACACACGCACACACACACACACACACGCTGTTAAACACGCACACACACACGCACACACACACACGCACACACACACACACACGCTGTTAAACACGCACACACACACGCACACACACACACACGCACACACACACACGCACACACACACACACGCTGTTAAACACGCACACATCCACTCAACAATAGGTACCCAACTACAACTACAGCAACAACAACAACAACAACCGCCATCCGCCACTAAGTGGCGGTGACGTCACCACGACGCTTGTGCCAGGCCAAGTGCACCTTGAGGCCACGTGAAGTGTCGAACGCCCGCTGGCAGGAGGTCACGGGGCAGACCCAGCAGGTGCCACGGGTCGACTGACCGAGATGACCGAGATGACTGGCTGATGCACCACCTGTGCCCCCTACTACAATCACAGACACACAGACACACTCACAGACACACACGCTGTTAAACACACACCCAGCGAGAGGTACAACGGGGGGGGGGGGGGGTACACCACGTGGGGTAGCGGCCCCGCGTGCCTCCTGAGCCAGGCCCGGCTCGGCACAGCCCCCCGGAGCACGGCTCGCTTGTGCCAGCGGCGAAGCGGCATTGGGGCCGCCGGCCCGGCTTGGACGTCTGCCCGTCGACGTCCGCGCCCCGGCCGGCCCGGCCCTGCCTAGCCCGGCCTAGCCCGGGCCGGCCCGGCCCTGCCTAGCCCGGCCTAGCCCGGACGTCAACGCCTGGCCCAGCCCGGCGCGGGCCCTGACGTCCACGCCTGGCCCGGCCCTGCCTAGCCCGGCGCGGGCCCGGACGTCCACGCGTGCGCGTGCGCTCTCCCGCAGAAGGTGCTGGACCCCGAGGACTTCCTGCTGGAGGAGATCGAGAAGGAGGAGCCCGAGGAGGAGCAGCCCAAGCGCAAGGCCAAGACCAAGACCAAGGTGCGGGCACAGCGGGCGGCGCCGGCGGCACCACCACCGTCGTGGGGGAGGGGGTGGGAGGGGGGCGGTCGTGGCGCGGGGAAGCATTTGGTCCCGAAGCAGTTCGATTGATAAATGACGATCGGTCCGAGAGGTGGGGGGGGCCTCGCCGCACCGTGCGGGCCCCGTGGGAATACTCCGCCGTGGCCGTGAAGGCACCGCCGGTTAGCACCGTGGCTGGGAGATGTTTACTCCCTCGCCTGGTATACAGGAGGTCGTGGATTCCATCCCGACGCCTGCTGTACGTTTGGAGTTTGCGTTTCTCTCTCTCCCCCTGGTCACGTGGATTATTCTCCAGGTCCTCCGGTTTTTCCCCTCCACATTTCGAGTATTTGGCTGCTATAAATGTCCACGTGATGACGAGCCGCACGTCAGGGGCCGCACTCAAGGCCACCAGGGGGCCGCCAGGCCTTGCGATGAGGAACACTAGGATTCAGAGTTGTCGCCTGCTGCTATACATTTCCATGTGGTGATGATGATGAGCCACTTCGGTGGGCTCTCATTTGCGATGACCAAGTCGCTTCTCAAAAAGGGCAGTGGGGCCTTTCCTGGTAAAATAAACAATTGATCAGTTTAAAGAGTTCAGTTTAGCACGGTTGGCTACTTACGCTGCGAGAGAAGTTGACCGAACGGACCGCACCGTAGGTACAGACGCGGGAGAGAGGGGGCGGAATTCGGCCGCGAGGAAACCGACTTTGCACGAGGCGCCGTCCAATCGCGTCCGTCCCACGCCGCCCCCCCCCCTCAGGGCCGCAACGGCGGCGAGCGGAAGAAGAAGAACAGCAGCGAGGCGGCTCCGCAGGAGGACAAGGACAAGCCGTACGTCTGCGACAGTGAGTTGCGTGGCGTCGCGTGGTGGGCGCGGTTAATGGGACTAAGCCTGTGCCGGTGGGGGGGGGGGGCGGAGGACACGCTCGCGTCGATGAAAATCGGGCCTGGCTTTAGGAAATTTCCCCTATGATGGAAGGCTGCAGCCGGCGCTCCCGGCTTATTGCTCTGCACTTCTCGACATGTGAAGGGTCACGGTTGTTATCAAGTGGCTGCAGTGATTACTCCTGCGCTGCCCAGTGCGTCCGTCCGTCCAGAACAAACCGGGGGGCGCGATAATAACACTCGTGGAATCCGGTCCAACCCGAGCAAAACGTTCGTGTAAAGTCGCGTCGCCCTCCGGGACTTTACCCGATTAAAAAAAAAAACTGTCGTCGCCCAAAGCTTGGTGAGACGCAAACCAGCGGCGAAAGGCCCCGGCCCTCCTCGGCGAGCACCGCCGCTATCCCAGCAGCGCCGCTGCCGCCTCGCCGCGGCCCGGCAACCACCGGCGTTGCCGCCAAGTGAACACTCCACGTGCACGCGCGCGGTGGAGGGCGCGGTGCGGCGGGACCCGTGCGTGCGCGTGGTTGTTCTTACTCGTCGTCGTTGTCGGCGTGTCAGTCTGCGGGAAGCGCTACAAGAACCGCCCGGGGCTGAGCTACCACTACACGCACTCGCACCTGGCCGAGGAGGAGGTGGAGGAGGACCGCGACTCGGAGCCGCGCACGCCGGCGTCCCGCAGCTCCGACGACCGCAAGCGCGACACCGGTAGCGCTCCCGCCTCTCGCTCACACACTCGCACACTCGCTCACACACTCGCTCACACGCTCGCTCGCACACTCGCTCATACACACGCTCGCACACGGCGATACCAATAACCATACCAATGCCACCGCCATTCGCCACTGAGTGACGGTGACGTCACCACGGCGCCTGTGCCAGGCCAGGTGCACTTTGAGGCTACCACGTGAAGTGTCGAAGGCTCGCTGACGGCAGGTCACGGGACAGACCCAGCAGGTGCCACGGGTCGCTTGACTGAGATGATCGGTAGATGCACACCAGCTGTACCCCCCTACTGGGCCAACTTTCTGTATTTTAGCCGCCCGGCGCTCCGCTCGTTGTTGTGAGCGTCGCTCCTCTGCCCTCCGTTCTTGTTGGAGCCTCCTCCACAGAGGCCGATCTTGCCACCGCTGGTACCGGTCTTCGCACAACAACAACAATAACAGTAATCGTGCAGGCCAGAAAAACTGTAAATATCAAGCACCAACGTGGAAACGCGTAGAAAGCGCCGCAGCCTCGATGCACTGTGCAAAAACCATTTAGCGGTTCCTGCAGAAGTGCATTGTGGTCCTCCTGCTGCTGTCGGCCGGTCACATGTTCACTCGAAATGATTTAGATGGCGACCCAAGCCAAAGAGGGACACCCACAATCCAATTCTCCGGCAACCACTGACGACGCCACATGTCCGCACGCACGCTGCGTTGTGCTCTTATACAGCGGGCGGTCCGTTTGGCTTCACCTCCCTACTCACTCACCCCCACTCCTCACTCACTCACCCCCACTCCCCCCCACTCCTCACTCACTCACCCCCACTCCTCACTCACTCACCCCCACTCCTCCTCACTCACTCACCCCCACTCCTCACTCACTCACTCACCCCCCACTCCTCACTCACTCACCCTCACTCCTCACCACTCACTCACCCCCACTCCTCCTCGCTCATTGCGCCACCTCTCCCTCTCCCCCCGTGGCGGCAGCAGCCGCGGCATCCGTGGCGACCGCGGCCGTAACGACGGCCGCGGCGTCGTCGGCGGCAACGGCGACGGCGGCGACGACGGGCAAGAAAGCGCCGGAGGGGCAGCCGCCGTCCCTGCCCAACACCTACTGCGACTTCTGCCTGGGCGGGCCGCACATGAACAAGAAGTCGGGCCTCTCCGAGGAGCTCATCTCCTGCTCCGACTGCGGACGCTCGGGTAGGAGACCCCCCCCCCCCCACCACCCACCCCCCCCACCCCCGCTCCATGCACGCCCCCCACCTCGCACGCCCGCACCCGGCCCCCACCCGACCGCGACCCGACCTGACCCCTCCCTCGCCAGGCCCAACGGTAGTGGGGAACGGAGACGGGACGTCGCGTGGACCGGACACGGCCGCTCTCTTTGGCCGCCGAAAATTTGCCGAGGTCCGTCGATCTTCGGGCAATTCGGAGCGCGGGGCTTTTTCTTTTGGTTTTGCCTCCCCCAGCGCCGCTTTTTGCCGAGGTCCGTCGACCGGTTTCGACTGCCCGAGTCTCGTCAGCGGGGTGAGGGAGCGGGTCCTGTCGTGATAAGCTCTCCCTAGTGCGGGACGTGTGCCGGCCTCGCCGCTTGAACCGTAGCCGGGGCCCAAAGAGGTGGTCCAACCCCCTCAGCCGCACGCCGACAGTCAGGCCAGAGCGCTCGCAGGGCGAGGATCAGATCGGCTTGAGCTCACACGGAGCCTCGCGGAGTCTCAAGGAGCCTCTAGGAGCCTCACCGCGCACGGGGACAGCACGAACCCAGAACGCCCCCACCCCACAACGCCCGATTCTGAGCCAGAAACACGGTCGCCCCTGGGCTGGTTAGGGAGCGTCTGGGTGTTCACGGCGGTCGTGGAAATGCTCTGTTGGGTCTCCGTTCCAATAGGATCACCGTCCACACGCGCGCACAACACACACACCACACACACACCACACACACACCACACACACAAGATACACCACACACACACCACACCAACACACCACACACACACTACACACACCACACACACACCACACACACGACACACACCACACACACACCACATACACACCACACACACACCACACACACCACACACACACCACACACACACACACACACCACACACACACCACACACACACACCACACACACACCACACACACACACTCCACACACACACCACACACACACACACCACACACACCACACACACACACCACACACACCACATACACACCACACACACACCACACACACACACCACACACATCACACACACCACACACACACCACACACACACACACACCACACACACACACCACACACACACTACACACACACCACACACACACACCACACACACCACACACACACACGTGCGCGCGTGCAGCACGTACGCACGTGTCGGTGAAGGCCGTTGAAATGAGATTCATGGAAGGGACGGGGAGACGCGGTGCCGCGTCCCTGGAGGGAGCGCCGGGAGCGGTGGTGGTAGTGGTGGTGGTAGTGGCGGCGGTGGCGGTGGTAGTGGTGGTGGTAGTAGTGGTGGTAGTGGTGGTGGTGGCGGTGGTGGTGGCGGTGGTGGTGGCGGTGGTGGTAGTGGTGGTGGTAGTGGTGGTGGTAGTGGTGGTAGTGGTGGTGGTAGTGGCGGTGGTGGTAGTGGTGGTGGTGGTGGCGTCGTGCCCCCGTCCGTCCGTCACGGTGCGGCCGCTGGCGCCGCTGCCCGTAGGTCGAGAGCGGTTCGTCGCTGACGTCGTCGGCTAATCGTCCGTTGGAGCGCGCGCACACACACGCAACACGCACACACAACACGCAACACGCACACACAACACACAACACGCAACACGCACACACAACACACAACACGCACACACAACACGCAACACACACGCAACACGCACACGCAACACACAACACACGCAACACGCACACACAACACGCAACACGCACACGCAACACGCACACGCAACACGCAACACACAACACGCAACACACAACACACAACACGCACACACAACACGTGCACACACGCAACACACAACACGCACACGCAACACGCAACACGCACACACAACACGCAACATGCACACGCAACACGCAACACGCACACGCAACACGCACACGCAACACGCAACACAACACGCAACACGCACACGCAACACGCACACACAACACGCAACACGCAACACGCACACACAACACGTGCACACACGCAACACACAGCACGCACACGCAACACGCAACACACAACACGCACACACAACACGCAACACAACACGCAACACGCACACGCAACACGCAACACAACACGCAACACAACACGCAACACAACACGCAACACGCAACACGCACACACAACACGCAACACGCACACGCACACGCAACACGCACACGCACACACAACACACAACACGCACACACAACACGCAACACACACGCAACACGCACACGCAACACACAACACACGCAACACGCACACACAACACGCAACACGCACACGCAACACACACACGCAACACGCAACACACAACACGCAACACACAACACGCACACACAACACGTGCACACACGCAACACACAACACGCACACGCAACACGCAACACGCACACACAACACGCAACACGCACACACAACACGCAACACGCACACGCAACACGCAACACAACACGCAACACGCACACGCAACACGCACACACAACACGCAACACGCAACACGCACACACAACACGTGCACACACGCAACACACAACACGCACACGCAACACGCAACACGCACACACAACACGTGCACACACGCAACACACAACACGCACACGCAACACGCAACACACAACACGCAACACGCAACACAACATGCAACACGCACACGCAACACGCACACGCAACACAACACGCAACACGCAACACGCACACACAACACGCAACACGCACACACAACACGTGCACACACGCAACACGCACACACAACACGCAACACGCACACGCAACACGCACATGCAACACGCAACACGCAACACACAACACATGCAACACGCGTGCCCTCCCGCTTCGCTGTGTCAGGAGGAACTCTCCAGTTCCTGGCGGTCGCTCCTTGCCGAGCCTGCGGTGATCGTAGAGCGCCAGTCGATTAGGATCACAGTTTGTGTTCATGGGGAGTAACAAATTAATATTTCTCTAATTGGCCCCCAGTTACGATGCAGAGGAAGCTGCGCTAATTAATATTAATCTCCGTCATGTTACGGCCTCCGGTATTTTGGCACTCTGGATCCTCGTAAATATCACTCCGATTAGCGTGCAGTTGGTGTCGCAGCAGGGCTCCTAATCACCGTCGTCGTCGTCGTCACAATAATGCCGGGTTTGTTTTTGTTGTAAATCCACGAAAGTCAATTTTTTGTTGGGGTTTTCTGTTTTTCTCGAGGGTTCCTGCGTTTCGATGTTTGGCCGGTTTCATTCGCCACCCCGACACGTGGCGCGCGGCGGGCAAAACCCGGGAATCCGGAGAAAGCTCACCGTGCGTACGGGAGGGGCGGGGGCGGCAGGAGAGTTCATGGTGATAACACTCAATGGCCTCGCACGGATGGATCCAATTAAGTTGCTGTGATGTCCGCCTCATGGCCGCACCTCGCAGCCCAGAGCCTATAGCACCTGCGGGTTTCCCAGGCAGTCACCCTCCCAAGCGCTATCCAGGTGCCCCGGTGTTTCTCTGCTCAGCTTCTCTGAGATTGGGGGCGGCGCGCTGGATGGAGGCGAATGGACAACGAGCGCACTGCTTGCTGGGAAGTGAGCCCCCGGCATAGGAACGTGGAATTTCCACCGCTAGTTGAGGGCTGTGAGAGTTATTGCCCATTGCTTGCTTCGAACAGGGGTGTGTTGTTTTTAAGAAAGTTTTTGCGCGATCTGTGAGAACCGGCCTGATCATCGACACCGCTTCGTTAAGCCGACCCGATCTCCTCGCCGCAGTGTGACCGTCATCTGCCGTTGCGCGCAACCCAGTTGCACCCGCACGGTTGCGCGCGGCACGCGGTTGCAACTGGGTTGCGTGCGGCAAAGTTGCGCGCGGACGTCTCCGCCGCCGTTGGCGAGCGGTTGCTGCTCGAGCGGTTTCGCAAGCGAGCGACTTGCAGCGACGGTAACATTTCGCTCGCAGCGTGCGGGGAATTTTTTTTTGTGATTCGCGAAGAACGAGCAGCCGTTTGCCATCTCCCCCCACCCACCCCCGCCCCTCCCCCAAGAATGGAAACGCCGTTCTCCGTTTCCATCGCTGCGCCGCAAAAAAAAACGCTCGCTCCGGATCGCGGAACGAAAGCGGTTCGGTGGCCGACGGCCGTCGATTCAATTTCGATTTAAAGCTTTCGTGACTGCAGGGATTCATCTTCTTGGTTCTTTCGGTACAGTCACGTAGAAGGGAAATAATAAAGTAAAAAAATAATGATAAAAAGAAAACATAAATTTTTTTTATTATGTTTTATTTTTATTACTTTATTATTTCCATTCTACGTAACTTTACCAAAAGAACCAAGAAGGCCTTCGATTCGTCCGCGAGTTCGACAAAGGGGGCGACATTTTGCCCGGGCCGACCGACGGCTCGAAGCTCGGGGCCCCAGCGGCCGTCTCGTGGGAGGCTCAAGAGCTACAGATCTGAGGCGCGTGACCCCGGCGTGTCACCTTTGCGCCGCCTGCCTTGAGCACGTCGGCGTTTTTTTTACGCTATTTTTCCCATTTCCTGCCGGAGGGGAAAAGCCGCTTCCGGGGAGGTGCTGATCTCCGCGCTCCCACACGGCCCCCGTACGTCACGGCCGGCGCCTCGGACAGAACGGCAGCGACGGCAGAACCTCGATCCAGCGTCGCGATCACAGCGGATCCACTCGGTGGTGGGGGAACTTTCTCCTTGGAGAAAGGAGGGGGGGGCAAATGCTACTTTCAAATAACTTTTGGCAGGCAGCCAATACAAAGATCCCCTGTGTAGCCTGAACAGACTGCCGGGGCAAATGCTTTAACACGTGGCAGGCTTTCGTGACAAATATTATTCATAATAAAGATTTTTGGATTAGATTTAGAAGTATAAACTTGCATTTACTCTCCAACACACCGGTGAGCTGAATTAGTAACTAATTGGCGTTTTGTTTACGTGACAAATCCCTTACTAATTGGCTGCGTCGGGTGGTGGAGGGTTACGACACATTTATACTTACGCGATCTAACCCAGCAACCTTTATTATGAGTAGCAAGTGCTGTTCAGATAATCGTCAGAGCGCGCAAACCGTTGCACTACCGCTCCCCTCGAGGGCACGTCAAAGACAAGACAAAGATCCCCCCGACAGCCTGTAACAGACTTGGGGCAAGTGCTGTTTGCGAATAGCACCCATCATCACCACAGTGCGCTAGGAGATGTTAACTACCTCGCCTGGTGTACAGGAGGTCGTGGGTTTGATCCCGACCCTGATGACGCCTGCTGCTGTATATTTGGAGTTTGCGTGTCTCTCTCTCTCATCATCATCATCATCACGGTGGCTAGGAGATGTTGACTACCTCGCCTGGTATACAGGAGGTCGTGGGTTTGATCCCGACCCTGATGACGCCTGCTGCTGCTGTATATTTGGAGTTTGCGGTGTCTCTCTCTCCCCGATGGTCGCGTGGATTTTTCTCCGTGTGCTCCGGTTCTTTCCCTCCACGTTTAAGAATCAGCATCACGCGTTTAAGAGCATTTGGCTGCTATAATTGTATTGCACGGCAAGCCACCCAGGTGGAGCGATCACTTGCTGTGTTGCCGGGTCGCTTCTGAGAAAGAGCTACGCGTAGCAGCTCAGCGGGGGCCTTACCCGCTGAAATAAACTTCCGTAATTTTTTTCGCTTTTTTTATTGGACTCGAATGATTCGCCGACGATCGCGACGCCGTCCGCGGCACCGCTGGAAATTCCCGCGAAGGTAACGGGCGGCGGGACGTGTGGAAATCGCGTTGCGGAGCGGAGCCGGCCGCTCCACCTTTGAACAGCACCCCCCCCCCACCCCCCCCACCCCCCCACCCCCCCCACACCCCCCCCACCCCCCCCAACTTGGGGGGAGCCGATGAGCCGCACGTGGTAGTTATTTTGGTTTTGGTGCAGCGAGAGAAACCCCCCCCCCCACGTGCCCCCCCCCCCTCACCCCGCTCCGAACAGTCACCACACAGCCGTGCCAGAGTCGCCGTATGGAAGCAATTTAAATCGGCCGCGTAAACTCCGCTCGGCCCCGACCCCACTGGAGGGGGTAGGGGGTAGGGGGGGTAAGGGGGGGGGGTAGGGGGGGGGTGTGCACGAGCTCTTTGGCGAGCGTCGTCTCGATGCGTCGTCCAAAATCATGGGAAAATGGGGGGATGGGGGGGGGGGCGGTTTGGGGGCATGGGGGAGAGTGAATTTTTTTTTTTTAAAAGCATCGCACAATAACTGGGGATGGGTGAGTGGCAGAGTGAGCGGTGAGCGGTCGAGCCACCGGTGATGGCGGTGGACATCGGTGACGACTGGGACATGTGCGGAAAAGAGCTTTGTAGCTCATCGGATTCCTCCCGCGTGACTGAAGATTCTGATTCAGCGCCGTGGAGGCAGCAGCAGCAGCAGCAGCGAGGGTTGGTGGATCACCGCATGGATGAGTAAATGTGGCGAAACTCCCTTCCCGTGAGTGCCGAGGATGAGCCGTACCCTGGGCTCGCCAGGATAAAGGCGGCACAGCAGGGCGTGGACTGATGCAAACAAATGTCACTCCCGTACGGGGATCGAGCGTTGTCCCCTCGCACGCGTGGGTTTTCTTCCGGGCGCTCCGGCTTCCTCCCACGCGTGCGATCAACACGACTCGTCACTTATTGGCTGAAAACATCTCGAACCCTTCCCCGTGCCGGGACTGTTTGCAAGTTGCAGGGTCGGGCACGGGGGGGGGGGTCTCTCACCTTCACCTCCAAATCTCGGAACGTGCGAGCGGCTCGGGGTTCGATTTATTCAGGGAGAGACGCAGCAGCGCCGTTGTTTATTTAGAGACGTTGTTACTCACCGCAGAGAACCGCAGCGACACCACCGCCGCCACTCCACGACAGCCGGCGCCAAAAGCGTGCCACGCGCCCTCCCGCGTGGCCTTGCGGGGAGCCTCGGTACCAACAAAGTGACTTTATTTAAGTCTTACTTCCGGTTTCGTTTCGATGACGTACACAACGCGCAAAACGTACGTCATCGGAATGGAATCGGAAGAAAAACTGGTGACGCGCACGCGTTCCGATCGCGTTCGTGCACACGCACGCGCGTACGTCGTCGGAATCGGAAGAAAGAACTGGTGACGCGCACGCGTTCCGATCGCGCTCGTACACACGCACGTACGTCGTCGTCGGAGCGGGAAAGGGTTAAGATTTAGGGGAGTGCAGGGTGACTGCCGGAGCCGTCTCGCCGGCCTGGCAGCCGTCCAATCGCGCGCCTCGACGGAGCGGCTCGTGATCGTGGCGGGAATTCTCATGGCGGTCGCCGACTGCCCTCCGTGAAACGCGTGACCTGTGACTCTGAACGTGGAAGGGAAAAAAAACAACGCAGGACCCGGGTCGGGGTGGGGGCGGGGGAGGGGGGGGGGGCACTCCACCCCCCCCCCCCCTCAAGCAAACAGACGGACAAAAAATGTAAGCGATTATGATTTGAACGACAATTATTATTATTATTATATATTCTTTCAATATTCCGTTAATCAACTTAGTGGAATATCAAACCCACTGCTGACTGGCTCCCGGGGGGGATCAGCTGGCGAGGGTTGGGGGGGGGGTGCCGTGGGGAGCGGAGGGGCTGGGCTGAGACTCGTTCCTCCTCGTTCGGCGCGTGCCAGTTGTGCTCACGGTTCCGGTGGTGGGGGGGGGATTAGTGGGGGTTGAATAGTGGGGGGGCGGGGGGCCCGCAGAGAGGGCGCCCACAGTGGTGAGATGTTAACTACCTCGCCTGGTGTACAGGAGGTCGTGGGTTCGATCCCGACCCTGACGACGCCTGCTGCTGTATATTTGGAGTTTGCGTGTCTCTCTCTCTCTCATCATCATCATAATGGCTAGGAGATGTTAACTACCTCACCTGGTATGCAGGAGGTCGTGGGTTCGATCCCGACTCTGACGATGCCTGCTGCTGTATATTTGGAGTTTGCATCTCTCTCGCTCTCCCTGTGGTCGTGTGGATTTTTCTCCGGGTCCTCCAGTTTTTTCCCTCCGCATTTAGAATCAACGTCACGCGTTTAAGGGTTACTTAGGCTGCTGTCAATTTCCGCACGACGACGACGACGATGATGATGATGAGCCACTTTCGTTGAGCCATCACTTTTTGATGGCCAGGTCGCCTCTCAAAATAAGAGCTGCACAGCTGAGTGGGGGCCTTACCTGGTTAATGAAAAAATTGTTTAATAGTAGAGGTCAAGGGGGTGCATCGGGGGTGGCTGCCACCCCCATGCCACCTCCGCGTCTCCGTGGGAGTCGACGGCGAATCCGCTTGAATTGAACACGTAGCAGACTTTCGCGGCCAATATTATTCATAATGAATGTTTTCTGGTTAGATCGCGTGAGCATAAATGCGTCGTAACCCTCCACCACCCGACGCAGCCAGTAAGGTTTGTCACGTGAACAGCGCGTCAATCGGTTGCGACGTTTGCGAGCGAGCCGGCCGGGCGGGGGGCCTTCCTCGGCCCCCCGGTCGGCGTTCCCGCAGTCGGCTTGGGCCAGAGGTCGCAAACGGGTTTTGATTCCTTACCCGTACCCGGCCGCACCAGGGTCGCAAATGGGTACCCGTACCTGGCCGGGTACGGGTACCCGTTCCCTACCCGTACCCTACCCGAAATGAGTGACAAACGGTGACTCACCAGTGACTCACGGCCTACCCGTACCCGTACCTGGCCGCACCAGGGTCGCAAACGGGTACCCGTACCCGTACCTGGCCGGGTACGGGTAGCCGGGTATCGGGTAGGGTGCGGGTATCGGGTACCCGGTTGCGACCTCTGGCTTGGGCCCCCTCCGTCAAAGACAACCGTAACAATCGCGCCCCTCCTCTCGAGATGGGGGGGGGCCTTCCGTCACGCCGTGCCGGTGGGGGGGCGTCTGACCGCGCGACGTTGCGGCCCGGGTCGGTGCGCCCGGCCCTCTGCTGCTGTTCGAAACACGCCTTGAGATCGTCGAGATCGTGTTTGGTGATATAATTGCCCAAGTGGTGGGGCCACTTTGTAGAGCTTGATCATTTGTGATGGTCTTTTCGCTTCTGAGAAATAAGTGAATACCTCGGTGGGCTTTGCCTGGCAGGATGGGGATGGTTCAGTGTTGTATTTGTTTGTGTGATTTGATTACCTTTCTTGTACTACTATCGTGATTTGTGTGACTTTCTTACCCCGTGTCCCTACCTGGACATCTGTGAACAAAAAGAGCTTCATAGCTCATCGGATTCTTCCGATTCTGAATGGAAACCTCGGGCCGCGGGGTTCTATTAGCGCGGCGCGTTAACCGCCGTGCCACCGCCGTACCCGTGACACCAATAACAACATTGTTGCCGTACCCGTGACAGTGTTGCTGTCAGTTTAACACGCAAGAGGCTGACAATTGTTTTTTTTACCCTTCTATCTGGCAACAAAACTGACACCTTTTTACAAGGAGTCATGTTTGCATAGACCGCAATACCTGCAGTCATAATACAAACAAAAGACATAACTCTGATAATGTGCACTGTCCTTGAAGTTGATTGGTCCACACCCGAGACAGCTTTCCTTAGAGCCTAGTCTGTTGCCAGATAGAAGGGTAAAAAAACAATTATCATATTTTTACTGGCAAATGAGGTTCCCATGACGCAAGAGGCTTTCACGACCGATACCATCCATACTATAGTTGTTTTTTGGTTAGGTCGCATAAATGTATAAATGTGTCGTTAAACCCGCCACCACCCGACACGGCTAATAAGTAAGGTTTGTCTTGTAAACAGAACGTGCCAATTTCTTTTACTCGTACAGCACGCCAGATTGGCACGTTCTGTTTACGTGACAAACCTTACTAATTAGCCGTGTCGGGTGGTGGCGGTGTTTAACGACACATTTATACATTTACGCGGTCTAACCCAACAAACCCCCCCCCCCCCTGTATTATGGTTGTTGTTGTTGTTTGTTGTTGTTCCTTAAATACTTCGGGTGGCATCGGTGGGGGGGGGGGCGGTGGTGGGAACAGGGCCGCAGGATCCACGCCCCGTGTGCGGTTTGTCTACCCCTCGTTCAGATGTAATGTACGTCTTAGTTAGCTTGATTTAGGGGGATAACCGCGCCTCGCTCGGAAGGCAGGTGACGTTTTAATTTAGACAAAGGCAATTCAATTCAGCTTTCTGTCATTTTGAAAAAGAGGGGAAAAGCAATTTAATCAAGCGATGCAGACGGGGGTGGCGGGCGGGGGTGGCGGGCGGGGGGGGGGGGGTTGGGGGGTGCGGGGGGCTGGCGCCCACGTCCTCAGCCCGATATAGTTTGAAGAATATAGTTTGAAAGGTAAATAAATTAGAATTCGATTTAAAAAATCCCAATTATCTCAGCCGTTCAAGCAAACGAATGGAAGCAGCGCCGGTGCCGCCGCCCATGAGCCCAGCAGCCCGCGGTGGCGATGCCGGCAACGGCCTCCCACACGGCCACCCCCATGGCCACCCACACGGCCACGCGCACCGTTGACGAATGCCAACTAAAAGTTTTTTTTTGATAAAGCCTCTTTGCATTTTAACCCTCGGATCACTGGATGCCACGGTGGCATCCGGGGTCCAAGGTAAGTAAATAAATATATAACGCATGAATATTTATATTCTTGGTTCTTTCGGTAAAGTCACGGAGAAGGGAAATAATAAAATGATAATAAATTAAACGTGACTTTACCGAAAGAACCAAGAATATTAATACCTGCAGTCACGAAAGCTTTAAATCGAAATTTATGAATATTTAGTTCACAACAAAACATCGATTACATTGTGACGTCGTCTAGGGCGGCGCGGTGGTGAGATGTTAACTACCTCGCCTGGTATACAGAAGATCGTGGGTTCGATCCCCACCCTGACGCCTGCTGCTGTATATTTGGAGTTTGTGTGTCTCCCTCATCATCATCACGGTGGCTAGGAGATGTTAACTACCTCGCCTGGTGTACAGGAGGTCGTGGGTTGGATCCCGACCCTGACGCCTGCTGTATATTTGGAGTTTGCGTGTCTCTCTCATCATCATCATCATCACGGTGGCTAGGAGATGTTAACTACCTCGCCTGGTGTACAGGAGGTCGTGGGTTGGATCCCGACCCTGACGCCTGCTGTATATTTGGAGTTTGCGTGTCTCTCTCTCATCATCATCATCATCACGGTGGCTAGGAGATGTTAACTACCTCGCCTGGTGTACAGGAGGTCGTGGATTCGATCCCGATCCTGACGCCTGCTGCTGTATATTTCGTATATGTGGGTCTCTCTGTATCTGTGGGTCTGTATGTATCTCCATGTGTCTCTATGCGTCTATTAGGGGAATCTATGTATCTCTATGGGTCTTTATGCCTCGTTGGGTCTCTATGTATCTCTATGTGTCGCTATGCGGAGTGAATCCATCCGTGTGGAGCTTTGAAGTGTTATCCCCGGCTGGGCCCAAACTCTCACACGCCGGGGAATTAGCCAATCAAACGTTCGGATGCGGCACGCTCGGTCAACAGTGACCATTATTTGGAACTGCCTTTTGTGTTTAGTTTGTTGTCCTTCCCCCCCCCCGCACCTCCGATTAGCCACGGTTGGCTACGTACGGTGCGAAAGAAGTTCAATGTGCATGCATTGGAAAGCCACCGGAGCGATGCACTTTTAAATCGTCGTCTACATTGAAAACTCGGCGAAGCCTTGCTGCATAAATATCGACTATTACGGTGATTACCGTCGTCGTCGTTGTTATTACTGCTATCATCGTCGTCATGAATTTGCGAGTGGCCAAATCGTCGTAAAATCCCAGAAAAGTCTCACATTTCACCCCCCCCCCCCCCCAAACGCGGCTTCGAAAGTTTATTGACACGAAGCCACGGACGGATCCCACGAAGCGATTCCCGGCTCGAGCCGAACGTGGCGGCGGCGGCGGCGGCCGTCTCTCGCTTTGCAGCCCTGGGATGGGCGGCTGGAAATTCCACATTGCTATGGCCGGGCCGGCGAGTCAATCCACGGGACAACCACCGCCCGCTTCGCTTTGGGAAGTGAGCGGGCCGCCGTTTAACGTGAGCACCAGGTACTCGATTGAGGCTGAGTCGACCTAGGGAAGGCCCAGGACCGGTCGGCTGTCGGCGGGGAGTCGAACTGGGGTTGTGCTAACCGGTCCGCCACCGCTCCCCCCACACACGCGCACGCACTCACGCGAAGACGTTTACATGAACGTTTCCCATTTTTAGTGCAGATACAACGAACCCCACCCAGACACCTTCAGGAATCTCACGTTTGCATTTAAAATGGCAACACGATAATATCATGTTCATAGCATAATAAAAGGTGAGATAATGCTGCCGCTACTACTGCTGCTACTGCTGCTACTGCTGTTACATTTCTACTATTGCTACTTCTGCTGCTACTACTACTGATGCTGCTACTGCTGCAGCTACCACTACTGCTACTAATGCTGTTACAACTACTGCTGCTGCTTCTGCTGCTGCTACTACTGCTGCTACTGATGTTACATTTCTGCTACTTCTGCTGCTACTACTGCTGCTGCGACTACTGATGCTGCTACTGCTGCAGCTACTACTACTGCTAATAATGCTGTTACAACTTCTACTGCTGCTGCTACTACTGCTGCTGCTACTGATTCTACTGATTCTACTGCTGTTACTTCTGCTGCTGCCACGAGTGATGCTGCTACTGCTGCTGCTGCTACTACTGCTGCTGCTGCTACTGCTGCTGCTGTTTAACGAGAGCTCTCTATGGTCTGAGCTGGAATAGCATTGGGGGAGCTTCTCACTTAACATGCCGAGCCGTGAGTGCGTGAGGAATTAACAGGGGGGGGCAGTGGAGGGGGGGGGGGGCAGGGTGGGGCGGAGGGGAGCAAGAGAGTGATGTTGATACCCTGCTTCATACCTCATTACCATGGTGATGAGGATGATGGGCGATGTTGATACCCTGCTTCATACGTCATTACCATGGCGATGATGAGATAAGCGATGTTGATTCCCTGCTTCATACCTCATTACCATGGTGATGATGATGGGCGATGTTGATACCCTGCTTCATACCTCATTACCATGGTGATGAGGATGGGCGATGTTGATACCCTGCTTCATACGTCATTACCATGGTGATGATGATGGGCGATGTTGATTCCCTGCTTCATACCTCATTACCATGGTGATGATGATGGGCGATGTTGATACCCTGCTTCATACGTCATTACCATGGTGATGAGGATGATGGGCGATGTTGATACCCTACTTCATACGTCATTACCATGGTGATGATGATGATCATCATGACGACGATGGCAACGACGGACGATGAGCAGGGAATGTCCACCCCACGCGTCCGAGCGAACATCGACCCAGAAGGTTCATTATGCAGGAAAGTGTCGACGTGTTTCTTTCGACTCAATTTCAGGAGGGTCCTACATACTTCGGGATATTTTGACTTTTCATTGAGGGGTGGGGGTGGTGGGGAGGGGCTGTTTTGTGTCACCGGGGAGACCTCAAAGAGGTCAGCCACAGAGTCTCTTTCGCAACAGGTGAGCCAGCGCGTGAGTCTCCCAGCAGGGGATGCTTATCACCGTGTGGTCACGGGGGAGCCTGTAGGCAGGTCACGTGGTCACACAATAGCCTGTAGGCAGGCCACGTGGTCACGTGGGAGCCTGTAGTCAGGTCAACAGGTCACACGGTTGCCTGTAGGCAGGTCCTGTGGTCACACGGCTGCCTGTAGGCAGGCCACGTGGTCACGTGGGAGCCTGTAGGCAGGCCACGTGGTCATGTGGGTGCCTGTAGGCAGGTCACCGGGTCACACGGCTGCCTGTAGAGCCACTGTTAACCACCCTGGCAGGAATGTGCGTGCACTGCGGTTGTTATGGAAAGCGGCTGAAACTCGCGACGCTGCGCGCAGGTAACACGAGGCGGGTCGGCATCGGGGAACGATTACTACGGATTTCCAGCCAAGTCTGTGACGGTGGGGGTGAGGGGGTTGGGGGGGGGTGAGTGGGTGAGGGGGTGGGGGGGGTGAGGGGGTGTGGGGTGAGGACCTTCTTGTTTGAGAGGGGGGCGGCTGACGGGGGCTGGGAACCAAAATATGAATAATCTGCTGGTGCTGGACGTGGCTCGACGTTTGCTCCGATGCCGAAACCCCCGGTGCGGTCCCCCACCGCCGATGGCGACGACGATGTTTGTCGGCGCGGCAACCAACGGAGCGGCCGGTCCCACCTCGACGGCTGCTACGCCGCTGGGGGGCAATTTTCGTCGCCGGCAAAAAATGTTTTTTGTTGTTGTTGTGTACGTATCACCAGCAGCGGTCGCCGCACCGTGTTTAACACCCCCACCCACCCACCCCGTGAAGCGATTCCGGTCGCCCGAACGAGGGCCCCCACCCCTTCCCCCCCCCCCACAGGCAACCGGGGACGGCGACATCCAATCACATCGCAGGCAGAGGTCACACAACCCCGACCCCCCCATAGCCCCCCCCCCGTCCCTCCCCCCGAGACGCGCTCCTCCTCTTGTCTTCGTTTGACCCCCCCCCGGACAGAACCCTTCCCCCCCGATCGTCTTCGTGGTCGTTTCTCTCTCTGCCCCCCCTCCTCCCCCCACAACTGCCGGTACCCCCCCCCCCCCTTCGCCACCGCCAACCGCTCGGGACGAGTCTCGCGGCGGCGGTGGTGGCCCCGGCGACGATCGCGGCCCTTCAAATTGGCACCCGGCGTGTCACGTGGAGGGCGGTGGTGGTGGGGGGGGGGGGGTCGGGGGTGGGGGGGGCGGCGTGCCGAGGGGCCCCCGCCACATCCCGGCGGTAACGCGGCGATCCCGGGCGTGTGTGGTGTGCCGACTGGGCCCAGCTGGCGGCACGGGGGCGGACGCGCCACGCGGAAGCCAGCGGAGCCGGGGGGGCGGTCGGGCCCGTAGGTGGTGGGCCGGGGGGCCGCGCGGCGGGGCCGCCGCCGCCGCCCGGGGGGGCACGTCCACCCGGGGCCGCCGGGCCTCAGGCGGGGGCCGGGCCAGAGGGGGAGCCGGAGGGGGTCGCGGTGCGGCGCTCGGCGAGGCGTTTGGCCACTTCGACGGCAACGGCTCGACGATCCTCGGCTTCGATGAAGATTTCTTCTTTTTGAACGACATCCGAATGAATTACAATTTCTGACGTGAATCTCGCGGAGGCGGAGAGCGGGCTGCTGCTGCGGTTGGGCCCTGATGGAATCCAGTCACCCCCCCACCCCCACCCCCCGTTCCCCCCCCCACCCCACGTCTCTTGTGTGTTCCGGATAGAATCTGTCCGGAGACCGTGCCCTCGTTTTAAATGTTTGTACACGAACGAAAGTTGTCAGAAAGTTGCGAGTTGACGAGGAATAACAATTGTTTATTTTTCTTCTTTTGGGCTGACAACGCACATGACGTACAAGCCATAAATGCTGCCCCCCCCCATCCTACTGTGCATTGCTCCCCAGTAGCGTTCTTTGCTTCTCGCTCGGCAAGTGCCGATTTAACGTCTCCAATCCCGTTCCGTCGTTCAGTCCCCGCGGCTGCCGGCGCCGTGAGAATCGCCGATCGGCGTGCTAAACAAATCGACACGACCAACAGCATCACTAACAATCTAAAACGCAGCGCTGCCATCCCGAAAGTTCCCCCCCACCACCACCACCACCGCCTCCCGCCCCCCTCCCCCCAATTCCTCTCTTGCGATGGTGGTGGTGGTGACGGCGTCGGGATGATTCGTGTAATAGTAGTAGCAGCCATAATGATGATGATGTGACGGCCACTTGTGCGGCAAACTCTCACCGCATCTCTCAAGCCGACTCGCCACCTCCCCCCGAGCGCCGCGGGGGTCACGTGGACAGCGCTCGCTGCCCCGGCACCGAATTTTAAAGACCAAAATCGCTGAAGGACGACGAAATCGCCGTCCGTCCGTCTCTGTCTTTGCCTTCGTTGGGTGCAGCCTCGTCCGACGGTGCCGGGTTAAGTTTTTTTTTGCGCGCGTTTTTCTCTCTTTCTCTCGCTCTCTCGGTTGTTACGCCTGCACCCGCTCGCTCGCTGAACGTCACAGCCCCCATGTTCGCGGTGAATTTAAAAATATATTTTTTTCCCTCTTCTCGCGGTGTGTCTCGGCCGGTTGAGGGTTTTTGTTATTATTATTTTTGTTTATTTTTCATTCTCTATCTCCTCTCCTCTCTCTCTTCTCTCTCTCTCTATTATAATTTATGCAGAAAAATAAAAGAGATGGTTGTTGAATGGACACAAGCCTTGCGTGTTGGTATTTTTGGTTTTCGTTTTGGTTTGCCTTTTTGGTTCCACCTTGAATGGAGAATGCATGTGTGTGTACCCATGTGTGTGTACCCATGTGTGTGTACTCATGCTTGTACCGTGTGTGTACCCGTGTGAGTATCCATGTGTGTGTCCCGTGTGTGTGCCCGTGTGTGTACCAGGGACGTGCGGTCAGAGGAGGCAGGGGAGGCAGAGCCTCACCTGTCATACTCCAATGAAAACAGCTGTTACGAAAAGTAAAAAAAAGAAGAATCAAATAAAATAAATATTAAGATATTTCCACTGACCTTTGTTATAAATGTCATTTCTGTACGATTCCAATCATTTTTATAGTCAAAATCGCCAAATTTGCGGAGCTCCGCTGCAAATACAGGAAGAGACGAGAGGTGAGGCAGCCACGAGCTCAGCCTCCCCTCTGATTGCGCAACCCCTCAGCAACTGGATGGAGCGCGGGCAATAAGCGCGTGCCTGTTACTATCTCAGTATGTCACCAATGTAATGTTTGTAGACCCCTTCATTTCATGTCCTCGCCTTCCATACTCCGGGTAACTTATGTCACGTGTGTGTATAGAGATATTTAGGCTCGCTGTTCTCGTCATGAAACTGCAATGAAAAAGCACCAGGGGAGGCAGCTATCACATCTGCCTCACTGAGGGGGACGTGTCTAACACGCCCCCCTCAGTGAGGACACGCCCCCTCAGTGAGGACACGCCCCCTCAGTGTGTGAATCTGGCTCTGACACGAGCCAGTGCCTCCCCGCACGTCACTAGTGTGTACTCATGTGTGTGCCCATGTGTGTGTACCAGTATGTGTACCCGCGTGTGTCCCATGTGTGTACGCGTGTGCGTGCCCGCGTGTGTACGGGTTTGTGTACCAGTGTGCGAGTACCCGTGTGTGTCTCATGCCCAAACATTGCGTCCGCAGTTCCTGCAGCGTCTCCCCCAACCGCTCGGCCCCATTCGCAACCCCCACTCCACTCCAATCACGGCCGATGGACAATCACCCTCCCACCCCCCTCCCTCCCTCCCTCCCACCCCCTCCCTCCCACCTCCCTCCCACCCCCCTCCCTTCCACCCCCTTCCCTCCCTCCCCCACTGCCATACAGTGATTCACACGGGGTGCCGCGGTGGCTGGGAGATGTTAACTACCTCGCCGGGTACACAGGAAGCCGTGGGTTCGATCCCGACCCTGACGATGCCTGCTGCTGTATATTTGGAGTTTGCGTGTCTCTATCTCATCATCATCACGGTGGCTAGGAGATGTTAACTACCTCGCCTGGTGTACAGGAGGCAGGTGAGTTCGATCCCAACCCATGGATTCGTCTCCGGGTTTTGTACCTCATTTAGAATCGACATCGCTGCTGCTATAAATGTCCACGTGATGATGATGATGATATGAACGTGCGTTTAGAGAGCATTTGGCTACTACTATAAATGTCCACGTGACAAGCCACCGCTTCGTCGAGCCATCGTTTGTGACGGCCAGGCTCAACTTCTGACAAATAGCTACGTAGCTCAGCGGGGCCTTTCCTGGCGAAATAAAATAAGAATCGATGATAGTTTTATCCACTGGGAAGTGTCGTTGACCGGACGTATCCACTCTCGCGTGTTGGTGAAGTTGGAACGTTTTTTTCAGAATCTTGATTTTTCTTCATCCGGGACGAATCCGATGAGCTGCGAAGCTCTGGTTTCACCAAGTCAGATGTCCACGTCAGCAATTCACGAGCCCAGAGACTCATTCGGAGGGCACTCGCCGCTGATGGCAGAAGTGGCTTATCGTCACGTGGATATTCACCCCAGAGGTCGCAACCGGGTACCCGATACCCGTACCCTACCCGATACCCGGCTACCCGTACCCAGCCGGGTACGGGTACCCGTTTGCGACCCTGGTGCGGCCGGGTACGGGTAGGCCGTGAGTCACTGGTGAGTAACCGGTTGTCACTCATTTCCCAACGTCTTGTCTCTTCTCACAATTCAAGTTCCTAGAATCAACCCACCCGCGCCTGCAACAGGGCTTCATCCCAGAGGTCGCAAGCGGGTACCCATACCCGTTTGCGACCCTGGTGCGGCCGGGTACGGGTACGGGTAAGGAATCAAAACCCGTTTGCGACCTCTGATTCACCCCAGCCAAACACTCTAAGCGAGTGACGCCGATTCTAAATGAGGGGGGAAAAACCGGAGGGCCCCAGAGATAAATCCACGTGATCGGCATCGCGCTTGCTGAAGGTGAATGCCTTCAGGGAAGTCGTGGACTCTGTTTACGCAACTGCGCACAATTCTGAGTCACTTAAAACTGCTTTGCCGTTACTTATTGCCAATTGTGAACTCAGACTATTGTCCTATCATCTCATAGAGTCCCTGGCACGTAATAATATGCTACACAGTGGCAGTAGGGGTCGCAAAATACCGATTTATTACTAATAAACCCCAATGATCCGATCGAAATTAGGGATTTCGATCGGATCATTGGGGGGGGGGGGGCACGTGCCACCCCCCCTCCCCTACTGGCTCCGCCAGTGACTAAAACGCGGCGTTTGGAGGCCGCAAATCGGACTGCGCACGACGGACGAGAAGCCTCTTCCAGCCGGGGGCCCCGAGGTGTCAAGGGGCCGGTGCCGTTCGCGTACTTTGCGCTGTTCGGCATGACGGCCGGCGCCCGGAGAGATCCGAGCCGATCCATCGTCCATCAAGAACCGGCGGCGGTGGCGGCGGCGGCGGTGGCGGCAGCAGCAACCGACCGGCAAAAAACCCGGCGCGTCACCCAAGTGAGCCGCTCAGAATTCCCAGTTGGCGAAGGATTTCTCCCGGTGAACGCGGGAGCGAAACGTCGGACCTCATGCCGAACGACGCCGCCGGCGATCGTTGTAAACATTAAAAAGGCGTCCCACCGACGGCGGTGGTGGTGGTGGAGCGGTGGTGGTGGTGGGAGCGGTGGTGGTGGTGATGGTGGTGGAGCGGTGGTGGTGGAGTGGTGGTGGTGGTGCATCTTGGGAGCGAGCAGGAGGAGGATGAAACCGGAGTCGGAGGAGCGGGGCGCGGTGGAGAAGCGCGTGGCTTGGCCCCGCGCGCGCGTGCCGCGTGCCGCGTGCCGCGTGCCGCGTGCCGCGTGCCGCGCGGGGTGCCGCGGTGGGTGCTGCGTGCCGTGCTGGGTGTGCGTGTGGGTGCGTGAGTCTTGGCTGCGCGTGTGTGTGTGCGTGTGTGCGCTGCCTGCTCGTGCGCGCGTGTGCGTGCGTGCGCGCGTGTGTGTGCGCGTGTCCCCACCACGCAGGCCACCCCACGTGCCTGCAGTTCACGGAGAACATGCGTGCGGCGGTGCGTGTCTATCGCTGGCAGTGCATCGAGTGCAAGAGCTGCAGCCTCTGCGGGACATCCGAGAACGACGTGAGAACCCCCCCCCCACCGCTCCTCCCCCCCCACCGCTCCTCGTCCCCACTGCTCTCTCCCCCCACCGCTCCCCCCCCCCACCGCTCCCCCCCCCCCCACCGCTCCTCCCCCCCCCACCGCTTTTGTTCGGCCAGATAGAGGAGGCTAAACGGGCACGGCACGGGCTAGAGAAGATATGGAGTGAGTGGACTTGCCGATGACTGGTACCTGCGGTGTCAAGATCGGCCTCTGTGGAGGAGGCTCGTGAAGGACGCTACTGGGCAGTTGGAGGCAGTCGCCCTCCAACAACAACAGAGGGCGGAGGAGCGACGCTCACAACAACGAGCGGAGCGCCGGGTGGCTAAAGCACAGCAAGTTGGCACAGTAGGGGGCACAGGTGGTGCATCGTCCACTCATCTCAGTCGGTCGACCCAAGGCACCTGGGTCTGTCCCGTGACCTGCCAGCGGGCGTTCGACACTTGGCGTGGCCTTAACGCGCACATAGCCTGGCACAAGCGCCGTAGTGACGTCACCGTCACTTAGTGGCGAATGGCGGTTATTATGTATATCTCTGTGTATCTGCGTGTGTGTATCTCTGTGTGTGTATCTGTGTGTATCTGTGTGTGTGTATCTCTGTGTGTGTATCTCTGTGTATGTGTATCTGTGTGTGTATGTATGTATTTGTGTGTGTGTATCTCTGTGTGTGTATCTGTGTGTGTGTGTGTATCTCTGTGTGTGTATCTGTGTGTGTGTATCTCTGTGTGTGTATCTGTGTGTGTATCTCTGTGTGTGTATCTGTGTGTGTATCTCTGTGTGCGTATCTGTGTGTGTATGTATGTATTTGTGTGTGTGTATCTCTGTGTGTGTATCTGTGTGTGTATGTGTATCTGTGTGTGTATGTATGTATTTGTGTGTGTATCTCTGTGTGGCCGTTGCTCTCGGTATCGGTGTGCGTGTCCGCGCGTGGCGCAGACGCCGGTCGCTCTTTGCCGTTTGACCCCCGGTGACCTGCCGACCCCTTTGGCAGGAGCAGTTGCTGTTCTGCGACGACTGTGACCGGGGCTACCACATGTACTGCCTCTCCCCGCCCATGGACGAGCCTCCTGAGGGTACGCGCCACCGCCACCGCTCACCGTCGCGAACACCCATCCCGCACCGCCGCCGGCTCTCGCCGCCACGCCAATGCCACCCCCGCCCTCCCCTCCGCCCCCCCGGTCCACTCTCTCGTGTCAGGCGTGGGGCTTTTCGCTTCGCACAACGACGCGCAGCTGTTTTGTTTTAGCAGGTCAAGCCCGCAGGGCTGTCGGATATTTTTTCATTTTTCAGGCGGCGACCTGTTCACGCGTGCGTGGCGATGAAACTCGGCCCATCGACGTGCTTCTTGGGACCCCTGTCTGGCTTCAATGAATAACCACAAACACCCACCCGGTCCCGATCGCGGCTTACACACGACAAGATCAAAAATAAAATACGGCCTCGGGGAATTGCGGCGACGTCCAGGGCAGGAGATGTTAACTACCTCGCCTGGTACGCAGGAGGTCGTGGGTTCGATCCCGACCCTAACGCCTGCTGCTGTATATTTGGAGTTTGCGTGTCTCTCTCTCATCATCATTACGGTGGCTAGGAGATGTTAACTACCTCGCCTGGTACGCAGGAGGTCGTGGGTTCGATCCCGACCCTGACGCCTGTTGCTGTATATTTGCAGTTTGCGCGTCTCTCTCTCTCCCCGTGGTCGCGTTAATTTTTCTCGGGGTCCTCCAGTTTTTCCCCTCCACATTTAGTATAACATCACCACGCGTTCACAGAGTATTTGGCCACTCTGTTGAGCTATCATTTGCGATCGCCAGGTCGCCTCTTGAAAAAGAGCTATTAAATAGCTCAGTGGGCTTTACCTGGTAAACTAAAAAGCATAGTCATAATAATAATAGCTCGAACAGCTGCCCTCCCCATTGCTGTCGCAATGGCTGTGGATTACATCTCCGGCTCCAGCCGTGGCGTGGATCTCGTGGCATAGGCGGCACGGACTCGGTTGGCGCCGGCAGGGAAATTCTGCCAGCGTCTTGCCACAGATCATCCGCGGCGCTGCCTAGGCACGCACGTACGTTCAACTCCCTTCGCGACGCACGCAGCCGGTCGCGCCGATCGGAGGAACAGCAAACTGAACGCGATAAGCAGTTCTAAAGAAAGGGGTTCGTCAATCGAGAGGAGTTGCAAGTGCCGTAGCTCCCAGCGGCTTGCTAATGTTGGAAGGAGGAGCGTTCCAGACGGCATCCGAAGGCGCCGCGCGATGTCGCGGTGACCACCGTCTTTAGGCCGAGCGTAAAGCCGCCGCTGTGCGGATGACCGGAGTTCACGCGATGATGGTTTATGCTCCTTGAGTCACACGCACACACACACACACGTATCATCCCTTAACTCACACACACCACACACACACATACGTGTCATCCCCTAACTCACACACACACACAGCACACACACCACACACACGTCTCACCCCCTAACTCACACACACACACCACACACACGTGTCATCCCCTAACTCACACACACACCACACACAGACACATCTTATCCCCTAACTCACACACACAATAAATTACAAAGATCCCCCTATAGCCTTAACAGACTGTAGGGGCAAGTGCTGTTAGCGAGCACCTATAAATGCCAGCACGGCACACGAGGGGGTGGGTGGCCAGCACCACGCCCGGCCGCCTTTGTCTCCCCAGTGGCGATGTTTACGCACCGCAACAGGTACTCATTCGAGGCTGAGTCGACCTAGGGGAGGCCCAGGTACCGGTTCAGATAATCGTCACCGGTGTTGGCCGTGAGCGGCAATCGAACCCGGGTCGCCGGGTTCGTAGCGCAGCGTAGCGCTAACCGCTACACCACCGCTCACTCTCACACTCACTCTCTCTCATACTAAAAAAACACCCACAATCCACCCGACGCTCATTTAATTTGTGAGCAGCAGGGAGGCAGCCCAACTTGGTGTCGGCATTCATTAACCGCCACCACCGCCACCACCGCCACCACCACCACCACCGCCGCCACCGCTGCCACCACCCAAGCGGGCGAGGAGCCGGGGGCTCATTTCACGCCAAATGTCACCGAGGTTTAATTGGCAAAATCATTGCCACCTCGCTTGCAAGTGCCGCTTTACAGCAGACACCCCGTTAATTGGTGCAAATGAATAATGCCGAAGCGTGGAGGAGGAGGAGGAGGAGATGTGATGGGGGGGGAGGCGGGTAACGAAGCCGCTATTTTTACGCCGCCCGCATGGCGAGAACTGCCTTGCGTCAGCGGCTCTTGGTGCAAGATGAGATGGACGTGTGTGTGTGTGTCAGTGTGTGTGTGTGTGTGTCTGTGTGTCTGTGTGTGTGTGTCTGTGTGTGTGTGTCAGTGTGTGTGTGTGTGTGTCTGTGTGTGTGTGTGTTTGTGTGTGTGTGTGACTGTGTATGTGTCTGTGTGTGTGTGTGACTTTGTGTGTCTGCGTGTGTCTGTGTGTGTCTGTGTGTGTGTGTGTCTGCGTGTGTGTGTGTCTGTGTGTGTGTGTGTCTGTGTGTGTGTCTGTGTGTCTGTGTGTGTGTGTCTGTGTGTGTGTCTGTGTGTGTGTCTGTGTGTGTGTGTCTGTGTGTGTGTGTCTGTGTGTGTGTGTCTGCGTGTGTGTGTGTCTGTGTGTGTGACTGTGTGTGTCTGTGTGTGTGGGGGAGTGGAAGTGCAGCGGTTAGCGCTACGAACCTGGCGACCCGGGTTCGATTCTCGCTCACAGCCAACTCCGGTGACGATTATCTGAACCGGTCCTGGGCCTCCCCAAGGTCGACTCAGCCTCAAATGATCTTTGTTGTGAGAGGGAGTGTGTGTGAGTGAGAGTTAGTGAGTGTGAGAATGAGTGTGTGTGAGTGTGTGTGAGAGGGAGTGTGTGTGAGAGTAAGAGTTAGTGAGTGTGTCTGAGAGTGAGTGTGAGAGTGAGTGTGTGTGAGAGGGAGTGTGTGAGAGTGGGGATGCATTTTGTCCACTTTGTTGGGCTATCATTTGTGGTGGCCAGGTCGCATGGGGATGGTTCAGTGTTGTCTGTGTTGGTGTTTGGGTGATTTGTTTCCTTTCTTGTACTTTTCACCACTGCCGTGTTTTTTTATATATTGATTGTCGGTGTAACCTTCTCACCCCGTGCCCCTTACTGGACATCTGTGGGGGGGGGGACAAACACACTTTATAGCTCATCGGTTTCCTCCCGCAGCGTAAATACACATTCCCGCTGATTCTTTGCAGGGAGTTGGAGCTGCCACATGTGCGTAGAGCAACTGAAGGAGAAAGCCTCGGCATACCCAGGCAAGGCTTGAGAGCGGCGCACGCCCGCCCGCCCGCCCACGCCGGCCAGCCGGCCAACCGGCCCATCCGTGGACAGTCTCACGTCGGTCCCAGGGGTCAACCCTCCTCCCGGTTGATGTGCCGTGAGAGGTTCTCTCTCGTGGTCGTGGTGGTGACGGTGACGGTGGATGTGTCGTGTCGGCTTGCACTGCAGAGCGCGCTCGCGACCCCCCACTCGGCGCATTCCGTCGCTGCGTCCGGGGCCGTTTTGACTCGCGCTGCGATGGGGGGCCCTGTGTGTGGAGATGGTGGCGGTCCACCCCCTGCCCCCCCCGCCCCATGTCCCTCTGCCCCCACCCCCCTGCCCCCCACCCCCGGCACCCCCCAGCGCATTTTTCTGGTGGTTTCCCCACCGCGCGTCGTTCGGCGTTGACGTCGCGACGTTCCAACCACGTGCTGGGAGCTTCCCGGTGAACGGTTCCAACCGCGCGATCGAACGCTAGCGCCGACGTTCACGGGGAAACTTTGGAACGTTGGGCAAACGTTGGGCCAACGTTGTACGCTTACTGGAAACCCAGTAAGCAACTGAAAGCATTCCAACGTTGAGCCGACGTTGGAATGTCTACTGGGTTCGTCAGGCTCACCGTCTCGCACGCGACCGACTGCCCCAATTCGTGCCCGACGCTTAATTGGCCTCGGCACCCTCTGACCTGTGCCCGCGAAATGCATTCTGGGAGCATTGCTTCACCCACAAGGACGTGTGGGTTGACCGACCACCTCTTGGGGCTTCAGAGCTCCTGGGACACACGCGGGGGGGGGGGGGGGGTCGCGAAACGTCGGACGTCGTGGCGAAACGTCGCGCGCGAGTATACAGTGCCGTACTGTGTGTATAGTAGGGCACTGTTTGCTATTTAAGGACCGCTCTCCGTGACGTTATTTGTATATACACTGCTGTCACCTTCCATTGCGTGAGTTTTGAGACAAATGAATTCGCCGGTCTGTTACTGCGCTGCCCGTGCGTGCGTGTGGGTGGGTGCGTTTGTGTGTGGCAACTCATGGGGAGCGGTGGCTCTGCGGTTAGCGCTACGAACTCAGCGAAACCGAGTTCGATTCCCGCTCACGGCCAACACCGGTGACGATTATCTCTGAACCGGTCCTGGGCCTGGTGCGGTGTGTAGTAAGCATCACCACTGGGGAGACAAAGGCGGCCAGGCGTGGTTACTGGCCACCCACCACCCCTCGCGTAACGTGCCGGCCTTCATAGGTGCTCGCTAACAGCACTTGCCCCAACAGTCTGTTACAGGCTACACGGGGGGTGGGGGGAGGGGATCTTTGTGCCAACTCAACGAACGAAACGCCACAGATTGCCAAATTAACGAGTGGCCGCTCCACATTAACGAGTGGCCTCATCCCCTAGCCACAGCGGGCAGCTCGGCAACCGGCGGCTCCGGGACTTCATTTATTTATTCAGCACCACCGCTGCCAGGCTCCTATTCACCCGCAGTGCATTGTGGCTCTTGAAATATTGAGTCCAGTTTTTTTTACCGAATTCGAGCAAAAAATGTCCCTTCCTCCTCTTCTTCATCTTTTTCATCATGCTGTTTTAGTTGGCGACATCCCCCCCTGCCCCAGCCACTTTCGCGAGTGATGCAACGATTTTACTTCTATAGGGCGTCGTCGCTTGGCGGTCACAGCCCGCGATGGGCCACGTTTGAAGAAATTACCGGTAATCTATGGACGGATTGAATTACCGAGCGCGCTGCGGGTCACACCACAGATAACTGTGCACAAACGTTGGGCCAATGTTTGGCCAACGGGTCAAATCGCATGCCAACATTGGGCCAACGTTCAATGCTTACTGGGAAGCCAACGATGCGCCAACGTTGGGCCAAGATTCAATGCTTATTGGGGAAGCCAACATTGGCTACAAACAACCACATGGCAAAATTGGACCAAGGATGGCATGTTTACTAGATTTCCAATAAACGCAGAATGTTGGGCCAACCTTAGTCCGATGATTACAACGACATGTCAACATTGGCCCAACGTTTTTCCCACCGCATCTCAACGTTGCCTCGACGTTGGGCGCCTTCACCGGGACTACTGAACCACCGTACACGGTACACGACATCCCGTTTCGTGTGCTCGAGTCAAATCGATCGGCCGTTCATAACAGAGGTTGTTTTTGGGGTCAGATCGCGTAAGTATAAATGTGTCGTTAAACCCGCCACCGCCCGACGCGGCCAATTCGTAAGGTTTGTCACGTAAATGAAACGTTCCAATTCGTTGCTAGTAGAGCACTAACCAGTGTGTTGGAGAGTGAACCCACTACAACGTTTACAGTTCGAGTAGCCGTGACGTTTCGTCAGTAATTACAAAAAGCAGCATCATCAGGCGGACAGCTAGGAGTTGTTACTTTCAAATGTGTGGACTTGTGGCGGGAGGGGGGGGGGAAGGGGGGCGGGGGGTGAGTATGGAACCAAACGCAGTGCCAAGCCCCGCAAACACGATCCCGACGGTCCCCTTCTGCGATGCATGCAGCCGCTTGCGCGATACCCGCTGTACAATAAAATAGTTATGCATGGGATGCCGCGTCGATTTGTCCACGACGACCCGGGGGGTGGGGGGAGGGGTTGGGGGGGGGGTGTCCCCACTTCAAGGCTCACGGGGAGCGGCGTGGCGCGTCGTGCTAGCGGACAGAGCCACCGTGCTTTGTCTTGTTGAGATATTTATGCAAGTCGGTAACAGGGACTCCTCGACTTACGAACGAGTTAGGTTCCGGAGGTGTGTTCGTAAGTCGATTTGTTCGTAAGTCCAACTTTACTCCTGTCAATTCCAAACGTGTTGTACGGCATGTACAGTAAACACGGGGAACGGCTTTACAAGTTGTATAATCTCCTGTAAATGTAGATGCCACTGGTTCTTCACGTTCCGCAGATGTAGATGCCACTGGTTCTTCACGTACTGCAGATGTAGATGCCACTGGTTCTTCACGTTCTGCAGATGTAGATTCCACTGCTTCTTCACGTTCTGCAGATGTAGATGCCACTGGTTCTTCATGTTTTGTAGATGTAGATGCCACTGGTTCTTCACGTTCTGCAGACGCAGATACCACTGGTCGTCACGTTCTGCATATGTAGATGCCACTGGTTCTTCACGTTTTGTAGATGTAGATGCCACCGGTTCTTCACGTTCTGCAGATGCCACTGGTTCTTCACGTTCTGCAGATGTAGATGCCACTGGTTCTTCACGTTCTGGAGATGTAGATGCCACCGGTTCTTCACGTTCTGCAGATGCCACTGGTTCTTCACGTTCTGCAGATGTAGATGCCACTGGTTCTTCACGTTCTGCAGATGTAGATGCCACTGGTTCTTCACGTTGTGCAGATGTAGATGCCACTGGTTCTTCACGTTCTGCAGATGTAGATGCCACTGGTTCTTCACGTTCTGCAGATGTAGATGCCACTGGTTTTTCACGTTCTGCAGATGTAGACGCCACCACCGCCAGCTATTGCGTGGCGGTTGAACTTACGACTCTCGGTCCAAACAGTCAACTGGACGTACGGACGGGGTTTGTTCGTATCTCTGAAAGTTCGTAAGTCGAATGTTCGTAAGTAGAGGAGTCTCAGCACGCTCATGGCGTGTGTGAGAGCGAAACAGATCGGGATCGAGAGGGAGAGAGGGCCGTGCCAGAGAACTTATCTGACACAGCCCCCTGTACCTCGTGACATCTCCACTAGGTGGGGCTGAGTGACCTCTGAAGAGACGGTGTCCTAATTAAGAAAAACCTCGCCGTGTTATTGACACCCCGTGAAAGTGATACAACTGTGTTATCTATCAACGGTAGACTTTTATAAACAATACGAAACAATTTCGATTTAAAGCTTTCGTGACTGCAGGGATTTATATTCTTGGTTCTTTCGGTAAAGTAACGTAGAAGGGAAATAATAAAATAATAAAACATAATAAAATAACATTCTCGCGACGTTTTGGCCACAACACAAGCAGCCGTCCTCAGGTGAAGAACAGAGCTGTCATTGGAGCGCTGTCTTTCCGACAGACCTGTTTCTTCACCTGAGGACGGCTGCTTGTGTTGTGGCCGAAACGTCGTGAGAATTCTATTGTTTAAAAATATGTATTTTATTATTTCCCTTCTACGTGACATTGCCGAAATAATCAAGATTATGAATACGAAAGAAAACAAAGCTCTCAAATGCTGTCCCCATGACCCTCAACCCTCAAATCCACACGACACCACACCTTCGACACTGCCGGAAGCCGTGGCCTGCTGCTGTATTTGCGCAGCGCAACTTCGCCTTGTGACGTCGTCATTACAGCCATGGGCGCCATTTTCACCGCCCTGAATGCGTCTCAAACGGCGTGGCTGAAATGCTCGAAGCTAATCGCAATGAAGGAAGGGGAATCTCTCACTCGGACGCCTTAGCAGTGCCGAGACCTTTTTGGAAAATTTTTAAACGTAACAAACAATTTGTAAAAAAAATTTTTTTATTAGAAAAATAATTTCTCATCACCAGCTGCTTGGTGGAGGACGAACCGCACCTGTGGATCAGTGCAAAGAGTCGGGGGGGGGCTGGCAGACCGGGGGGGGGGGGCAGGTGGAGGGGGGGGTGCGAGGAGAAGCGCTGAAATTGTCGAGTAAAATTGCGACAATTTTCCACTTGATTCTTCATCGTGGTAAGAAGGGAGGCGACGTTGGAGGGACAAACAGGGGGCGGAGGTTCCGTGGCGTGGCGCCGGGTCCCGTCGCGAACGCCCCGCGGACACGGCCCGGATCGAGGGCCTGATGGGGGGGCCTCAGGGTGACAACAAGAGGAGGTTGGAGTGTGCACATCGCACGTCGCAAAACAACGACCAAACATTGAAGTCGTCCGAGACGTGCATTTGCGTGACATTGACGGGTGTATTTCAACGCAGGGTGAATTCACCAAAAAACACAAATCGCTACACTCATTTCTTGAAGCAACAAAGAAAAACGAGAGAAGCCGCGCTCACTGGGCTCCAACATCGCACGGCCCACGATAGTTCACGGCCTCGGGGTCTCTAAGTGGCCACGACGCCTGTGTGCCAGGCTAGGTGCACTTTGTGGCCGTAACGTGAAGTGTCATAGGCTCGCTGCTGGCAGGAGGTCATGGGCCAGACCCAGCCGTGTGCCGCGGGTCGACTGGCTTGACATCGCCATACACCGTGGCATGGCCAGGCGTCATCAGAGATCCACTGATCGTGCCCCCCCCCCCCCGACTCAGCGGTGACCTCGCTCGCCACGCTCTGACCCTGGGATGACCGCCGGCCTTTGCGCCCCGGGCCGTCGGACCAGGGGGCTCTAGAATTCCCCTGCCCCCCCCCACCTCCCTCGCAGTGGACGGAGACTCAACTCCCAACCCGAACAACCCCCACCACGTATTCTTGGTTCTTTCGGTAAAGTCACGTAGAAGGGAAATAATAAAATAATAAAAATATAAAACAATTAAAATTCTCACGACGTTTCGACTGCAACACAAGCAATCGTCATCAGGTGTGAAATCCACAGCAAGAAAATGCTTCAAATTTGTTTCAAAAATGTTCTAATTTTCTTGCTGTGGATTTCACGCCTGATGACGATTGCTTGTGTTGCAGTCGAAACGTCGTGAGAATTTTTATTGTTTTATATTTATGTGACTTTACCGAAAGAACCAAGAATATGAATCCCTGCAGTCACGAAAGCTTTAAATCAAAGTGTAACCCCACCACGACTTGTTCACAAAGACCCCCCCCCCCCTCTCTCTCGCGAGTTCCCCCGTCTCGTCTCTTGGAGTCGAGAACCGGTCCAGGTTTTGGCCCGTTGAACAGTCGCGCTCGTCTCAGCACCGTGACTCAGTGACGCTGGCATCCGGGGTTCAAGGTAAGTAAATAATAAATAAATATATAAGGCATGAATATTTATATTCTTGGTTCTTTCGGTAAAGTCACGGAGAAGGGAAATAATAAAATGATAATAAATTAAACGTGACTTTACCGAAAGAACCAAGAATATTAATACCTGCAGTCACGAAAGCTTTAAATCGAAATTTATGAATATTTAGTTCACAACAAAACATCGATTACATCGTGACGTCGTCTAGGGCGGCGCCTGGTGTACAGGAGGTCGTGGGTTGGATCCCGACCCTGACGCCTGCTGCTGCATATTTTGAGTTTGCGTGTCTCTCCCTGTGGTTGCGTGGATTTTTCTCCGGGTCCTCCGGTTTCTTTCCTCCACATATAGAATTGACGTTAGTTTGGAGTAATTTGGCTGCTTATACATTTATACGTGATGATGATGATGATAAGCCACTTCGTTGAGCTATCATTTGTAGCCAGGTCGCTTCATGAAAAAGAGCTACACAGCTGAGTATGGGGCCATTACCTGGTAAAATAAAAATAATCAATATCGCAAAATTCACAACTTCCTGCGAACGAAAGTCACCCGACACCACGTGGCAGCAAGAGCACGGAAGTGACGTAACACATCGCCCGCCTGTGACGCGAAACACTTTCGGACCAATCGGAACGCCTAAAATCATCGGACCAGGCCGCAATGTCGGGTCATGTAATATCCACGTGCATGCTTCGGCTCGATTTTCAGACAGCGAACAAACATCGGGGGAAGGCATCCCCACCCCGCTACCCCACAAACTACTACGGCCCACGGGGGAATGTAAACGACGGACGGACGGACGGGGGGGGTCGAGAGGTCGCGGATAAAAGTGACGGACACGGGGAAGTTGCCACCACGAGCGCGATGTTTTATTCGCGGCGATAGCGGAGTAAGCACGGTTACAGCACGACGCACCCGGACAGGAGGGTGGAGAGAGACCGGCACGGCGACGCATCAGGTGACCTTCGCTGTCACTTCGGGGACATAAAAAGCAGGGCTTGATTTCACGGCGGTCCGGAGGCTGTGAGCGACTGAAAATATTTCCCGCGGGAAAGTGTGGCCGTGCCGGGGGCAGGTTGCGGTGGTT
This sequence comes from Lampetra fluviatilis, assembly GCF_964198595.1. NCBI lineage: Eukaryota > Metazoa > Chordata > Hyperoartia > Petromyzontiformes > Petromyzontidae > Lampetra > Lampetra fluviatilis. The sequence goes on along the minus strand of NC_136326.1, from coordinate 1,378,691 downwards.
GTTGGAGGCGGTTAACAGAAAATGTTCTAAGAGAAGTCAAGCCCTGGGGGGTTGAGTGTATCAGCTGGGCTGTGAAATGACATCATAATGACACGGTAAGGAACGTGGGACGATTACAGTTTTATCAAGTGACACTTTACAACATGTAATAAGCCATTCACAGCGGTCGAAAAATATTGATTTTCCCATCTCCTGATTATATATTTTTTTGCTTAACTGCGCTTTAAAAAAGATAAAAGTTAAAAACTGTCCACAGCGACGCGGGGTACATTTTGGCGGATTGGTGGCGGTGAGCGGCCGTGCGGATGGATGCGTCGGGCGAGTTAGAGTCCACCACCCGGTCAGAACAAAATAACAAAACACCGAATTCGTGCCACACTTGCCGAGAGTCAAGCACGGCGAGAGGAGCCGTGGGGGATGTTTGTGTGTGAAGCGGCCGGTTCGTGGAGGGGGGGGGGGCCCAGGTCAAATCACACCACGTGTGCCCCCCCCCCCCCCACCTTACCCCCTGCCCCACCAAAGCCTTCCAACTAAAGCGGAAGTTATTACATCTGACGCCACCGTGACGTTGAAGCGCCCCCCCCCCCCGCAAAGTGCGGGGCCCGGGGCAACCACCCCGATATATCCGTGGATCCCCTTGCCTAAATCACGCATCGTGTTGTGCGTTTGTTTACACGCTGCTGTTGAAAACACATCTCATCACGGCGGTTGTCAAGGCTCCTCCCCCCGCCCCCCAACTCGTAGCTTTGGGGGGCAAGGCCCCCCCTCCCACGCTGTTCAACACGCCGCTGGTAGCGGCGTTCCCTGGCCGTGTGCTCGGCGTTAGTTGACGTCCACGAGGTTGTTTTGCTGTTGGGTTCGATCGCGTAAATATATGAATGTGTCGTTAAACCCGCCACCACCCGACACAGCCAATTAGTGAGGTTTGTCACGTAAACAGAACGTGGCCAATTCGTCACTAGTACAGCACTAGTGTGTAGTGTATAGTGTAGTGTATAGTGTAGTGTATAGTGTAGTGTATCGTGTAGTATACTAGTACACCACTAGTGTAGTGTATAGTGTAGTATACTAGTACAGCACTAACCGGTTGTGTTGGAGAGCCAAGCCAAAACATTTACAATCTGAGCACGACGTTTCGCCAGTAATTACAACCAGCTTCATCAGGCGGACAGCAGCCAGATTTGTACTTATATTTACGCGATCTAACAAACAAACAACACCCTCTTATGGATGATATTGGCCGCGTGATAAACTTTACTCGGAGTGCTTCTGAGCGGAAAAAGCCACGTGAGTTTCTGCGTCTTGAACGATTTAGAATCCGAAAATGCAATTTGTTAGTTTTTCTTTTTACCGTAAATAAAATATCGCAATGGATATAAAAAAAATGCATTTCGCTAAATAGATATCGATTTGTATACATTCCAAAAGATAAGGTTTAGTACATTTACCGAGTTTTCAGAGAAGTACACTGCCAAACACTGTCCGGTATTGTTCTTTAGGACTCAACAATCCTCTGCTTGCTAAGGACGCACTGGGCACTGGCATGGGAATGTGGAATTACCACCGCAGTCTCAGCTCCACCAACAGCGAGAGCCAAGCAAGATCCAGCGCTCCCCCAGACTCCACATTCCACACGCGACTCCGGTGCGCGCGTTATCTTGTTTACCAATCATCAGGCGTGTGTGGCGGGGAGGGGTACACTGGAAAACAGGCAGGGCACGACCACCGTGGTGGGCAGCGAGGATTGGAGTTTGGGGGGCCAACTCCAGATTCACTCAGCATCGTCACAAGGTGGAGGAGACCTTCATACAGCAGTTTATACATTTATAGAAGGCTGGGAAATAATGTTTTTGTTTGTAACATTCACTCGGAGGTTGGGGGGGGGGTGTAACGATGCATCGATTCATCACGTCGAATCGCGCGAGAAACGAAACGTGGCCGACTCGTCACGAGTTGAGCACACACACCGGTGGTGCGTCGGAGAGAGTGAGCCCACGACAACATTTACACGTGACCCCAACATCCACAAGAGGCGCCACCACGCACCAACATTGAAATGTGACGCTCCAATATCACTGGTCAACAAAAAAAACATGTTTTTTTGGCCTGGACTTTTGCAGCTGTTTTAGACTAATTTCAGGGTGCTGATTCCAAATCTGATCTCAGATTTGCTCCATCACATCTCATTTTTATGCTATCGGCATATCCTATTTTCATTGATTTTACCCGAAATTAACTCTGTCACTTATGATTGCAAGTTGTTGCGAGTCAGTGACTGCTTTAGTGTTAAAATATGGTGCTGTATTTTTAGGGTAGTGTGTTTATAATATAATTGTATGTAGATATCTACATTTATTTAATATTTTTCTTCCGCAGTTTTTATTGAAAATGCAATATTTGATATCTCAAAAACTTGACGTGATAGACAAAAACTGATGCCAAATTTGGAATCGGCACCCCAAAATTACCTTAAAACCCTTGGAATACCTTATGCCAGAAAAGGTGTGTTGACCAGTGTATTGTATCGTGATGAGGACAACAACATGGGGGGGGGGGGGGTTACCCTTTCTGGCAATAAAACAGGAGGTGTCAAGATGTTAAAACACCAAACAGAAACCTTTTGCAAGAACCACGTGACTGCATCAACCACACAGTACAGGTAGTCCCCGACTTACGATGGAGATGCGTGACAACGACCCCATCGTAAGTCGAAAATATCGTAAGTCGAAAATGGCCTAGCCTACCCAGGAGTCTTAAAGAATGGTGATAATTTAGCAAAACAGAGCAATTTACAGTACCGTACTGTATAAACTATATGCGTACAGTACATCCCGGCAGCGTCCCAACGTACAGCATCGTACCTCGTACGCTGCTGCGTTTGCCTGCCGCGCGAAATGTAAAATATTTTACAATTTTGTCGTAAGATCGAAATATCGTAAGTCGGACCACCGTAAGTCGGGGACTAGCTGTACTGGTGGTGAACATGCAAACAAAAACATCCTCTGCTGATTGGTCGACACCAGAGACGGCGGCCTTCGTTAGGGCCTAGTCTCAACCAGTGTTAGACCATAGAACAGCGCCAAATGGCGAACAGCACAAAGACATTGAATCGGTGGGGTTGGTGGTGTTAGAGGGGGCGGGCAGAGAGCAGAGGGGACATCGTTCCAATCGGAATATTGGCAATGAGTAGTAGCTGCTTCACGTCGTCACGACTGTCCCTGTGAAGGAGTCATCAATAAACCATCAGCGGCCACCCATCGAGCAAAGAAGGCGGTGGTCACCGCATCATCGCGCGGTGCTTTCAGACGCTGCTTCTGCGGCCGTCTGGAACGCTCTCCCTTCCGATATCAGGGAGCCACTGGGAGCCATGCAACTGTTAAATCATCATCGACATTGACAAACTCATTTCTTTAGAACTGCTTTTTGTGTTAAGTCTGTGATCTTTCACCCCCGCACCTCCCATTAGCGACGTACGCCGAGAAAGAAGAATTTCAACATGCGCGCGTCAATGATTGTCTAACGAGGGACCAATCCCCCCTTGCCATAGAAATGTGGAATTTCCAGCACAGGCTCATTGAACCATTGCCGATCCAGCCGAGGGCCCGTTTGAATGTCGGCAGCGAGCGATGGGCATTTGTACAAATAAACACGACCCGTTCAGTTTTGATGAAGTATGGTTAACACCCCCCCACACCCCTCCCCCCAACCCGCAACGACGACTGAGTACACAATTACATCGATAATCGGCGGGGATGCGGATTATCCGACATGCTGGATCCATACATTGATGACACGCCTTCAAGCGCTCACTGCTTTAAGAGCTGGGCTTGCCGCTCCTCACTCGTCGAGGGTTGGTTGTCGACTCGACGACCCCCCACCCTCCCCCCCCCACGATTATTGACAGGACACTGGCACGGGGAGGGGGTCCTTCATCCAGCAGTGGATTGACAAAGGGCCTTGGAGGCAGGAATCATTCAAAACAATTATCGGGGTCAATAATAGGGCCCTTCAATGGAAATAGGATAATTGATTTCCTGTAAATTCATAATTATACAATAGACAGTAAGATGATTAAAATAACATTCAACTGAAACTTTGTATTTTTATTTTACCAGGTAAGGCCCACTGAGCTATCCATGACATAGTCTTTTTTTGGGTTCGATCGCGTAAATATAAATGTGTCGTTAAAACCGCCACCACCCAACACAGGCAATCAGTAAGGGTTGTCACGTAAACAGAACGTGCCAATTCGTCACTAGTACAGCACTAACCGGTGTGTTGGAGAGCAAATCCACAACATTTACAATCTGAGTACGACGTTTCGCAAGTAATTACAACTAGCTTCATCAGGCGACAGCCAGATTTGTGGATACATCCTCCTGTTTCTGGCCTTAAATAGAGGGGCAGATGTAATGAAGTCACTCGTGAGCTCTTCACGTGTAAAGGGGGGTGATTACAGATTCATATTTACGCGATCTAACCCAAAAACCTATATTGTGGACATTGGTCGCGAAATCCCACTGAGCTATGTAGCTCTTTTTCAGAAACGACCTGGCTCTCATAAATGATAGCTCAACGAAGTGGCTTATCACGTGGAAATGTATCGCAGCCAAATACTCTAAACGCGTGTTGTTGATTCTAAATGTGGAGGGAAAAACCAGAGGACCCGGAGAAAAATCCACGCGACCACGGGGAGAACATGCAAACTCCAAATATACAGCAGGTGTCAGGGTCGGGATCGAACCGACGACCTCCTGTATACCAGGCGAGATAGTTAACATCTCATAGCCACCGTGGTGATGATGAGAGTGAGAGAGACACGCAGACTCCCAAATATACAGCAGGCGTCATGGTCGGGATCGAACTCACGATCTCCTGTATACCAGGCGAGATAGTTAACATCTCATAGCCACCGTGGTGATGATGAGAGTGAGAGAGACACGCAGACTCCCAAATATACAGCAGGCGTCATGGTCGGGATCGAACTCACGATCTCCTGTATACCAGGCGAGGTAGTTAACATCTCATAGCCACCGTGGTACAATGGCAGCCGAGGATTGGAACGGCTGCGAGGTCGCGTCCACATTGGAGACGGAGCGATGAAATCAACTCGCGCGAGCTCGGCGCTTCGTTACGTCGCAACAACGTGGGCGGATGTGCCGGCTTGGCAAGGCCTTCACCCAGCAGTGGATGGACAAACGGTGCCGTGCCGGGTCACGTGGGCTTAGCTCGAGGTCAGACCTGAGTTGCGTTCAAGGACTGCAAAGAGGGCGCAGCGACGATTCCCGTTCGAACATTTTTCACGTCAAAGAATTAAAAATCAACGCGACTGCACGGACGCATCGACGCAAGGTAAGCTCACACAGCAACAACAACAACGACAACAACGAGTCGATTTCAGGTCGATGACATTTTAAATGTCCGGTGTTTTTTGTTGTTCATTCCGCCTTGCAGGAAGTTAAAAACCTCGTCGGCGCGTCGTCAATGACACCGCTGTGCGTGGCAGTCCAGACGAAACAAAATGGCCCTCACTTCATGGGGCACAGGGAGGCCAAGAGAGGTAAGAATGGATAATTGGACGGGAATAGGAAAATCAACACCTCGTGCATAGACGCAAAATGGACGCGTTTTTCTTTTCAAGGCCCTGTCGCATTCTTCGTCAATAAATAATGTGCAAACCCATACATTTTAACGGACGGTACAAATTCCGGAAGAACCGATGCGCTCCGCTCACGATAAATCGCGTGGCAAACCCTGTATTGTGACGTCACGATTCAGGGTCGCCATGCGTTTGTGACGTCTAGATTCAGGGTTGCCATGCAACCGTGACGTCACGAACCAGGGTTTCCATGCGATTGTGGCATCGACTCTCATTTTTGTCGCGCGACATTGGCGTCTCAATGATATCGGGGCTCACTCGGTTTGCCGAATTATACAACGTGAGCATATTCCGTGCATTCAATTTGCATACATCGCAAGTGATTGATTACAGTGAACGCAACGACACGCGTATCGCGAGAACTAACATTTAGCGATGAATCAACGCAATCGTCGGTGCCTGGTAACCACGGTGGACGGTTGAACAGGTCCGCGGATTGCTGATGAGACGTAGTGCGAGCGAAACCGATGCGGTCATTTTTTTTAAGAAACGCTTTTAGGAAACCACTGACGATGTCCAACGGGACGAAACTGCCTTTCACTTCCACGACGCATTTTTATTCTCGCCACCATTTGGCACACAACGACAAAGATCACCCGTGTAGCCTTAACAGACTGTTGGGGGCAAGTGCTGTTAGCGAGCAGCACCTATGAAGGCCGGCAAGGTACACGGGGGGGGGGGTGGCCAGCATCACGCCCGGCCGCCTTTGTCTCCCCCGTGCCGATGTTTACACAATGCACCAGACAGTCCTTTTAGGCTGAGTCGACCTAAGGGAGGCCCAGGACCGGTTCGGATAATCGTCACCACTGTTGGCCGTGAGTGGGAATCGAACTGTGGGTGTTTGGGATAGTAGCGCGGCGCGCTGACCGCGTGCGTGCGCGCCCAGTCGCGCTTGCGTGCGTGTGCGTGCGTGTGTGTGCACTGTGTGTGTGCACTGTGTGTGCACGTGCGTGTGTATGTGCGTGTGCACTGTGTGCGTGTGTGTGTGTGCACTGTGTGTGTGTGCACTGTGTGTGTGTGTGTGTGCGTGCGTGTGTGTGCACTGTGTGTGTGCACTGTGTGTGCACGTGCGTGTGTATGTGCGTGTGCACTGTGTGCGTGTGTGTGTGTGCACTGTGTGTGTGTGCACTGTGTGCGTGTGTGTGTGTGCTTGCGTGTGTGTGCACTGTGTGTGTGCGTGCGCAAGGTATCCCCGGTCGCGCGCAAACCAAGCCGAGCGAACGCGATGGAATCGCCGGGGCGACGTTTCACCGCGGAGCGAGCGACGTCGACGCACGGCGCTTCAACTTAACGCCCCGGGAAACTTGTGGGTGAGGGGGGGGTGGCACTTACATGGCCCCAAGTAAAACACCGGCGTGGCCCCGCCGGCAAAACCTCCAGAGGTCCAAACGCCTGATCAAGTGGTGGAACACTCCGCGAATCACCATTCTCATCAGCACGCAGCGCGAGCGAGCGCACACACACACACTCGCACACCTATGTGCGTGTCACAGCAGCCCTTACACGGTCAGCCAGTCGTGAGCAGACAGAGACTCTTCATAGACAGACAGAGAGAGAGACAGACACGGCAATATCAACGTGGTGCAGCGTGGTTGGCAATGTGCCCTGGTGCAATTCTCTCTGAATGTCTCCCTTCTTCTGGAGCCTGGCGCCTGGGCCCACTCTGGCCTCTGGGCCCCCTCCGGCCCCTGGGCCTCCTCCGGCCCTGAGCCCCCTCCGGTCCGTGGGCCTCCTCTAACCCGTGGGCCCCCTTCAGCCCGTGGGGCCCGGTGCAGTTGCACCATCTGCGCACACCTCGACAGCTCCGCCCGGGGGCGGAGGCCAAACCTCCTGACGCTACAAGCTGCACGGCAAAGTGTCTCGTGGCCGAGAAAGAATGATTAATTTTGTTCCTAGAAGTGTGTGGGGCTGGGGGGTGAGTTTAACCCTTCCCCGTTCCGATGACGTACACTGTGTACGTCATCAAAACGAAACCGGAAAAAAAAGAAAAACTTAAATAAAGTAACTTTATCGGTACTGAGGCTCTCCCACAAGGCCATGCGGGAAGGCGTGTGGCACAGTTTTGGCGCCGGCAATCGTAGAGCGGCGGCGGTCGTGTCGCTACAGTTTTCTGCGGTGAGTAACGTCTTCAAAAACGGCGCTACTACGCCTCTCTCTGAATAAAATGTACGCCGAGGTGCGTTAATTTCTGTGGGGCGGGTCAGCGAGAATGCCCGCAGAACAACCCCCGTGCACACAAGGGGGAGAGACTTTGACAACGCTCAACCTTCGCAAAAGTTTGCACAAAAACAAAGAAGATGAAGAAGAACACCGGCGGACGCAGCGACGGAATACGCCGAGTGGAGATCGCGAGCGCGTTCTGCAGCGCAAGCCGACACGATGCGTGATCAGTGGTCCCGTGGGCCTACAGGACATACCCACCGTTACCGTCACCACCACCACCTCGAACCTGAGCAGGAACCTCTTACGTGCACGGCCATCGGAATCCGGCACGGGTTTTTCCATTGCTGCCCGCGCTGGCGGCGTGGCCCGGCGAGTCTCTCCAACGCCGTGAGTTTGTCGGCCGGGGAACGAATGCGGCGATTGAAATAAAACGACGTGCGACCGATCGGATTTTATTTTTTTCCAATTATTATTTTTTCCATCGAAGGACGGATTTCAGCACCGCTGCTGCTGCTGCTGCCGGACTGGGCCGACGGTTTGAAAGTGACGGTTTGGCACGGGACGCTCGACCGGCAGACCCTACACCTCCACTAACAATCAGCAAATGGACAACAGACCAACAAACCCACCTCATAGCGGGGGGGGCGCCTTCTAGACCACACACCGACGGGAGCAGACGACCTTTTTAAAACGCGAGCACCTGCCGATATCCACCGCTTGGCTAGGCTAGATAAGACGCGTGCACACACACACGTGCACGCGCTGCACGCTTGGTCTACTCGGCCCGGCGTGGTCTGTGAGCGGCGCTGCGACCCCGGCAGTGTCAGTGCGGCGTGCGGTCTCCGCCGTTTTGGCTTTTTTATTTTTTAAGCGCTCGCCGACGGCCGGGGGAGAAAACGATTGTCAAGCGCCCCAGCAGCTCCATGCTCTGGGTATGTGCGACCCCTCACCCCCCGGACTCCCCCCCCCCCCCCCCCAGGTTTGTGCACCAGGGCTTACGCCTAAATGTTTTTATCGGAGGCCTCGGGGGTGGGGGGTCGAGGGGAGGGAGAAAAACGCCGCCCAGGTGAGGGTCCCCCTCCCTCTCTGAAGCCTACCCCCCCCCCCCCACGGGTCCATTTCCTGAAGCCCACCCACGCGCAGCTAATATCCAGGGGAGGTGGGGGGCGGGGGGGGGCACCAATACCCCGAGCGACGGGCCACGAAAGCAAAACATCGCTCCTCAAATCTCGAAATCATCATCATCATCGCGCTCGCACGTGACCGTAGCTCGCACGTGACCGTCGCCCGCGAGTGGCCGTCGCCTGTCTTCTGTCCTCGCCCGAGGCGAGCGGCCGTGCGACACGGGGGAGCGTCTAAGCGACACGGGGGAACGGTCCGGGGATCGCAACGAAGCGGCGCGCGGTTCCGGCGGACTTTGCCGCTTGCCTCTCCGGGCAGGTCGCCTGCTCGACAAGCCGGGCGGCGTCTCTCCACCGCGGGGGCGGCCGGCCGCGGCGACGGCTGGCAACCGGTTGCGGAGACGTCCACTCGCGATTGACTCGGTTGCGCGCAACAGATTGCTCAAGAGTGGATCCAGCTTGAGACCAAAGGGGGCAACCTGGCCGAACCACCCACCCGCCCGCCCCGCTCTCCGGCGGCCCCCCGTGTGCGTGAACCCTGCCAGGACGTTGGCGAGACGCGCGGCTCCCGTCCACGCGAGTTTGTTGACGGCGTACAAATTCACATCGATAACAACAACAACAATAATAATAATAATAATATCAATAATCACGTGGAACAACGAACTCCGACTGGATTTGACCTGGCAGCCACTCGACCAGGGGCTCGGCAAAACAAAACAACAAGGAGGGCCGTTTTTTGTGACTTGGGTAACAAATAAAACATCTCAATATTCCGAGAGCCCCAATGCACTGCGGGTGAATACGACACGGCGGTCCTTCATCAACGACGTCACGAGGCGGTCCCTTAAAGAGCCGCACGCGGCTCCGGAACCGCAGGTTGCCGAGCCGCGGGGCGAGGAAAGCACGAGGGGTGAGTCCGGCGCGACTCGTGAGTGGCGTGCGGGGCGTGATTTGCCCGGCGGTGAAAAACCACCGCGGCCCTTCCAGCTGATCCCCGCTGGGGCGCGGAGGGGCGCGGGTGGGAGGAGCGGCGCTGTCGGTGCGGGGCCCGGTAGAGAACGGGCGCGGCGATGGCTGCCGTGACGACGAGGATGGCGAAGACGACGATGACGACGACCATGAGAGACACCGCACGACCGGCGGGCCGAGAAATGCTTTTTTTTCTTGCCCTCTCTCTCTCTTCCCCATTTTGTCCCGAGGGTCAAAGGTCGGCGAGGGTCAAAGGCGGGCGAGAGGTCAATGTTCACATCGGAAGAGGAGGAGGAGACACCGGCGGCGAGTCCAGCGGAACGGACGTCGAGCGGTCGACGGTCTCCGGGTTGAGTTTTGTTACTTGAATGGCAGAAACAACAAAAACAACAAAAACAAAGAAGTGCCCGTTCTGCAGATGCCACGGAAAGTCGGCGGCGCTCGGTGACCCGAGCAGGCCTTGGGCCTAGGACGACTGGACTAGACTCGTGAGCCTCTTGGCGGTCAGCATTTTAGCCTGCGGGTTAGAACAAAACACAATGGGGAAAACTTCCTCAGAATGTTTACGGGGGAAAAAAATTAAACGACGAGCAGAATCAACCAGGCAATGGAGAGAGGTGCAGCCCTGCAATCGCTTTGCTCACGACACAGCTGGTGGAAGGGCCTCCACTAGAGGGAGCTCTCGGGGGCATTAGACTCACACCTGTTCAATAACTCAACAGACACCTGTCCAATAACTCACACACACCTGTTCAATAACTCAACACACACCTGTTCAATAACTCACACACCCGTTCAATAACTCACACACACCCGTTCAATAACTCACACACACCCGTTCAATAACTCACACACACCTGTTCAAGAACTCACACACATGTTCAATAACTTACACACACCTGTCCAATAACTCAACACACACCTGTTCAATAACTCAACACACACCTGTTCAATAACTCACACACACCTGTTCAATAACTCACACACACCTGTTCAATAACTCACACACACCCGTTCAATAACTCACACACACCCGTCCAATAACTCACACACACCTGTCCAATTACTCAACACACCTGTCCAATTACTCAACACACTTGTTCAATAACTCACACACACTTGTTCAATAACTCACACACACCTGTTCAATAACTCACACACACCTGTTCAATAACTCAACACACACCTGTTCAATAACTAACACACCTGTCCAATTACTCAACACACCTGTTCAATAACTCAACACTCACCTGTTCAATAACTCACACACACCTGTTCAATAACTCCACACACCTGTTCAATAACTCAACACACACCTGTTCAATAACTCACACACCTGTCCAATTACTCAACACACTTGTTCAATAACTCACACACACTTGTTCAATAACTCACACACACCTGTTCAATAACTCACACACACCTGTTCAATAACTCAACACACACCTGTTCAATAACTCACACACCTGTCCAATTACTCAACACACCTGTTCAATAACTCAACACTCACCTGTTCAATAACTCACACACACCTGTTCAATAACTCCACACACCTGTCCAATAACTCACACACCTGTCCAATTACTCAACACACCTGTTCAATAACTCAACACTCACCTGTTCGACACACCTGTTAACACAGTAGAACAACCGCATTTAACTAAAACTAAACTATCTTTTTTATTTTACCAGGTAAGGCTGACTGAATTGCAGACCTCTTTTTCAGAAGCGACCTTGCCACAAATGATAGCTCAACGAAGTAGTTCATCATCGTGTGGAAATTTCTAGTAGCCAAATACATCAAACGCACGATGTCGATTCTAAATGGGGACGGACAAAAGCAGAGGACCCGGAGAAAAATCCACGCGACCACTGGGAGAGAGAGACACCGCAAACTCCACGTACACAGAGGCGTCAGGGTCGGGATCAATTCCACGATCTCCTGTATACCAGGGGAGGAAGAAAACATCTCCTAGCCACCGTGAGGCAGAGGTCGCAACCGGGTACCCGATACCCGTACCCTACCCGATACCCGGCTACCCGTACCCGGGCGGGCTATCACAGAGCAGGCTATCACAAGGCAGGCTATCACAGGGCGGGCTATCACGGGGCAGGCTATCACAGGGCGGGCTATCACGGGGCAGGCTATCACAGGGCGGGCTATCACAGGGCGGGCTATCACATGGCGGGCTATCACGGGGCGTGCTATCACAGGGCGGGCTATCACGGGGCGTGCTATCACAGGGCGGGCTATCACGGGGCAGGCTATCACAGAGCGGGCTATCACATGGCAGGCTATCACATGGCAGGCTATCACATGGCAGGCTATCACAGGGCAGGCTATCACATGGCAGGCTATCACAGGGCAGGCTATCACATAGCGGGCTATCACATGGCAGGCTATCACAGGGCAGGCTATCACATGGTGGGCTATCACAGGGCAGGCTATCACATGGTGGGCTATCACGGGGCAGGCTATCACATGGTGCACTATCACAGGGCGGGCTATCACATAGCGTGCTATCACATAGCGGGCTATCACAGGGTGGGCTATCACAGGGCGGGCTATCACAGGGCAGGCTATCACATGGCAGGCTATCACAGGGCAGGCTATCACATGGTGGGCTATCACGGGGCAGGCTATCACATGGTGGACTATCACAGGGCGGGCTATCACATAGCGTGCTATCACATAGCGGGCTATCACAGGGTGGGCTATCACATGGCAGGCTATCACAGGGCAGGCTATCACATGGCAGGCTATCACAGGGCAGGCTATCACATGGTGGGCTATCACGGGGCAGGCTATCACATGGTGGACTATCACAGGGCGGGCTATCACATAGCGTGCTATCACATAGCGGGCTATCACAGGGTGGGCTATCACAGGGCGGGCTATCACAGGGCGGGCTAGTGTGTGGCGGGCAATCGGAGAGCGTGTGGCGAGCGATCGCAGGGCCGTGGGCGGGGACCCACCTTCTTCTTGGGCTGCAGCAGCTCCTGGTAGGCGCTGGAGCGCAGGAAGCGCGCGTAGCTGTCGCACTTCATCAGCTTGTAGATCTGCTCCTGGACGGACGGGAGAGACGCGGCGTGGGGGGGGGGGTGAAACACACGCCGGCGGGGGTTCACATTTTGTTCGTCAGCTCCGCGCTGACGTCACGCACAACGAAGACACCCCCCCCCCACCCCGGCCTTGCTCGGCCCCAAGTCGCATTCAGATGTCTTCTCGCGAGGCTGGCGCGGTGGCACCGTTTCGGTCCTGGCTCGGTAAAGACAAAGACAAAGATCCCCCATGTGGCTTTAAGAGACTGTTGGGGCAAGTGCCGTTAGCGAGCAGCAGCGCCTGTGAATGCCGGCACGGCGCACGAGGGGGCGTGCGGTGAGAAACACCACGCCCGGGCCGCCTTTGTCTCCTCAGTGGCGACGTTTACTACTCGCTGAGTCGATCTAGGGGGAGGCCCCAGGACCGGTTCAGATAGAATCGTCACGGGTGTCGGTGGACGTGAGGGGGAATGGAACTTGGGCCCGGTGGGTTCAGAAGCGCGGTGCAGCTAAACCTCTACCCTACCAGCGGGGGGGGGGGGGAGAAGGGGGTGAGAGAGAAGCCGTGGGGGGCTTGTGGGGGTGGGGTGGGGGGCTTGTGGGGGGCGGGGTGGGTGGCTTGTGGGGGGTGGGGTGGGTGGCTTGTGGGGGTGGGGTGGGTGGCTTGTGGGGGTGGGGTGGGTGGCTTGTGGGGGCGGGGTGGGTGGCTTGTGGGGGGTGGGGTGGGTGGCTTGTGGGGGCGGGGTGGGTGGCTTGTGGGGGGCGGGGTGGGGGGCTTGTGGGGGTGGGGTGGGTGGCTTGTGGGGTGGGTGGGGGGTGGGGTGGGGGGCTTGTGGGGGGTGGGGTGGGGGGCTTGTGGGGGTGGGGTGGGTGGGGGGTGGGGTGGGGGGCTCCGTGGCTGACCTGTGCCTCCTCGAAGGTGTAGCGGCCGGGGTCCTGCACGCTCTGCGTGGTGCGGTCGTAGCTCTGCGAGTCCAGGTTGATGGGGCTCGGGGCCCCGGGCGCCAGGAACTCGCCCCAGATCTCCTGCACGCGGGGGGCCACCTCCCGCACCGCCCTCCGCTTCACCTCCTGCACCGCCAGCCAGAACCTGCCGCACGCCAAGCCTAAGGTCCCCGGTGTAGCTTGCGGGGGTCGCGCCGCGGGGGTCACGTGCGGGGGTCACGTGCGGGGGTCACGGGCAGGGGTCACGGGCAGGGGTCACGGGCAGGGGTCGGGGTGGCGGGTTCTGTAATTCCGCGGCTCGCGTCTTGTAGGCAACTGGACCGGCATTGTTAAAAGATGTCGAAGGTCACGGAAAGGTCAAGTTCACTGCACTCGCCGTGCTGCGTTGCCTTCCGGTTGGCGAACGAGTCCAGAATCAGAACGAGTACAATGATGATAAGCCATACGTCTTAGTTTTATTCGGTAAAGTCACGTAGGTAAAAATAAAATAAAAAATGAAAAAACAACTAAATTTAATTTTCAACGTGACTTTACCGAATAAAACCAAGGAGTATGGATTCTTGCAGTCACAAAAACTTCAAATCTAGAAGATGATAAGCCACTTCGTTGAGCAATCATTTGTGGCCAGGTCGCTTCTGAAAAAGAGCTACATAGCTCAGTGGGCCTTTCCTGGGAACATAAAATAAACAAAATTCGTAGTTTAGTTTTACGCACCACGCCAGAAACGACTTGACCTTGCCAGCCATCACCCGGGGCCCGAGTTCGATTCCCACTCACGGCCAACACCAGTGACGATTATCCGAACCGGTCGTGGGCCTCCCCCCCCTAGGTCGACTCAGCCTCAAATGAGTACCCGATGTGTGAACATCGCAACTGGGGAGACAAAGGCGGTCGGGCGTGGTTGCTGGCCACCCACCCCCTCGTGTGCCGTGTCGGCCTTCATAGGTGCTGCTCGCTAACAGCACTTGCCCTAACAGCCTGTCAAAGGCTATACGGGGGGGGTAAAATCTTTGTCTGTCTGCTTGGTTCTTTCGGTAAAGTCACCTGAGGACGGCCGCTTGCGTTGTTGGCCGAAACGTCGTGAGAATTATTTTCTTATATTTTTATTTTTTTATTTCATTACTTCCCTTCTACGTGACTTTACCGAAAGAACCAAGAAGATGAATCCTTGCAGTCACGAAAGCTTTAAATCGAAATCTTTGTCTTTGTTGGCGGTGATGGTGGGGAGAGCTATAAACGTTCGATCCCGGGGATTGCGCAAGACTCCCCGGTGCGTGCCCGGCGCGCGGATCGTGTGCCGCCTGGTTTACGCCGGGTGGAGGAGGGCCGCTCACCGCAGGTTCTCGGAACTGAACTCGGACTTGAGGAAGGTGAGGAACTGCTCGCGGCCGAGCTGGTCCTTGAGCACCTCGTCGATGGAGAAGCCCCAGCGGCGCACGCGCTGCTGGCTCGGCTCCTTGCTGCCCGCCAGACGGCACGGGCGGCACGGGACAACAGCGGCACAGACACCGTGAGCGGGCGAGCGGGGGGATGGTGAGTGGAGAGATCGTGAGTGAGTGGAGAGATCGTGAGTGAGTGAGTGGAGGGATCGTGAGTGAGTGAGTGAGTGGAGGGATGATGAGTGAGATAGTGGAGGGATGGTGAGTGAGTGAGTGAGTGGAGAGATCGTGAGTGAGTGAGTGAGCAGAGGGATGGTGAGTGAGTGGAGAGATCGTGAGTGAGTGGAGGGAACGGATGGATCGTGAGTGAGTGAGTGGGTGGAGGGATGGATCGTGAGTGGGTGAGTGGAGGGATGGATCGTGAGTGAGTGAGCGCATGAGTCGTTATCGAGCGGAGGCATCAGGCTGCTGAATCGGTGATGGGTGCAGCGAGAGAGCGAGAGCGACGCTGCACCACCTGCCGTCGTTGTCCCAGAGCGCCGTGTCGTCGGTCACCCAGGGGTTGGACGGCTCCGGCGCCACGATGAGCGGATCGTACTCGGCGTAGTGCTCCGTGTAGCTGATGAGGCTACGTGCACGCACCGAGACAAAGATCCCCCGCGTAGCCTGAACAGACTGTTGGGGCGAGCGCCGTTTGCGAGCGGCGCCCGTGAATTGCGGCACCGTGGCGCACGAGGGCGTGGGCGGCCGAGTCGGCCTGGGGGAGGCCCAGGACCGGTTCAGGTAACCGTCACCGGTGTTGGCCGTGAGCGGGAATCGAATTCGGGTCGCTGGGTTCGGAGCGCAGCGCGCTAACCGCTGCGCTACCGCTCCCCACACACGCACGCACAGACTAACACACGCACGCACAGATTAACACACGCACGCACAGACTAACACACGCACGCACAGACTAACACACGCACGCACAGACTAACACACACGCACACACAGACTAACACACACGCACACACAGACTAACACACGCACGCGCAGACGCATGCGTAGACACTCGTGCACACACGCGGAGGCAGCGTCATCTGAGAACTTACCTTTCCGTGACCTTCGACATCTTCAAACAATGCCGGTCCAGTTGCATATAAAGGTACTTGATCTGCGGGGACATGAGACACGAGCCGTGGAATTACAGCGCCCGCCACCGCTACGCGCGGCTTAACGCGGTTTAATGCGGCCGTCCCCCTCATCCCAGCGCGGCGCTGACCGGCAAGCGTCCTGGTGTGGCCGGGACAGTCCCCGTCCCGGTGCAAGGAAGCCTTCATAAAAGATAAAGCATCCACCCCCCCCCCCCGTATAACCCTCTACAAGACTGTTGGGGGAAGTGCTGTTAGCGAGTAGCAGTACCTATGAAGGCTGGCACGGCACACGAGGGGGTGGGTGGCCAGCACCACGCCCGACCGCCTTTGTCTCCCCAGTGGCGATGTTGACACACTCACGCACTCACTCACTCACCTGCTGCCTGAGTTCATCCTCCGTGGGAGGTTTCCTTCCTGGTGACGGGGACCGCACGGGGCTGTGTGTCCGCGCATCGTTCTGCAGGTTGTACACCGACTGGGCACGCGCATGGGCAGAGGGGGCAGGGGCAGAGGGACAGGCACAAATACACTCGTACCGAATTGCACAGTTATTTGCGTGCGCGTGTGGGGGAGCGGTGGGGGAGCGGTTGGCGCTACGCTGCGCCATGAACCCGGCGACCCGGGTTAGATTCCCGCTAACGGTCAACACCGATGGCGATTATCCGAACCGGTCGTGGGCCTCGCCTAGGTCGACTCGGCCTCAAACGAGTACCTGGTACGGTGTGTAATAAACATCGCCACTGGGGAGACAAAGGAGGTCGGGCGTGGTGCTGGCCACCCACCCCTTCGTGTGCCGTGCCGGCCTTCATAGGTGCTCGCTAACAGCACTTGCCCCTACAGTCTGTTAAGGCTACAGGGGGGTCTTTGTGTGTGCGTGTGCGTCTGGATCTCACCTTCCGCGTTTTGCGAGGGTTGCGCATGCGGCACGACTTCTTGATGTCGACCTCGGTGGTGTTCACACAGCCAGGCTGGGCGGGGGCGGTGAGCGTTACACACGGACACGCGTTGCACACGCGTGCGTACAACGCATATGCGCACACACACACATCACACACACATCACACACGCGCACACACGTTACACACATCACGCACGCGCGTGTACACGTGTACACACGTTACGCGCTCACATAGAGAGCCATAGACTCAACAAGAGACCCGCAGACGGACACGGACTGAGTTGTAAACGTGGTTCGGCAGCGCTGTAAGGTGGCACCCCCCGAGGGTGTCGCGACCGCCCTCACTGACCACAGGGCGATGCACGTCCCAAAAGGCTCGCTCCTGACTGTCCAGGATCTTCCTCTCCACCTTGTCCCTCTTCTTGTCCACCCTGCGAGCTCACACGCGCAGCAAAGACAAAAATCCCCCGTGTAGCCTCAACAGACTGTTGGGGCAAGTGCTGATTGCGAGCGGCACCTATGAAGGTTGGCACGGCACACGAGGGGCTGGGTGGCCAGCACCACGCACGGTCGCCTTTGTCTCCCTAGTAGCGATGTTTACACACCGCACCAGGTACTCATTTGAAGCTGAGTCGACCTAGGGGAGGCCCAGGACCGGTTCAGATAATCGTCACTAGTGTTTGCCGTGAGCGGGAATCGAACCCGGGTCGCCAGGTTCGTAGTGCAGTGCGCTAACCGCTACACTACCGCTCCTGACACACACACGCACACACCGACACATAAAACCGACACACACACGCACTCACTGACACACACTGACACACACACACTGACACACACTGACACACACACACACACTGACACACACACACGCACGCTCCCAGCTGCTGCATCACGGACCCCCCTCCACCGACCCGGCCAGGGCCACGCCGCTTCCTGGCGAAATCTTTCTCTGCCGCCCTCTCGTGGCGGGTGTCTGCACCCACAGGGGGGCGTCCGCGAAGAGCCGACGCCGTCAACGCGGGCGACGTGGGGGGGGGGTGGTCACGTCGCCTTCGTCCGCGTGACGCGCACACGGTGAGCTGGGGGTGAGGGAGCGGTGGTGCAGCGGTGAGGTGGGGGTGGGGAGCGGTGGTGCAGCGGTGAGCTGGGGGTGAGGGAGTGGTGGTGCAGCGGTGTGTGCTCACTTGGCCTGTGCTTCGGCCTGCATGAATATGAACTCCCACTTGCGAGCGAAGGCTCTCTGCAGTCGCGCCAAACTCTCCTGCAGCACACAGAGACAAAGGCACAGACACACACGTAGACACACACAGACACACACACGTAGACACACACACGTAGACACACACACGTAGACACACACAGACCCACACATGTAGACACACACACATAGACACACACACATAGACCCACACATAGACACACACACGTAGACACACACAGACAAACACATGCACACAGAAGTGCCGAAATTAACAACAAGCAAGAATAATTAGGCAACGATGATGACGAACCCACTTGCTGTACTGCCATCCCCGTACAAATGGAGATTGACCCACTTGCTGTACTGCCACCGTACCCCGGTCACGATCCAGGCGATGTTGACCGAGACGCCCACGGGTAAGGATGGAGCTTCGCGCGTGAGTGAGTGAGTGAGCGAGCGAGTGAGTGAGCGAGTGAGTGAGTGAGCGCATGAGTCAGTGAGCGAGCGAGTGAGTGAGTGAGTGTGTGAGCTAACGAGAGAGTGAGCAAGCGAGCGAGTGAATGAGTGAGCGCATGAGTCAGTGAGTGAGTGAGTGTGTGAGCTAACGAGAGAGTGAGCAAGCGAGCGAGTGAATGAGTGAGAGCATGAGTCAGTGAGCGAGTCAGTGAGTGAGTGAGCGCATGAGTCAGTGAGCGAGCGCATGAATTAGTGAGCGAGTGTGTGAGTGAGTGAGCTAACGAGAGAGTGAGCAAGCGAGCGAGCGAGCGAGTGAGTGAGCGCATGAGTCAGTAAGCGAGTGAATGAGTGAGTCAGTGAGTCAGTGAGCGAGCGAGTGAGTGAGCGCATGAGCCAGTGAGCAAGTGTACGAGCGAGTTAGTGAGCGAGCGAGTCAGTGAGCGAGTGAGTGAGTGAGCGCATGAGTCAGTGAGCGAGCGGGTGAGTGAGCGAGTCAGTGAGCGAGTCAGTGAGCGATCCGCCAACCCTCGCTGCCTCCACAGCGCTTGGTTTACAAGGCAGCCACGTGCAACGGCCTGACCATCAGCAGCGGCAGGCGACCGTGAGCCCAGCACTTACGGCTTCGTAGTCGGCCAGCTCCAGGCGAGCCTTGTTCTGCATCGCCCTCTTGCACAGGTACACGGCTGCAGGTGACGAAAGGACAACGTTTAACCTCCTTCTCCGACGGGTGGCTGTTCGGGACACGGGAGTCCGACGTGTCGGAACTCGTCCCCGGATCACGTCCCTGAAGAACGCTCGTTGCGTTCCACGCCAATTTATCATTCGCCTGCGCTCGTTGTTCAACGTCACCTGCCCCGGCCAAACCGGGTTGCTTGGCAGCCTCGATAGAAGCGTGGCTTTAAACTGTTTCGGCTGCTTTAAATTTCCACGTGATGATCAGCCACTTTCGCTGAGCTATCGTTTGTGATAGCCAGGTCACTTCTGAAACACATTCCTGCGGAGGGAGCTGGTAGGAACGTTGGGTTGCTCGGTCAATGGCCAGGGTCAACGGCGGCGTGGTGTATCCCGCAAATATGGCCGACTGTGAGGGCGGGCACAAGCCGGCGTGAGTAGGTTAAACGTTGAGTTTTATAAGGGCACCACGGGATGACCAGCCTCTCCCCACCCAGCCCCACAAATCCCACCCCCACCCGGCCCCACCCTCCCCACCCAGCCCCTCCCCACCCTCCCCACCCAGCCCCTCCCCACCCAGCCCCTCCCTCCCCACCCAGCCCCTCCCTACCCTCCCCTCCCCACCCTGCCCCTCCCTGCACGACGGACACAATAATCCCTTGTGAGCTGGTGTAACCAGGAGGTTCCTACCAGTAAAAGCGCTGTATAAGCTCAAATGCTTGGGTCTTACGGTAAAGTCACGTAGATAGGTTCAAAGAAAATAACAAACCTATCTGCGTGACTTTACCGAGAGATCCAAGAATATGAATTCCTGCAGTCACGAAAGATTTAAGTCATTATATAAGCACAGTGGGGCCTTACCATCACCCTGCCATACATAGCAGGGGTCACCAAAAAGATTTCCAAAATCATGAACAAACACAAGATCCAGATCCGATTTAACACAGTACATAAAATTCGTGATCTGATCCCATCTGTGAAAGACAAGATTCCTGACATGCAATATCCCGGCGTCTACAAACTAAGCTGTATCTGCGGCAGCAGTTACATTGGGGAAACTAAGCGACATGTCTCGGACCGTGTTCGTAAACATGAAGCACATTTGAAACATGGAAGGACCAATAATTCTGCCGTGGCTGATCATTACTTTAATGCGGCTGGCTCACGAAATGTATTTCTCTAAGACGATGGTACCTTGCAAGCCTACTGGCTATCAAAAAAGATTAATTTAACACGTAGGCTTTCGCGACCAATATTATTCATAATATAGGTTTTTGGGTCAGATCGCGTTATTTATAAATGTGTCGTAACCATCCACCACCCGACACAGCCAATCAGTAAAAAATGTGTCACGTTTACAAGGGACAAATTAATTGACTTTTTAAAAATTTTAAAATGCTGTTGATTCTCTCTTCAGCACACCGGTGGGCTAAAGAAGTCAATTATTTTGTCCTTTGAAAACGTGACACATTTTTTACTGTTTGGCCGTGTCGGGTGGTGGAGGTTTACGACACATTTATAACGCGATCTGACCCAAAAACCTATATTATGAACAAAAATTAGTTCATGAAGCCATCCATATAGTACACAGGCACAGAGACAATTTCAACCGAGAGGAAGGTTATAGACTGAACAATCATTGGAAAGATGTCATCAACCACTTTGGGTCACGACTTGATTTGTGTTTTCTTGTCCACCTCCCCCGTCAGCATTGTGGGTGTGTGGAGCGAGGTGCAATGCTTTGATTGGTGTAGACCTACTGCCGGTGTCGGAGACCTCCGGTCTAAACAAACGATCCTCTTCGGCTAACACAAGTCTACCGCCGCACTGGAAACGAACTGAACTCGTCGAATCGTCGATTCGTTCAGCCCGGCTACCGGAGTCGGATCCCGGTCCGCCCCCCGCCGTGACCCCGGGCCAGAATTGGGCCACACCCAGCGGACATGGATCGGCGCGAGAGTGGATCGGCAGCACGTGCGGGAACAGAATCAGAATCTTCGTTTATTCCGGGGAGAAATCCGACGATCTACGAAGCTCTTCCCGGATATCCGCTCTCACCATAATCGATGTTTTCCGGCTCCCAGCAGTTGGAGGGCCAGAAGTAGGGCGTCTAAAGCAGCGGCGGGGGGGGGGGCAGCGGAGAGAAACAACGTCGCTCACGCAACCGCATGACGCGACGGCACACCGCGTGGAACCCGCATGCTTCACCACGTGTTCGTGTACAGGGAGATTGAGTTGCGAGGTCCGTACGGCGTACAGCCGTTTCAATGCGGGCAACAACAAAATGTCCATTTGTTAGCGTTTTCTCCCTTGTGACGGAACTTTGTAAATGAACGTTGAGATGTATAAAGGGCACGGGGTGACCAATAGGGTCTGAATTGGTCTGTAACAAGGTAGAGGGCACTGATAAGGTCTTCACAGGTATGTCGTGGCGAGTGCACTAGTGGTGAGTGTAATAGTAGTGAGTGTAATAGTGGTCAGTGTACTAGTGGTGAGTGTACTAATGAGTGTACTAGTAGTGAGTGTAGTGGTGAGTGTACTAGTGGTGAGTGTGGTAGTGGTGAGTGTACTAGTGGTGAGTGTAGTAGTGGTGAGTGTAGTGGTGAGTGCACTAGTGGTGAGTGTAGTCGTGGTGATTGTCTATTTGTTTGTGTTTCTCCCTTGTGATGGGACTTTGTAAATGAATGTTGAGATTTATAAAGAGCACCGGGTGACCAATAGGGTCTCTGAATTGGTCTGTAGTAAGGTAGAGATGGCACTGGTAAGGGGTTGACAGGTACGCGATGGGCATGCCGAGGTTAAGCCTTTCCAAGTTCCGAGACGTCTGCAAGTTGGCACGGTGGGGTGGGTCCCGTTCACCGCTGAATCGTGCAAGCCGGTTCAGCGTTCATTAGAGAGAGGCGTCGTAGTAGTAGCAGCGGCGTTGTTTTTACACGCTTTTATTTAACTCACTCTGTCTGTTGTTGTATCCTCAAAAAATATTGTAACTCAAATTTTTACTCACTTCTCAATGTGCTATCATCTGCCAACTTTTGTCATACTGATGACAAGTCTATATTCTATCATAAAAAATCAAAAACATATATTTTAAAACATTCTGTTACAGGCTTTTGATAAACTGACTCTGTCTGTTGTCGTATCCTCAAATCTTGTAAATCAATTTTAACCCACTTCCCAATGTCGTATCGACTGCAAACTTGGTATACGTATGTCACACTGGTGACAATACTATATTTTATCATTAAAAATAAAAATATATATGTTTTTTAAACAATCTTTTTCATATCTTATGTTTCGGCTTGGGTCTAATTGTCCACGCTCAACTCACGTTGGCTGTAAATCACCACGGCCCCTTACGTTATGGCAAGCCTCGGGGCCACTTCCTGGAGTTCTGCCATTACTCGTACGGTACATTTCATTAAAGCGTGTTTTAAAAAAAAGTATTTTTAAAAATGACTTATTTTAAGTCGTTGTTACTCGCCGCAGAGAACTGTAGCTACACGACGACCGCCGCCACTCTGCTGTAGAGGGCGCCCCAAACTGTGCCACGCGCCCTCCCGCTTGGCCTTGTGCGATAGAGTTATTTTATTTAACTTTTTCTTCTGATTCCGTTCCGATGACGTACCATGACATCCGTGAAACGTCATCGCAATGGAACCGGATGAAAAACTGACGGCGTACACGTACGTCGTTCTGTTCACACAGAGACACAAAGACTTTTGCCGAGACACATAGACCTATACGGAGACCCATAAAACATAGAAGCACACAGAGATCCATAGAGTCAGAGAGACCCATAGACATATGGAGCGACCCATGGCTTCGCATAGAGACCCTTAGACCAAGTGAGAGAATCACACGTCATCAGAATGGGTTAAGGCTTAAGATGCATTCGGCCAATTCACGACGAGTCGTATTTATTACACGCTTGGGAGGAAGCCGGAGCACCCGGAGAAAATCCACGTGTGCGAGGGGTGTGGGGGGGGCAACGCTCGATCCCCGTACAGAAGGAACAGATGGAGAGACGCTCACGGGTAGAAGGGAGTTTCGCATCATCTGTGCGGTGATCCACCAACCCTCACCGCCGCCGCTGCCTCCACAGCGCCGGGTTAGAGACGGCCGCCACTGCCACCGCCACCACCACCGCCACCGCCACCGCCGGCCGGGCTAACCGCGCCATCGGCACCGCACGTCACGAGTGGAGCACAGTTTGGTAAACCTTGCAGAGTGCTGCATAGCCCCCCTTGATGAAGAATGGGTCGTGGAAGGGGATATTACAGAACAACTCCCTGGCTCCTCCCCCCTCTCTTACCTACGTAGCCTCTTGTCACAGCAGCCCTTTTGCCCACTTCAGCAAGTGTTTCTTGCTGTGGTTGTCCCACCTGATTACAGACGCTTGTGTTGCGCCCGAAACGTCGTGATAAAATTTCTTTTATACCCACGTGACTTTACCGAAAGAACCAGAGTACGTCACCCGCTGTTGTCGACGCCACACCACTAGGGGGCAGCACTACGCCACACATCCCGCCCGGAGAGAGCGAAACGTCTCCCTGTGTTGTTGAGGCGCGGCGGCTGAAAGGTCGATAACCTCCACCACCCCCCACCCCTTCCATCATCTTCCCCTGCCCCTGAATACCACTGCTGCCCTCCCCTAGCCTGGGCAGCGAGCCGGGACGCCCCCTCCACACCTGCCAAGTCACACCTGCATAGTCACGCGTCTGTATACAATTGGACATCTCTTCTTGGTTGTTTCGGTAAAGTCACGTAGAAGGGAAATAATAAAATAATAAAAATAAAACATGATAAAATACAATGGTATGTTATTATGTTTTACTATGTTTTATTTTTATTATTTTATTATTTCCCTTCTACGTGACTTTACCGAAAGAACCAAGAAAATACAATTGTATTTTATTATGTTTTACAATGTAATATTTTTATTATTTTATTATTTCCCTTCTACGTGACTTTACCGAAATAACCAAGAAGATGAATCCCTGCAGTCACGAAAGCTTTAAATCGAAATCGGACATCTGTGAATCTCCTGCGCGCCGGTGAAGAAAAAGTGCTTCACAGCTCTTCGGATTTCTCTAGTAAATATATATATTTATATAAAATAATCAAATATATATTCTGATTCTGCACGGTCACACCTGCCGAGTCATCACACCTGCATGCCCCTCCCCCCCCTTCCTCCCCGCACCCCCCGGCGCTCACCTGGAACCGGTAGAAGGTGTTGTCGTCTTTCAGGGTGAGCACGTGGTCCGAGATCGGGAAGAAATATCCGTGAGCAGACACGAGCGTGCCCAGGTGCAGCGCCTCCGCTGCGCACAAAGACAAAGGTGTCCATCAACCCCCTGCACGCCCCCCGCCGCCACGGTATAGCCTCGGCAAGCTGCTGGGGCAAGTGCTGTTGTATGTATGGTGAACTTGTTTATTTACCAGAAATGTCAGAAACCTATAATTATTAGAATTTTCCGTACTTTTTAGATATGACTGATTTGAACCGTGCTATAAGGGGCCGTCCATAAATGACGTCACGCGATTTTTGACGATTTTTGTCCCCCCCCTCCCTCGTCACACGGCGTCACAAAAAGTTAGACCCCCCCCTCAAATATGACGTCACAAAGATCTGCCCCCCCCCCCAAGATAAAACATGCTTCATATCGCTTTAAACTATTGTCATTGTAGTGCGTATTTAATGTGGCGCTGCACTCAGATCTTGTAGGAGAAAACATTTATTAAAAAGTATATTTAATTAAGTAGAACGTGTTGTCTATATTTATTTAAAGTTGCGCGTTTTGATGTGACGTCACATTCCTCAAACCCCCCTCCCCCCCCCCCCTAGGTACGTGACGTCATTTATGTACGGCCCCTAAGTGTTCTGATACTAGCATTGTCTTTGTACTGTTTGCCTGTTGGCGTCAATTCTCTGGTGTGACACTGGTGGTGAGACACTGGTGGTGAGACAGATGAGCAATGTGAGTGGTGAGGTGTTGAGGTGGTGAGGAGTGAGGTGAGTGGTGAGGTGAGGAGTGAGGTGAGTGGTGAGATGTAGAGGTGAGTGGTGAGTGGTGAGGTGAGGAGTCAGGTGAGTGGTGAGATGAATAGGTGAGGAGTGAGGTGAGGAGTGAGGTGAGTGGTGAGTGGTGAGGTGAGGAGTGAGGTGAGTGGTGAGGTGTAGAGGTGAGCAGTCAGGTGAGTGGTGAGATGAAGAGGTGAGGAGTGAGGTGAATGGTGAGTGGTGAGGTGAGGAGTGAGGTGAGTGGTGAGGTGTAGAGGTGAGGAGCTCTCACCTGGGTCATCAATGATGAGGTTTCTCATGAGCCACTGGACGATGTCCGCACCTGGTGAGGGGCGGGTGAGGTGGGGGCAGGGGGGCGAGGGGGGGGCGGGGCAGGGAGGTAAACGAGGTATTGATCACTTATTGACATTTGTGTCGGGAGCGGCTCAACCCTGCCGAGTGACAGTGGCGCCATTAATTATCATTCAATAGTGATGACGTCACGTCAATAGTGATGACGTCACCTCAATAGTGATGATGCCACGTCAATAGTGATGATGTCACGTCAATAGTGATGATGTCCCAATAGTGATGATGTCACATCAATAGTGATGTCACGTCAATAGTGATGATGTCACATCAATAGTGATGATGACGTCACGTCAATAGTGATGATGTCACGTCAATAGAGATGATGTCACGTCAATATAGATGACGTCACGTCAATAGTGATGTCACGTCAATAGAGATGATGATTTAACCGATAATTACGACAGTGATGATGATGGTGATGATACAATAACGATAATGATGACCACGGCATTGTTTAGAATCATAATGTGTATTTATACTGGAAGAATCCGGTGAGCTATCGGTACAAAAACACGATCGGAATGCAAAGTATACGAAAGGTAAACAAATCACTTGAAAAAAAATAAAAATTAAACTAAACTATGTTAATTTTACCAGGTAAAGCCCACTGAGCTACTAACTTCTTTTTCAGAATCGGCCTCCCCACAAACGATAATAGCTAAACGAAGTGGAGCTCATCATGACGTGGGTAAAACATTATAGACGATGGCGACGATGACGATGGTGATGACGACGACGACGACGATGATGATGACGACGACGATGGTGATGACGACGACGATGGTGATGACGACGACGATGGTGATGACGACGACGATGGTGATGACGACGACGATGACGATGGCGATGATGACGATGGTGATAACGACTATGGTGATGACGACGATGGTGATGGCGATGACGATGGTGATGACGACGACGATGATGATGATGACGATAATGGTGATGACGACGACGATGGTGATGACGACGACGATGGTGATGACGGTGATGACGAAGATGACGAAGCGACGAGGGGAGGGGGGAGGAGGGGGAGGAGGGCGTCTACCGGTGACGACGCTGGGAATCTTGGAGAGGAAGCTCTTGACCGTGCGGATGGGAACTCCGCTCGTCTCGTCCTGCATCTTCCTCACCACCTCCTCCATCTGCTCCTCCTCGCGGGGTGGGGGAGGGTGGGGAGGGCAGGGTGGGAGGGAGGGGAGGGTGGGGAGGGGAGGGTGGGGGGGGGTAGTGGGTGGGGGAGGTAGTGGGGAGGAGAAGACGGCACCACACAAAGACAGATCGCCCCACACTGTTAGCGTCACTCGCTGGCTGTTCGGCTGAAGGAGAAGCCACGTGGATCAGCGGTACCCAGGATGCACTGGGCGCCCGCGATGGCTAGGAGATGTTAACTCCCTCGCCTGGTATACAGGAGGTCGTGTGTTCGATCCTGACCCTGACGATGCCTGCTGCTGTATATTTGGAGTTTGCGTGTTTCTCTCTCATCATCGTCATCACGGTGGCTAGGAGATGTTAACTCCCTCGCCTGGTGTACAGGAGGTCGTGTGTTCGATCCCGACCCTGACGCCTGCTGCTGTATACTTGGATCGTACTCTGCCACGTGGTCGCGAGTATTTTTCTCCGGGTCCCTCCGGTTTTCCCCTCCACGTTTCGAGTCAACATCGCGCGTTCAGGGTGTCTGTGGCTGCTGCTCTCAATGTCCACGTGACGATGATGCGAAGCCACCGCTTCGTGGGGCTATCGTTTGTGATGACCAGGTCGCTTCTACAAAAAAAAATAAGAGCTACCTCGCTCAGTGGGCGGCCTTACTTGGTCAAATTAAAATTTCTTAAGAATATAAATCCTAGCAAATCAGACTTTCCACCACCGTCTCGGGCTGCTGGGAGAGAACCTCCAACGCATCAACGCTCACTCGAGCAGGAAATCCTCTTTGACCTTCGCTGCTTCGTGTTTAGTTTTTTGTTTTGGCAATCGTAAGGCCACGCTCGTAAGTTCTGAGACTAAATCCGCCTCCACGGGCTGAATTATTAACGGCGTCCTCGCGGGGGGCTGGTGTGCGATCGTAGGGGGCACCCCCCCCCCTCTACCCCCCCCCCGCCCCCCCGCAGTCCGGTCGGCCCGCTGGCAGAAGGGCAGCCCTAATTAAAGAGGCGCTCTCTTTGATGAGGGGGTTGGGGTGGAATTAATTAGGGGGGCCCACAAATGCCACGTGTGCAGATTGTCAAAGGCGCGGGTGGGTGGCCAACACCACGTCCGACCGCCTTTGTCTCCCCAGTGGCGATGTTTACTACACACCGCACCAGGAACTCATTTTAGGATGAATCTACCTGGGAGAGGCCCAGGACCGGTTCAGATAATCGTCACCGGTGTTGGAGCAGGTGAGTGGTGAGATGTGGAGGTGAGGAGTCAGGTGAGCAGGTGAGCAGGTGAGTGGTGAGATGTGGAGGTGAGGAGTCAGGTGTGCAGGTGAGATGTGGAGGTGAGGAGTCAGGTGAGTGGTGAGATGTGGAGGTGAGGAGTCAGGTGTGCAGGTGAGTGGTGAGTGGTGAGATGTGGAGGTGAGGAGTCAGGTGTGCAGGTGAGTGGTGAGATGTGGAGGTGAGGAGTCAGGTGTGCAGGTGAGTGGTGAGATGTGGAGGTGAGGAGTCAGGTGAGCAGGTGAGCAGGTGAGTGGTGAGATGTGGAGGTGAGGAGTCAGGTGTGCAGGTGAGATGTGGAGATGAGAAGTCAGGTGAGTGGTGAGATGTGGAGGTGAGGAGTCAGGTGTGCAGGTGAGTGGTGAGTGGTGAGATGTGGAGGTGAGGAGTCAGGTGTGCAGGTGAGTGGTGAGATGTGGAGGTGAGGAGTCAGGTGTGCAGGTGAGTGGTGAGATGTGGAGGTGAGGAGTCAGGTGTGCAGGTGAGTGGTGAGATGTGGAGGTGAGGAGTCAGGTGTGCAGGTGAGTGGTGAGATGTGGAGGTGAGGAGTCAGGTGTGCAGGTGAGTGGTGAGATGTGGAGGTGAGGAGTCAGGTGTGCAGGTGAGTGGGAGCTGTGAGCGGTAATCCAACTGGTCGCCGGGTTCATGGCGCGGCGAGCTAACCGCTACGCAACTGCTCTGCACAAGCACCCACACACGCACCCACACACGCACCCACACACGCACCCACACACGCACCCACACACGCACCCACACACGCACCCACACACACACGCACGCACCCACACGCACACGCACGCACCCACACACGCACCCACACGCACCCACACGCACGTACGCATCCATCCACACACGCACGCACCCACACACCCATACACGCACGCACACACGCACCCACACACACACGCGCAAAGAAACCGCAAAAATTATTCCGCCGTCGCAAAAGAATCCACATTTGTAAGTGGCGACCACTCACGCCATTAAACACTTTCCCCCAACACCCCCCCCACCGTCCCAACCCGCTACGACCCCGGCCGCTCATACATCGCTTTGTCATTTTACGCGACGCCGAATTTACGCGATTAACGGCGACCCAGGCCCCCCCCCCGTTCGCGCGGCGATAACCGGCCGAGCGATTTGCCCCCCGTGCCACGGGGCCGAGGCCAGACCTCCCACCGGCGGGCGGGCGAGTTGGCTTGCTTCAAAGCGACGCGTTCAACGAAAATCAACAACATCGCGGTGCCACCCACGGGGTGCGTGCCAGGCCTTGCCGGCACCCTCAGGGGCGCCCCGAGGTCAGACGGCGTCTCGACTGGGCCCCGGGCAATTCCATCCCCTGGTTAAATTAAGGACAGAACATTCTAGATTTGAAGCTTTCGTGACTGCAAGGATTCATATTCTTAGGTTTTTTTCGGTAAAGTCACGTAGGTAGAACATTTAAATAAAATAAAAATCACGACGTTTCGGAGGCAACACAAGCCTCCGTCTTCAGGTGGAACCGTCACAGCACGCTAGCTGTATCAAGTAAATGAAAAAATCCAAGAGATCCGACCTTGTATATATACTGGTTGAGGGGGGAGGAGCCAGGGTAGGCCCCTGGATATGAGTTTTTTTTATTATTATGATAAGGTTGGTGCAGCTGAAGCTACGGCTAGTCTACATAACAAAGGACTGAGCCTTTGTTATGTAGACTGGCTGAGGGGGGGGGTGCCAGAGTTGTTAAAGTGCGGCTGCAGCTAATGGGACCGTCAACCACCCACCCGTCCCCGGTGACTTTCGTGGTGCCAGGCCACCCTCGCAAACGAGGCCCTATCCTCGGCCTCTTGAGTTCTCGCCTGGGAACGCGAAATAAAAACTCTCGCAACTTGACACTACGACGAGCGCTTCGGCGATCGGCTGCGCGAGGTTACGGACGAAAGCTCCGAGTTCAAACGCGGACATCCACGCAACCTCAACGGACGCCCCGCTCCGCACGGCACACGTGGGAAGAAGCCATCCTGACTTCCTCAATGGGGCTGGGTTTTTAAAATCCTTTATATTAAGTTCACTTGCTTGCGCGCTTACGACCGTGCAAATCTTTCGGTCGTTTTTTAACCCACTTCCCGTGATCCAATCAAGCTGACATTTTGCACACAGACTCGTTGTGCGTGACAACGTATTTTCGTGAAATTTTTTTTCCAAAATGTTACACTTTTTAGGAATCTTTATTTATTTAATTACCAATTGCTTAATGGTGGCAGGCAATCATCTGACCCATAGGTGGCAGCCATCTCAAGCCAGAGGACGAGAGGACTCTAGCCGCCACGCATATGAATGATTTATAGTGAAAAACTTTGTTTTTACGGGTTAATTTCCTGGAGATTGCCCTGATGACGTTTGACGCATTTTCAAACGTCGGACACAATGGTCTTGTACCTTCGGCTCAACTGTCCGCCGAAGCAAAACAATTACAGCAAAGCAAGCTCATGGATGGGGGTGGGTGGGGGGGGGTATCAAAGATAAAGATCCCCCGTGTAGCCTTGACGGACTGTTGGGGCAAGTGCTGAGAGTAGCGAGTAGCACCTATGAAGGCCGGCGTTGTGGCACACGAGGGGGTGGGTGGCCAGCACGACGCCCGGCCGCCTTTGTCTCGCCAAGCGCTGCTGTTTGCACCTTGTGCCAGGTACTCATTTGAGGCCGAGTCGACCAAGGGGAAGAGGCCAAGGGACCGGTTCAGGTTGTGATCTTCACCGGTGTACCGGTGGCCGTGAGCGGGAATCGAACTCGGGCCACCGGGTTCGCAGCTGGGCAACACGGAACCCCTCTGCACTTGGGCCGCCCGCTGTTCACATTCGCATTGAGCCATCGGTATTCATCTCCTGTGCCAGAGGCAGGGATTCCATATTCCTACGCCGGTGGGCAAGTATCAAAGTATGAAAGAATAAGAACGAGTTGTTAACCTTTCTTGCAATAAAACAGGAGGTGTCAAGATGTCCAAACACCAAATGGAAACCTTTGGCAATGGAATCAAGTCCGCATGAAACCACCCGCCCGCCCGCCCCAAGAGTGACAATTTGGCTTCCGTCAACCCCCAAGATCGTGCGGCAACGCAGGGCGAGTGGCACGCTGGCGGCCGGGCGTGCTGGGGTAAGGCGTGGGCACTGCCCGCCTCTTCCGAGACGCGAGGCCAGCGTGGGGGAAGAGTAGGCCAAAGGTGCCGTCTAAAGGGCAGGGGCTCTGCGACCTGAAATAACGAGAAGAGGCATTTGGCAAAGGGCCGCGACGCAGCGTGGCGAGTAAGAGGCGGTGGTGGGGCCCGCTGGAGTTGAGGGTAAGGCTCACCAAGTGCGTCTCGTGGTCCAGAGAATACGGTAAGGCTCACAAAGTGCGCCTTGTGGTCCAGAGAATACGGTAAGACTCACAAAGTGCGTCTTGTGGTCCAGAGAATACGGTAAGGCTCACAAAGTGCGTCTCGTGGTCCAGAGAATACGGTAAGGCTCACAAAGTGCGTCTCGTGGTCCAGAGAATACGGTAAGACTCACAAAGTGCGTCTTGTGGTCCAGAGAATACGGTAAGACTCACAAAGTGCGTCTCGTGGTCCAGAGAATACGGTAAGGCTCACAAAGTGCGTCTCGTGGTCCAGAGAATACGGTAAGACTCACAAAGTGCGTCTTGTGGTCCAGAGAATACGGTAAGGCTCACAAAGTGCGCCTTGTGGTCCAGAGAATACGGTAAGACTCACCAAGTGCGCCTTGTGGTCCAGAGAATACGGTAAGACTCACCAAGTGCGTCTCGTGGTCCAGAGAATACGGTAAGACTCACAAAGTGCGTCTCGTGGTCCAGAGAATACGGTAAGACTCACAAAGTGCGTCTCGTGGTCCAGAGAATACGGTAAATTCTACGCGAGGAGGAGGAGGAGTGCACTTCAAACATCGCGCGTTTGCCACTCCATCCTCCGTTGCTAAGGGGGGGGGAGGGGGTGCGGAGCGCACAAGTTCGGAGACGGTTGCCCTTGGTTACGGCTGTGTATCGGTAGCCGGCAGGGGAGGGGAGTGTAGGGGAGGGGAGCCCCCCCACTCCTCCACCCCCCACGTTGGCGAGCCGCGAACCGCAGAGACGTCGCCGGATCGGCTCCATCCATGAAACAACAAGGTGGGGGGCGGGGGAGAGGGGGGTTCGAAAAATCTCTAAAATTCCCGCAAAAAACTAAAAAAACAAATCCCCGTGACGAAGCTGTCTGCGCGCGGACGGTGGCGGGAGCGGTGGCGCAGCGGTTAGCGGCACCGCGCAGCGGGGCAGAGGACCCGAGCTCGATTCCCGACGCCGGTGACGATTATCTGAACCGGTCCTGGGCGTCCGCTGGGTCGACTCGGCCTCAAATGAGTAGCTGGTGCGGTGTTGCGGTCAACGTCGCCACTGGCGGTGAGACAAAGGCGGCCTCCCACCACCTCGGGGTGCCACGGGCCTTCATAGCCTTCATAGGTGCCGGGACACTCGCTAGCAGCGCTCGCCCTGACCGCCTGTCAAAGGCGACGCGGGGCATCTTTGTCGAGTGCGACGGGCGATCGCTACGCACGACGCACGAACCCAGACTCGAAACCCCGCAGAGCCCCGCGAGACGTGTCGAGGGAGATGGGATCGGGCGCATTCCGGCTGACTGGATCATAGGGGGGGGGGGCGCTCGGCCACTCCGCGCAATTAGAAGATCGTTTCGTAAAGAGGAATACATGCACGCAACGTGCGTGCGCGCGTGTGTGCGCGTGTGTGTGTGCGCGCGTGTGTGCGCGTGTGTGTACGTGTATGTGTGCGTGTGCGCGTGTGTGCGCATGTGTGTGTGCGCGTGTGTGTGTGCGCGCGCACGCGTGTGTGTGTGCGTGAGTATGTGCGTGTGTGCGCGTGCGTGCATGTGTGCGTGTGTGTGCGTGTGTGTGTGCGCGCGTGTGTGTGCGTGCGTGTGCGCGTTTGTGTGCGCGTGTGTGTGCGCGTTTGTGTGCGTGCGTGTGCGTGCGTGTGCGCGCGTGCGTGCGCGTGCGTGCATGCGTGTGCGCGCGTGTACATAACGGGGTACCATAGAGAGACGGTGAAATAATTTGGACATCGGGTTGACGAGGAGGAGGAGGAATGAAAAAGCGAAAGAGAACGAGAGAGAGAGGGAGAGAGCGGTGGGAGCGAGAGAGAGACAGAGAGAGCGAGAGAGAGCGACGGAGCTAGAAAGAGCAATGGGAGTGTGTGAGAGAGAGCAAGAGAGAGAGAGAGCGATGGAGCGAGAGAGCGAGCGAGGCCAAAGGAAGCGAGAGAGAGAGAGAGAGACGCGGGGCCCTCACCGCCCACGGTGACATTCCGCGTGTGACGCACGGTGCATCACGCTCCGCTTGAAATTCGTGTCACATTTTAGGATGTGAAAAATAAATTGCAGCAAATCGCTCTCTCCCTCTCATCCTCCTCCTCCTCACCTATGCCCCCCTCTCACCTACCCCTCTTCACCATCCTCCTCCTCCACGCCCCCCTCTCACCTACCCTTCTTCATCCCCCTCCTCCTCCACGCCTCCCTCTCACCTACCCCTCTTCACCATCCTCCTCCTCCACGCCCCCCTCTCACCTACCACTCTTCATCCCCCTCCTCCACCACGCCTCCCTCTCCCCTCCATAATGTAACATTCTAACCCGCCCCTACAGGGCATCTGTGAAGAAAGATCTTCATAGCTCATCGGATCCCTCCAGGATGAATGAACATTCAGATTCTGATGTATCTCGCACAATTCATCCTCCCTTCACTCTCTGCCCCCATCTCTCTCCCTCGTCCCTCCATGTATCTCCATGTCCGTCCCTCTCTCTCCTCCTCCTCCTCCTCCAAGCCTCCCTCTCTCCCTCCCTCTCTGTCCATCTGCAAAAGTAAATCGATGACTCACTGGGACTGCTTGCAGAGTGAATGGGCAGAATCATCAATGAGAGTCTCGTTGTATTAAGCCGGAGGAGCTTGAATGAGAAGAGCCCTCGGCCATCTCACCTAATTCATCCGCGACGCATTTATTTGACGGGCACCAGTATAGAGCACCACCACCACCATCATTATTATCGTCATCATCGGACGTGGTCAATCCGCTGCTGGATGAAGGCCTCCCAGAGCCAATTCTCACGATCCCGGGATGCATAATATATTTGGGGTGCCATGGTGGCTTTGAGATGTTCACTACCTCGCCTGGTATACAGGAGGTCGTGGGTTCGTTCCTGACCCTAACAATGCCTGCTGCTGTATATTTGGAGTTTGCGTGTCTCTCTCTCTCTCATCATCACGGTGGCTAGGAGATGTTAACTACCTCGCCTGGTATACAGGAGGTCGTGCGTTCGAACCCGACCCTGACACCTGCTGCTGTATTTGGAGTCGGCGTGTTTTCCCTCCCCGTGGTCGCGTGGATTTTTATCTCCGCGTCCTCCGATTTTTTTTCCCAACACACATGGAATCAACGTCACGCGTTTATATGATTTGGCTGCTGAACATTCCAACACGATAAGCCGCTTCGTCGAGCTCTCATTTGCGTGCAGGCCGCTTCTGAAGCAAGAGCTACGTAGCTCATTGGGCCTTACCTGATAAGTTAAATAAAAAAAATATAAAGTTTAGCCAAAGTTTATTAAAGGGCAAACGGGAATGAATGAAAAGCGATCGCTGCGCCCGATGGCCGCATGGCCGCGCGTGTCACGTGCTCCTCGACCTACAACGCGCATGGGGGGGGACACACACGCGCACAAGAGACAAAGATCCCCCGTGTAGCCTGCAACAGAATGTTGGGGCAAGTGCTGTTAGCGAGCAGCACCTATGAAGGCCGGCACGGCACACGAGGGGGCGGGTGGCCAGCACCACGACCGGCCGCCTTTGTCTCCCCAGCAGCGATGTTTACTACACACCGCACCGGGTACTCATTTGAGGCTGAGTCGACCTAGGGGAGGCCCAGGACCGGTTCAGATAATCGTCACCGGTGTTGGCCGTGAGCGGGAATCGAACCCGGGTCACCAGGTTCGTAGCGCCACGCGCTAACCGCTACACACACACACGCAGTCACACACGCACGTACACACACGCACGTACGCACACGTACACACACGCACGTACACACACGTACACACACGCACGTACACACACACACAGTCACACACACACGTACACACACGTACACACCCACACAGTCACACGTACACACACACACGTACACACACACAGTCACACACACACAGTCACACACACACGTACACACACGTACAGGTGACTGGGCAGGAAACGTCACGGCGAGAGGGGACGATGACGTTCGATGGTTCGAGATTCAACAAAGGAAACTATTTCTGCACGAATGTAAGTTGAACCTCTTTCGCACCGTACGTAGCCAACCTTGCTAATCGGAGGTGCGGGAATTGTTTTTTATTTTACCAGGTAAGGCCCACTGTGAGTTGTGTAGCTCTGTTTAATAAACAATACGTAAATAAAGCGGCATTAAAAAAACAAGTTTAGGACTACAAGCGGGACAACCGAACGCTGTACAGGACAACCACAAAAAACCACGCCGTGGGATTACATTGTTTTGTCAACAGTACAAAACCCGTGACCCAAAAGCTATGGCTGTCACCACACGGCCTGCCTATTCCCGTGCCGTGATCCGTGTAGTTTTTGTCCAAAATTGGCAACGGGACATATATATATGAACAAACGCGCCTTTATTTTTAATAATGTAAAATTACACCATGTACCGGTGCAAAGAGTGCGCGCGCGTCAATGGGGGAGCGGCAGTGCAGCGCTTAGCGTGCTACGTATGTACGCGTGTTGAACTTCTTTCGCACCATACATAGCCGACCGTGGCAATAGGAATTGGGGGATGGACAGCAAACGAACCCAGCGTCTCGAGTTCGATTCCCCGCTCACTGCTAACATCAGTCGTGAATATCTGAACCGGTGCGGAGACTTCTCCTAGGTCGACTGAGCCTCAAATGAGTAACTGCTCAGCCTTCATCCAGACCACAACGTCAAAAGGACTGAACTCTGTGTGGCCACCTTCTCGTGTGAAACCACCGACCCCCGACAGTGACACGAGCACTCGAGTGGGGACCGGTTTTGTCATTATTACGACTCATCAACAAAGATCTCCATCCCAACACGTGGCAGTGACACGTGGACTCGAGTGGGGACCGGTTTCGTCGTCATTAGGACTCATCAGCAAAGACCTCCATCCCAACACGTGGCAGTGACACGTGTACTCGAGTGGGGACCGGTTTCGTCGTCATTAGGACTCATCAGCAAAGACCTCCATCCCAACACGTGGCAGTGACACGTGGACTCGAGTGGGGACCGGTTTCGTCGTCATTAGGACTCATCAGCAAAGACCTCCATCCCAACACGTGGCAGTGACACGAGTCGATGTTCGCTGCCGGTATTTGCTTCTGGGAGCCCCCGATATGGGGAGGATGTTGGTGATGGGAAGTAATGTTGGTGGTGATGTTGGCGATGATGGTGATGTTTGGTGGTGATGTTGGTGAAGGTAGTGATGATGGTAGTGATGGTGATGTTGGTTATTGAGGTGATGGTGTTGATGTAGGTGATGATGGTAGTGATGTTGGTGATAGTGGGGAGCGGTAGTGTAGCGGTCAGCACGCTGCGCTACAAACCCGGCGACCCGAGTTCAATTCCCGCTCACGGTCAACACCAGTCTTGGGCGTCCCCTAGGTCGACTTAGCCTCAAATGAGTACCTGGTGCGGTGTGTAAACATCGCTACTGGGGAGACAAAGGCGGCAGGGGCGTGGTACTGGCCACTCACCCCCTCGTGTGCCGTGCCGGATTTTGTAGGCGCTCGCTAACAGCACTTGCCCCGACAGTCTGTTCATGCTACACGGGAGATCTTTGTCTTTGATGTTGGTGATAAAGGTGACGTTCGTTTATGCTGGTGATGGTGGTGATGGTGGTGGCGGTGGTGGTGATGGCGCGTGCGTGCCGTACATCTGTGTGCCGCACATCTGTATGCAGCACGCGTGCCGCGTAGAGAGAGGAGAGAGCACTACACGTGGGGATGGGGGGGGGAAGAGATGGAAGAGAGGTGACGAGAATGAGGAGAGAGGGTGAGAGAGATGGATTAGGGAGGGAGGCGAGAGATGGCGAGAGAGATGGAGGGGTGAGGGAGGGAGGAGAGAGATGGTGAGAGAGATGGAGGGGTGAGGGAGGGAGGAGAGAGATGGTGAGAGAGATGAAGGGGTGAGGGAGGGAGCGGGTAGAGGAAGGAGAGAGTGCTTGAAAGAAATGGGGCGGACGGGGGCTCGGTGGAGAGATGGGGAGGTGAACTTAGACTGTCCTGGTCGGTGACCCACAACACACTTCTGCACCCCGCACACCACATCCAGTTCACCACTCACTCTGGCTGAGGCCTCCCTCTTCTCGGGTCGACCGGCGACCCCGCCACCTATTCAGTGATGAATCCACGATTCTATGTGTGTATGTTGAACTTCTTTCGCGCCATACGTAGCCAAGAAACTAAACACAAAAAAAGCAGTTCTAAAGAAATACATTTTCAATCGAGATGATTTAAATGTGCGGAGCTCCCAGTGGTATCATAATATCGGAAGGAAGAGCGTTCCAGACGGCCGCAGAAGCGCGTCCGCAAGTGCCGCGCGATGCGGTGACCGCCGTCTCTGTCCGATGGCCGAGCAGAAAGCCGCTGCTGCTGCCGCTGCTGCTGCTGCTGCCGCTGCTGCTGATGATGATGCGAGAATTGGCGTGATGATGGTTTATCGCTCTTTGACGAGATCAGCAAAGGGCATCGTGGTTCATTTGCGGCAAGCGCCTCGTGTGTAACGAGTGCGACCCTATAACGTGCAGAGAGTCCGTGGGGAGACTGCGTGAGGGGGTAAGAGAGGGGACACGGAGGGGCCTTGAGAGAGGATGGAGATGGGATGGGGAGTCATTGGTGACCGGGGCCGTGAACACCGCCTCGCTAAACTTGAGAAGCCCCTTTAATCGCAACCCAGCCTCTGCCAGGCTACGGATCTCTCTCCGGTCACACCGGTGCGTGGCCGAGGCCCTCCACCACCCGACCCAACCAGATGACCGCTCCGTGTTGTGACCTGCACGAGCGTTTGTCGCGCAAAGTTCGTGCACGTTTCAGCGCTCGCCCCGGAGGTGAGGACCAGCCGCGGATTCTCGCGGCCAAGATCGGCGATCGACAATCAAAGCGACGGTGAGCGGAACAAAAATGCAACGCACGAAGGTGGCGGAGGTCATCTTGTGGGGATTCGAGGAGGCATCGATTATTTGATTGACATCGATCCTCGAAGCTCGGGAGACACGCGTTTAAATTTGGCTTTTACGAGAACACAACCAACTCCTTACACCATGATACTTACATTTACAAGCACATTTCTCTCTCCTGCTCGCTCCTACATTAACATGAGCTGCCCCGCCTATCTCTAAACCTTTATAAAACAGTGTAGGTTACGTGATGTTGTGCTGAGTTGATGAAATAAATAGTGTTGCTCCCAAGACAACGTCTGCAACTCAGTTGGACTCACTACATATGTATTATGGTTGTTTGTTGTTGCTGCTACGTTCTTACCCCGTGCCCCTCCTGGACATCTGCTGACACTGTAAATCAATATTCTCATTCTGCAGTAGTGCCCGTCTTTCCGGCGACACCGATCTCGTCGTCAAAGCCATTCTCTTGCCAGGGCGTCTTCCCTCTCTTTCACGGGTCCCTTCCACGCGCGCGCGCCCACGCGGTGCCCCAGGGGGTGTCAACGAGACGCCCGGTGGTAGTCTCCGTGGGACGGAGGGCGGAAAAGGCCGCAGGCCCCCCCCACCCCCCCGCCCCCACCCGCCGCAACGTCTCGCTCACGCCACTGCTGGCGGACGCGCGTCCCAGCTGGACCGCAGGAGAGGCCTCTGTAGCGGCGGTTACCCAACCTGCCCCCCGGTTACCCAACCTGCCCCGGTTACCCAACCTCCCTCGGTTATGCAACCTGCCCCGGTTACCAAACCTACCCCAGTTACCAAACCTACCCCGATTACCCAACCTCCCCCGGTTACCCAACCTCCCCCGGTTACCCAACCTGCCCCGGTTACCAAACCTACCCCGGTTACCAACCTCCCCCGGTTACCCCGCGAATTCCACCGACGACCCTCAAAATATTGCCGCGCACGCCAACCACACAGCAGAAAACCTAAAGTTTTGTGAAGATTAAAAAAAAAACAATCTGCAAGTAAAGAAAATCATAGATAAAAGGTTGTTGGGTTAGATCGAGTCAATATAAACGTGTAGTTAAACCTGCCACCACCCGACATAACCCAAGTATTACGGTGTGTCACGTGGTTAGTAAGGTTTACTACGTAAACAAGCCGTGGTCGCCATGGTCGCCGTGGCACAAGACTCTGCCGGAACTTAAGACGCACCCCAAAAGGTGAACCTGGTGTCAATGAAAAGCTGCACCGTAATAATCCGGCAACCCACTCGACGAAGCAGTTGCAGGCAATTAAGTTGCACACTATCGGCGAGAATAACAATAATACGTAATAATTCAGATGTATAATTCGCCTGTACAAACTACTCCTGTATACCAGGCGAGGCTGTCAACATCACGGAGCCACCGTGATGATGATGATGAGAGAGAGACACAAACTCCAGATATACAGCAGCGAGCATCAGAGTCGGTATCGAGCGCCATGACCTCCTGTATACCAGGCGAGGTAGTTAACATCTCGTAGCCACCGTGATGATGATGAGAGAGAGACACAAACTCCGAATATACAGCAGCAGGTGTCAGAGTCGGGATCGAACCCCACGACCTCCTGCACACCAGGCGAGGTAGTTAACATCTTGTAGCCACATTGATGATGAGAGAGAGAGAGACGCAAACTCTAAATATACAGCAGCGAACGTCAGAGTCGGGATCGAACCCCATGACCTCCTGCACACCAGGCGAGGTAGTTAACATCTTGTAGCCACATTGATGATGAGAGAGAGAGAGACGCAAACTCTAAATATACAGCAGCGAACGTCAGAGTCGGGATCGAACCCCATGACCTCCTGCACACCAGGCGAGGTAGTTAACATCTTGTAGCCACATTGATGATGAGAGAGAGAGAGACGCAAACTCTAAATATACAGCAGCGAACGTCAGAGTCGGGATCGAACCCCATGACCTCCTGCACACCAGGCGAGGTAGTTAACATCTCGTAGCCACCGCTGGCTCCCGCAGCGCCCGTGCGCGTGAAGGAGGGAGGAGAACGCGAGAAGGAACTGGAGGAGAGAACGACTCCAAGAGACGAGACGGGGGAACTCGCGCGAGAGAGAGAGGGAGAGAGGCGGGGGGGGGGAGTCTGTGAACAAGAGGGTAACATCTGTTCGCGTCTTTTGGAAGGTTGCACTTTGGCGGCCACATGCATGAACCTGGATTTTTCGATGTTTTCCATCTCGGTTTCTCACCGCGATTTCGTTACGCCATCTCTCTTCGCTCTCTCGCTCTCTCTCGCTCTCTCTCGCTCTTTCTCTCGATCCCTGGTTTGCGTTGAAATGCATCTCGCATCGCACCAGTCCCGGTAATCGTTTCCCGTTGCCGAATTTGTTGAGAACACAAAAAAAAACCTCTCGGACAGCCTTGGGGATTGTCCGTTAGCATCGGATCAATATCGTTCTCCTGGGCTCGAATCCAAATATAATTCTCACATT
The DNA here is from genome assembly GCF_964198595.1 of Lampetra fluviatilis. NCBI lineage: Eukaryota > Metazoa > Chordata > Hyperoartia > Petromyzontiformes > Petromyzontidae > Lampetra > Lampetra fluviatilis. The sequence goes on along the minus strand of NC_136326.1, from coordinate 1,337,582 downwards.
ACAATTTTTTTTTCGTGTGAACTTATTCATTTTTCTCACGTCTCTGTTGCTGGCCGAGAACTTCAGCAGACGCTCATCCCTCTCATTAACCCATAAAAATGTCGAAAATGCGCAATAGCTTATTAACAACAATAATGAATAAATACTGTATAAACATATATATATATAAAATTATGAATGCAAATCACATCTTAAAAACGCCGCAGTAGAATGTGTCACGCACCGTAGGGGTTTTTATTTTGTTGTTGCACAGAGCATGCGTGGGAGGGTAGAGAACCACAGACAGGCGAGAAGACGGGACAGAAAACTGGACCTGCCAATCAATCGTCAAATCTCAATGCTCCTACAATGGGATTGATTACGCTTCACGATTTGTATCTTACCAGGTAAGGCCCTACTAATCTACGTGACTCTTTTTCAGATGCGACCCTGGCTATCACAAACGATTGCCCAACGAAGTGGCTTGTCATCATCATCATCATCACGTGTAAATTTGTAGCGGCCAAATAATCTAAACGCGTGGTGATGTCGCTTCTAAATGTGGAGGGAAAACCGGAGGAACAGGAGAAAAATCCACGTGACCACGGGAAGAGAGACACGCAAACTTGAAATATACAGCAGGTGTCAGGGTCGGGGTCGAACCCACGACCTCCTGCATACCAGGCGAGGTAGTTAACATATCACCACCATGACGCACAAGTCCATTCATTAAGTGTACAACTGTTTAACGATTTCTCCCCCCCCCCCCCCCCCAAATGTATTTTTTTTCTCGAATACAAATCATTTACTCAATAAAATCATTGAGGAACTTGATAGGTTTCACCCTGCCCCGACGCGTGAAGCCACTCTTAGAGGCCACAAGATTTGTGTCCTCATCAAAAACACAACGGGGGGGCAGTGGCATCACCAGAGGGTGAGCCTCGGTTCGAGTCCTAAGCCGGGTGGAGTGACGCCGTTCTGTGCGGGGTTTGTGAAGTTCTCTCCTACTCTTTGGGTTTTTCCGGTAAAGTCACGTAGGTAAAACAATTACATAAATTAAATCACGACGATTCGGAAGCAACACAAGCCCCCGTCATCAGGTGTAACCGCTCCAGTAAAATTGCCGTGGCGTATGAAGGAACGTGTTTTGCTTCCGAAACGTCGTGATTTAATTTATTTGAATTTTTCACCGACGTGACTTTACCGTATGAGTCCTTGCAGTCACGGAAACTTCAAATCTAGAATGAAGTTCTCTCCTCTCTGTTCTGAACGGGTTTCCTCTGTGGCTCCCCGAGTTCCCGCAGTAGCTAAAGGAATGCACGAACGATGTGACGAACTGGTATTGGCCAGAACATCCCATTGCGCAGAGACTCCACTGCAACTTAGGGGCCGTCCATAAATGACGTCACGCGATTTTGGACGATTTTTGACCCCCCCCCCCTTCGTCACACGACGTCACAAATGCCTGACCCCCCCCCCTCAGATATGACGTCACAAAGCTCTGCCCCCCCCCCCCCCCACAAAAAAAAACATGCTTCAAATCGATTTAAACTATTGTCATTGTAGTGCGTATTTAATGTGGTGCTGCACTCTGATGTTGTAGGAGAAAACATTTATTAAAAAGTCTATTTCATTAAGTAGAACGTGTTGTCTATATTTATTAAAAGTTGCGCATTTTGATGTGACGTCACATTTCTCAAACCGCCCCCCCCCCCTCGTCACACATCGTCACAAATGTCTGACCATCCCCCCCTAGGTGCGTGACGTCATTTATGGACGGCCCCTTACTCAAATGGGATCAAAGACAAAGAACCCCCGTGCGGCCTTAACAGACTGTAGGGGCAGGTGCTGTTAGCGAGCACCTATAAAGACTGGCACGGCACACGAGGGGGTGGGTGGGTGGGTGGCCAGCACCACGCCCGACCGCCTTTGCCTCCCCAGTGGCGATGTTTGCACACCGCACCAGGTAATCATGTCAGGCTGAGTCGACCTAGGGGAGGCCCAGGACCGGTTCAGATCATTGCTGTCACTGGTGCTGGCCCTGAGCGGGAATGGAACTTGTGTCACCGGATTCGTAGCGCAGCGTGCTAACCGCTGCCCCACCACTCCCCATATTGGGATCACACAGCAGCAGCAACATTGCCAGCTTAGTGCGAATAACTAAACCTTGTCAGGTCCCCTGTTGAAGAATTCCGAGCTAAACAAAGCACAAGCATAAAGTCATCTTCTTCTTCTCATTCCACGCGTTTGTCCCACTCAGGTGGGGTCTGCCGTCATGGCCAACCTTCTCCACGCTGCCCTGCGCCACCTCTCTCTCTCTCTCCACTCCTGGGGACACCAAGGTCCGATCGCGACACATCCCCCCCCACACCACCACCTTTCCTTCTGCCTCCTTCCTCTTGAGCTCATTCCTTCCACTCGCAGCTACGGACCCACGTGATTCTCCTGTCGTCTCTGCACATCACTGAACTGCACCACAGCCTTCTCTCTCTCTCTCTCTCAAACCCCATTGTTTCGGCTTCCACGCCGGGAGACGGAATCCAACCGACATCCTCCGAGTTGCCAAGTCCAGAGCGCTCACCATTTCACCACCTTCGCGGCTGCCTTCGTCTTCTAAGTTAAAATCGGCGAACACGACGTTGTTACGTACTTGCCAGACATTTCTGTACTCGTGGCAAAACCGTATTTGTTTTGATAGTTTCATTCACGTGGTTACCAGTAAGGCATAAAGCAATACCCTTATAACTCGACCATTGGTGGGAGTGAGCTCGGTAAGATGTGGTCACGGTCAGGGTCAGGCAATGCCTAATGTGGGGGTCAGATAATGGCTAAGAACATTCGCGTGTGAAGATGCATCGCAGCGACCCCGAATAAACAGGGACACATCACGGATCTTCAGGGTTGGGTTACTCGATGGCTGAGAGACTCACGACGGAGTTTGCAGCCGAAGCATGGAATACGTCAGTACAAGGTCACGCACTCATCACGCACGGAGCGCTTGCCACAAAAGAACCACCTTTGCTGATCTCGTCCAGGAACTATAAACCACACGAACTCTGGTCACGCTCGCAGTAGCAGCGGATTTTGGCCGGCCGTCGAACAAAGGCGGCGGTCACCGCTTCGAGCGACGCTTTCAGACGCCGCTTCCGCGGCCGTCTGGAACGTTCTTCCATCCGATATGAGGAAGCCACTGGAGCTAGGCACTTTTAAACTTTTAAACCATCTCGATTGAAAACGCATTTCTTTAAAACAGTTTTGCTCGCGTTCAGATTCGTGTCCTTCCCCCGCACCTCCGATTAGCGCGGTCTGCTACGTACGGTGCGAAAGAAGTCGAACGTACTGTAACATCCATGCATGGAAACACGAGCCAAGGAGATGGAGCCCGATGGGGTTTGTGGCGAAGCGAGAGCGTGGAGGCTGGCGACAAGCGTGGGTGAGAGTGGGGCCTTCATCCCGCAGTGGGTAGACCGTGGTGGTGGCGGTGATGATGATGATGATGGGGTAACTTCACGTCGGTGTAGAGAAGCCTCGGGTCAAGGGGTCAGGTCAAGGGGTCGGGTGAGGTGGGTTCAGCCAGAAGAAAGTTCGGAAGCTGGAGGGCGACATGAGGGGCGGTTGAACGGACCTCTGGGCCCGGACCGGGGGGTCGGGGTCAAGTGAGGTCAGATTTTAAAAACAAAAACCCGGGCTTGGTTCAGGTCAAGTTGGATCAGACCGGGTTCACCGTGGGTCCAAGCAACCTGTTTGTTTACTCTGCGTCCCTCCCGTAGTGTGTGCGTGTGTGTGTTTTTAAGGGTGCGCGGCGCGCGTGTTGTATTTGGCACGACGTCCGACGTTTCGCTCCACGTGCCGTTGGCAGCTCCTTCAATAAGTGCCGTTGTTGTTGAAGGAGCGCCCAACACGCGGTACAGCCCGAAACACACGTGGGGGAGGCTATGGTGGTGGTGGTGGTGGAGGCTATGGTGGTGGTGGCTATGGTGGTGGTAGTGGAGGCTATGGTGGTGGTGGTGGTGGAGGCTATGGTGGTGGTGCGGGTGGTTATGATGGTGGTGGCTATGATGGTGGTGGCTATGATGGTGGTGGTGGTGGAGGCTATGGTGGTGGTGGTGGTGGCTATGGTGGTGGTGGTGGAGGCTATGGTGGTGGTGGTGGAGGCTATGGTGGTGGTGGTGGCTATGGTGGTGGTGGTGGCTATGGTGGTGGTGGCTATGGTGGTGGTGGCTATGGTGGTGGTGGCTATGGTGGTGGTGGCTATGGTGGTGGTGGCTATGGTGGTGGCTATGGTGGTGGTGGCTATGGTGGTGGTGGCTATGGTGGTGTTGGTGGAGGCTGTAGTGGTGGTGGCTGTGGTAGTGGTGGTGGGGGAGGCTATGGTGGTGGTGATGGAGGCTGTGGTAGTGGTGGCTATGGTGGTGGTGATGGAGGCTATGGTGGTGGTGGAGGCTGTGGTAGTGGTGGCTATGGTGGTGGTGGTGGAGGCTATGGTGGTGGTGGTGGAGGCTGTGGTAGTGGTGGCTATGGTGGTGGTGGTGGAGGCTATGGTGGTGGTGGTGGAGGCTGTGGTGGTGTTGGTGGCTATGGTGGTGGTGGTGGAGGCTATGGTGGTGGTGGTGGTGGAGGCTGTGGTGGTGGTGTTGGTGGCTATGGTGGTGGTGGGGGAGACTAACGGCACTTGCCCCAACAGTCTGTTGAGGCTACACGGGGGATCTTTGTCTCTGGTGGATCCGTCCAGTCGGGGCGCGCGAGGATTTTGATTGAAGACCGCACCCGGTCAGGGTGAGTTGGGTGAGCAGGCGTGAGGTGAGGTGGTGTGGGGTGAGTGAGGTGTGTGGTGAGTGGGGTGAGGGGGTGTGTGGGGTGAGGGGGTGTGTGGGGTGAGGCTGAGTGTGATGAGGGGGTGTGTGGGGTGAGGGGGTGTGTGGGGTGAGGGGGTGTGTGGGGTGAGGGTGTGTGTGTGTGGGATGAGGGGGTGTGTGGGATGAGGCTGAGTGGGGTGAGGCGGTGTGGGGTGAGCGGTGTGGGTGAGTGGGGTGAGGGGGTGTGTGGGGTGAGGCTGAGTGTGGTGAGGGGGTGTGTGGGGTGAGATGGAGCGGGGTGAGGTAATGTAGGGTGAGGTGATGTATGGTGATTGAGGTGGAGTGGGGTGAGGTGGAGTGGGGTGATGTGGAGTGGGGTGAGGAGGAGTGGGGTGAGGTGATGTATGGTGATTGAGGCGGTGTGTGGTGAGTGAGGAGTGGAGTGAGGCAGAGTGCGGCGAGGTGATGTATGGTGAATGAGGTGGAGTGGAGTGAGGTGGTGGAGGAGGAGGCGCCTCACCTTCCTGTACACGATGGTGTTGGGGGTCTCGTCGGCTGAGCTGGCGCCGCGTTTCCCTTGGGCCATGGCTCGTCACCACCACCACCACCGTCACCACCGTCACCACCTCCACCACCACCGTCACCACCACCACCTCCGTCACCACCGTCACCACCACCGTCACCACCACCACCACGCGCAGGTCGCGGCCCCTCCGTGCTCGGCTCCGTCGCTTTCCTCCTCAGCCACGTCCCAGGCAGGGATCCTTGACGCCAAATCCCCCCCCCCCCCCCGATTCCAGCTAGGATCCCAACTCCAGAATGGGACGATGTCGTTAATTAAGAGGCGTGGGACACGCAGATGCTGATGCTGACTGTGGTGGTGGTGACGATGGTGGTGGTGGTGGTACTGACGATGGTGGTGGTGATGGTGGTGCAGACTCCACGCGCTCCATCCGTCACGCTGTGATGTTGATTTGCCTGCGTCAGTGTGGGCTGTGTCAAGGTGCGTGAGGTGTGTGTGTGGTGTGTGTGTGGTGTGTGTGTGGTGTGTGTGTGGTGTGTGTGTGGTGTGTGAGGTGAGTGAGGTGTGTGTGGTGTGTGTGTGTGGTGTGTGTGAGGTGAGTGAGGTGTGTGTGTGTGGTGTCTGTGGTGTGTGTGAGGTGAGTGAGGTGTGTGTGGAGTGTGGTGTGTGTGGTGTGTGAGGTGAGTGAGGTGTGTGTGGTGTGTGTGGTGTGTGTGTGTGGTGTGAGTGTAGTGTGTATGGTGTGTGTGTGTGGTGTGTGTGGTTAGTTGTGTGTGGTGTGTGTGTGTGGTGTGTGTGGTTAGTTGTGTGTGGTGTGTGTGTGTGGTGTGTGTGGTGTCAGGTGCGTGTGGTGTGTGTGGTTAGGTGTGTGTGATGTGTGTGTGTGTGGTGTGTGTGGTGTGTGTGTGTGTGAGGTGTGTGTGGTGTGTGTGGTGTGTGTGGTGTGTGTGTGGTTTGTGTAGTGTGTGTGTGGTGTGTGTGGTGTGTGTGTGGTTTGTGTAGTGTGTGTGTGGTGTGTGTGTGGTGCGTGTGGTTTGGTGTGTGGTGTGTGTGGTGTGTGTGTGGTGCGTGTGTGTGGTGTGTGTGGTGTGTGTGGTGTGTGTGTGGTTTGTGTAGTGTGTGTGGTGTGTGTGTGGTGCGTGTGGTTAGGTGTGTGTGTGTGGTGCGTGTGGTTAGGTGTGTGTGTGTGGTGTGTGTGGTGTGTGTGTGTGGTGTGTGTGGTGTGAGGTGAGTGAGGTATGAGGTGCGTGAGGGGGATTTGTTTGCTGTGCGCGTGTGTGAGAGAGAGAGGCTGTGGGATGGTGTCAGTAGTATATGGGTGGTGTGCGACTGGGCTTCAGCGTGTTGTACACGGTGGGGTGTACGCGTGTGTGTATCTCTGTGTATCTCTCTGTATGAGAGGGTGAGTATCCCTCGGGTCTGTGTCTACCTCTATGGGTGTCTGTCTGCTGTATTTATTCATCCATCTCTGCCCGCTGCTGTTGTTTCCGCTGCCCAAGGAAGAAGACGAAGGAGCAGCAGCAGCAGCAAGCTGCGTCTCAGACGTCCCGTGAGGGGGGCGAAGCCCCGCCCCTCCCCCACAGCCCCGCCCCTCCCCCACAGCCCCGCCCCTCCCCCACAGCCCCGCCCCTCCCCCACAGCCCCGCCCCTCCCCCACAGCCCCGCCCCTTTCCCACAGCCCCGCCCCTTTCCCACAGCCCCGCCCCTCCCCCACAGCCCCGCCCCTCCCCCACAGCCCAGCCCCTCCCCCACAGCCCCCCATTTCCCCAAACCCCCCGCTTCCCAGAGCCCCTACCCCCTCCTCACAGCCCCGCCCCTCCCCCACAGCCCCCCCCCATAGCCCCGCCCCTCCCCAAATTCCCGCCTTTTCCCCAAACCCCCCCTTCCCAGAGTCTCTCACCCCCTCCCCTTCTCCTCACAGCCCCTCCCCTCTCCCCCCAACAGCCCCCCCTTACCTTCCCCTCCTCCATCGCACAGCCCCATGTTTAATTAGCTCCGCCTCCACCCCTAAAGGCCACGCCCCGCTCGCAAGTGGCCCCGCCCATTTCTTCCAAGCCACGCCCCCCTCATCTTATAGCCCCGCCCCTTTCCTTCCAGTCCGTACTGGACATCCGTAGAAAAAGAAAAAAAATTGTATTCTAGATTTGAAGCTTTCGTGACTGCAAGGATTCATATTCTGAGGTTTTTTCGTTAAAGTCACGTAGGTAAAAAATGAAAATTAATAAAAAAAAATTTTTTACTTTTATTAATTTAACATTTTTACCTACGTGATTTTACCGAAAAAACCTAAGAATATGAATCCTTGCAATCACGAAAGCTTCAAATCTAGAATTAATACCCTGACGTAACCACACTAGCCACGCAGACACTAACCCTGACCCTCACCACACTAGCCACCCAGACACCAGCCCTGACCCTCACCACACCAGCCACCCAGACACCAGCCCTGACCCTCACCACACTAGCCACCCAGACACCAGCCCTGACCCTCACCACACTAGCCACCCAGACACTAACCCTGACCCTAACCACACCTGACCCTCACCACACTAGCCACCCAGACACCAGCCCTGACCCTCACCACACCAGCCACCCAGACACTAACCCTGACCCTCACCACACTAGCCACTCAGACACCAGCCCTGACCCTCACCACACTAGCCACCCAGACACCAGCCCTGACCCTCACCACACTAGCCACCAGACACTAACCCTGACCCTCACCACACTAGCCACCCAGACACCAGCCCTGACCCTCACCACACTAGCCACCCAGACACTAACCCAAACCCTAACCACACCAGCCACCCAGACACGAGCCCTGACTCTAACCACACTAGCGACCCAGACACTAACCCTGACCCTCACCACACTAGCCACCCAGACACTAACCCTGACCCTCACCACACTAGCCACCCAGACACTAACCCTGACCCTCACCACACTAGCCACCCAGACACCAGCCCTGACCCTCCCCACACTAGCCACCCAGACACTAACCCTGACCCTCACCACACTAGCCACCCAGACACTAACCCTGACCCTAACCACACTAGCCACCCAGACACTAACCCTGACCCTCACCACACTAGCCACCCAGACACTAACCCTGACCCCAACCACACCAGCCACCCAGACACTAACCCTGAGCCTAACCACACTAGCCACACAGACACTAACCCTGACCCTAACCACACTAGCCACACAGACACTAACCCTGACCCTAACCACACTAGCCACCCAGACACTAACCCTGACCCTCACCACACCAGCCACTCAGACACTAACCCTGACCCTCACCACACTAGGCACCCAGACACTAACCCTGACCCTAACCACACTAGCCACCCAGACACTAACCCTAACCACACCAGCCACCCAGACACGAGCCCTGACTCTAACCACACTAGCCACCCAGACACCAGCCCTGACCCTCACCACACTAGCCACCCAGACACTAACCCAAACCCTAACCACACCAGCCACCCAGACACGAGCCCTGACTCTAACCACACTAGCGACCCAGACACTAACCCTGACCCTCACCACACTAGCCACCCAGACACTAACCCTGACCCTCACCACACTAGCTACCCAGACACTAACCCTGACCCTCACCACACTAGCCACCCAGACACCAGCCCTGACCCTCCCCACACTAGCCACCCAGACACTAACCCTGACCCTCACCACACTAGCCACCCAGACACTAACCCTGACCCTAACCACACTAGCCACCCAGACACTAACCCTGACCCTCACCACACTAGCCACCCAGACACTAACCCTGACCCCAACCACACCAGCCACCCAGACACTAACCCTGAGCCTAACCACACTAGCCACACAGACACTAACCCTGACCCTAACCACACTAGCCACACAGACACTAACCCTGACCCTAACCACACTAGCCACCCAGACACTAACCCTGACCCTCACCACACCAGCCACTCAGACACTAACCCTGACCCTCACCACACTAGGCACCCAGACACTAACCCTGACCCTAACCACACTAGCCACCCAGACACTAACCCTAACCACACCAGCCACCCAGACACGAGCCCTGACTCTAACCACACTAGCCACCCAGACACCAGCCCTGACCCTCACCACACCAGCCACCCAGACACCAGCCCTGACCCTCACCACACTAGCCACCCAGACACCAGCCCTGACCCTCACCACACTAGCCACCCAGACACTAACCCTGACCCTAACCACACCTGACCCTCACCACACTAGCCACCCAGACACCAGCCCTGACCCTCACCACACCAGCCACCCAGACACTAACCCTGACCCTCACCACACTAGCCACTCAGACACCAGCCCTGACCCTCACCACACTAGCCACCCAGACACCAGCCCTGACCCTCACCACACTAGCCACCAGACACTAACCCTGACCCTCACCACACTAGCCACCCAGACACCAGCCCTGACCCTCACCACACTAGCCACCCAGACACTAACCCAAACCCTAACCACACCAGCCACCCAGACACGAGCCCTGACTCTAACCACACTAGCGACCCAGACACTAACCCTGACCCTCACCACACTAGCCACCCAGACACTAACCCTGACCCTCACCACACTAGCCACCCAGACACTAACCCTGACCCTCACCACACTAGCCACCCAGACACCAGCCCTGACCCTCCCCACACTAGCCACCCAGACACTAACCCTGACCCTCACCACACTAGCCACCCAGACACTAACCCTGACCCTAACCACACTAGCCACCCAGACACTAACCCTGACCCTCACCACACTAGCCACCCAGACACTAACCCTGACCCCAACCACACCAGCCACCCAGACACTAACCCTGAGCCTAACCACACTAGCCACACAGACACTAACCCTGACCCTAACCACACTAGCCACACAGACACTAACCCTGACCCTAACCACACTAGCCACCCAGACACTAACCCTGACCCTCACCACACCAGCCACTCAGACACTAACCCTGACCCTCACCACACTAGGCACCCAGACACTAACCCTGACCCTAACCACACTAGCCACCCAGACACTAACCCTAACCACACCAGCCACCCAGACACGAGCCCTGACTCTAACCACACTAGCCACCCAGACACCAGCCCTGACCCTCACCACACCAGCCACCCAGACACTAACCCTGACCCTAACCACACTAGCCACCCAGACACTAACCCAAACCCTAACCACACCAGCCACCCAGACACGAGCCCTGACTCTAACCACACTAGCGACCCAGACACTAACCCTGACCCTCACCACACTAGCCACACAGACACTAACCCTGACCCTCACCACACTAGCCACCCAGACACTAACCCTGACCCTAACCACACCAGCCACCCAGACACTAACCCTGACCCTAACCACACTAGCCACACAGACACTAACCCTGACCCTAACCACACTAGCCACACAGACACTAATCCTGACCCTCACCGCACTAGCCACCCAGACACTAACCCTGACCCTAACCACACCAGCCACCCAGACACTAACCCTGACCCTAACCACACCAGCCACCCAGACACTAACCCTGACCCTAATCACACTAGCCACGCAGACACTAGCCCTGACTCTAACCACACTAGCCACCCAGACACTAACCCTACCGCCAACCACGTTCGGTGAGCCAGCCATCCCTGGGCAATGAGAGGCGATTGATTGCTCCTCTCGCGATGGCAGCCGGCAGATTTTTTTATTTTGCTCCGCATCGGCGTGAAGGCGACGGTCCCGCCACAGCAGGGGGCGACAGAGCCCCACCTGGGGCACGTGGATGGCTCCGGGCCGCCCTCCTTGGGTCACTGTTCTGCTGCTACTTCTTCCTTATTCTTAGGTTTTTTTCGGTAAAGTCACGTAGGTAAAAAATAAAAATTAAAAAAAGTAAAATAAAATAAAAATCGCGACGTTTCGGAGGCAACACAAGCTTCCGTCTTCAGGTGGAACCGTCACAGCACGATAGCTGTATCAAGTGAGAGAAATTCCAAGAACACAGTATTTGTATATATACTTCTTCCTTGTCTCACTCACGTGAGGTCCGCCGTCTGAGCCAACCTTCTCCACGCTGCCCTGCGCCATCTCTCTCTCTCTCCGCTGCCCGGGCCACCACGTGATTCTCCTGTCGTCTCTACACATGACGGAACCGCACCACAGCCTTCTCTCTCTCATCTTCTCTGTGATTTCTACCACCTCGAGTCTTCTACCACCTCGAATCTCGCTTCTTCATTTCTCACCCCCCTGTCCCTCCTTGATGGAGCCAACACTCACCGCAACATCCTCATCTCTGTGACTGCCTTAGCTCGGTCCTGCCTCTTTCTTGTGCCCCAGCACCCGGTCCCAAACAACAGCCGTAGCCTCAACACCGTCTTGTACTATAGACTTCACTCTACACTACACTATACACTACACTATACACTACACTATACACTACACTATACACTACACAAAACACTACACTATACACTACACTATACACTACACAAAACACTACATAAAACACTACACTATACACTACACTATATACTACACAAAACGAGGGCGTGGTGCTCGCCACCCACCCCCTCGTGTGCCGTGCCGGCCTTTTTCGGTGCTCGCTAACAGCACTTGCCCCTACAGTCTGTTAAGGCTATACGGGGGATCTTTGTCTGTTGTGTGTGTAGGTGTGTGTAGGTGTGTGTGTAAGTCTATGGGCAGTGTTAGTCTATGGGCGGTATGTTGAACTTCTTTCGCACCGTACGTACTAATCGGAGGTGCTGGGGGGGAGAACTAAACACGTGATGGGGTCAAACGGAACTGCGGGAGAGAGTCGCGAGGTGATGGTTTATTTCCCGCGCCTCCGATTGGCACCGTGGTTGGCTACGTACGGTGCGAAAGAAGTTCAACGTACTTTACGTCCAATTTCGGTGAAGGGTTCTTGAACCGGTGGCCCATGGGCAACATCTTGCCCGCGAAGCTTCTTGGCAGCGGCTTCCAGGGACGTGAACGAATGAATTTATGACTCAATCGGCGTTTATTTCGTTCCGCGGAAAGTCCCGTTTAGCCAGCTACCCAGACTATGGTGCTCGAGGGAAATCCGCGGTGCGTATCGGCGCAGGACATGATGGTGGTGGTGGGAGAGAGGGGACGGAGGGGAGGGGGGTGGAGGAGAGGGGGTGGAGGAGAGGGGGGGTGGAGGAGAGGGGCGTGGAGAGGAGGGGGGTGGAGGGGAGGGGGGTGGAGGAGAGGGGGTGGAGGAGAGGGGGTGGAGGAGAGGGGGGGAAGACAACAACAACAACAAAACAACAACAACAGAGTGACCCGTACGGAGGAGCAGACCACACCGGAATAGAACGCGTCAGAGGCGCAGGCAAAAGGGATGTAGTTTATTTGAACAAAGAACAAACAAACAATGAGGTGATGAGGAGCTTGAGCGGATGAAAGCGACACTGGTCGACAACCCGTGACGGGACGGCGGAAAGAGACCGCGTGGTCAGCGAGGGACGCAAGATTCGGATTCGCGAGGCAGAGAGATTACAACAACAACAACAACAAAAACCCACGTGGGATGAAAAGAGGTGCAGAAAAGAGACTGAGACGGGGCGAGCGAGCGAGATGAACGAGATTGTTGTATTTCGATTTAAAGCTTTCGTGACTGCAGGGATTCATCTTCTTGGTTCTTTCGGTAAATGTAGGGTAAGGTAATGGTTTTGAAAGGCTCCTCAACAGGATCCTTCTTGATGGTTGCCGTGATGGCTTTGCGGATTGTGTAGTCGGAGTAACCATTAACCGTAAGAGCTTGGCGTACGTGTTTGAGTTCACTGGCAATGTGGTCCTGGTCGGAGATGCATTGGGCTCTATGGTGTAGAGTCTTGATGAGAGAATTCTTCTGGGATGGATGGTGGTGGGAGTCCGGTTTTAGGTAAGCATCCGTATGGGTAACTTTCCTGTAGACACAGTGGCTCATTGAACCATTAGGTCTGATATGGTGCAACCGGTACGCGTCGTGTCAACCTTGACAAGCGGCTGCAAAGCTTGCCGCGCGAGTTCTACCCTCACCACTGGGGTCATCGGTGCAGTGCAAGGTGAGGATTGACAGGCCACTTGGATATCACCAGGAGCCCACACGCGTCTTGCATCACGTCTCGTATCCGCTATTCCAGTGGCACGCGACAGTCGGGGCAAGGGGACCCCAGTGGCAGCTCTCCCGGTGGCTGATTGGGTGGCTGGGTAGGTGGGTGGGTGGCCGAGTGGGTAGGTGGGTGGTTGGGTAGGTGGGTTGTTGTGTGGCTGGGTAGGTGGGTGGTTGGGTGGGTGGGTGGCTGAGTGGGTAGTGGGTGGTTGGGTGGATGAGTGGGTGGGTGGGTGGCTGGCTGGGTGAGTGGGTGGGTGGCTGGGTGGGTGGCTGGGTGAGTGGGTGGGTGAATGAGTGGGTGAGTGAGTGGGTGGGTGAGTGGATGAGTGAGTGGCTGGATGGCTGGATGAGTGAGTGGGTAGCTGGCTGGGTGGCTGCCTGGATGTGCCTGGCTGGCTGGTTGGCTGGCTGGGTGGCTGTGTCCCGGCACACACCACGTGTCCATCAGACAGCGTGGAGTAGATTGGTGTAGGGGTCCCGATGCTGCTGCCGTTTTCACCAATTGAGGATTTTCACGAGTAATGCCGCTATTAAAATGTACGACTTCCTGAGCAAAATCATACAACAAACGGTGTCACAACGCCTATTGTAGTTAACTTCAACGAATTATAACGGTGATGCATGTACACTAATGATGTTAAAAACTGTCACATTGATGGACGTTGCGATGATGCAGCAATATTCACAAAAACTGAGCAAAGCATCGCAAGTAATTTGTTTGATCATTATCACAACTTATTATTATTCAATTATCAGAATCTTTAGACTGGAGGAAATCCCATGAGCTACAAAGATTTATTTTTCACAGACGTCCAGTATGGGGCACAGGATGCTTCAAACAAAAGTGAACGCTTCTGAGAATTTGCAACAACACCACACGACACGTGCCGTCACCGCCCCCGGGCTCTGGAGACCACCTGGAGACAGAAGATTTCAGGCGTTGACAACGACGATGGTGAACAAGTGGAGACTCGTCGACTTCTTGAGGCTACTAACATTACATTTGTTATCACGCAACAGTGTATTGTCCGTTCTTCCATTAAAAACGATAGTCCCATATAAGTGTTAACACTTTTTTGAAGCACCCTGGATGTTAACTCACCCAGGAAAGACTCAGAGAGTCTCAAGACTTATGTTATTTAAATTAAATATTTCACTTACCGGAGTGCCCCGAGTAAGTTTTGGCACGGGCGTTGGTTGGATCGCGACGATTTGGTGCCGCGCGTCTTTTTGCTCGCTACCTCGAGTGAAAATGTTCGGGTAGCAATAACAACAATTATTGTTTAGATTATTTTCAAACGTGGATCGCGACGCTGGGATGCGTGCGGTGGATGTCGCCCCCCCCCCCTTCGAGCGACGTCAACCGGCGGGTGATCTTCCAGACGTCCGCGTCGTATCTCCGGTAACCCCGTTAACCCTGCAGTGACAGCGTTATCTCACTGGGGGTGTGGAGGGCGGGCGGGGGGGGGTGATGGTTGGAGACGTGAAAAACGAAAGAAAAACCCAAGGACGAGAAGACGCGACGTAGCGTTTGTTTTGTGTTTTAATTTGCAAGATTCAGCGATTCATGAAGCATTTTTAGTCATTCCATGATTTTGCGGTACACAGACGTTTAGCGCACCCATTCCCTCCCCGCCCACCCCCGAAGCGTGAGATAAGAAACGTATATGTATATAAAAAAAATAAAAGCTTACGTACGAACAGAAAAAAACACATCCCCCAGCAAGCAGAGCCCGAACAAATGGGGCTGACAAAACGAACGAACGGGGAGGGGGTGAGAGAGAGAGAGGAAGGGAGGGTATGACGCTCACCACCGCCATTAAATACGAGCGCAAGGCAGCAACACGATGAAATGCAACGTACACACACACACGCGCGTGCACACACACGCGCACACACATATCCATCCGCGGGTTTAAACTCTTAAATAAGTACAATATTTCCTGTTTCACGTTTACGTCTCCTTAAGTGCATTTATACTCCGTAACAATTCCATCGATGACGACGACGAAGACAACAAACGCAAGTGCATGGATTTGACCCTTTGTTACAGTATTATATATGATATGCAAACATACGCGTGTCACAGCAGAGCAACTTACTCCATTCTCAACGCCGATCCACCTTCACAACGTAAGCACCGGTTACCAAACGCGCGATCCCAAAAATCTATTTGAGCTCCGAGAGAGACGACAGAAATGGCAAAATCACCACCGACTGGTCCCCCCCGCGTTTGCCGACTCAACAGGCCGCCGCCACCACCGCCACCACCGCCGCCACCACCGCCGCCACCACCGCCGCCACCACCGCCGCCACCACCGCCGCCACCACCACCGCCGCCACCACCACCACCACCGCCGCCACCACCGCCGCCACCGCCACCACCAACATCGCGATCCGTCTCGCGCCAGGACCGACAGCCGGTGGAGCGAGCGGGTGCGTGGGCGGTAGAGTGAAGCAAAATTGTTGCGAGTTCAAAACTCGGGGTCGACAAATTTTGGGGTACCGCTTTGTAGGGTGGGGGGGGGGAAGGTCAACAGAGGTTGTCCTATGGATGGCCTCGTGCCCCCCCATCCCCCCTCGCCCCCCCCCCCCTCCAATCCCCAAAAAATGGAATTTCCACCACTGGCCCGGGTGCTGTAAATTGGGAGGCGAGCGACGGATGTCACGGGGACGCTCGTTTCGAGCGCGACGTCACTCAGACTCGACTCACGGCGGAAACGGCGCCGTCGCATCGCGACGTCCACGGTGGAAAAAAGTGACCGCCGCTTCTCGTCCTCCCCCCGCGCCCCCACGATTACGGCGCCGGCCGGCACGCGTGCTTCCGCCGGTAGCCAGAGGAAATGCCGCGCTCTCCCATCGTGCGGGTGGTGGTGGTACAATCACAACCAGCTCCCCGAGCTTCCCCGCCGAGCACCGATTCACCCGGGGCGTGCCACTAGCGCCGTCTCGGTTTGTACCCTCGCTTGCGCCCGTCCGTCCGGGTCTGCGCCGTCTCGTCCGAACCGACCTCCTGCCGCCCGGGCGTCGTCTCGTCGGTGCCGCGCCGAGTTTGGACCGTCTCTCACCCCCCCCCCCCCCCGCTGCCTGCCTCGTTTGCATCGGCCCAGCTTCATTTCGCACCGTCCCGTCTCGATTCCACATTCTCGTTTGTATCGCTCGCCTCGTGTGCCGTGTCGGCCTTCATAGGCGCTCGCTAACAGCACTTGTCCCAACAGCCTGTAAAGGCTACGCGGGGGATCTTTGATGAGGTACAGGAGGATGTGGATCCGAGTGGACTTGCCGAGAACTGGTGCCGACGGTGTCAAGATCGACCTGTGGAGGAGGGGGCTTGTGAAACACCCTAAGGGGGGGGCTGGGACCAGTCTCCCGACAACAACAGCAGAGGGGCGACGCTCACAACAACAAGCGGAGCGCAGGGCGGATACAAATGCAGTGAAATGCCACAGTGTGGAGAACAGGTGGTGCGTCATCTTCGCCAGTCAACTCATAACACCTGGGGGTCTGTCCCGTGACCTCCTGCCAGCGACAGCCTTCCAACACTTCACGTGGCCTCAAAGTGCACCTAGCCTGGCACAAGCGCCGTGGTTAAGCAAATGGCGGCCGTTGCTGTATGTCTGTGCGCATGCATGTGTGATTATGCATACGCAAGTGCGCATGTGCGTGTACCCATGTGCGAGCGCGTGTGCGAGCGCGTGCGTGAGCGCACACGTGCGCGTCCATGCATGCACACGCGTACGCACCCGTGCATACACGCGCATGCGTGCCCTTATCATTACGAGAAAAAAAGAAAAACCAAAAATGTCATCCGCGCCGTTATCTCGCGGCGCGCTTCGGTTGAGCGCAAGACAGCGATCGCGATGTCCTAGAATTTTCTCGTTTTTTGTATTCGGACGCAACAACAACAAAAAAAGTAGTATCCGCTCGCGGGCAAATTCTCTTCGGCCCCCTTCTTGCTTTAATCTGCCACGGGTTTCAAGCGGGCGGAGTTGGGACGACGGGACGGACTCCCAATGCCCGTTGCCCGACGATTAATATTCCACGCCTCGTCCCCGTCTTTCCACGTTTAACCACAAATCTCCCATTTCTTTCGCGCTCGCTCTCTCGCTCGCTCTCTCGCTCTCTCGCTCGCTCTCTCGCTCTCTCGCTCGCTCTCTCTCTCGCTCTCTCTCTCTCTCGCTCTCTCTCTCTCGCTCTCTCTCTCTCTCGCTCTCTCTCGCTCGCTCTCTCTCTCTCGCTCTCTCTCTCGCTCTTCGTGACGAACAGCGGCCCGGCAGTGGGGCACGTGATCCGGCCGGGTGGGGCAAACCAATAATAGGGTTACCGAGGCTCAAGACGGTGAGGTCAAGGGGTCAACATCCATCCATCGGCCCTCTCATACAACCGCCACAACCGCCACAACCACAATAATGCCCCTTCATCCAGGGAAAGCTTCGACGAGTCTCAAGACTCGTTTAGAGGAGGGTCCTGCTGCATTGCCGGACATCTGTGAAAAAGAGCTTCATGGCTCTTCAGATTCCTCCAGTGTAAATAAATCGATTCCGATTCCACCTCCCGGTGTGGCGGTTAAAATAACAACCGGTTTCTCGACTCCCGTCGCGTCACCAACCACTCCCCCCCCCCCCCCCCCCGAGTAGTACACCACAGTTAGTCAATCAGCAGGCTACATGTGGGTGTGAGTGGAAGAGTAGGCCAAGATAACCCTGTACAGGGGCTCTCTCTCACGCAGGGGACCTTCTGCCAGCAAGGAGCCTGAGCAAGCAACTGCAAGGAATGCACCGTAACCTTTTACATTTTACACAACGTGCAATATTAAGATGCCGTGTGGGGGTTTTCCTCTTATTATTTTATTTGCGCGCAGCGTCTAAAGACGCGGCTGCGTCGAGATGCGACGTAGGGTTCCAACGCGGTGTCGGCATGTCGCTGTGCAGATAAAGAACTGAGCCAGCCACCGTAGGGGCTGGCTCCTGTACCGGCACGCATCGGGATGTGTGGCCAAATTTCCATGCCAAGCCCCCCCTCCCCCGCCAAACAACCCCCCCCCCGCTAAACCCCCCCCCACCAACCCCTCCCCCGCACCTCGTGACCCTGCTGCCCTTCCTCGTCTAATTTACTCCGGGTCATTAATTCCCCCCCCCCCTCCGATCAAAACGATCGGATTCCAGGTCAGGGGTCATTAGCGATGTGCAAGGGAGCGCGGAGAGAGACGAGCGGAGACAGGCAGGAGGGAAGCGGAGGGAGGAGGAAGAGGAGAGACGGTTTTTCAGAGCTGCAGGAAAAGCATTCTAAACTTTCCAGCGCTGTTTTCTCGTTTCATTTTTTGTGCATTCCACGATTGTCTCCGGTTGAGGGTCTCCGCCCCTCCGTGTGCCTTTTTTTTGGTTGATTTGCGGCGCTGGCTTTTGTGTCCGTTTGGTTATCGCTGTGGGCGTTGTTTCTCCGTCGTGAAGAGCGGCGGGCATGCGGTGGCCTGGCTGGGCCAGCCCGTCCAGCCCCAGCTTTGCCCACTTGCCAGACCCGTTCCTCGCTGCTCCGTTGTGGTGCCGCGTGCGCGTCTCTGCGCTGCGCTTTCGCCATCATTCAACATATTTCATTTGCCCCGGTGCGCTCCGACCGCACCGGCTGAGGAGCCCAGGTCCCGGCTCAACTCGTGCAGTGCCACGGCTTCCAATGGAACAACGTGCAACACCTGGGAATCATCACCCTCTTCTGCGCCACCCCGGGGGAAGCAAAGTGGCGAGCAAAAAACGATGGCGTGCCACAAAGAGTGGCGAAATAACATCAACAACCGGGGGATTGAGACCTCTTCCCTCCTGCAGAAACATCTGCCCTCCTCGGGAGGACGGGGCCTCCCACCCGCGCTCCTCTTCCTCGACCAGGAGAAGGCGTTCGACGGAGCCGATTGCGGGCATCTGCTGGGGCTTTTGGTTTTGGGGCCAGATTCATCGCTTTGATCCGCCTGCCTTACGCCGAAGCCCCAGGGGCCTGACCACGGTCAACGGCACCCTCACTGCCGCCGTCGGCTTCAGAAGGGGTGTTCGACAGGGGTGTCACATGTCCAGGCAGCTGTACACCCCCTCGTTGTCGAGCCTTTTCTGTGCCTCCTAAGGCGGACGCGGAGTTGGCCCCGTCCTTCGATGTTGCTGTTGTTAATGTCATAATAAAATGGCAAGATTGAAAAGAAGAGGAGTGAGGCCGCAAGGAGCGTGGAGGATCAATGGGCAAGGCGAGCACACGGAGGAGGAACGACCAAAGTGGAGATGGAGCGAACAAACCAGGGTAGAGGTGGGATTGGATTATGCAGCTGCACACGCCGGATTTATAATAATAATATGCATGCTATTAATTTGTCCGTTAAAGCTCCATCAAAGCGCAATGAGCCTCGTGACACGTTTTTCAGGAGGTTCCTGCTACATTTCGATGTTTGTTCCTGGGGGGGGGGTACTCTGTGCGCGAGCGGGGAAAGCATCAAAGATCCGCACGGGCCGAAGCCGACTGCTGTGGATACCCCGGTCTCGCCAGGCGGTCTCCACACCGGGTGGTGACCAGGCTCAACACTCGCTTGGTGACTGGGCCAGAGGCCACGTGCTCTGCACAGGGCGCTATTTGAGCGCGGCCTATGGCGGGAGGATAACTTTGGATCTTGCAAAGTTACGAGGCCGACTGACTAAAGCAGCTTTTTTATATGCAGACACAGAACGGTGTTAAAACAAAACGAAGCTATTTTTTTATTTTACCAAGTAAAGGTCCACTAGGCTATATAGCCTCAAAAGATAGCCAACCAAGTGGATTATCAAATTTTATGTCTAGCAGCCAATTCTTCCGAACGCACGTCGATTCTAAATGTGGAGGGAAAAACTGGGGGGCCCGGGAGAAAAATCCACGTTACCACGTGGAGAGAGAAACAAACACAACCTCCAAATATACAGCAGCAGGCGTCAGGATCGGGGTCGATCCCACGACCTCCTGTATACCAGGCGAGGAAGTTAACATCTCACAACCGCGGCGCCCCACAATGGGGGCCTCCCAGTACCCCCACCCCTAACCACCCCCCCCCCACTCCTGTGAGGTGACGAGAAACACACGGGGACAATCCCTGCAGGATGAGGCCAGTTCCTTCCCCTCCGCATCCTCCCCCCTTTATCTCTCCCTTGCAGCCGGGCGGCGTCTTGGGAGAGACAACGGATGGGGTGGGAGACAGAGAGAGAGAGCGAGCGGGCAGGGAGCGAGATGGATAGAGAGCGGAGAGAGGGAGGGGGAGAGAGACGGGGAGGGAGTGGAGGCAGGCAGGGAGGGAGACAGCCAGGGAAGGAGTGTTTTGAGAGAGAGCGAGAGGGAGCGAGGGACGAGAGGCAGGGAGAGGTCGCGTAACGGTTCGCACGCAGCACTCGCTATCATCAACGGCGATCACTCGGGGGCCGAGTTTGATCATCCTCCTGGTTTGTGGACCTCCAAATGGCTGAAGAGGTCGATCGGTTTTTGCCAATATGCGGGTGAAGTATTTTCCCGGTGGTGGACAGGAGGGAGACGCCACCGTACTTTCCACAATCTGCCCTGTACCCCCCCTTTTGAAGATGGTAAACAATCGTGGCATCCCCAAGTTCTGTGGGGATCTCCTCCTTGTGCCAGATCTTCAAGAGCAGGGCGTGTGTGTGGTGTAACAGCTCCCAAGTCGCCTCCATTCAAGATTTCTGCTGGATCATCTTTTTCTGCTGGATCATCTTGCTGACAGCATCTCGTAACCTCCTGCATCCTGGCTGGTTTTTCCACGCCCTCTTTTATGAGTCGCCGAGGGATTTGGTCGATAGCCTCCATCGCAACGGGTTGAACTTCGGTTGAGGAGCCCTTAGCAGTGCTCTCTCCACCGAGATTGGATTGATTCCTCATCCTTCAGCAGTCTATCTTTTGAGCGAAGGGGGTTTAGGCCACGGTAACAGACTCAGAGCGGATCCACGTCTTCAGCTCCTTCTACAATTCTCTCAACAGCTGATCGTTACGCTACTACTCCCTACGAATCTAGCAAACAGAGTTTGATTCCCGCTCACGGCCACCAACACCGGGGACGATTATCTGAACCGGTCCTGGGCCTCCCCTAGGTCGACTCAGCCTCAAATCGAGTACCTGATGCGGTGTGTAAACATCGCCACTGGGGAGACAAAGGCGGCCGGGCGTGGTGCTGGCCACCCACCCCCTCGTGTGCCGTGCCTGCCTTCACAGGTACACGCTAACAGCACTTGCCCCGACAGTCTGTTAAGGCTACACGAGGGATCTTTGTCTTTGGGACAAGAAGCAGGGAGGGCGAGGAAGAGAGAGAGAGAGGCAGGGGAGGGTTGGCGAGCGACGTGGCGAGGGGGAGGCGGCAGCCAGCTCGCTGTGTGCGTGCACGAGAGCGGAAGGCCACGGGGAAGCAGAGGGAGTGTGGCCCCGATGACGGACGAGGGCACGGCAACAACCGCTCCCAACGCACAACCCTCAAAAACGATTCCCCACCCCCACCTCGGTTGCGCAAGTAAAAGCAGCCCGCGGAGAGAGAGAAAGCAACCAGCTCGATCGCTTGCAGCGCACAGCGTCGCTCAGTTCCCTACCAGGTTTGCAACTCCTGCAGCAAGCATTTGCACGAGCCTGTGCCAGAGAGAGAGAGAGCGGTGCCGAGCAAGATTGAAGTCGGGAGAGCACCGACTTCTTTCTCACGTTGCCGCTTTATCCAGTGCCGGATTAAGCTAGTGGGGGCCTGTAGCATATGTTACAAAGGGGCTCTAAATACAAAAAAAACACAAATATTAAAACACAAATTTTTAACTCACAGTAAAGTCATTGTATTTTTTCAATTGCTATACAGCCAGATAATACTACATATCTCTAACCTTAAACACCCAGTCGTTCAGAAACGTTAAAGGCGGTATAGTACTATAGTAATAGAGCAAGTGCAGAATCACTGAACCGGAATTGCCAGCTTTGACAGCATTTAGCGCGGGGCCCTTGAAAGTGCGGGGCCCGTAGCATTTGCAGCTACTTGTGCTCCGACGATAATCCGGCACTGGCTTTACCCGCACGAGAGAAGGGGGGTGGGGGGAGATGCACGCCTGCCATGCGTGCCCGACGCCATTCGCAACCGATTACTACCAGTGAGTGTGTGTGTCGCGCACTCCACCACACCACCCGACACGGCCATATAGACGAACCGTGACAGAGAGCGATCCACGGCGCGCCCAACAATCGGGGGGGATCGGCGTTTCTCTGGCCAGCCGTCACTAAGTGGCGTCACAAAGCCTGTAATTGTGAAGAGATGGTCGGTTACAACACCAAATTTGGTCCGAATGGGCGTGGGTTTGTTTTATTGTTGGTATTATTACGATGCTGGCTTTCGTGATGAGGCCAAGATCATCAACTCGCTGGCGCTCGAGTGTCCGGATTCATGAGGGGCGGCCGAATCCTGGATCCTAACCCTGGGCCCCGGCACCCACACAACCGTACGTCGACCAGACGCTTGTTAACATTAACGGTGTAAACTTTTTTTTGGTCAAAATGTTAAGAACGAATGGGGCATGACCCTGCTTATTTCTTTACGTGCAATTTCTTTTCTTTTCCAGATGTTGCTGCTGGATGGCAGCAGCAGCAGCCACGTAAACATGTGTGGTGCGCGTGTGTGATGTGTGTGTGATGTGTGTGTGGTGTGTGTGTGGTGCGTGTGTGTGGTGCGCGTCTGTGGTGCGCGTGTGTGGTGCGCGTGTGTGGTGCGCGTGTGTGGTGGGTGTGTGTGGTGGGTGTGTGTGTGTGGTGTAGTGTGTAGTGTGTGCGTGGTGTAGTGTGTAGTGTGTGGTGCGCGTGTGTGGGTGGTGCGTGTGTGTAGTGCGAGTGTGTGTGGTGTGCGTGTGTGTGTGGTGCGTGTGTGTGGTGCGTGTGTGTATGGTGTGTGTATGTGGTGCACGTGTGTGATGTGTGTGGTGTGTTGTGTGTGGTGTGGTGTGTGTGGTGTATGTGTTGTGTGATGGACACGAGTGATGGTGGAGGGGCGGTGTTGGTGGTTTTAAAGATAACAGATTAAACAGTAAAAACATATTTACAAAACATTCGATTTAAAGTTCATTTCTGAGGGAAAGTGGCCATTCGCAATGCTTCTGCCGTACGTAAAACGGATAAAACCGGTCAACTTTGCCACCTACTGCGAGGTGGAGTTCCAGCCGAGACCCAACTTAAACCTCATAATTGGCCCCAATGGCACGGGGAAGATAACCGTGGCACCCTGGGCGAAAATAATACAAATGATAATAAACTCGGTTTTATAAAGCGCCTTTCAAATTGATAATCTCAAAGCGCTATACATCAGAGGTAAAAAAAAAAACACGTTGTTCTAAAAATAGAATTCTGACAGCAGTAAAAAAAACAATCACAATACAATAAAAAATAAAAATGAGGCCATCTGACTTTCGGTGGGAACCAATGAAGCTGGAATTCACGAGCTGGGAGGGAGGGGGGGCAACCTGGTCACGTGGCCTCCAACGGCCTCCAACGGCCTCCAACGGCCTCCGCGTGATCCCTGGGAGGCCACAACGGCTCACAGAGGCAGGCGGAGGAGATCGTGAGCAACTTCAACATCCAAGTCAAGCTGTCCCCGTGTGTCGGAAAGACAGCGTCAGACGCCGTCTTTCCGACAGACCTGTTCTTCAACTGAGGACGGCTGCTTGCGTTGTGGCCGAAACGTCGTGATAATGTATTTTATTATGTTTTATTTTTATTATTTAATCATTTCCCTTCTACGTGACTTTACCGAAAGAACCAAGAAGATGAATCCCTGCAGTCACGAAAGCTTTAAATCGAAATATGTCCCCGTGTTTCGACCGTCTAGGGCCCACGGAGAGGTCAGTGGTGGTCTCATAAACTCTACGACTTCCAGAGACTCAAGGTCCCTGCAGGGGTCAAGCAGTAGGGGTCAAACAGTAGGGGTCAAGCAGTAGGGGTTAAACAGTAGGGGTCAAGCAGTAGGGGTCAAACAGTAGGGGTCAAACAGTAGGGGTCAAGCAGTAGCGTTCAGTAGGGCGGGGGAGGAGCAGTTGCCGCAAACGCAGCGAAGATATTGAATGTTTGTTATACATTTATTTTTAATAACTTAATTGTTTTCAGCATTTTTTTGTTCAAGTTAGTGTTAATGTGTGCGTGGGTTTGTGTAAATGCGTTTTTTGCAACCTAAATATCCTCAGTCTAACACTTTGCGGTTTGGTTTGTACGATTTAAAATTATCGGGTTTTCACGCGGTTTTTTGTTGTTGCCTCCGTTCAACTAATTAAGATAGGTGTTTGTGCGTTCACATTTACGCGTTAGTGTCTTTTTATATTCGTGCGCAAGTTCGTGTGTGCCATTCAATGTGGAGTACTGTACACCGCTGTAATGTATAGTGGTGGAATGTGGATGGCTAAAGTACAGCGTGACGTACAGTATCGTGTTCCGTAGCGTATGATCAATATTACAGTCTGTGGTGCAATTAATTGTGTAGGTGTAGTATATAGTGCATTGTAGGTATAGTATAGTGTATTGTAGGTGTAGCATATAGTGTATTGAATGGACTATAGGACTGTGTATCCATAAGAGTTTTTTTGGGTTTAGATCACGTAAAAATGTGTCGTTAAACCCACCGCCACCCGACACAGCCAATCAGTAAGGTTTGTCACGTAAACAGAACACGCCAATTCGTTACCAGTACAGCAACACCGGCGTTTTGGAGAGTAAATCTACAACATTTACAATCTGAGTGTACGACGTTTGGCCAGTAACCGCAACTGGCATCATCAGGCGGCAGCCAGATTTGTGGAGAAATCCTCCCCCCTGTTCTGTTCCTTAAATAGAGGGGTAGGTGTGATGACATCACTTGCGAGTCCTTCACGTGCCGGGGGGCGGGGGGGGGATTAATGAATGCATATTAATCACAACGGGTATCCATTATCGGTATGGCAGAGTGCAGTGTGATGTTGAATAGAGTGAGGTTGACATGAGCGAGTAGGGGGTGAGTGTGGCGAGGTTCAAGCGAGTGCGAGCAGGCGGTGCGCGTATGTCTGTGTGCGCGCGTGGGTGTGTCGGTCCGTCAAAAAACAACCCCCACCTGCCCGATGGTGCCGGTGGTAAAACGCCGCAGCGGTAGTGAGCAATGCCATTGGGGGGGCACAGGCCGATACTAATCGGCCAAACGGGTGCGAGAGGGGCTGTCGACCCGTCCACCTTCAATTAAATCGCCACGACACCATGAATTAAAGATAAAAACTAATCTTGCGCCGGAGACCCCGGGGAGACAGGCGCCCATGACATCTTCTGGCCAAACCGCATTTGGTGGAGACAGGAGGGCTCCTCCAAAAAGCCACCGCGAGTGGCCACGTCGAATGTCCGAACGCTCGCTGCGGAGGAGAGGCTGCCACTCCTCTGTCGGGAGCTGGATCGGTACCGCCTGGATCTCTCTGGTATTTAGGTTCTGGCTCCAGTCACTAAGAGGGGTGGGCCAGTGCTTTACTCGGGGGAGGAAACCGCCAAAAAAAACAGGGAGTGGCGCTTCTGCTGAAGAACAGAAAGGAGGGGGCGAGAGGTATGGGAAGCTGAAAGTCCCAGGCTACCGTGGGCTCACCTTCCCATCAACGGGAGGCAATGAGTGGTGTTGGTGGCTTACTCCCCCATTGAAGATGAACATCAGTGGAGGGATCCAGGCGAGGCTCATGAGTCAGGTGCCTTCCATGACCTCCTGTGACAGGTGCTAGCAAAAGTGGCCCCTCAGGACAGAGTCATACGGGGGGATCTATTTAAAGGAATAAATGCGCCAGTTAGAAACATTTCGGGTGGCCTGCCGATGATCCATCCTGGGTTTAACCAGGCTGGATTGTGCGTGGAGCTCACACATCCTAGACACAGGCCCCAAACGGTGAGCTCCTCCAGCAAACGCGGCTACTTGCGGTGCATGGTTTGTGCGGTGTGGTTTGTGGTGTGCGGTGTGCGCGGTGCGGTGTGTGAGTGGTTGGGTGTGGTGCGGTGTGTGTGTGGTTGGGTTTGTGGTGTGAGATTCGTGCAGTGCGGTGTGCGCGGTGCGTGTAGCAAACACCACACACGCTCCTCACGTGAAATATTATCTGGACCAGGAGGGGGGGGGGAGGAGGCGCAACATCACCGAGCCGCGAGAGAGAACGGGACCAGCTGTGTGCGAGGGATAACAACAAGTCCAGCGCCTGGAAAGCTCCGTCAACACGGTTTTGCCAGGGCCTGTGCCACGATCGCTCCCCGCGGTCTTACGTTCAATTGCAACGAGCTGCATTGCGATCATGTGAACAGAGTCTTTGTGACCTCTTGTATTTTAAAATATATATGTACACGAATAAATATTATTACTGGGCAATCCTCAATTACGCGTGCAAAAATGACAGCAGTGCCACTACCAGACGGCTCAGTTCTGGCCGGGTAGTGTGTAGTTTAATAAAAAAGAATAATCTAAAATCACTCTCTCCGGTAGAATTCTGGGCTTGTACCGCTACGTGTCGCCCCGCACGACGTCCGTTCTTTCACTCCGCGCACTGAGAGCTTCTTCCTCTTCGGCAAGCCCGGAACGGATGTTCACTGCGAAAAAGCCTCCCGGGGCAACGGTCGAATGAAATGTCGGGGGGAGGGGGGTGGACACACCAAAACGACGGGCGCATGGTACAAGCCAAGCGCGCACGACGCCCCACGCCACCGAAAGTAACGTCGGGGCGCGTCACAGCAGCTCAACCGGCGAACGCCTCTGACGGAGGGTCGTGTCATCTCGCGCAAGCGCCACCGGGCCATTCTCCACGGGTCACGGCTGGCAGCAGGTTTCTCGAGCCGCGTGCGAAGGGCTGGCCAAGTTTTTTTTTCCTGGCCTCCCCTCCTCCTCCTCGTCCTTTCCTAGCGGCGCTTTCGTTCGCGACAATTTCCCCGGGTTCGCGGTCACGCGACCCGTTTTTCCCCGCCGCCCGCATCTGCCTCGAAGCCCGGGACGCAGCGGAGAGCAACGCGCCTCCGGGCACGAATACAGCCGCTGACCGTTCGCTCCAGGGGGATTAAAGACGCTCTGATACAAGAAGCGAGGCGATGTCGCGTCGCCGCATCATTACGCACCTTTGGTAGAGGTGGCAAAGCGCCATGGGGGGGGTGGGGGGGGTGGGGCGACACCTTCCCCTTCGCTCGTAATTTTTTAAAAAGTAAACACAGCGATCGATTTAAAAGCGACACGCTTTGGGAGAAGCCGCAAACACACACGCATAAATAAAATCCCGGTCAAGGTTGCCGTGACGGTTAAGACGGAGTCTTTCGCGATGATACGGTTTAAATGCAGCCGGGAGCGGCAATTGGCTTCCCTTCCCGGTGCCCGCGGATAGCGGCGCGTTTCAGTTTTGGCGTCACCTCCGTTTCGCGCTTGAAAACGACGACGACAATGACGGCGGTAACCGATGAGCAAAAAAATGTTAAAATAAAACAATGACATGTGGCTCGAGCGACAAAATGCAAAACACGTAGTATTCTACCGCGCTGCGCACGCAACGTCCCGGACATCAGAAACCCTGTCGAGTGCAAAGACATCTGCTGTTTAAACCCTCAAGCCCATCGTGACACACCAAAGTAAAAACGAAGCTATTACTAAACTATTTTTTTATCTTACCAGGTAAGGCCCACTGAGCTGTACAGCTCTTTTTTCAGAAGCGACCTGGACGTCGCCACAAGTGACAGCTCAACCAAGTGGCTTATCGCGTGGAAACTTCATAGCAGCCGGACAGGTGACATGCAAACTCCAAATATACAGCAGCAGCAGGTGTCAGGGTCGGGATCGAACCCACAACCTCCTGCGTACCAGGCGAGGGAGTTAACATCTCATAGCCACCGTGGCAGCTTGTCGGCAGAGGTCGCAACCGGGTACCCGATACCCGTACCCTACCCGATACCCGGCTACCCGTACCCGGCCGGGTACGGGTACCCGTTTGCGACCCTGGTGCGGCCGGGTATGGGTACGGATACGGGTAAGGAATCAAAACCCGTTTGCGACCTCTGCTCGTCGGGCAATCGTCCGCGGGGCAATCGTCGCCGCTAAAGTTTGGGGCCACGGCGGCATGATGATGGAAGTTGGCCGGAGAGTTTCCTCCGGCCAACGCCAGAACGAGCGCCTGTCGATAAAATGCGTCCGACGAGCTGCGGATTGGACTACGGCCCTCGGGCGTAGTCACGCGACGCCCCGCGCGTCGCGATCCGATTGGAAGTTCGCGGATTCCTGGTCGCCCGCTGCACAGGAAGGGGGCAGCCCGGTCTGTCCAAAGGTTTTACACGGCTAGGAGCAATCGTCGCGGCAACGGTTCTGCGGTCACGGTTGCTCTTTCGTGTCGCCCCCTCGCCCGTCGATGATCTCAGGTGTGTCTTGAAAGCCAAACAAGTCGGTTTTAAGCCTCGTCTGTCTGTCTGTTTTCTCAGTAGAGCACGCGACGTGCATCGACACGTACAACGATTACCCACAATACAGTCTTTAAATTATTGCCTTATAAGAGTATTTACATCGCAATCGGCGGTTGTTGTCGTCGTCGTCGTTTTTTTAGCTGCAGCGTCGCATTTATTCCGTTCCCGATGGCTCCGGCAACGTCGCGCCCCGTGGCCGCCAAGAGGAAGCCGCCGCCGGGAGAACGTCATCGGTGCGGCGAGCCCCACTCGACCTCCTTCCTGGAACCGGAATAAAATATATATGTAATAATAATGATACAATTATTCACGCATTTATTTTAATTTCATGCAAAATACCAAAAAAGCAAATCCGCACCGCCGTGGTCAATCTAGCGATCGCACGCGCACGACTTTAACCACAGGTACCA
Source organism: Lampetra fluviatilis (assembly GCF_964198595.1). Classification (NCBI taxonomy): domain Eukaryota; kingdom Metazoa; phylum Chordata; class Hyperoartia; order Petromyzontiformes; family Petromyzontidae; genus Lampetra; species Lampetra fluviatilis. Next base: position 1,308,320 of record NC_136326.1, on the reverse strand, counting down.
GAATAAGAATCTTTATTTCTACTGCAGGAGGAATCCGATGAGCCGTGAAGCTCTTTTTATTCCCACAGATGTCCAGTAGGGGGCACGGGGCCCGAACGTTGCAACAACCAACAGTACAAAAACACAGGAAAGTCAAATAAATCCCCAAAAAACATGCAAGTAAAACTAGACAATCCCCATCCTACCAGGCAAAGCCCAATGAGGCATTCACTTGTTTTTTAGAAGCGACTGGGCCGCAAATGATAGCTGAACAAAGTGGCTTATCGTGCGGAAATTTCAAGCAGCAAAATAATCGAAATACTCTCAATATGCACGTTGATTCTAAATCTGGAGGGAAAAAACCATGGGGAGAGTGACAGAGAGAGAGACACGCAAACTCCAAATATACAGCAGGGGCATCGTAGGGGTCAGGATCGCAAGGCGGTGCTAGCGGTGGCTACGCTGCTGCACGTGACTGCTGCCCATAGTGCTCTAGCGCTGTGAAGGCGGCGGTGGCGAGGGTTGGTGGATCGCCCCACAGATGGTGCACAACTCCCTTTCTCTACCCGAGCAGGAGCCGTGTGAGCGCTGGCTCGCCAGGAGACGGCGGCACTGCAGCAAAAAATAAATGCGGACTCCACACCGGTTCCATCTGTGTGGGATCGAGCGTTGCCCCCCCTCCCCTCCACCCTCCAGCACCTGTGGGTTCTCTCCGTGCACTGCGGTTTCCTCCCTCCCACGTGTGAGCGGCTGACACAAAATGACACTCAAGTTCCGCTGAGACTGGTGACCATATATAAGAATAGGTTTTACCCTATTGTGTTAAGATGTTAAAACACCAAACTGAAACCTTTTGCAAGGAATCATGTCTGCATTCACCACATATACTTGTGGTGCAAACAAAAATACATGCTCTGCTATTATACGAAGCATTGTCTTTGAAACAAACTGGTCCACACCAGAGACAGCTTTCTTTAAAGCCTCGTCTCCAACGGCGCGAGACCAGAGGACGCCAAAAGACGAACAGCACAAAGACAGTGCCACTGTCAGGACATTGAGAGCTCGGATACAAACGGACACACACGCAGACACACAGCCGGACACACACGCAGACACACAGACGGACACACACGCAGACACACAGTCGGACACACACGCAGACATACAGCCGGACACACACGCAGGGACACACACGCAGACACACAGACGGACACACACGCAGACACACAGCCGGACACACACGCAGACACACAGCCGGACACACACGCAGACACACAGACGGACACACACGCAGACACACAGACGGACACACACGCAGACACACAGACGGACACACACGCAGACACACAGACACACACGCAGACACACACACAGCCGGATGGAGAGACAAAATGAGACGGACAGACGCACGAAACGTTTCGAACCTCGGCAAGAAAGCGTTCGTAACGACAGCGGAGCCCTCGCCGCCCACCACCCCCCACCGGCTCACCCTCGGTGGAGGCCCGGCGACGGCGCTCCCCCGCGCGGCGGAGGGGGCGGCTCACTCAGGGACCGCCCTCTCGGCCTCGCGCTCGCGCTGGTAGTGCGCGCGGCTGAGACGCATCTCCGTCAGCTGGATGTAGCGCTTCACGTTCAGGTCTGCGAGCAGTCGGCAGCCAGGGTGGGGTGGGTGGGTGAGGGGAGACGGGAAGAGCGTCGTGTGACAGAAGTTTGAGAAATCCTCTGAATGCAAGAAACATTTTGGACTCTGACGTCCGGGCCTCTGACGTCCGGGCCTCTGAGTCCGGGCCTCTGAGTCCGGGCCTCTGAGTCCGGGCCTCTGAGTCCGGGCCTCTGAGTCCGGGCCTCTGAGTCCGGGCCTCTGAGTCCGGGCCTCTGAGTCCGGGCCTCTGAGTCCGGGCCTCTGAGTCCGGGCCTCTGAGTCCGGGCCTCTGAGTCCGGGCCTCTGAGTCCGGGCCTCTGAGTCCGGGCCTCTGAGTCCGGGCCTCTGAGTCCGGGCCTCTGAGTCCGGGCCTCTGAGTCCGGGCCTCTGAGTCCGGGCCTCTGAGTCCGGGCCTCTGAGTCCGGGCCTCTGAGTCCGGGCCTCTGAGTCCGGGCCTCTGAGTCCGGGCCTCTGAGTCCGGGCCTCTGAGTCCGGGCCTCTGAGTCCGGGCCTCTGAGTCCGGGCCTCTGAGTCCGGGCCTCTGAGTCCGGGCCTCTGAGTCCGGGCCTCTGAGTCCGGGCCTCTGAGTCCGGGCCTCTGAGTCCGGGCCTCTGAGTCCGGGCCTCTGAGTCCGGGCCTCTGAGTCCGGGCCTCCGAGTCCGGGCCTCCGAGTCCAACCCTCACCTACCCACCGTGAGGCTGTCGCGTGCCAGCGTCGCGCAGGTAGGCGAGCGCGTTGGGGTAGTCCCCCAGGTGGTAGTAGGCCACGCCGGCGCGGTACAGCGCCTTGAAGTTGTCCGTCTGCCGCTGCAGAACCTTGAGGCAGTAGTCGCGCACACGCTCGTAGTTCACCAGCTCCGCTTGCAGCAGGCACGCTGTTTGGAGAAGGCGGGGGGGGGGGAGAGGGAGATCGTTAAATTTGAGTGACAGAATGGCAGGCGACGTCCGTCAAACCGACGCTGGGTCTACTTACGCGCGTGCTAAAAAAAGGTAAAAACAAAGCACAGCCCTGCAAATGTATTTTCTCTCGCCATCCCTGCTAAGTGCGTACTTTGACCTCCTCCTCCACGCCGGCCAGATGTACGTCCAGTAAGTATGCATCAGCAAGCCCTCGCGCCATACGTAGCCAAGCGTGGCTAATCGGAGGTGAGCGGGAAGGACAACAAACTCAACGCAAAAAGCAGTTCTAGAAAAATTAGTTTTTCAATCGAAATGATTTAAAAGTGCATGGCTCCCAGTGGCTTCCTCATATCGGAGGAGGGTTCCAGACGGCCGCAGAAAAAAACTCGTGATGCGGTGACCGCCTTTCTTCAACGGTTAGCCAAAAGCCGCTGCTGCTGCGAGGATGACGGAGTTCACGTGATGGTTTATGCTCCTTGCTGACGAGATCAGTGAGGTGTTGTGGTTCATCTTGGAACATGTTGGAGTACCCACACTTCCCCCCCATCAAACGCGACCTGCCTAGGGAGTGCACCACTAACGCTGTGAATCGGTGCGTCTCGTGCGAGCGGGGCAGTCGTTCCGTGTTGCGTGTTCGTGTGTTTTACCAGAAGTAGCCACATACTCTGAACGCGCGATGTCGATTCTAAATGTGGAGGGGGAAAAAAACCGGATGAGCCGGAGAAAGATCCACGCGATCACGGGGAGAGAGAGAGAAACACGCAAACTCCAAATATACAGCAGCAGGTGTCAGGCAGAGGTCGCAATCGGGTACCCGATACCCGTACCCTACCCGATACTCGGCTACCCGTACCCGGCCGGGTACGGGTACCCGTTTGCGACCCTGGTGCGGCCGGGTACGGGTAGGCCGTGAGTCACTGGTAAGTCACCGTTTGACACTCATTTCGGGTAGGGTACGGGTAGGGAACGGGTACCCGTACCCGGCCGGGTACGGGTACGGGTACAGGTACCCATTTGCGACCCTGGTGCAGCCAGGTACGGGTAAGGAATCAAAACCCGTTTGCGACCTCTGGTGTCAGGGTCGGGCTCGAACCCACGACGACCTCCTGCATACCGGGCGAGGTAGTTAACACCTCCAAGCCGCGGTTTGCCGAGGCCGCACCGCTCACGCCGCACTGCAGGGCGCGTCACACCAGTCTCGGCAGCGTGATGGCGAGGGACGATGCAGTCTGCGGCAGCATCCCAAAAATAACAACGCGAAATGTCCAAAGGATGCATCTCACACTCTTCCGCGCTGTCGGCGGGCTCGACACGACTGTGCCGGGCGCCGCTGGAAGGAGAGCGGCGTCGCGCGTCAAAAGCGGGAGGCGCGAGACCTCCGCTGGTGTCACGCGGAGAGGCGACGCGTCCGCTTGAGCCGAAACCACTCCCCGCCGCCACAGCTGCTTCCTCCACGCTCTCCTTCCTTCACTCATTCCCTGCCTCCTCCACGCTGTCCTTCCTTCACTCATTCCCAGCCTCCATCCTCCTATTATCTCCCAACTAGCCCCCGTCTCCTCCACGCTTTCCTTCCTTCACTCATTCCCAGCCTCCATCCTCCTATTATCTCCCACCTAACCCCCGTCTCCTCCACGCTCTCCTTCCTTCACTCATTCCCTGCCTCCTCCACGCTGTCCTTCCTTCACTCATTCCCAGCCTCCATCCTTCTATTATCTCCCAACTAGCCCCCGTCTCCTCCACGCTTTCCTTCCTTCACTCATTCCCAGCCTCCACCCTCCTATTATCTCCCACCTAACCCCCGTCTCCTCCACGCTTTCCTTCCTTCACTCATTCCCAGCCTCCACCCTCCTATTATCTCCCACCTAACCCCCGTCTCCTCCACGCTTTCCTTCCTTCACTCATTCCCAGCCTCCACCCTCCTATTATCTCCCACCTAACCCCCGTCTCCTCCACGCTTTCCTTCCTTCACTCATTCCCAGCCTCCATCCTCCTATTATCTCCCACCTAACCCCCGTCTCCTCCACGCTTTCCTTCCTTCACTCATTCCCAGCCTCCATCCTCCTATTATCTCCCACCTAACCCCCGTCTCCTCCACGCTCTCCTTCCTCTTATTCTTCTTTCGCCTGGATGAAGATTGTGCAGCAAACATCAATCGCGGTCCAACGTTGATGTGTGACCCTCCGTAAAATTATCTCCCTTTCCTGCCACACCTCCCTCGCCTCCCTCCCTCCTTCATTCCCTCCTAATCCCTTCCTCCCTCACCCACTCTCCACCCACCGACACCCCAAGGTTCAACCCAGCTCCGAGCCGCCCCTCACGGCTGCCGAGTGCGGCTCCCGGCTGCGGTGCCAACGCTGCTGCTCTTGATACGGACACGATTCCTCGTGTCGCGCGGCACCACACACACACACACACGCACAAAGATCACCCACATAGCCTTTAACAGACTGTTAGGGCAAGTGCCGTTAGCGAGCGCCAAATTAAAGCCATCGCGCTGCACGGGGCGGTGGGTGGTTGGCGCCGCCCACTCGTTGCACCGTGCTGCTCTACACAGCGCTGACGTTCACACACGGCACCAGGCACTCGCTTGATGCCGAGTCGACCTTGCGGAGGCCCAGGATCGGCGCAGTTAATCGTCACCCGTTGTTGGCCGTGTGCGGGAATAGAACTCGGGTCGCCGGGTTTGAATGAACTTCGCCAACCGTGCTAATGGGAGGTGCCGGAGGAAGGACACCAAACTAGACACCAAAAGCAGTTCAAAAGAAATGAGTTTTCAATACGAGTGATATGGTAGTGGTGGTACAAGTGGTGGTGGTACAAGTGGCATTGGGGGTGCAGTGCTGCCGAACCACTGTTTGCCGGGTTCGTAGCGTGGCGCGTTAACCGCTGCAGCACCACTGCCCACACACGCGCCCACACAATCAAGACAAAGATCCCCCGTGTAGCCTTAATTGACTGTTGGGGCAAGTGCTGTTTGCGAGCAGCACCTATGAAGGCCGTTACGGTACACGAGGGGGGGGGGGGTGGCTAGCACCACGCCCGAGCGCCTTTGTGTCCCGAGTTGCGATGTTTACACACCGCACCAGGTATCATTTTAGGCCGAGTCGACCTAGTGGAGGCCCAGGACCGGTTCAAATATTCCTCATTGGTGTTGGCCGTGAGCGGGAATTGAACTCTGGTTCGCAGGGTTCATAGCGCAGCGTAGCGCTAACCTCTACACTACACGCACGGACGCGCGTACCGCAAGCACGCACCGACACACGCGCGTACCGCAAGCACACACGGACACACGCGCACGGACACTCGGCGCTGGCCGCGCGCACAGACGCACGCTCCCCCTAATGGACGTCATTCATATTTGATGCCGCGCGAGAACAAATGCGCCGTGCCCTAGGGCGGCCGAGAGCCGCGCCGCAGCTCCACAGCGCAAACTAAAATGGAAAAGGGAGAGAGAGAGAGAAGCGGAGGAATGCCGAAGTGATGAGCGCGTGTGCACACGTGTGTGTGTGTGAGTGCGCACGTGTGTGTGTGTCGAGCGGGAGTGTAGCGGTTAGCGCTACGCTGCGCCATGAACCCGGCGACCCGGGATCGATTTCCGCTCGCGGGCAACGCCGGTTGACGATTATCTGAACTGGCCCTTGGCCTCCCCTAAGTCGACTCAGCCTCAAATGAGTACCTGGGCGTGGTGCTGGCAACCCACCCCCCCTCCCCCCCGTGTACCGTGCTGGCCTTCATAGGTGCTGCTCGCTAACAACACTTGCCCCGACAGTCTGTGAAGGCTATACGGGGGTTATGTATCCCTTATCTATGCTTGTGAAACGGAGATCTTCTTAAAAGGAACATCTCCACACCGATTTGAAACATTCAGGCTGGCCCTGCCTACGATCCATCCTGGGTTTAACCAGGCTGGATTGTGTGAGGAGCTCACAGATCCCTGAAAGAGCTGGACGCAGTCGCATCGGTGAGCTCCTCCGGCAGACGAGGCTGCGTTGGCTGGGTCGTGTAGCCCGCATGCCCAGCCACCGCATGCCCAGCCACCGCATGCCCAGCCACCGCATGCCCAGCCACCGCATGCCCAGCCACCGCATGCCCAGCCACCGCATGCCCAGCCACCGCTTGCCCAGCCACCGCATGCCCCCAAGCAACTTCTGTTTGGCCGGATAGAGGAAGCAAGAGAAGAGCTGGACTGATGCGGTACGGGAGGATGTGGATCTGCGTGGACTTGCCGATGACCGGTACCGGCGGTGTCAAGATCGGCCTCTGTGGAGGAGGCTTGCAGCAACAGCGGAGGGCAATGGAACGACGCTCACAACAACGAGCGTAGCGCCGGGTGAATAAAAGGCAGCAAGTTGGCACAGTGGGGGGCCCATTAAGTCAACACATGGCACCTGGGTCTGACAGCGAGCCTCCCACAGTTCATGTGGCTTCAGAGTGCACCTGGCCTGGCACAAGCGCTGTGGTGACATTACTGTCACCTCGTGGCGAACGGCGGCATTTGTTGTTGTTGTGTGTATCAGCGTGTGTGTCTGTGTTGACTGCCGTCCTCACCGAGCAGATGGTTCCATCTGCTGCATATATACAGCACGGCACTCGCACGACAAGAATGTACACGGCCACGAACACACATGCACAGAGACACGATCACGCACAAGAAACGCACACTCGCACAAGCAAAACGCACACGTGCGCCCACCCATTACACGACCTCACACGAGCGAAGACAAAGCCCCCCACCACCCCCACCACCACCCCCGTGTAGCTACTGGGCCACGTGCCGTGAGCGAGCATCTGTGAAGGCAGGCACGGTGCACCCTGGGGAGCGACGTGGCCGGCCGGCCTCGCCTCTCCAGCGCCAGAGGTCGCAATCGGGTACCCGATACCCATACCCTACCCGATACCGGTACCCTACCCGATACCCGGCCGGGTACGGGTACGGGTACCCGTTTGCGACCCTGGTGCGGCCGGGTACGGGTAAGGAATCAAAACCCGTTTGCGACCTCTGCCCAGCGCCGACGTCTGTACGCCCCACCGCGTACTCGTTAAAGGCCGAGGCAACCTGGGGGGAGAGCACCGGGATGGGCTCGGAGAAGAGGCGCCCACTGGCTCCTCGGTGCGTGGGCCGGCAATGGGACCTGTCGCTCGCTGGGCCTGCAGGGCCTGCAGGGCGGCACGCGAAGCGACGGCGACCACCGCTCGCCCGTTTGCGGAAACGCGCCACGCGTACAGTCGCGACGCACCCCCGTGCGACACGTACGTTCACGCACGGATGCACAAGCGTCGATTATACGCGCGCGCAAGCGCACGTCCCTTACGAACGCACGCTCGTGTGCGAGTTGCTCAATCGTACTCGCGCACGTACACACGCCCGCTCGTGCGCACACGCAGGCAGATCTGACGCGCGCACAGCCACACAGAGGATCAGGCGCACACATACACACACACGCTCATGCACATGCACGCGCGCACACACACACACACACACATTTAAGGCACACACACAAACGCACACAAGCTCATACACATGCCCACAATCGTACAGAAGCTCAGGCACACACGCTCACACACTCACTCACGCATATATCCAAGCATGCAGACACACAGTCACACATACACACACGCGCGCGCACACGATAATGCACATTCTAACGAATTCCCTTACGCACACAAGCTCCACGCACAAATTCACCCACACACATTTACTTACGCACACGCTTGCTCGTACACACTCACGCAAACACACGCATTCATGCCCACGCAGTCACATTCACTCACACAAGCTCACACAGAAAAAACAAAGATCCGCCAGATAGCCTGAACAGACAGCTGGGGCAAGTGCTGTAAGCGAGCACCTATGAAGGCCGGCACGGCACACGAGGGGGTGGGTGGCCAGCACCACGTCCGGCCGCCTTCGTCTCCCCAGTGGCGATGTTTACACACCGCAGAGGTACTCATTTGAGGCCGAGTCGACCTAGGGGAGGCCCATGACCGGTTCCAATAATTGTCACCGGTGTCGGCCGTGAGCGGGAATCGAACTCGGGTCGCCGGGTTCGTAGCGCGGCGTAGCGCTAACCGCTACACCCACCGCTCCCATCACACACTCATGCAAACAGACATGCTCATACATGCATGCGCAACAAGAACAACCGCCATTCGCCACTAAGTGGCGGTGACGTCACCACGGCGCTTGTGCCAGGCTATGTGCATGCGCACACACGCTCTAGCACACACGCCCATGGACGGACCCACGCAAACTCAAACATGCTCACACGCTCGTACACCCACGCGCACATAGGCTCAGACGCACTGACAAACTCGCACGTACGCTCGCTCTCCGTACACACACGGCACGCACCCACGCTCATACAAGAAGACAAAGATGCCCCGTGCAGCCTTTAACAAGCTCTTGTGCTGTTAGCGAGCACCTACGGAGGAAGGTTCGGTGATAAAGCGGGCGGGTGGCCAGCACCCCGCCCGGCCGACTTTGTCTCCCCTGTGCCGATGTTTACACACCGCACCAGGTACTCATTCGTTGAAGGCCTAGGGGAGGCCCCAGACCGATTCAAATATGCACCACTGTTATTGATCGTGAGCGGGAATCGAACTCGGACCGCCGTGGTTCCGAAGCGCAAGCGCGCTCACCCGCCACACGACCGCTCCCCACACACGCAAGCTCACGACACGCGCTGACACACGCATACGCCAACACACGCGCGCACACGCACGCGCACACACACACTAACACGGGCACACTAAACATGCGCACACACTAACACGTGCGCACACACACACACACTAACCTATCTGCCACGAACACGCGCACAAGCACACTAGCGCACACACACACTAACACGCGCACACTAACACGTGCGCACACACACTAACACGCGCACACACACTAACACGCGTGCGAAAGCCTGCACTCAGCCACAATGGGCTTATCAGTGGGATGAGCCACTCACAGCACTGCGCTGCACTCGGCTTAACCGATCTGCCAACGAGCACGATTCATCCAGTCCAATTAACCCAATCCCAATCTGATCTACACGCACCATCATCCTCATCCAATTCATTTCAATTCAAATCCCCCAGCTCTCCCCTTAATTATCGCCGCTGCATTATTTTTTGCTCGAGCGAGCGAGTGGGCGAGCGGGGAGGGGGAGTCTTAAATCTTGGGTCAAGGACTGCACTTCGAATTTGTCAACAAAGAGGCGGTAGAGGCTGATCAGAGGGTACCATAATGGCCACGACAGAGACACCGAGCCAGAAGTGCCACGGTGGTTAGGAGATGTGAACTACTTCGCCTGGTGTACAGGAGGTCGTGGGTTCTATCCAGACCCTGACGACGCCTGCTGCTGTATATTTGGAGTTTGCGTGTTTCTCTCTCTCTCATCATCATCAGGGTGGCTAGGAGATGTTAACTACCTCGCCTGGTGTACAGGAGGTCGTGGGTTCTATCCAGACCCTGACGACGCCTGCTGCTGTATATTTGGAGTTTGCGTGTCTCTATCTCATTATCATCATCACGGTAGCTAGATGTTAACTCTCTCGCCTGGTATACAGGAGGTCGTGGCTTCGATCCAGACCATGACGACGCCTGCTGCTGTATATTTGGAGTTTGCGTGTCTCTCTCTCTTGCCGTGGTGGTGTGGCTCTTTCGCCGGGATCCTCTGGTTTTTCCCTCCCAACGTGCGTTCAGAGCATTTGGCTGCGATAAATTTCCACGTGATAATAAGACGAAGCTTCGTTGCTTCTGAAAAAGAGTTACAGAGCTCATTGGGCCATACCTCGTAAAATAAATAGTTTAGAAGCGCTGAGACCCCGGGTTCGAGGTCTGGGTGTCTCTCTCTCTCAGGGTTCACAATGGCCTTGTCAGAGACACTGAGTCACAGCCGCCGAGACCCTGGGTTCGTTGAGCTATCATTTGTGACGGTCAGGTCGCTTCTGAAAGAAAGCTTTTACACAGCTAAGTGGGCACTTACCTGGAAAAATAAAAATAAAAAAATACTTTATAGATTATAGAGCCCCGAGTCCGGGCATTTCTCTCACTCTCTCCGAGGGTTCGTAACCGGACCCCACCACACGTGACCCTCCGCCAATCGACTTCACGGCGCAGCGACCGATTTGCCGCGCCGCGTGGACGGAGAAGGTGGAGGGGGGGGGGGCGGCCCCGGTGTCGAAGCGACTCGCACGGACGTGGCTGCCGCGGTGATACTTTCCCACTTGACGCGCCATTCCCTCCCGCGGTCGATAGCGGGGCCGGCCGCGCAGCCTCACGCACGCGTGACCGCTGACATCGCAGGCTCTCGATGCGACGGGAAAGTCGGGGAGATGGCGGCACAAGCGGCTGGGGGTGCGCCGTCGCGTCGGCGTTATCGTTACCGCGTTGCCGTATCGTCGCACCGCTCACACGCGCGGCTCAAGAAAGTAGTTCGTCGTCGGCCGTTCAGAAATGGCGTTATAACGGCGCACGCCCCCCGTTATAATGGCGCGTTCCTGAATGGAATAAACACGCTATAGCACCTCCTACGCATTCCACAAGTAGTGACTAATCCCATATCTGCATTTTCCATAAATATGCTAAATTCATCTGTTGATATGCAAATGCCTTTGTCAAGGCGCCCTTCCTCCCCTAACCCAGCTTAAATATACGCTGCCAAGCATGGTGGTGCTCATTCAGACGCTGTCTTTCCGACAGACCTGTTCTTCACCTGAGGACGGCTGCTTGCGTTGTGGCCGAAACGTCGTGAGAATTGTATTTTATTATGTTTCTATTTTTTTTTTATTTCCCTTCTACGTGACTTTACCGAAAGAACGAAGAAGACGCTATAGCAAAACGCGTGAACGCGTGAACATGCGATAGGGACTTTCCGCACATTCAAAAACTCGCTCACCCAAAAGCCCACCTCCGCAATAGCCACGGGTGACTCCACACACATCTCTTCCCCACTCAATGGACTCGCGAGTGGCATTGAACGTGTTCGTTGCACGTTCCGTGGCCTTGCAATGGCTTTGCATGTTAGCGCGCGACAGAGGTTTGTTGATTATTATTACGATAAACTCGGATTACGATTCACTTCACGCATAGAGGGCCCTTTGTTGCTCTGCAACGCAAACTAAGACGCGGCGTTCCACGTTCATTCGCCTCTCACAATCCTCCCGGTGCTCAATAAAAGTAATCCGCTTTCATTTACGAAGTCAAAATTTCTAAAAATGGCGTGCATTTACATTGTCTAAGGATTGAAAGCATTTTCCGGTGAAAGAATTACATTGAGTGGAGCAAGAACTGAAACGTTGGAGCCGTATTACACGAACTGTGCTCAGCCTTCTGTAGGTATTCATCGTGCCCAGATGTTGAGTCACCATCTACCCATTAGTGATAGGTTTTTACACTTTCAACTGGTACAAAAACTGACACCTTTATACAAGGCATCATGTTTGCAATAACCACAAGACAAGCAGTCAAGGTGTCAGTTTTTGTACCAGTTGAAAGGGTAAAAACCTACTACTATATTTTGCCACTGGTAAAGGAGATCTCATAGTGTAAATGCTTACCCCGAGCTCTCAATACTCTGATAGTGCGCTGTCTTTGAGTTGTACGCGTCATCTGGTCCAACACCAATGGAGACTAGGCTCTAAGAAAAGCTGTCTCGGGTGTGGACCAATCAACTGCAAGGACAGTGCATATCATTATCATCATCAGAGTTGTTTCTTTTTGTTTGCATTTTGACAGCTTGTGTTGTGGTTATTGCAAACATGATGCCTTGTATAAAGGTGTCAGTTTTTGTACCAGTTGAAAGGGTAAAAACCTATCACTATATTTTGCCACTGGTAAAGGAGATGTCTCATCGTGTATCTACCCATTGTTACGTTCATGGTTCTATTGTCTCACCTTCCGAGTATCTGCCGCCGTTTTAATTAAATTCAACGTCCCAAATCGTTCCACGGGAAATCCCCGTGTAGCCAGTTACCCAGCTGGCTCCAGTGGTAACAAACAGAGTTACTGGAGCCCAACTAGCCGGCAGCCAGGCAACTCGAGGCATTAAACCCCACACAGAGTATGCATTTAAGGCCGAGTCAACCTAGGGGAGGCCCAGAACTAGTTCAGCTCTTCATCAACTCAGCTCACTGGGTTCACAGCGCAATGCGCCGAGCACTCCCACTGCTCCTTCGTGAAACAACAACAACAACAGCAGCAGCAGCAGCAGAGGCAGCGTCAACAACAACGGCCGCCGTTCAACAACACGTGGCGGTGACGTCACCACGGCGCGTGTGCCAGGCCAGGTGCACTTGGAGGCAATCGCCGTGAAGTGCCGAAGGCTCGCCACTGCCAGGAAGTGACGGGACCAGCCCCCGGGTCGTGACGGCTTCAATGACCGAGATGAGCGGCAGAGATGCGCCACCTGAACATAGCAAGACAAAGCCAAAGATCCCCCGCGTAGCCTTAGCAGACTGTTGGGGCAAGGTGCTGTAAGCGAGCAGCACCTATGAAGGCCGGCACGGCAGACAAGGGGGTGGGTGGCCAGCACCACGCCCGGCCGCCTTTGTCTCCCCAGTCGCGATGTTTACTCCGTGCCAGGAACTCATTTGAGGCCGAGTCAACCTAGGGGAGGCCCGTGACCGGTTCAAATATTCGTAAAGCGGGGATCGAACTCGGGACACCGGGTTCGTAGCGCAGCGCAGCAAGTGCAACACTGACCCTCCCCGTGGTCAATGTACATGCACGCACAAACTCAACCCTCCACTTTCAAGTCAATGTTAAAGACAATCCCCCACCACTCCTTGCGTCTATGACTGGCAACGTTCTTCTCTCAGCATCGTACCCCAGAACTCTCACATCTCTCCGGGCTCAACAGAGGTGCTTGGGACACAGGCTTGCATCGAGACGCTTTTCTTTGTGTGTAAATTAAAAGGCTGCGTTGCATTCAACGGGCTCCCTCGCAGGAGAGGTACGGCCCCATTCACCCCCCACGGGCTCCTCACCTGATGCTAAATAAAGCGGCGAAGCCACCTGAGCGTTCACTCAGAGCCACCGCACAAGGTCCCCACCCCCCCCACCGGCTCATTCTGAGATCACGCGCATGCCAGTCCACTGCTGCACAGTTCAACGGTTCCACCGTTCCGCTGCGAATCCACCGTTCCGCTATTCCACCATTCCGCTATTCCACTTTTCCACGATTTCACGGAACAGAAACCCCACAAGGCATCATCATCACACACACCCAGGGACCCACGTGTAAATCAACCCACAGCCACTCAGCGGCCCGCAGACGCACGCGAACGTGCACAGACACGCACAAGCAAAGACATGCACACACGCGCGTGCACGTACAGATACGCGTGCACGCAGAGATAAGCACGCGTACACAAAGGCACGCACACAAACACACACGTTGACGCTCAAGCGAGATACTGGCACGTAGACTCGCACACATGCACACACGCACACAGGGAGTCACACACGCACAGCACAGGCTCACACAAAGACAATCGGAGACAAAGGTCCCCTAGTACAGCCTTAACAGACTGTTGGGGCAAATGCTGTCAGCAATCACCGATGAAGGTCGGCACCATGCCCGGCCGCCTTTGTCTCCCCAGTGGGGACGTTCACGCACGGCACCAGAAGTCGTTTATGGCTGAACTCACTCGCCACCAAATTTTGGGCCAAGGCAATGAAATAAAACTCACCAGGTGTGCCACCGCTCGTACCACCACTCACCACCACCACACCACCACCATTCACCGCACCGCCTCTGCAACTAGCGCTCAGCAGAGCACCAGCTCATCATCATTATCCACGCCGCCCATCAGCAGCAATCACACAGACACCATCCTTACCTCCACTCAATAAGTCTCCCACCGCCATCATCACTCGCGCGCTCGCACACACACCGCCCGCGCAGCGCCCATCGATTCTCATCACCAATCCCATCGATTGTCTCAATTCGAGGGTTGCAACTTAGCGCAATCATCGTTGTTTTTTTCGTCTCGTTTTTATCTGTCTCGTTTGTATTGCTTCTCGATTTGCAACTCGGGTGCCTTCGATTTGTGGCGTTTAAACTATAAAACTACGTTGTATTTTAGCAGGTAAAGCCCTACTGAGTTGTGTAGCTCTTTTTGTAGAAGCGATCTGGCCATCACAAACGACAGCTCATCATCACGTGGAAATCTCTAGCAGCCAAATACTCTTCAACGCGTCATGTGGAGGGGAAAAAACCGGAGGACCCGGAAAAATATCAACGCGACTACGGGGAGAGAAAGACGCAAACTCCAAATATACAGTAGGTGTCGGGGTCGGGATCGAACCCACGACCTCCTGTATACCAGGCGAGGTAGTTAACATCTCCTAGCCACCGTGATGATGATGATATAGAGATGCAAACTCCACATATACAGCAGGCGTCAGGGTCGGGATCAAACCCACGACCTCCTGTATACCAGACGTTCTCTCCCCTGTTGTGTCTCCATGGTTTTTCTCCGGGACCCAGCGGTTTCCTCCCAGAGCTATACATATATATACAAACAGATACAGTGTAACTGGTACTTGCTAAAATATCCCAGTGCTGCAGAATTGCTTGCAGGTTACTCAGTTGGGATCACGCACAACATCACCGCCCCCTTTGCCTAGCGCAAAAACTACTTGGCAGGACCCTCCCTCGAAAATGTATTGAGACTCAGCGAGGCTTTCCCGGGTATGCAAGTGTAGTAATCATGATGACAAATAATAATAATAATATCACGGCCCCTTGCTATAGGGGAGATCTGGGATAAAAGCAAGTACGGCAAAAGGAAACGTGTAACGAAAAAAGCAAACAAGAGGCAAAAGAGGAAGCAACGCAATTGGACATCATTGGCATCCCCAACGCCGCGGTGGCAATTTTCAGTCAAATTTGAAGGGGGTAAAAATAACAATGCAGGCGTGTCGAATCACAGAATTCCCCTTGGCTGTCAGCGCCGGCGACAAGACGCGAATCCGCTCCTTGAGATTTTGTGTCGAGCTAAGGGGGTCACGGTAAGAGTTTACGGTCTGGGGATGGGAGAAGATTAGGGTTTGGTGACATGCGGGTTTGGGTTAAAGTTAAGGGTTTATAGTAACGAAGATATGGATTACGTGGATTATGGGTTAAGGGTTTAGGATTATGGTGGAGGGTTATGGATTTGGGGTTTATGGTTTAGGGTATTTTCAGAGGGGCGCCACGTTTGCCGATGAGACATCACCAGTGAGAGGGCCGCCACACATTTTAAATCGTTTGACAGCAGCACGATGATGATGATGGTGTTCTCACCATTTGTGTTTTGTCGGGGGCGGCCGCACATCAGAGGCCACACTAAAGAACACCAGAGGGCCGCCAGTAGCCCACAAGGCCTTCCGATAAAGAACACTGGTTTACGATAAGCGTTTAGGGTTGGGGATCAGGATCAGGGTTTAGGGTATAGGATTAGGGTTCTGGGTTATGAACCAAGGGGACGGTAGTGTCCAAGACCGCAATTCTCGCCCCGCATCTGCAGGGACTGCATATCACTTGGCCTTGTGCATTATCACTCCATCCGTGATGTGGGGAGGGTGGGGGGAGTGAATACGACTGTGGTGAAGATCGTCCAGTATGAACCACCCAGTCGTGTCAAGCCGTGTTGCCATTACGGCATTACCATATTAAACAAGGAAATAGGCCAATTTTATTTTAAGACAAATGTCCCTTAACTTGGGAGACCCAATCTTGAATTTAAGCTTTCGTGACTTTCGGTAAAGTCACGTACATAGAAAATAAATAGATCACGACATTTCGATCGCAACACAAGTAATCGTCATCAGGTGAGACAAACACAGCAGGTGAACTGCTGACGTTGGGAGACCCAACCCAGCGCAGAATGGGACGATGACTGCATTTGCCAGCTTCAGGTCGTGCGAATCCAATACCTCAGTGGGATTTGCCTGGGTAGGATGGGGATGGTGTAGTGTTGTATTTGTTTGTGTTTGGGTGATTTGTTTATCTAGTACTTTGCACTACCGTCGTGTTTTGTGTACTGTTTGTTGGTGTAACGTTCTTACCACGTGCCCCTACCGGACATCTGTGAAAAAGAGCTTTATAGCTCTTCGGATTCCGCCAGCATAAAGAAATATTCTGATTATCAAAAAATAATGCCGGGTTTTACCCTTTCTGGCAAAAAAACAGGATGGGTCAAGATGCTCAAACACCAAATGGAAACCTTTTGCCAAGGAATCACATCACAGATTCTGATTCTGAAATACGGGGCTTGCGAGGACAAGACTGAGACCACCCGTAACAGAATCCATCCATGAGTGATGTTGTTGTTGTTGCTGCTGTTCAACCTCAGCGTTTGTTGCGCTACTGCTGCTGCTTGGAATGCCCGACTCTAATTTAAACAACAGTTTAGTTCGTCAAGTACGCAAGATATCCCCGACAGCAGCAACAACAACCACAGCAACAAAAACCCCGTTCAACATTCAGCGGCGGTGACCTCGCCACGGCGCTCGTGCCAGGCCAGGTGCACATTTGCGGCCACGTGAGGCCTACGATGGCTCGCTGCTGGCAAGAGGTCACGGAACAGACCCAGCAGGAGCCCGTGGGTTGACGGACTGAGACGAACTTGTGCCCGAGACCACCCCTACCCCCGTGTCGCCTGCTGTCACAGGCTGTCGGGGCAAGCGCTGTGAGCGAGTAGCGGCACCACCTATGAAGGCTACCGGCACTGTGGCACACGAGGGGGATGTGGGTGACCGGCACCACGCCCGGCCGCCTTTGTCTCGCACCAGGGTACTCATTTGAGGCCGAGTTGACCTAGGGGGGAGGCCCAGGACGAGATTCAGAAAATCATCACCGGTGATGGCCACGAGCGGGAATCGAACCCGGGTCTCCGGGGTTGATAGCGCAGCACCGCGCTAACCGCTGCACCACCACTCCCCACAATTCTAGATTTTTAAGCTTTCGTGACTGCAAGGATTCATATTCTTAGGTTTTTTCGGTAAAGTCACGTAGGTGAAAAAATTAAAATTAATAAAAGTAAAATAAAATAAAAATCACGACGTTTCGGAGGCAACACAAGCTTCTGTCTTCAGGTGGAAGCTTGTGTTGCCTCCGAAACGTCGTGGAAGCTTGTGTTGCCTCCGAAACGTCGTGATTATTATTTTATTTTTTATTTTACTTTTATTAATTTAAATGTTTTCACCTACGTGACTTTACCGAAAAACCCTAAGAATATCACTCCCCACAACTGAGCCACCACCACCACAGCCTCCCACCCACACCCGACACCCCCACAGAGCGAGAAGTTACCAGCCAGGCTGATGTAGCAGTCGATCTCAATCGCCTCCACTCGCGACCTCTGCTCTCCACTCAGCTTCCCGGCACCGCCACCACCGCCACCGTGTCCCACCACTCCCGCACCGTCACCGTCGGCCCCCACCTCCTTGAGCTGCAGCAGCGCGCGATGGTACTTGCCGATGGCCTCGCGGAATTTCTTCTCCTTGTAGCACTGGTGGCCCTCGCACGCGAAGCCGCTCGCTCGGCACATCCGCGCCTCTACCTCCACCCCGGTCGACGCGTGCCCGAGGCCGCCGGTCGGAACGCCTCGGCCGCCGCCGCCTCCTCCTCCTCCCCCCGGCGCCGCCAGTCGAGCCGAGGCCGGTTCGGTGCCGATGCCGGGCGGAGGAGGAGGGGGCGGTGCGGCCGCTGTGGCCGCTGTGGTCGTGGTCTGGTGGCCCCCCGCGGGGTGGGCCCTGCCGGGCGGACCGCGGCGTTCGGCCGGTACGGGGCAGAGGCCCCGCGGAGGAGGCGGGGGGTCCATGGGGCGGTGACCCCGGGCGATGGGGCCCCGCGGGGTGCCGTGCGCTCCCCCACTACCGCTGCGACTCCCCGAGCCTCCTGCTCCCCCCCCACCACTGTCAGCCCCCAGCGCCTCGCGTCTCCCTCTCGCGATCAATGCGGCTCGCAACGACTCACCCCCTGCCTCACCAAGTGTCCACCCCCCCCTCCTCCTCCTCGTGTGTCTCTCTCTTCGCTCACCCCCTCGACCTGTCCCCCCTCACCCACCCGAACTTTCCCCTCCTTGCCCCCCTTACTCACTCCCCCCTCTCACTCCCCGTCTATCTCAGGTGCCCCCCACCACCACCCCGCTCCTCCCTACCCCTGTCTCACCCCCTAGCCCCCTCCACCCTCCTGTCTCCCCCTATCCCCTCGCCCCCTATCCCCTCGCCCCCGTGTCTCTTCCACCGTTTCACACCCAACGTCGCTTCGCCGTCTCACCCCCCCCACCACCCACGCTCGCTCCCCTACCTCGTCCACCTCTCTCCCCCACCTCTTCTCACGCGGCCAACCTCGCCCGAGCAAGGCCCAACGCGACCATCACCCGGTCCCAACCGAGGCGCTCCGCAACCACCAGAATGCACCCAGCGCCTCCCACCACCGCGGAACGAACCACCACCACCACTGCCACCCAGCACCACCACCACCCAGCACCACCACCCAGCACCACCAGCAGCAGCAGTAGACGCGGGTGAGGGCTCCGTCCACGCGGCTGCTGTGGTTCAGAGTGAACGAGGAGGTGAGGGTGAGGAGGAGGTGAGGAGGAGGAGGTGGGGGGGTTGCAACGCGTCGGCGGACGTCTCTAGGAGCCACCACAGCGGCGGGCGGCGTCCACTCTCAACGCGTGCGGCCTCGTGGGTGGAGCCTCCGCCACCACTTCCGGTACACCCCCCTCGACTTCCGGTCGCATCCCCCCCCCACGCACACCCCACCACCAATCCAGCACCCCCCCCTTCCACTCCCCCCGCACTCCCCCCCCACCCACTCCATGCACTCCCCCCCCACCCGCCCCCACCCTCCCCCCCCACCCGCCCCCACCCTCCCCATTCGCCCACCTGCCCCTTCCCCCCACACTCCCCCCACCCCACTCACTCCCCCCCCGCACCCCCCCCGCACCCCCCCCGCACCCCCCCCCACTCCCCCCCCACTCCCCCCCCCCGCACCCCCCACCCCCACTCCTCCCCCAGCCCCCCCCCTGAGCCGGAAGCACTTTCCCCATTTGAATTGGTAGCTCGCTTAAGCGCGGATTAAAGGAGGCTTCTCTGTGGGAAGCGACGGGGCCAGAGGAAGACCCCCCGCGGTATTCGTTGCTTATCCGTGTTAGGAAATGCAATACAACGTTGTGGGACTCCCATCAGAGTCTTTATTTGTACTCGAGAAAGCCGATGAGGGGCCGTCCATAAATGACGTCACGCGATTTTGGACGATTTTTGACCCCCCCCCCTCGTCACACGGCGTCACAAAAAGTCAAACCCCCCTCAAATATGACGTCATAAAGCCCTGCCCCCCCCCAAAATAAAACATGCTTCAAATCGCTTTAAACTATTGTCATTGTAGTGCGTATTTAATGTGGCGCTGCACTCTGATGTTGGAGGAGAAAACATTTATTAAAAAGTATATTTAATTAAGTAGAACGTGTCTAAATTTATTTAAAGTTGCGCATTTTGATGTGACGTCACATTTCTCACCCCCCCCCTCGTCACACATCGTCACAAATGTCTGACCCCCCCCCCCCCCCCAGGTGCGTGACGTCATTTATGGACGGGCCCCTGAGCATTGAAGCTCTTTAATTATTTTTTTTAAACAGATGTCCGGTAGGGGCTGGTCAGAAAGTTACATGGCATGAATATAAATTTTATTGTATTTTATACCTACGTGACTTTACCGAAAGAACTAAAGAGTATATGAATATAAATGTTGTGTCGTTAACCCGCCACCACCCGACACGTACCTGTCAACCCCTTATCAGTGCCCCCTACCTTGTTACAGACCAACTCAGACCCTATTGGTCACTCCGTGGTCCTTTATAAATCTCAACGTTCATCCTACAAAGTTCCCATCACAAGGGAGACACACAAACAAATAGAGAGATCTTCTTGGTCCTTTCGGTAAATTCACGTAGAAGGGAAATAATAAAATAATTAAATTTTAACATAATAAAATATGTTTATTTTATTAACGTTGAGATGTGTAAGGGACCACGGGGTGACCAATAAGGTCTATTTTATTATGTTTTATTTTTATTATTTTATTATTTCTCTTCTACGTGACTTTACCGAAAGAACCAAGAAGATGAATCCCTGCAGTCACGTAAGCGTTAAATCGAAAAATAGAGAGATTTTTTTTTTAATTGCCCGCATTGAAACGGCTGTAGGCCGTATGGCCCTGAAAACTCAACATCCCTGCACAAGGATACGTCGTGAACCGTCTGTGCTGTCAGCCACGTGCGACACGGCCAATGAGGAAGTTCGTCACTTCAAGCACATCGCCCTGAGAACGATTGTATCAGGGCGATTGACACATCCACGTCACTCTCATGGTTAAAACCCACAACATTTACAGTTTGAGTCCGACGTTTCGATGGTGATTACAACCAGCTTCATCAGGCGATTTCTGTTGTTGTTGTTGCCAAAATCGTGAAGAAGTCTTCCGTGTCCCCGGTGTTAAACAGATAAGAGTAAAGGCGATGTCATCATCACCGTGAGCCGATCACGTGCCAAGATCAGATTGGCGGTGGATGTAGGCATGTAACTCATAATTATAATCTCATTTTATATCGCGTCAGTTTAACCCGTAGGCTTACGCGACCAATATCATCAATAATCGATTTTTATGGGGTCATATCGCGTAAATATTTTAATGTGTCGTTAAACCCGCCACCACCCGACACAGCCAATTAGTAAGAGTTGTCACGTAAACAGAACGTGGTCAATTCGTCACTAGTACAGCACTAGTGTATAGTGTAGTGTATAGTGTAGTGTATAGTGTAGTGTAAAGTGTAGTGTAGAGTGTAGTGTATAGTGTAGTGTATAGTGTAGTTTATAGTGTAGTGTATAGTGTAGTATACTAGTACAGCACTAACCGGTTGTGAGTTGGAGAGAAAATCCACAACATTTACAATCTGAGCACGACGTTTCGCCAGTAATTATAACAACCGGCGTCATTCATGTAATTGCATCCCACAACGCCGCACACTCAGAACGGGTTATGTTCGTATGACACTACGTAGTGACATATGACTGGTTACGGATTGGTCACAGTTAATCAACGCACGATGGATTGTGTTAAATTGATAAAATGCAGTGATATATTAAACCTCGCCCCCACCCTGACCTTTGCACCCGACTGCCTCCCAAGTGGGGACATCTCAGTTATCCGAGGCCGTGTCTCTTTAAGACCGAAACAGCAGGGGATGTATCCACAACGGTCTGGCTGTCGCCTGATGCTGCTGCTCGTTATTGTTGTAATTTACCGGCGGCGAAACGTCTCGGCTACTCGAATTGTTAAATTGTTGTCGTGGGTTTACTCTGCAACACACAGCCGTATGGTGTTTGCCACTTCTTGCAAGGACCAACATTTTAACGAACTTATTTCGGACAAAGGGGCCTCGTGTCCTGTGAAGGTCTCAGGTTCCATATCACTTATTTCTATATTTTCTGGGCGTGAGTATGAAAGGCTCCCTTCCTAGGCCATAACTCTGCTGATAGGAAGAAAGGCCCTGTCCTAATGAGCCCAACACACATATATAGCGTGAAAGTGAGCAACGTAAAAACACCGGTGATGAACAATTATACATCTAATGTTAATTACGCATTATCGTAAGGGGGTGTCGGGGAGGAGTTGAGAGTGGAGGGGGGTGTGGAGGGGCCGGGTGGGAAATGGGGGAGGGATGGGGCTAGGGTGGTGGACGGGAGGAGAGGTGGGGGAGCGGTGGTGAAGAAAGGGGAAGGTTGGGGGAAGGATTGAGGGGAGGGGAATGGGGGAGGGATGGGGGGGTGAAGGGTGATATGGGGGGGGGGGGGGTACACAGTCGATTTACTTCTTGCGTGGCCCGGCCTCTCTTCTCTGACTGCTGCCACGTGGTGCTAATTGCTCGGCTTGCGAGTGTTTGTAACCGCGGCTAATAATTGCATCGCCCCCCTCCCCCCCCGGCACGATTTTCTCCCACGTCGCTTTGCCCAGCCCCACTCCTCGCCGCAGCGCCACGCGGGGACCGCTCGAGTTGATGTGCGACTCCAATCGCGTGCCACTCATTCGCGTTGAGACGCCGTCTCTCTGCGGCAGGGTTGTGGTTATCCTCGCCCCTTGGTTTGGTTGCTGTGTTACCCCTCCCCCCCCTCCCTCCTTCGTTGAATTTTGTTTCACCTGAGAAACCCGCCCGCACCCCTTGCCTGACCCAACATGGTTGTGAGAAAGCACATTCCTGCGGAGGGAGCTGCTGGTAGGAACGTTGGGTTGCTCGGTCAATGGCCAGGGTCAACGGCGGCGTGGTGTATTCCGCAAATATGCCCGACTGTGAGGGCGGGCACAAGCCGGCGTGAGTAGGTTAAACGTTCAGTTTTATAAGGGACTTTTGAGTTTAAACCCTGGTGTGCATGGTCGATGTCCTCCACGTGCTCCCGTTTTCTCCCATAAGCAAAATGCTCATTAATGGAATTTAGCCAAACATCCCAATGCAGGATCTTCCTGTAAGCAAGTCTTGAGACTCACTCAGGCTTTAATGGTGGCATTATTGTTATGGGAGTGGAGCAGTGGCGCTGTGGGTTTGTACACTGCACTGTGAACTCGACTACTCGAGTTCGGTCCCAGCGACGACTCACATCAGCGACGAGTGAAAGATAAAAAAAAGTTCTGGGACCTCTCTCTCGGTGAAGTATGGTCAAACAACTCCCAAGACTGACACGGCATGGACAGGCTGTAAACAATTATATCATCAAGGCCCCCTCCCCCCCTGACTGCCCCCACGCTTCTCGTTCGACGATGGCGGCGTTGGTCCTCGAGCCGTCGCTGTCCGAGGTGCTGAGTCACCCAGCGCCCTTGGCACGGCAGCAGCGCCCCCTGCTGTCGCCCTATCGCAAGGTGACCCCTTCAGCCGCGACAATCCGTGGCGCGGATACATTTCTAGATTTGAAGCTTTCGTGACTGCAAGGATTCATACTCTTAGGTTTTTTTCGGTAAAGTCACGTAGGTAAAAAATAAAATTAAAATTTATAAAAGTAATAATGGAAATAAAATAATAAATCACGACGTTTCGGAGGCAACACAAGTCTCCGTCATCAGGTGGGACCGTCACAGCTAGATTTACTGTATCAAGTGAGGCAGAGATTCCAAGATACAAGTTCTTAAATACAAGTTGAGGGGGGAGGAGGGGGGGAGGAGCTTATCTGAGTGTGGTAGCCAATGAATGGAACGTATTGGGGGGGGGGGGCTAAAAGAGAACAACAGGTCACATGCTAAAGGTGCACATGGTGCTAGAAGAGAACGACACTGCACATGTTGTTTTACCCAGTGTTGGTGGCCATCCAAATACAACAAAGGAGAGTGCTGTTAAACGCTGGGGATGTTAACACTCGGTAAAGTAGAATAGTACCTGTCAAATAAGATGGTCCATAAATGTGTAGTTAAATCTTTTTTGCATGGTTAATAACATCTTTCCAATGATTACTCAGTTTGTACCCATCATCACGGTTGAAATTATGTCTGTGTTTGCGGTTACATATTTGTCATCGTCATCAGCCATGGTCAATCCACTGCTGGGTTATAGGAGAGTGGCTTTATTTATTCCCAAGCACACGTTGATAAAGGGTTTACATTACGTCTGCCTATCCCCTCTTACTCCCTTGGTCCCATTGGCCCCTCTGTATTTCTCAGCAGATCATCGCAGTGTGTGTCAATCACTGCGCCACCGCTCACCCTCCCTCCCCCCTATGCAACACGTCCATCAACAACATTGGGTCGATCAAGCCATCATCAATCCACTGCTGGATATCATCGTTTTAATCACCGGCCATAATCAATATGCTGCTGGATAAAAGGTTTGCCCAAGGTCACTCGCCTTCATCAACCGTCAAATCGATATCCGAGTGTGTTCCCTAACCCACCATGTTCCTCTTGCCCCTCCGTGTAGTGCGCTAACCACCACGCCACCGCTCCCCCATTGCTTTATTCTTATTTAACCGTGTACAGTAAGTACTGTGCAGGGTAAATGCACAATCACACCCGGCGACACACGCCCGTGGGACGCAGGGACGCAGCCTGGCCTCGGTCAGTATTGCACCCAGGCGCGACCGCGAGGAACGGTGGCGAAAAAATACGCCCGGCCGCCTTTGTCTCCCCAGTGCCGATGTGTTTTTTTTACACACCGCACGAGGTACTCGTTTAAGGCCGAGTCGACTTAGGGGAGGGTCCCACGACCGGTTTGGACATTTCGTCAAATTTGGCTCGCCGGGTTTCCTAGCAGCGTGCTAACCGCTGCACCACCGCTCCCCCGTCATCCACATATATATACACAGACACACAGCCGCACACGGTCACACGCAGAAGTCACACGCAGAAGTCACACACGCCCATTTGGAAGAAGGAGCGACGCAGCCTGGCCTCTGCGAGTATTGCATCGCGGCCGCGACCTCCAGCAAGCGACGGTGGAGAGATACAACGCACACGGAGGGCACAAGATGAATCCCAGCAAGAGCGCTTCCTCCGGCGTCGGGGCCGACGCCAAAGAGAGCAAGAGCGCCGGTGAGCGGCGGGCGACGGCCGTGAGCTTTCTCTGTGCCACGCACAACGCGACCTGTGCGGGTGGACGTTGGGAGGTGCCTGTGTGTGTCTGCGTCTGTTGCCTGTGGGGAGTGTTGCCTGGGGAGGGGAGCGGTGGTGTAGCGGTTAGCGCTACGCTGCGCTACGAACCTAGCGACCCGGGTTCGATTCCCGCTCACGGCCAACATCGATGACGATTATCTGTACCGGCCCTGGGCTTTCCCTAGGTCGACTCAACCTCAAATTAGTACTGTACCTGGTGCGGTGTGTAAACATCGCCGCTAGGGAGACAAAGGCGGCCGGGCGTGGTGCTGGTCACCCACCCCATCGTGTGCCATGCCGGCCTTTATAGGTGCTCGCTAACAGCACTTGCCCCTACAGTATGTTAAGGCTATACAGGTCATCTTTGTCTTTGCGTTGCCTGCGTCGTGTAGAAACCGCATGCCCAGCCCAAGCGGCTTCTGTTTAGTCCTAGAGAAGGGACGGGAGCTGATGCGGTACGGGAGGACGTTGAGCCCCAGTGGGACTTGGAGATGACCGCTAACTCAGCCGTGTCGAGATCGACCTCTGCGGTGTAGGGAGGGCTCGTGAAGGACGCTGCTGCTGCTGAGCAGTTGGAGGCAGTCGCCCTCCAGCCAACAACGGAGGGCGGCGGAGGAGAGACGCTCACAACAACGAGCGGAACGCCGGGAAGATAAAATGCAGCGAGTTAGCGCTGGGTGGAAGCACGGCTGGTGCATCTACCAGTCATCTACCAGTCATCTCAGTGAGCCCGTGGCACCCGGGTCTATCCCGCGATCTCCTGCCGGCGGGCATTCCGCACTTAACGTGGCCTCAGAGTGAACCTAGCCGGGCACGGGCGTCGTGGTGACGTCAACGCCACTTACTGGCGAATGGCGGCTGTTGTGGTTTTTTTTTCGTCACAGCGCGCAGAAAATGACCGATAGGGTCCCTCCACATCCCTTGCGCTCACTGTACGCGCCACGCTGCGCGGTGTGTGTGTGTGTGTATCGGTCCTCTTCATGATGGGCGGATGGATGAAGATCCTTTATTTCACCAATTTCGAGAGTGCTCGGCGCGATCCTGCTCCGTCCCACTGACCAAAAAATACCTAAACGCACCGAGGCTCTCCCGGAGAATGCGCGAACGAGATAACGAGCACTGCCATCGGCATCGCCATCAGACTTGGTCAATCCACTGCTGGATGAAGGCTTCCCGGAAGCCGCCACCACCACCACCACTAAACACGATCCTGCGATGTTGATGATCCACCTCGCGCCTGCACTGGTTTTGATATCGCTCCGTCTCTCATGGTTGGTGGCCTCGCTCTCGAACGCGTGGCGTTCCCCGAGCGATGATTGCGTCGTCGTAAATGGCCACAACAATTCACGGCCCGATTTGTCAGCAGACTCGTGGACGAAGCCCTCCCCTCCCGCGTCGGTCGTGGGAGTTTCGTTCCATAGCCATACGTCACCACGCTGATCGATGCCTATCGGTGAAGGTCACCCCCCCCCCGTCCCCAGCGATGTCAGCCGTGACCCGGAATACAACTCAGGTCGCCAGTTTTAGCGCAGTGCGTTATCGCCACCACTCACTGCGCCAGCCCTCCCATCGCGATCGTCAAATATTCTTAAAACAATAATAGATTTATCTCTAGAGATGCGTTCGTATTCGGGCGCGACGTGGACCCCAAGTATGTAAGGATGGTAACGACATTTGCTCATTACATATTACATGTTCTTAAACACACACGCCCACATTTAGATGCTCGTTTGCAATGTGCGGCCTGCAGAACACTCGCTGCGTATCGGGACCAGCATTGAGTAGAGATTGTGTCATATCCATCCACACTCGAGTCTGTAATATCAACACTCGAGTCTGTAATATCAACACTGAAGTCTGTAATATACACACTAGAGTCTGTAATATCCACACTCGAGTATGTAATATCAACACGACATTCTTTAATATGCACACTCGAGTCTGTAATATCCACTCTACACAAAGAATGGCAATTGTTGAATAACCCACCGTATAAATGACCAGTTAGGTGGATACATTTTTCTCTCACGGCCACAGCGTATGCTGTTTGACCTCCTGCCAGCGAGCTTGCGACAATTCCTGTCCCCTTCAAGTGCACCTAGCCTGGCACAGGGACTGTGACGGCGTCACCGTCGATAATTAGTGACGAATGGTGGCTGTTGTTGCTGCTACTGCTGCCTCTGCTGCTGCTGCTGTATATGTTAACCGCGCCGAGTGTATGTTAGAGACAATAGTGACATTTAACCACTAACCAACAACGAATTGCTTAGCATCGTAAATTGAAACAACAAACAACCTTCACACAACGCATCGTTACTGTGTTGCAAACGAGTCTCCCAGCCTTGGAGACGACCGCGGAGGCGAGGTTTCGAGTTTGTAGTTCAGGACAAGGGCGCTGTCCCTGGTACTGAAATGGCGCTTAGCCCCACCTAGCGGTCAGCGAATCGGTATT
Organism: Lampetra fluviatilis; assembly: GCF_964198595.1. Taxonomy (NCBI): domain Eukaryota; kingdom Metazoa; phylum Chordata; class Hyperoartia; order Petromyzontiformes; family Petromyzontidae; genus Lampetra; species Lampetra fluviatilis. The sequence goes on along the minus strand of NC_136326.1, from coordinate 1,280,728 downwards.
GCAACTGCAGGAGAAATCCAATGAGCTACTATTTTTTTACCCGACAGATGTCCAGTAAGGCGCCGTCCATAAATGACGTCACGCACCTAGGGGGGGGGGGGTGTCAGACATTTGTGACGATCCTTCTTCTTGGTTCTTTCGGTAAAGTCACGTAGAAGGGAAGTAATAAAATAATAAAAATAAAACACCTGAAGACGGCTAATTGTGTTGTGGCCGAAACGTCGTAAGAATTATTTTATTATGTTTAATTTGTATTATTTTATTACTTCCCTTCTACGTGACTTTACCGAAAGAACCAAGAAGATGAATCCCTGCAGTCACGAAAGCTTTAAATCGAAATTTGTGACGATGTGTGACGAGCTTGGGGGGGGGGGGGGGGGGGTTGAGAAATGTGACGTCACATCAAAATGCGCAACTTTAAATAAATATAGACAACACGTTCTACTTAATTAAATCGACTTTTTAATAAATGTTTTCTCCTACAACATCAGAGTGCAGCGCCACATTAAATACGCACTACAATGACAATAGTTTAAAGCGATTTGAAGCATGTTTTATTTGGGGGGGGGGGGAGCAGAGCTTTGTGACGTCATATTTGAGGGGGGGGGTCTGACTTTTTGTGACGCCGTGTGACGAGGGGAGGGGGGGGGATAAAAAATCGTCCAAAATCGCGTGACGTCATTTATGGACGGCCCCTTAAGGGTACGGGGTCAAACTTTACAACAAAAAACACGATGGGAAGTGCAAATTATAGTAAAGCTAAACACATTACCTGTTCGAAATATACAAATAAATAAAATATTTTTTGTTTTTTACCAGGAAAGGCTCCACTGAGCTTTTGCCTTGTTTTGCAAATGACAGCTCAACTACGTGGCCTATCATCACGTGCGCATTTATAGCAGCGAAATCATCTCAGCGCGTATTTCTAAACATGGAGGGACAAACCGGAGGACCCGGAGAGAAAGAAAAAGAATCCACGCGACCACGAAGAGAACATGCAAACTCCAAATGTAGAAACATCATAATTATGACAATTTACTAATTTATCCATCCAGGAGAGTCACACAGAGTGGTATGATTTCTTTTCCAGAGGCTCCTGCCGCTCCATTGTTTATTTTATGATTTCAAGCAGTTTTCATCCGATTAATGAGATGGGTTGTGTTTATTATTATTATTATACAAGTAGGGAGAAACCCACAGCGCCCGGAGAAAACCCATGCATTTTACGAGAGAGACCAACACTCTATCCTCGTACGTGTGTATGTATGTACAAAAATGCACACCAACCACTCCCCCCCCCCCCCCCCCCACAGACCTTCAGTCCATGCTTCCACCCCCATATGAAAGACGCCGTACCACCCGACAATGCACAACCCTGCCAAGCCCTCGCTCTTACCCCCCCCACCCCCAGTTGCCAGAACGTTGCTGCCCGGACAGAAGCTCCACTTAACTCTGCTGTCCACATACGGAACTGCCTCCCCGATGAACACATTGTCGGCAAAATGACCGATTCTGGTCTTCAGGCCATCAAATGACGAGCTCACATACATGGACATCTTAACACATCCCTGCGGAGGGAGCTGGTAGGAACGTTGGGTTGCTCGGTCAATGGTCAGGGTCAACGGCGGCGTGGTGTATTCCGCATATATGCCCGACTGTGAGGGCGGGCACAAGCCGGCGTGAGTAGGTTAAACGTTGAGTTTTATAAGGGCACCACGGGGTGACCAGCCCCTTCCCACCCAGCCCCACCCCTCCCACCCCCCACCCAACCCCCACCCTCCCCACCCAGCCCCACCCTCCCCACCCAGCCCCTCCCCACCCGGCCCCTCCCCTCCCCACCCAGCCCCTCCCCACCCTCCCCTCCCCACCCAGCCCCTCCCTCCCCACCCAGACCCTACCTGCACGACGAACGGACACAATAATCCCCTGTGGGCTGGTGGAACCAGTGGGTTCCTAACTTTACCACTCGCCTTGTACGGACTACTGAGTCGTTGAGCTGCAGCGAACCCAATGATTACGCCGATTATATAATTATATGTACTCGTGTCTGATGCGGCTATTGTTCGCAATTTCCACCCAATAAAAAAAAACTGCACGTTGAACTTTTTTCTCACCGTACGTAGCCAAGCGGTGCTAATCGGAGGTACAGATGGAAACAGGCGGCAATTAGTCTCGCATATCATCGCCCATGGCCCTAACCGCAACCGTAATACTACCACGCCCCCCACCCCCCCCCCACCAAAGGTCATTAAGCGAATCCGAGTCACGAGCCTGGCTCGAGATACAATCCCAGCCGTAATCTCGTCCCTTGTAATTAATTATCTTAGCCCAAAACAAGAGTTCAAGAGGTAGTCATAGCTCGAACCTTTAATCCTGGCCATAATCAAATATTTAATGCGAGCCCTGCTCATAATCCTAGGCCTAACCCTGGTCCGAGACGTAATTACAGACCTAATTCTACTCCTAAACGTAATCGCAAACCCGTGTACGGCACGAACACCGTTGTTGACAACCAGCATTTGCTTCCCAGGATCTCCCCCCCCCCCCACCCGTAACCCCCACACACATGTGAGGGGGAAACACTCTATCCCATACAGATTGAACAGGTGGTGTCCACGTTTGTGGTGCTGAACCTTAATCTCCTGGAAAGTCAGGGTATGTAATTGTTTTTTTTTACCCTGGCGCACAACTACTGACAAATGAGGTTCCAATGGTGTAAATGCTTACCCCGAGCTCTCATACTCTGATGGTGCATTGTCTTTGAGTTGTGCGCCTTTTGGCGTCATCTGGTCCAACACCAGGGTGAGACTAGGCTCTAAGGAAAGCTGTCTCGAGTGTGGACCAATCAATTTCAAGGACAGTGCATACATTATCAGAGTTATGTTTTTTGTTTGCATTCCGACTGCAGGTATTGTGGTCAATGCAAACATGACTCCTTGTAAAAAAAGGTGTCAGTTTTGTTGCCAGATAAAAGGGTAAAAAAAACAATTATCATATTTTGCTACTGGCAAATGAGGTTCCAATGGTGTAAGTCAGGGTATGGCTCCTCCTCCTCCTCGACGTCCATGGGAAAGGAGTGTCGCAGTATTTGTGTGACCCATCAACCCTCGCTGGGTTACAGGCCACCACCACCACCCGTGCTTTAATTCGGTGTTCCTCTCATCCCCTTTCTCGGTCCGTCCCGTTCCCCTCTCCTTGTGCGTCTCTGCGCTCCAACACGTTTGTTTCCGCGATTAGGCGCAGTACTATTGGGGCGCCATGGTGGCGAGATGTTAACTACCTCGCCTGGTATACAGGAGGTCGTGGGTTCGATCTCGACCCTGACGCTTGCTGCTGCTGTATATTTGGAGTTTGCACGTTTCTCTCCCCGTGGTCGTGTGGATTTTTCTCCGGGTCCTCCGGTTTTTCCCTCCACATTTAAAAACACGCGTTTAGAGTATTTGGCTGCTATAATTTCCCACTTGATAAGCCACTTCGTTGAGCTATCATTTGTGACGACCAGGTCGCTTCTGAAAAAGATCTGTATAGAGCTCAGCGGGCACTTATCTGGTAAAATAAACTAAAACATAGTTTATGTTTTTTTAAAATAGTTTTACAAATGTGAGTTGTCATCGTCCATGTTGATGTCGCCCTCTAGGACACGACGGGGTGGAGGTGGAGCACATGGACGGGGAGCCCGCCGCTAACGGGGGCCCCGAGGTAAAGCGGCGGCGCCGTGGACACGCGGCCACGGGGGGCAGCACGCGGACACGCGGCCACGCGTATGAAACTTTAAGCGTAAAACTTTTGTGATTTTTTGTTGTTTACCCTTCAGAGAATCGACGGAATTAACGACCCGAGGGTTCGTTCGTTGCCCTTATCGGCAAGCCACGTTTTTTTCTCTCGTGGGCTCCGGGACGTCCGGTACGGCTCTTTAACTTAGAGTAGAGATTTCCTTCCGCGGGTCTTGACTACGATTCGACGATTCGTATAGAAGAAGAAACAACTCAACCAAAACTCGACTCTGGTGCGACTGCGTATTGTGACCACATCGCCAGCTGTCGCACTGTCTCCCTCGACCACTCGCGAGGTCGTCGATTGACCCCCAAGGGGTTTGACGGTAGAGATCTCGGTGGAAGGTGGTCGACAAAGTGGTGACACAGCCCGCAGTCAAGACCCCCTCCCCCCCCCCCAGCTACGGTCAGAATATGAATCATGCTGCTCGTAACCAGGACTGTCCATAGTGGGGGGGGGGGGGGGGGTGCAGGGCCCTGGGCACACACCTTCAAACTAAACCGGAAGAATTACATCTGACACCGTCACGTTGAAGCGTACCCCCCCCCCAAGGCGCGGGGCCCGGGGCAGTCGCCCCGATTCGCCGTGCCCTGGGTGTAGCGCGCCTGGAGCGAGCTCGATCGCCGATTTAGCGCGTACGCTTTCGCCACCAGCGTTATTCGAAATTAAGTTTTTGCTGGGTTCAGATCGCGTGAATATAAATGCGTCGTCGACAGGTCCTGGCTTGTCGCCCGATGAAGCTGGTTGTTGTAATCGCCGGCGAAACGTCGTTCTTCAAATGGTAAATGTTGTGGGTTTACTCTCCAACACGACCGGTGGCGGTGAAGTGGTAACACATTGGCACATTTTCTTCGCGTGACAAACCTTACCAGTTTACCACGTGGTAGGCTTTCGCGACCGATATCATCCATAACAGAGGGTTTTTTTACTGTTGGGTTAGATCGAGTAATTATGTAAATGTGTCGTTAAACCCGCCACCATCCCACACAGCCAATTAGTAAGTTGTGTCACGTAGATAAAGCGTGCCAATTCGCGGTGTGTTGGAGAGCAAATACACAACATTTGCAATCTGAGTACGACGTTTCGCCAGTAATTACAACCGGCATCATCAGGCAGACAGCCAATTGTCTGCGTCTGATGGAGGGGGTTACAACACGTGCACGTTCACGCGATCTAACCCTGCAAAAAAAACCCATCATTCCATCACGATCGCTCGCTCAGTATCCCTCCGTGGCCAAACGCGAAATTGCCCCCCTCTCTCTCCGGGCCGCTGAATCGACGATGGCGTGCGTCTTTTCCCGCTCCCCTCCCGCAGAAGTTTTTCGGCCTCTCGACGAAGGAGTGGGGCCTGGTGGCCCTGGGGCTCGTGGCGGTTGTGGGACTCGCCGTGTACGTCAAGCGGCGCGACTGAGACCAACACAATCCTGCCGCTCCCACCCCCTCCTCCCTCCCTCCCTCCCACACCGACCTCCCGAACGAGATGCAATCGTCCGGAGACGCGGAGACCGTCGGCACGCACGCACGAGACGGCCACGCATCGTCGTGAGTCGCCGTCGCCGTCGTCGCCCCAGTTGTCAACACTTAGCGGAGTAGCTGCGGCAACGTTGCCCTCCACCGATCGTTATTGGAGTGCCTCGGCCGGTGCGAATGGCAATGGGTTTACATGGAATGTGTGTGTGCGTGCGGCTCACAAGCAGCGGGAAGGCACGACAGGCTTCGGTCCATAAGAGGAGTTTTTTTGTGTTGGGTTAGATCGCATAAATATATAAATGTGTCGTTAAACCCGCCACCACCCAACACAGCCAATTAGTAATGTTTGTCACGTAAACAAACGTGGCAATTCGTTACTCGTTCAGCACACCGGTTGTGTGTTGGAGAGTTAAACACACGACGACATTTACAATTCGAGTGGCGTGACGTTTCGCCGGTAATTACAACAAGCAACTTCTTCTTGGTTCTTTCGGTAAAGTCACGTAGAAGGGAAATAATAAAATAATAAAAATAAAACATAATAAAATACAATTCTCACGACGTTTCGGCCACAACGCAAACAGCCTTCCTCAGGTGAAGAACAGGTCTGTCGGAAAGACAGCGTCTGAATGAATTGTATTATTTCCCTTCTACGTGACTTTACCGAAAGAACCAAGAAGATGAATCCCTGCAGTCACAAAAGCTTTAAATCGAAATTTAACAAGCAACTTCATCAGCCAGAATTGTGCATAAATCCTCCTGCTGTTTCGGCTTTAACGACACATTTATATTCGTGCGATCTAACCCAAAAAAAACCTCTATCATGGAAAATATTTGTCACGAACGCCTACTGCGCGTTGAGCAGGCATCATCACCGTAGTAGAAATGTAATTCGTAACACGCACAACTGAAGGAATATAATTGGCCGTGATTCGGTGGCACGGAGCCAAAGTTGGTGTCGCTCAGGCGAGAGACCACGGCATACGATCGCCACGTCGCGTGTACGACGTTCTCAGCCTTGTCCAGACCACCAACTCAAGAGCTGAACGTTTGGCTGCATTGCTGTATGTGTGCCTGCATGCACTAACCTGCTCTGTAGTGGGGGTTGTCTTCATTTACAGAGGGTGTTGGATCTAAGTAAAGCCTCTTGACGATTAATCGATTAATTGATCAATGTTTATTATTCAACTCATGATCCATGCATCAAAGGGACCATGTAAGAATGGGTAGCAGACCAAAAGTAAAGGTATAATGATGCATCAATTAATAACAATACCAGTTCTTAAGCACACGATACGTGCGATAATGAATCGCGTCTGTAAGAACTGATGTTTCACAATTCGTATACAGTACAGCACGGATTATCTTGTTGCTGATGGGTTTCATGTGACCCCTGCAGCCACCATGGGTGCAATGTAAAAAAATTAATTGATTCTTAAATCTAATCAGGACTCTGAATCGCAACAATCCATCACTCAATTGAACGCCCCTTTTAAACAATTATATAAAAAAGTATACATATCAACATATAATGTATCAGTCTCATCAGGTAGCTGTGGGCTGATAAACTGATGACACAATTGTCACAGACAGAAGAACTGCTATTCATTTTCATTGGGTCTCATCAGCAAGCTGTGGCCTCACAATCCAGTGCCCCGTGTGTGCGCACGCTGGGGAGAGAGACATCCCCACACAGCCAATGTCCACCGCCAAATATTCGGCCAAAATTGCTCTGCTTTATTTTATCATTGCGCAGAAAAGAATGATAAAAAAGTGAAGTTGACACGGGGCATCCCGGCATACTTCCTGTGTGCATTCTACACCGGAGATGTCACGTGACCGATAGCCCAGCTGTTAAGTCAGAGGTTGACCTCGGTGTCTGAGCAGTAATCCCCCTCAAATAGTTACACACGCATTTAACAAACCGCAAAAATATTGTAAATTGTCGTAGCTACGAACACTCACTTAACCCAAGTCCACTGTGGACCAATAAATGGAAGTGTATTCTATGCCCTCTTGTTTCGTCTCTTCTCTGCCTCTTGCTTCATTGATTTTGATTTAAATTAAGTTAAATTTCAAAAACCGATTTAAAGCTTTCGTGACTGCAGGGATTCATCGTCTTGGTTCTCCTGAAGACGGCTGCTTGTGTTGTGACCGAAACGTCGTGAGAATTATTTTATTATGTTTTATTTTTATTATTTTATTATTTTCCTTCTACGTGACCTTACCGAAAGAACCAAGACGATTTCAAAAGCCACCACATTTCCAGGAGGCTCAACCCGACCACATGGCGAGCTGGCAGCCTCTGCCAGTCCCCGCCTACTTTTACATGACCACGCCCACCGCTCAGTCGCTATCCCCGCCCACAACGGTGAGTGCCCTCCTTCGCTCACTGACGTTAGTCCTGCCTCCAGGAATTGCTCTACTTACGAACATTCGACTTACGGACGTTCAGAGATTTGAAGCTTTCGTGGCTGCAAGGATTCATACTCTTAGGTTCTTTCACGTAGGTAAAAATAAATAATAAAATAATAGCAATAATCATAGAAATAAAATAATAAATCACGACGTTTCGGAGGCAACACAAGTCTTCGTCATCAGGTGGGACCGTCACAGCTAGATTTACTGTCTCAAGTGAGGCAAAATTCCAAGAGACAAGCTCTTAACTACAAGTTAAGGGGGAGGGGGAGAGGGGCTTATCTGAATGCGGTAGCCAATGAATGGAACGCGTTGGGGGGGTGGGCGGGGCTACAAGAGAACAATCCGTGCACCTCGACTTAACCGGTGTTGGCTGACAATCCAAATACGAAAAGGCAGTGCTGTTAAACGCTGCGGATGTCAACACTCGGTAAAGTAGAATAGTACCTGTCAAATAAGATGGTACAAATATGTGTAGTTAAATCTTTTGGTCCGTATGTCCAGTTGCCTGTTCGGACCGAGAGTTGTAAAGTTCAACCGCCGCACAATAGATGGCGGTGGTGTCATCTACATCTGCAGAACGTGACGAACCAGTGGCATCTACATCTACAGGAAATTATATAACCTTTAAAGCCATTCCCCGTGTTTAGTGTACACGCTGTACAACGTGTTTGGAATCGAGAGGAGTAAAGTTGTATTTACGAACAAATTGACTTATGAACAGACCTCTGCAACCGAGCTCGTTCGTAAGTAGACGAATCATTGTACTTGCTCATAGGCCCCAGGCGCCAGTCATGTAAAAAATTAACCCGTAAAAACAAAGTTTGTCACTATAAATCCTTTATATGCGTGGCATCGGTTTTATTTTATTATTCATTTCTGTTTTTCTTGAGTAAGAGTTTCATTTTTATCACATTGGTATTTTAAATTAAATATGAATTTTTTTTCTTCCTAAAAAGTGGAAAATTTAGGAAACATTTTTTTCACGAAAATAAATTGTCACGCACAACGAGTCTGTGTGCAAAATGTCAGCTCGATTGGATCACGGGAAGTGGTTTAAAAAACGACCGAAAGATTTGCACGGTCGTAAGCGCGCAAGCAAGCAAGTAAACTTAATATAAAGGATTTAAAAATCAGTGCTGCTGTACAATAGTGAAAGTTGGAGGACCACCAAGGTAGACGTGAACTCCCCATCAACCTTCCGCAACGACTGCCTGAGGAATATCTGTCGCATCTTCTGGCCAAACAAGATTTCAAACCGGGACCCGTAAATCAGGACCAATTCAACACGCACAACGCGGGGGGACACAACGGAGAGAAGACTCGGGTGGCTGGGACAGGTGCTGAGAATGGAACCCAAAGTTCAAAGTTCATTTATTAGGTATAGCCCTGTGAGCCATTCGGCTCTTGAATCGGGTGCAACCGCAACAAACAAAAAACTAAAACATGAACAAGAAAACATTTTAAAGTGAAATGTGACTACGTGCAAACAGAAAATCAAGAAAAGACAGCAAAATATTGCAGAAAAAATCACCGTACACCAACCCTGTGCAAATATCCCAGTGGGATACAAGTCAAACAACAACAACCACAAGACAACTTAGATTAAGGCCATCAGTCTAACTCTGTACTACAACAAACAAACATGGCCAAACTAAAAAACTTTTCGAAAATCACCAAAATAAAGCCATAAAAGCAATGAAGCAGTGGTCATAGGAACTGTGACCGAATTTTCACAATAAACGACGTAAACAACATGTACTACCAAACTCTGCAGCCATAGCTGGCTGCATGAGTCACTCCACAACAGCAGGAGCATCAGTCGGAGTATCAACATTTTTCAATGCACCTTTAAGATCAGCGCGCTAAATCAAAACACAGATCATACTTTGCATACTTTGCAGCGATCATCCGGAGCGAAACATTGTGTTTTCGGCCACTAAAAGTCCATAGCAAAGACCGCCCAAGGTGGACACCGCACGGGAAGAGACCACGGGGCAGGCCGTAGATCGCCTGGTGACGGCACCGTCCAAGACCACGGAAAGACCACGGGGTGTCCGTCTTGGGGTGAAGCGGAGAAAGTTGCTCAAGACCGTCCGGCATGGCGTGGGCTTGTTGCGGCTGTGTGCTCCACAGGGAGGGAAGAGAAGTCATTAAATCAGATATCAGCCACTGCTTTGGGCTATCATTTGTGATAGCCATGTCGCTTCTGAAAAAGAACTCTACAGCTCAGTGGGGCCTTACCTGCTCAAATAAATAGTGGTTTTAAAAGACTCTTTGGTTCTTTCGGTAAAGTCACGTGGGTATAAAATAAATTAAATGAAATCACGACGTTTCGGGCGCAACACAAGCGTCTGTCATCAGGTGGGACAATCACAGCAAAAAAGTGGGAGTTGCCCACTTCAGCAATTGTTTTTTGCTGTGACTTTACCGAAAGAACCAAAGAGTATGGATCCCTGCAGTCACGAAAATTTAAAATCTAAATTGGTTTTAAAATTTTGATTTCAAGCTTTCGTGACTGCAGGGATTCATATTCTTGTTTTTTTCGGTAAAGTCACGTAGAAGGGAAATAATAAAATAATATAAATATAAAACAATAAAAATTCTCACGTTTCGACTGCAACACAAGCAATCATCATCAGGTGTGATTGCTTGTATTATTTTATATTTTTATCATTTTATTATTTCCCTTCTACGTGACTTTACCGAAATAACCAAACATATGTTTTTTTAAATAGTTTAAACGTGGAGCGCCAACGTGGAATGGATGACAGTGCTTGATGGAGTCGCCACCGCTGTTTTATTCCATCAGCCTTTTTCGTGGCTTTTCGGGCCAACATTATCAAAGGGCATTTTGCCTGCGGAAGCAAAATGTGACGAATTTGCGTTTATCGATTAACGAGTGAACGCCTCCATAAAACTATAAACTTTTATTTTATTTTACCAGGTCATGCGCCACTGAGCTGTGTAAATCTTTTTCAAAAGCGTCTCTGGCTATCACAAATGATAGCCCATCGAAGTGGCTTAAAATGTGTATATGTGCAGTGGCATTACTGGTTGTGATGCACGAATGCCACTGCTCTCCAGACGTAGTGCCAGCCCCGGGATAACGGGGGTCGGAAGAATTCCCGGATCGTGGCACTCAGGTAGGGGGGCTCGTGACCTGAGGTACTGACCTCAGGACCCCCAAGAGGGGGCTGGGGGGGTGGGTGACGTGTCGATAGCCCAAGTACTTCTCGGAGGTTCGAGAAGAAGGGCATGGCTAGGGGCGGACAGAGCCGGGACTGACTATAAAAGCCGGACCCCTGAACGGGTCCGGGTGCTGTTGCGTACTTGAAGACCCGAAGCCATCACCCTGAAGAGGAGCACGAAGACGGGACCAGGACCCCAGCCTCCCCAGTGTTAGGGCGCGTTAGCCCGGAGGACAGACCTCCGTAGAGTAACGGGTGGAAGGGGCCGTTACCCCTTCGTGTTAAGGTTACCCTCATTATAATACACGTGTTGCCTCTAAAGAAGTCTCGCTCTCCATTATATCCATTTCAAATCAAGGCCGTAATTATAATATATAAAAAATATGCTCAAAATGTCCCCCCCCACACCCCAATATATTGCTATAAAATAGATTTCTGTTTATATGATTGTGGTTAAGGTTGTACTTTATTAATCCCCAATCTCTGCCATTACATACAATGAAACAAGAAAAGGTAAAAAGTAAAAAAATTAAACATGAATGTAATACAATACACTATTAGACATTATTGTAAAAATTCGTCTTCAAATTGATATTTTTTTTCTGGGAAGGGGGGGGGCCCAGACTCCCTGGAAGATTTGGTCCCCCCCAATGTTGACTCCATTGCTACGGCCTTATAACAAATGTATAGCAGCCAAATACCCTAAATGCGTGATGTTGATTCTAAACCCACGACCTCCTGTACACCTGGCGAGGTAGTTAACATCTCCTAGCCACCGTGATGATGATGAGAGAGAAACACAAACTCCAAATATACAGCAGCAGGCATCGTCAGGGTCGTGAACGAACCCACGACCTCCTGTACACCATGCGAGGTAGTTAACATCTCCTAGCCACCCAATTACCTCTGTTACCGGATAATTGAGAATAAAGAACCCTTTCCAAACTTCACCGGGACATCTGTGAACAAGAATAGCTTCATAGCTCATCGGATTCCTCCCTCAGTATCAATCAACATCTCCCAATGCCACCGATAATACATCACGCACCCAACTTATCCTCGACTTGCACACAACCACAATAAACACGCACAAACGCACGCCGTGCAATAAAACCCCGCGTGAGATTCGCTAATTAATCACACACACATCACACACACAAAAAACGCATTCTCATCGCGCGAGGTCGCGGGTTGCGAAATCGTAGCGTGTATTAAATAAAATAAGAATGATGTGCAAGTCGGGCTCGGCTATATAAACAACAACAACACGAAGAAGACGCAACATCCGAACAGCGATTGATCCCGTGTGGCACCAACCCTAGTTAAACAATCACTCTCAGCCATCAATTTAATCCTCTCTCTCGTCGTCCTGCTTTTTAGCGTTCGAAAAGGTTAAAAGGCGGTGGGCAAAGACGATGGCTTCTGCGGTGAAGAAAGTCTTGGTGTTCGGTGCCACGGGCATGACCGGCTTGGAGGTGCTGCCGCAGGCGGTCAAAGCCGGTAAGGCGCGCCAGGCAAGACCGTAGGCTTCGCCACGGGGTTAGGCCTCACTTTCTCTTGTTGAAAATACGCGCCGTGCTTAAGGCTATTGCAGTGATACAAAGTTGTGTAGTTGTAAAATACCGTAAACGTTGCTTTTACGGTGTCGTGCATGCTGCTGAAGCTGTTCGTCGTGACATTTTAACGCATCGTTTGTCAAGCCTGATGTCAACATTCATGTTTTGCTGTGAGTGGGGTGGGTTTTTTTGTTACTTAACTTTAAACTTTGGAAGAATAATTAGCGCTTTTTTTCTCTTTCATGTAGCATTAGCAATGTCCAGCATTATTCGCGGGAAACATGTTTGTGATGTGCCCTCTGTGCATCCGTACGCATTCGAAAAACCTGCCATGCTTACAATGTCGGCAGTACAGACGTAACAGTTTTTCACTTTTACTGGCCTTTAGCCATTCAGAGTCACAACTTACATCCCTTCATCAACTAACTCGCCTGGACCAGAGTGGTGAAGTATGGTCAAACAATCACACCCCCCCCCCCCCCCCATCATTCCAAGTGGTGCTATTGACAAAAGGCGCTGCTGCTAACTTGTGTGTATGCACGGTCTTAAGTCTAAGTTTAAAACGTAGCAAGTTCATTGCATTTTCATTTCATTTATTAGGTATAGCCCTGTGAGCCATTCGGCTCTTGAATCGGGTGCAACCGCAAAAAACATGAACAAGAACACATCTTAAAGTGACTAAGTGCAAGAACAAGAAAATCCAAAGAAAAAAGAACAAGCAAAATATTGCAGAAAAAGCACCGTACACCAACACTGTGTGCAAAAATCCCAGTGGGATGCAAGTCAAACAACAAATATTATTCATAATAAAGGTTTTTTGGGTTAAATCGCGTAAGTATAAATGTGTCGTAAACCCTCTACACAGCCAATTAGTAAGGGGACTTGTCACGTACACAAAACGCGCCAATTAGTTTACTCCTTCAGCCCACCGTTGTGTTGGAGAGCAAAGCCACAACATTTACAATTCTCCAACACACCGGTGGGCTGAAGCAGCAACTGATTGGCGTTCTGTTTACGTGATAAACCCCTTACTAATTGGCTGTGTCGGGTGGTGGAGGGTTACGACACATTTATACTTACGACATCCAAGCCAAGACCCAGCGTTAGTTCTAAGTCTTACCCACCACGGCGTGCGCGCTCTATTTCCTAACTCCACGCCGTGTCCCAACAGACGTGTGGCCATCACGCGGAGCTGTGCAATTTGGGCTTCGGCATGGTCCTATTGCAGTCCCAGGGGACGTGGAACTTTGGCCCAACGTTGGTTCAACGTTGGGCCGACGGTTCCAGGCACAGTCGAACGTTGTATCAACGTTGCCATGTTCACCGGGGGTATGTGCTGAACGCCACGGTGGCTAGGAGATGTTAACTACCCTGATGACGCCTGCTGCTGTATATTTGGAGTCTGCGTCTCTCTCTCTCTCATCATCGTCATCACCACGGTGGCTAGGAGATGTTAACTACCTCGCCCGGAAGGCAGGAGAACGTGGGTTCGATCCCAACCCTGACGCCTGCTGCTGTATATTTGAAGTCTGCGTCACTCTCTCATCATCATTACGGTGGCTAGGAGATGTTAACTACCTCGCCAGGTATACAGGAGGTCGTGGGTTCGATCACGACCCTAACGTCCGCTGCTGTATATTTGGAGTTTGCGTGTCTCTCTCCCCGTGGTCGCGTGGATTTTTCTCCGGGTCCTCGCGTTTTTCCCTCCACGTTTAGAAACATGCGTTTAAGAGTATTTGACTGCCATACATTTCCGCGTGATGGTAAGCCACTCCGTTGAACAATCATTTGTGATAACCAGGTCGCTTCTGAAAAAGAGATGGGGCCTTACCTGGTAAAATATACAAAAATATATATATACTTTTAAGACTTTATACACATCTTCAGCCATGTTCTGTCCACTGCTGGATGAAGTACCGCCTCTCCTGACATTCCCATCCCTCACGGGCCCGTGATTACACAATCCCTTTGCTGCACATGCACTTATCTCATCGCGCCATCTCCATGGTGGGTCATCCTCTCGGTCCTGCTCCGTCTATCGGCTGACTTTCCTGGCACTTGCCCATCAGCTGTAATTCCGCGTAGCTCAGTGTCCTCAAGCTGACTTTCCTTAACGGTTGGAATTATAAAAAAATGTTTAGGCTTTTCGTAGCCGTACTGCGTCATACCGATAGAAAATTCGAGTCGTCCGTGTCGGGGATAGAGTCCACATTCATTAATAATTCCAGCCTTGACACCCACGGTACAAAGAGTTACCCGTCACGTTACCGTAGCCAATTATCAACCAGGGATGTGCTGGCACGGTTGTCCGATTGGGTCTGGTTTGTGTCCTTGTCAGCTTTTTGGTTGTATCTTCTTCGACCTTGTTTCCGATCCGCATGTCACAGCGGGTGCTGATGACACTGCCTTTGTGCATGCAAAATTAATTCTAATCGAAACTATTTTTATTTTGCCAGGTGACGTCCACTGAGATATATAGATCTTTTTCAGAAGCGACCTGGCCACAAATAATAGCCCAATGAAGTGGCTTATCACGTGAAAATTTATAGCAGCCAAATACTCTAAATACATGTTGTTAAATGTGGAGGCAAAACGAGCACACGGAGAAAAATCATCGTGACCACGGGAAGAACATGCAAACTAATATACAGGCATCGGGGTTGGGACCGAACCCGTGACCTCCTGTATACCATGCGAGGTAGTTAACATCTCGCCACCGTGGCGCCCTCCACCCCCACCTTGCAGGCTACACGGTGACGGCATTCGTGCGCAACGCGGCGCTGCTGCCGGCCGGATTGGCGCTGGAGGTGGTGACGGGCGACGTGCTGAACCCGGAGGATGTGAGCCGCGCCGTGGCCGGGCAGGACGCCGTCGTCATTGTTCTGGGCACGAGGAACGAGCTCGGTGAGACGTTGCCCCCGGACGTAGCCGCCCTCTCCACGGCTTGAGGCACTCCGTTCGCTATCCAAAGACGCACGAGTGAGCGGCTCTATATAGCTATAAACTTTTTTTATTTGACCAGATAAGGCCCCACTGAGCTATTGAATGGCTCTTTTTAAGAAGCGACGTGGCTATCACAAATGATAGCACAACAAAGTGGGTTTCATCATCACGTGGTGATATTGATTATAAATGTGGAGGGGAAAACCCGAGGACCCAGAGAAAAATCCACGCGACACGCAAACTGCAAATATACAGCAGCAGGCGTCAGGGTCGGGATCGAACCCACGACCTCCTGTATACCAGGCGAGGTAGTTAACATCTCCTAGCCACTGTGGGACCCTTAACGTCTCGCCACTGGGGCTCGGCTATGGTTTGGCTCTCGGAAATTCTGAGCATGGCCGGGACCATGCACAGAGCCGGCACGGGTGAAGCATGGCTTTGATTGAGTTGGCTCATTTGAGCCAGACCCAAGCCTGAGTTGAGCTGTCACTAAGCATATGGGCCTCAGTGTCTCTGACACCAACATCATCCCCATAATCCATAATAAAGGTTTTTTTGGGGTTAGTTCGCGCAAATATAAATGTGTCGTTAAGCCCGCCACCACCTGACACAGCCAATGAGTAAGATTTGTCACATAAACAAAACGTGCCACTTAGTTGCTAGTTCAGCGCACCGGTGTGTTGGGAGAGTAAACCCACAACATTTACAATTCGAGTACCGTGACATTTTTGCCAGTAATTATAACAAGCAGCATCATCAGGCGACTGCCAGAATTGAGTCACCCGGCCACCCCGTGACTGGAGCAATTTGGATGATGTTTATTCCAAAAAACGTGCAGCGTCAGTAAAAATATGAAAAAAAAGCAATGTCATCGTGATTGTCTTCACGGCGACTTCCCGTTTTTTTTTTAAATCTGCTGAGCAGATTCATTGAAAAAGAGTCAAACTCGAAGAGTGGTATATTTTGGGTGGCGGGGGATGGGAAATTGCCTTCCGATTTTAAAAACGTAGAATTAAGGCATGCTGATACGCACCAAAGTGATGACCGGAATAAACAATACTCGTGGCCAAATGACCCCACGGACCAGCACGGAGTGGGGAGGCCCT